>NC_137619.1:34839562-35577062 GCF_963280865.1 Gymnoscopelus braueri
CAGCTCAGCCAAAGTGTCACGTAATAATGAAAATAGGCTATCATGCCTTAATGAAACTGCGGAGGGACTGACGCACCAGTGTCCGTGCCGCGGTATTAATTTGTAGGCTAATAGCCTACTGTAGGCTACTCTACTGTATATTGATCACATGAACTCCACACACAACAGCCTAATAAATGTTAACATCTGATGAGGAAACTATAGTGATGAAAGCTGTGTCCAGAAGATCCATTCCCCATTCAGACGTAGGACAGTGATATCAAAAATTAACTAATTTAATCAATAAGTAATCAATAAGCTCTGGTCCATAATCGGATAGCAGCGTTCCACTTGTATATGCCCTGGATGTATTTTCAACATCATCTTTTTACCTGGTAAACGTGAGCAATGTTATATCCTTTCCAGGTTATTAGTCTATTATTTGCTGGCGGGGCTAAACCTTGTAAACATTACACATTACGTTCAGCTGATCCATCGTGCAATAGTGGGACTCGCTAGACAGATCCAGACAGATCAGAATGATGTTTAAGTTCTCTGTCAGTGTCAAGGCAATGCGGCCGACAGCTGTAACCGGTGTTGCCAGATTTTGTGAGAGAAATAAGCAACCAGGTCTATGAAAATAAGCCCAAAAGAAGCAACTGGCACTTAGGCCATTATAAGCACTTTAATTAAACCGTTGTGAGCTTGTAGATCTGCTATATTTAGCAACATCTTGTAATAAAATGTGGAATATTTGGAAGATTTTTTAAACATTCTAACAACACAAATCTGCCTCCAGCTGGCATAAAACATTTTCAGATGGGGCTTATAGGGATAAATTAGCCTACATATTAACTTGGGGGTCCATGACATAAAAATATTTGAGAACCACCGGTTAAAACAATTGAACAATTGTGAAGCAAGCCCAAATAACCAACTACACTTTAGAAACAAGCCCAAAAAAACGCACACCACTGCTACCAATATTTACAAGCAACTTTACAGAAAAATAAGCGCAAATTCGCTTATAATAAGCGGACATGGCAACACTGTGCCGTAAAGTGACTTTAAAGTTGGATGCTGTTGGATGCAGACTTCGAGATTAATCAGCTCCTACACCTGGTCATACGCACGTCTCTGTGATATACGAACCCCTTTGGGAATTGCACGTCCGTTTGTGACTACCAAAATACGACCGGCCTTTACGAACTTTATTTACCCCATATTTACGACCCTCGTAAACCACCCTTCTTTAATTCCTTCCACCAAACCGGCTTTCATAATTAATTCTGTTTTGAACCTAAGAAAGATAGGTAGCATAGGTGCCTTGAAATGTCACCACTGATAGCACTTGGTCTGAGATGGTATACAGAGTTTGACTACAGAATTTGCTTTGCTCAGATGAGTACACTCATTGGCCCCGATTCATAACGGGGGTCGTAAATATGGGGTAAATAAAGTTCGTAAAGGAGGTCGTATTTTGGTAGTCACAAACGGACGTGCAATTCCCAAAGGGGTTCGTATATCACAGAGACGTGCGTATGACCAGGTGTAGGAGCTGATTCATCTCGGAGTCTGCATCCAACAGCATCCAACTTTAACGTCACTTTACGGCACAGTGTTGCCATGTCTGCTTATTATAAGCGAATTTGCGCTTATTTTTCTGTAAAGTTGCTTGTAAATATTGGTAACAGTGGGGTGCGGTTTTTTGGGCTTGTTTCTAAAGTGTAGTTGGTTATTTGGGCTTGCTTCACAATTGTTCAATTGTTTTAACCGGTGGTTCTCAAATATTTCAAATATTCATATTTTCTGTCTGGAAGCGAGTCCCACTATTGCACGATGGATCAGCTGAACGTAATGTTTACAAGGTTTAACCCCGCCAGCAAATAATAGACTAATAACCTGGAAAGGATATAACATTGCTCACGTTTACCAGGTAAAAAGATTATGTTGAAAATAAATCCAGGGCATACAAGTGGAACGCTGCTATTCGATTATGGACCAGATTACTTATTGATTAAATTAGTTAATTTTTGATTAATATATCACTGTCCTACGTCTGAATGGGGAATGGATCTTCTGGACACAGCTTTCATCACTATAGTTTCCTCATCAGATGGTAACATTTATTAGGCTGTTGTGTGTGGCGTTCATGTGATCAATATACAGTAGAGTAGCCTACAGTAGGCTATTAGCCTACAAATTAATACCGCGGCACGGACACTGGTGCGTCAGTCCCTCCGCAGTTTCTTTAAGGCCTGATAGCCTATTTTCATTATTACGTGACACTTTGGCTGAGATGGCCCGCTGGCAAACACACCGAGGGACGGTCAGGGACCTAATAATTCAACTCTAAATGCAACTGATAGCCTAGAAAATAAATAAAAAGCGGTGGAATCTACATCATGTCTATATGATGCATAGGCTACAAGCAATATATCAATATATATATTTTTTAATATATATGTTTTGACAAATGTTGGGCACATATATATTTTATTTGAGGTTTGCCACTGTTGTAATTGATTTTGGCATGAAGAATAAAGCATTCTAAAGACATACGCACATTTCAGCCCTGGTAAGACAGCCTCGGGGCTGACCTGAGAACGTGCGCACCTGACGCACAAAACACAGACCAAAAAACGTTTATGAATCCGACTGCAGGTGTAGGATTTTTCCTAAATGCCGGTACGTACAAAATATGGTCGTAAATCCCTTTATGAATCGGGGCCATTGTGTTGGTTTTACATTTCATAGTGCCACCAACTGAATACTGAAACAGAGCTGTCACAGGCGCTTTTTTAGTTTACAATCATCAGATCAATTTCAATGCCACTGACTATACCATTTACCAATACTGCTCCCATGCTGGAGATCAATTCGATTACCAGGATTTCACATTAGCAATGGTCCCAAATGTAAGATAATGCATTCACTGGGTAATATGACCCGAACATTACCAGGAATAAAGTCAGGCTTGTAGTTTGCCTGCAATTCTTTTGCTCTCCCTGCAGAAAATAGTGGACAAAACAATTGTTAGTTTACTCAGTTTTTTTTGTTTCTCTATTAACTGATTGTTAATTCAAACTAAATTCATAATTTTCCTTCCAGCTGAGCTGTTTGACAAGCCAGAGGTGAGCGACATCAAGTTTCTGTTCCTGGTGGGAGGTTTTGCGGAGTCACCCCTGCTGCAGCAAGCTGTCCAGAACATGCTCCAGGGGCGCAGTCGTATTATCATTCCCCACGATGTTGGCCTCACAATCCTCAAGGGTGCTGTGCTCTTTGGCCTGGATCCCGGTGTCATCAAAGTCCGCCGCTCACCTCTCACCTATGGTGTGGGGGTCCTCAACCGCTTCGTGGAGGGCAAACACCCACCAGAGAAATTACTGGTCAAGGATGGCACGCGCTGGTGCACTGATGTCTTCGACACCTTCATTCAGGCTGACCAGTCGGTGTCACTGGGCGAGCTGGTGAAACGGAGCTACACACCGGCCAAGCCGTCCCAGCAGATCATCGTGATCCACGTCTACGCCTCGGAGAAGGAGACCGTGGGCTTTATCAGTGAGTCCGGTGTCAGGAAGTGCGGCACGCTACGTTTGGACGTCAGCGGCACAGAGAGCGCGGCGCCACGGCGTGAGATCCAAACGCTCATGCAGTTTGGTGACACAGAGATCCGTGCGATGGCGGTGGATGTAGCCACCGGACGCACCGTCAAAGCTAGCATAGACTTCCTCACTCATTAGCTAGGGGATGAGGGGAGTTGATGTTAGTGAATTTATAGGAAGCAATGGAAACAGATCCATCACATCTTACACAGTGCACACTCGATGAGCGAGGAATATTTGCTGGTATATGGATGAAGGTAATTGAAGGCTTGTTCACTTCTCATTTTGCATGGGTGCTAAACAGGCAGAATTCTCTGTGAAGTGTCTATTTCTCACTAGTAATAAAAACAGGCGATTTGGATGACTTCTGCTCCCCAGCTCGTAGATCTGTTAACCATCTCCACTGATGAGATGCTACATAGTGTTGACATAGACAGAACAGACAGATATTCTCATCATTAATAATTCATAATAAGAACCTCTGGTTCTTCTATGGTTGTGTGGTTTATCTGATTTCAGTGTCTGACTCATGGCACGCCTTTTTTCCCCCTCTTTTTTTATGTAAATAATAATGCAGAAACATCTTAGAAACTTTAGGCTTCCATAAATTACACAAAAATGCTCTTAAGTCAGGTTTTAGAGTGCCGCTGCACAGCAAAATCCTGTGTGTTCATTTGACTGAGCTCCGTGAGACAGAATCACGAAAGAACAGCAATGGTTTGTCACTGTTACATTATACCTGACCATGTCTCAGTACTAAAGCATTGCACGACAGCTTTTCAAATCTGTGTCCATCTCACTCCCGCAGAAAGGCATGTGATGCCAGCGAGAGTTTTTTTCCCATAACATATGGTGCATAGGCTTTCAGAATTCCACTTGAAAACACTTGAAAATGTCATTTATTTTTATGTTCAAATTATAGCAGATGATCGTATTTTTTTGTTTGTTGATATCTGCTTATAGCTAGCTGCTGGATGTGGAATATTGAACATTTTTTTCCTGCGAGAGGTAAAACAAAGTTCTGAGAAGTAAATGGCTTTGAGATCAAGACTGATTGGTCTTAACAGCAGTGCATATTCCCACATACTACAGGTAAAGAAATTCCACAGTGAAATATGAATCCTAGAATGTGAAATTGTTTCATTATGTGGCATAGTGGAATGTGCTGCTAGCTGAATCTGCAATCCAATCTTAAAATAGCCATGCAATGTGCTTAAATGTTGCCTTTATTCATTTGTGTTTCTGAAATAAGCCGACTAGAAAAAGTCACTGAGTTTTCCTGCTTTGAACATGTTTGAATCCAGGTGATTTCCTGCACAAATGCAAACATGCAGGTCATTCGGGACAGGTGAAATTATGAACATATGTTTATTTCTGTAAATACAGTATTTAAATATTGTACAGATTTTTAGCATTATTTTAGCAGCTTTACAGCAAAGTGTATGTGTGTGTGCTTTCACGTGGATGTCTTTCTCCATTCTGTCCTCACCAGCCACAGCATGACAGGCCCAAGCAGGTCTGGTTGTTGCACTCCTTTCACAACATGTGATAGAATGGCCTGTGTGATGCTTTGCTTTGCAATTAATCACAAAGGAAACTTGAATACCTCCGTCCTTAAAAACATTTGACAAAGATGTTTTTCACCTGTCAATTAGTTTTGAATCGAGAGCAATCTTGTGTTTTTTTTTCTGGGTTAAAATCAGAAGTTCAGTCAGTCCGGTCTTGCAATACAAAGACTTACAGTACATTGTTAGGGTTTATCTACTGGCCCTATAGTTTCCCCTAAAAGTTCTAAAAAGGAAACGTAAATAATACAACATACAGTATAACACCATTTTGGTTGTTGGCTCTCAAACTTTTAAAGTTTTAAGCGGCTGTAGTTGTAAGGCATCAATACAGTTCCTTACAACTGCTGGTATTTTTTAGGCATTGAATTGCCTAAAAAAACATGAACCTATTGAACTTCTGTATACAACGACATGGATATTGTCAGCAATAACCACACAATTACATCTAGTATCGAATTTCCAGATAAATAAGAGGAAAGGCTTACATTTTTTTACGTTTTAATGAAAGGAGTGCCTAATACATTATGTGCAACCTGCAATGTCACCATTGATTCACTGTAGTCAGCACATATGCAGCAGGTATGTTTGGCATCTCATTTCAGAGTCGTGGCTTCTGAAGTCATTTCCGAGGGTCACTCTGACAGTGACTTTAAGCCTTCTGTCGCTTCATGTGGCCATTTTTACTTGCATGATACGTATCTGAACATTTATGGTCCTCCTCCAATATCCCCTGACAGATTTGCTCATTAAGTTGAGTTGACAGGTTTTTAACCTTTTTTTTTTTCCTCTTCTAATCCACATTCTCTTTTTAAACTGTGAATCGAGGCTGTTCTTGCTTTCAGTGTCAATGTGCAAAGCTGCACAAGCTTCGATCCCTTATGTATTTTTCGGCAATCTCTTGCAATGCACGTTTTGCATGAGCAACATAGGAATGGGAGAAAAAGATGATTGCTATCTACTCCAACAGATTCTATTTCATCCCTGCTGACCGTCATGGGAGGTCAGGATTCATTGAACCGGTGTTACATTTGTAACATTTGTCATCATTAATGATTCATGGGGGAAAGCGTGGCTATATTTTGCCTACAGAGACCACATATATCAATGTGAAAAGTTAATTAAATTCATTCTGCCATATTTCTTTTATGAGCCCATGTCCTCTGTCTGTGGAATGCTCAGAAGTAGGCCCCTTTACATAGGGGTTTGTTCAAGGGGTGGGTGTTATTTAAAATCCATCATTACGGTTACAGAAGACTGCACTCCACTACATATCTGATAATTACCTTAATAATCGTTCATATTATTTCTCTAACTCAGTGCCCTCTTGTGTGTGTGTGTGTGTGTGTATGTGTGTGTGTGTGGGGGGGGGGTGGGGGGATTGAGTGGAAGGAACTGACACAACACCATATTTTATATTATTATTATTACATTCTGAGTGTTTATTTAACTCTCAGAGTGTACAAGTGTAACCAAATGGACCTGCAAAGGTCCCATAATTGTCGATTTGGTTCCATTTGTACATTCTCTGTTAAAAAATGATAAATTTACACTGAGGATTTTACTGTGTATCATAATGTTTTGTTAGATTATCACAATGTATTTTGTGCAACCTTCAATGTTATGTGATGCACATGATACGCTTTATGTAGCTGCTTTATACTAAAAGCTGTGCTGAAAAATTATATGACCAGCCAATGTTAGCATTATATTCTCTGTGTGTAAGGCAGCATAAGGTGCCATGTGGCATCTGGTGAATTATGTAAAGCCAACAATATTCTGTTGACTGATCTGAAGTCTGTATCTGAGTGGAACTAATACTGGGTAGCAGTCTAGCTAGCTCGCATACCGAAAAAATAAATTGCTTAACACTTTTATCTAGAATATAAAGTACTTCAGGGCGTGGAAATTTCACAGCTAACTTAACCTGAGCTTGTGGTATTCTGCCAAAATTGCCACTCATACTTTTCCACATTTTTGTTTAAATACTTGGGTTGATGCAATTGTGTTTTCTTTCCATCTTGAGTTTCTTAAATGTCTTGTTCTCTTGCCCATTTCCATTGAATAATTGGTCGTACTTTGATCCATACCAAGTAGCCTACTGACACTCAGACTGTCATCATCCAATAAAAAGTGTATTTCAAAGAACATTCACTTGTCTAGTGTTTTTTCTTCTTCCGTTTTTACTGTGCCATATATTGTTAACGGTTAAACAGAAATAAGGAAACATCTGACTGTGCTCAGTGTTAGTTGTATAATAAACAACAAATGCAGTCAAGGAACAAGTCCACTTCTAAAATAAAAATGAATAAATAAAGTATTATTTTTATTTACAATGTGTAAACACCTGTGGCAGAGGAAGTCAAGCAAAGCACCAAGCTGCTCATCTGGAGCAGTTGGGGGTTCAGTGTCTTGCTCAAGGACACGTGGACACTACTACAGGGGAGCCAGGGATCTAACCGGTAACCATCCATTTTCACTTCCAACCTTCGGGCGTTTGGCCCCTTTCTACATGAAAGCCCCCTGTAGGCTACTCCCAGACACTACCAGGCCTCCCCCCAGCTGTCCCCATCACTTTAAGTGTAATTTGTATTGATCATTTGTATATGTAGGCAGAAATGTAGTTTTAATTGTGAAAAAGCAAAAGTAGTGTTATTTGATAATGAAAAAATGTTTTTGTGTGCATGCACACAAAATTAAAACGTCTGTTTGAATGAAAGAGTTATAGGCTAGGTAGAGCAGTACAAACAACATTGTGAGCTATTCAATATCCCACAATAAAAACGTTAAGTGGTTGGGAAGGAGCCATTCTGTCTTGTCTGCCTTTGGACAGGTGTAGGCGGCTTTACCATTGGAGGCCTTACCAATTAGGAAAAGGCAGATAAATTGATAATAGCACAGGTGCAGCCAGTCAGTTGATTGATGGCATGAGCACAAGGAGGAGACCATAGAGTTTTATCGTTTCATTTTTATTTGCATTAACAAACTATGCTGTGATTAACTGTAGCTTACTCTTAGTAAATGGGAACATCACCGACAGCAGTTTATAAGTCTGGACATTTGATTATTGAATGTGTCAAAAACGGTTTCCCTGTGCCCAGCCGAGTGGCTAAATGTTTGTTCAAGATAGTCACTAACAGGTTGGGAAGAAGGGAGTGGCGCAAGTTTACAAATAAATTAGTAGGCTATGATACTCTACACAGCTGATTAAAATTAATAATCAATGGCTCTTGACACTAGCTTTTAGCAGTAGCCTAAACTCATGTCCTCCTGTGTTCATCTGTTCATTCAATTTACTGTGGCACCTGAATCTCTGCATGGGCATGGTGCTCATTGATTAATTTGAATCAGCTGTGTGGAGGGAGAACTTGTAGGGTAACAACTCCATACCTTAATATTTATGCCAAATCTCGCAATGGTGATAAATAAAATACAACATGACTATTGATTATGTCAAATAATTGCGACTAGGTGATTTATGTAATATTTGTGACAGGCGGCCCAATATGATTTGTAGCTGTTGTAGATAAAACTAGTTCTTAAGGAGCGGAGCCGTGCAATGATGTGTCGTGGAATTCGGGATCAATCTGTAATTGATTAGGCAAGAGGAGTCGGAGACTATATTAAAGGCAGTCCCTACGGAACCTCTCCCTCCGCTGTATAGCTCCGAGATGGGTGGGGTTCCTCGTTTCTCGGTGCCGTTTTAGCAGGACATTTTCTTTAGCAGGACCCCTTTCTGCACACCCTATCCAAAAAGTAAAGGTTTTCTGCCATGCTCTCAGATGTTTTAAGTTCTAGCGCACAATAAAAGCTATCCAACGAGTTGAAAAAAGTATTTAATTCGCCTCTGTCCTCCTCAGCCGGTTCCATAATATTTTGCATAGAAGATGCAATTGAACATTTGACCAGTAGGGGAATCAGTGATGTTAATGTCTTAAAAACATGTAACCGGATGAGGATAGAGGCAAATTAAATACTTTTTTCAACTCGTTGGATAGCTTTTATTGTGCGCTAGAACTTAAAACATCTGAGAGCATGGCAGAAAACCTTTACTTTTTGGATACTATGTGCAGAAAGGGGTAAGAAACATGTTAAGTGGAAAATGTGCGACAATGTCCTGCTAAAACGGCACCGAGAAACGAGGAACCTCATCTCGGAGCTATACAGCGGAGGGAGGTTAGCTATATTAAAGGTAGTGATTGATGGTTGTTGTTGTTGCTTCATTACATGATATGGTTATCATGGGGAGACGTTAGGCACAAAAGTCTGAAGGTAGTTCTGCCAACGAACACAGGTCGCTACAAGGACAATTATAACCATAACAAGACATGCTGTACCAAAATATTAGCCTAGCATCTAGACATCTTGGCTTGACAAAATGTCATGTCATATTATAAGGAATAAAATAAACAACATAAGTAACTATAAGTGAGGGTTATACTGTAAACCAAACAGTGGTTCTCTCAACCTTTTCAGGCCGTGAGCCCGTGACCCCCAAAATAATCATATTTGAACTGGGGACCCGCCAACATAATATTTGAACTGGGGACCCCCAACATAATCATATTTGAACTGGGGACCCCCCAACATAATCATATTTAAACTGGGAACCCCCAACATAATCATATTTGAACTTGGGACCCCCCAACATAATCATATTTGAACTGGGGACCCTCACCCTGACAAGCACTTGGAATGTAGGAGTTGACATGATTACATTTTGTTTGACTTGGTTCCACAGATAAATATTTTGAAAATAGTCGATCTTGTGAGGCATTGAGAGCTTGTAGATCCACTATTTTCAACATTTCTGCCTCTTTCTTAGGCCTGTATCATTTGACAATTTGGCCAATGTTTGACCAGTTTTTATTGTATATAGTTTGTTGATTACTTTTGATGCAGTAATGGTCTTTTTGATTTCATGATCTCAGTGAAATTTGAGCAAGGTTTTGGCCCAGAACTGAGCCCCTTTGACTTCCATTATAAAATGAAAGTTAAATATTTCAAAAAATATAAACAAAATGCGTGGTGGCTGTGGTACATAAGTTGGCCTACTGGCAGAGTGTGCACAAGGGATTTGGCACTGATTGGTCCATCAATTTTGCAATTAGCTAGGGAGAACAGACAGACCCTGTTATAGATGGGGAGCTTCCTTCAGAACAATGGCATAATAAATACCCATAGAAACATAGAAAGATGCCCTTGTCAGTATTAGCAGTAGTAGTGGTGTTGTTAATGTTGTTACCTCTGCCAACCAAGTCGTGCCATTCCATTTGTCTTAGTGAAATCACAGAAAAACATTGTCAGATTAGCAGGAGGCTGTCCTGAAGATATGATTAACTTTTGTGTCGAAAAGGTCAAGGTCCAGGTCACAATGAATGTCCGGGTCAAAATGACTTAATTAGACGTAT
This sequence comes from Gymnoscopelus braueri, assembly GCF_963280865.1. Classification (NCBI taxonomy): domain Eukaryota; kingdom Metazoa; phylum Chordata; class Actinopteri; order Myctophiformes; family Myctophidae; genus Gymnoscopelus; species Gymnoscopelus braueri. The sequence continues at coordinate 34,850,123 of NC_137619.1, forward strand.
CTCTGTGAAAATAGCACATCCTGACAAGCCTGCACTCCTTTTTATTCTCTGGTTCGTCTGTAGCCCCTGGGAATCCAGCCGCCCCCAGCCATCCTTGTCAGAAGTCAGCATCTCCCCCTTGCTGGTGGTGTGTCCGCTGGCCCCCACACCTCTCTGACTCTAAAGACCATCTTTTCCAGCAGGCCATGCAGGAGTCAGTACTGTGGACACGCATGCCTCACCCCTCGGACACCGAGAGGATCAGGTGAAATCAGCATAGTTGGTTATGTTTTCATGCATGTTCTGTGTGAGATTGAGAGATTTTACACTTTTATTTTATTACTGAGGCGGTAAATTTTTCGGAGTAATGTCCAATCTATACTACGTTAGTACGATGCTGTCGTGCACCGAAACTAGCTGATCTACAAGCTCACAACACGTTGCAGTGCAATGCATTGCGAGCTTACAGGTGTGCTATTTCTGCAAGCAACAGCGTCGTACAATGGAGTAACTTAGTCAATGAAGGCCATAGGGTTTAAGTGGTTAATCCATAACCCTTCGTGTCCTGTGTCCTTCATGTGTTCTTTTACCTTAACCATGTGAACCATATTGTCCCTATTCTGGACATGTAATGATAGTGTTGGATCTACAAGCCCACAAAGCATTGCGTTACGATGCTTGTGACCTTGTACTGGACGTAGATGGCTATATATTTTCTGTGAAAAGATTTGATGAAAAGGAGTGGGCCAAGGACAAAACCTTGGGAGACCCCGGTTACCAAAGTATATAGGGATACATTTGTTATTCCTGTTAATGTGGCTTCCCTCTACCAGGGCACCAAGGCTCAGTATTGTCTGCCTGCCAAGGCTCTGAAGAAACAATCATGGAGGTTCCACACCTAGTACAGGATGTGGTTCCAGAGACACATGGAACAACGTAGCAGCATATTTAGCATATTTACACAATGATAAAGCATAGATTAACAACAACTAAGTTCCAAAGTGACTAAGAATACAGAGATGTGATCTATGTGTGATTTTCAAAGAATGGTTTGAAATGTCTAGAAATGTAAATTCTGCGATGAAAGATTGATACTACAGGCCTGTTGCCTGTCCGCCTACTACAGACACAGACACACACACACACACACACACACACACACACACACACACACACACACACACACACACACACACACACACACACACACACACACACACACACACACACACACACACACACACACTTACAAACCTACCTCAAAGTTTAAACACATACCACGCACACTGGCACATGATACTTTGTATTTTAAGAGTGCACACACAAACAATTGCTCACATAAATACTTATAGGCAGGCAGGGAAAGTGTAGTTGTATAGCGTATTCAATATGCTCTACATAAAACACTGCCGCAACTCCATTTCTGTAAATGGTTAGGAGAGTCTTTCTTTGTTAAACAACCCTGCCTCCAGGTGGATGTGGACGGAATTGCAAATTGAGAGGTGACATGATTTGGTGAACTATATCTCTAGGCCTCTCCCATATGATTCCATCCCTGACTGAATTTTTTCTTCAGTCGTTGATTTTTACAATATATACAGTATTTACATTTTTGAATATACATTATTAATATATAGGGGCGGCCATAGCTGAGTGGTTAGTGAGCCCGCCTAGGGATCCAGAGGCCCTGGTTGCCCCAGGTACGATTCCAGGCCAGGCCAGCAAATGTGTCGATGAAATGAAATATGTCCCTGAGCAAGACTCTTAACCCCTAATTGCTCACAGGCCCTCATTGGAAACAAGACCGCAAGGACTTTCATGAACGGACCTGTTAAAGGAATTATCCTTATCCTTTAATATAATATAACATTTGAATATTTAATTGGAATTTGCTAAAAGCAATCTTCCAACACCCTGTGTTGGCAGTGGCACCCCCTCTCTGTTAATGTGAATACAAAATGGTTTAGTCCTGGAGGGACCTTAAAAACTCCAGCAAAGTGCTGCATTTTGAGTATCTAAAACAGTGAAGCATTGAGGTATCAGCTAAAACTAAACATAGATCTTTCAGTCAGTTTCACAAATTAGAAGAGAGAGCTTTAGGGGGCGACGGTGTTTTATGAAATTCTTCCGTAAAGGAATAAGGTGGGGTTATCTCAGTCCATGAGTGATGCAGGGATGTTTATTATCTCTTAGCTAATCCGCTAACGTTATAATGTCAAAAATAACAACGCTAGCTAGCCTACCTCATACAATTCTGGGTGTTGTTTACACTTACTTACCATTTCCACTTTCGGCTTCCCCGGTGGTCTCAAAGAGAAAATACAAAGCAAACAAAATACAATACAATATTACATATGATTATGTGTGGATTTTAGGGAGATCAAACTGTTATGAAGCCAACATTTCTAAGCACCATCTAGTGGTATAAAGTATGATAATTCATTCAAAAACATAATAAACACACACACACACAGAAATATGTGCACACGCCACACAGCATTATGTGTGTGTTCTTATTCATGTGCTCAGTGCAGGCCTGTTTCTTTATCTCTTAACCAACCACCCAGTGCTAAAACCAAATCAAACCATTTGGGAGAGGAATCAGCCTGTGAGACAACGCTCTTAGTAAATCTTAGATATTAACATACGTAATTAACTCAAGATTGATATCACACCTGCCTGTCTCTCCCAAATTCTTCTCCTGTGTACTTCCTCTGTTTTCAAATGTATTCTTTGATCTTTATGATAAGCTACAAGGGAAACTTTTTTTTAAACGCTTCACATTTTAAACAATTCCCTAAGAAATCCACAGCTTTGTTTTACTTTACAGTGAGCATCTCCAGTTATGATTTAACCAGTGAAACATGAAACGTACTGTATGCAGACACTTGTTATTCAATAACCAGCATACATTTAGGGAGTGAGTGTGTTATTCCTACACAAGTGGCAGTAGAGTACCACTCAACCCTTCATAGGGCAAGGTTGTTTTTAGCTAGACACACACACACACACACACACTAGCTAAATGTGTGTGTGTGTGTGTGTGTGTGTGTGTGTGTGTGTGTGTGTGTGTGTGTGTGTGTGTGTGTGTGTGTGTGTGTGTGTGTGTGTGTGTGTGTGTGTGTGTGTGTGTGTGTGTGTGTGTGTGTGCAAAGGACAGACATTGGACTGGATGGGAAGGGGGGGGGGGGGGGGTGCTGGACATCCCCAAAATGGCTGTGAAGTAGAGCAGTTGCTACGGCAATTTGGAGGTACAACTCTCTTGAAGCGCCCTTCAATTGCCGACTCCAATGTCCTCCCACACATAGTCTCAACAAGATAGCGGCGGGGTACGAAACTGCCAGGATGCGCCAATAGAATCATGCAGAAGAGAAGGGGGAGCTTGACATGTATCGGTTCCATTTTGTGCACACTAAACGCTCTGCTGGATTGGCCACTGGCGTAGTTTAATTTTATTAGAATTTGTTTACTTAACAGGTACTCTCTTCCCTGTCAAACAAGTGTCACCGAATGGTAATGTTTGTGTAACCTTTACAAGTGTGCAGGTGTAGAGATGAACATGTACATGTGTGCACGTCATGCACACACACACACACACACACACACACACACACACACACACACACACACACACACACACACACACACACACACACACACACACACACACACACACACACACACAGACAGACACAGATGTACTGTAAATGAGACAGATATCGCAGCCTACAGTTCTTCAGCTCCATTTATTTCTATTCTATCTACAGTAGGTCCACTTATATAAGACATATTCTATTCTACAATACTTTATTATTATGTGGATTTTCAGTCAAAATTGTCCAAACAGCAAGTTGGTAATATTGATATGCTCAGAATCTTCGCTATAATATTGAGGGCGATACATCAAAGCTAATGGCTACAGGTTAACTTTGTTGTGCAATGTGTTCCCAGGGGACCTATTTATTTCTTTGCCACCTACTGTACATCTAATAATTAAGTATACTTTGCAAATTCATGACCTGTCTTTAAATGCTTTGTTGGCAACAGAGCAAAGCTGCCAGCTCAAAGATAAGAAATAACTGCTGTCACTCCCAAAATCCCTCAGACAAACAGACGTAATTACAGGAATTAGCCTGTTATTTTGTCATTAGCTTTCACTTTCAATGAGACAATAATGAAAAAGAGACAAAGACTGATGTTTTTAGAGGATTTCAAGACACTTTCCAACCCCCACCTCTTCGCCCACACATTCAATTTTCTGTTTTATTAATACTATTAATGTAGTCAAGCTTGAAGCTTTGAATATGGGAGAGTTTTTCTTCTGACTGGTATTGTGTCTCAGCTGATGGCTCAGCTTGCGAGAAGTCAGAGTGAATACAAATGCACTTTGTTTGTGCTATGATGGAAATGACAGCTTGCTTTTGAAAGGTATTTATTTTTGCAAGTATGATTATGGGGTGTGCGTGCAACTAAAATGAAGCCAAAACAATGACGCGCACAATCACGACTTCATAAGCCAGCGAAAGGCCATAGACAGATTAATGAGCGCTTGTGTAAAGAAACGCGCGAACACATAAGAGGAATACTGGAATTAGGCTTCTATGTGACACATTAGACAGGATTTTGTCTGGCTGCATTCTGTATCCAAACGAGAAAGGGAGAGGAGCTATCTCACCATGTAATTTACTGTTGATTGGTGTTTGCGCAAATGGAGTCCTATGTCTTTCAACATTAATAAGGGTAATATTTACCCTCTCCTTTCCTTGACAAGACATGGCAGTAAGGAAGAGTTGGCTTTGATAAGATGGAAAGAAATAAAAGCAAAAACCAATGCTTGGATTATAATGAAGAGTCCATTTTGCTATTGTTCTTGTTGAACTCATGAAAGTGACAGTAATGACAGGTATTGAGGCAGTGATTTTTGTAGATGTGAATTTACGGTTCTTTACAAATTCTGGTAAATAAGGAATGAGAATTGTAAACTTCCACATTAAACAATTAATGGTAGGAGCAATCTTTCCTGCTTTGAAAGTTTCTGTGAGGATCAACTCATTTAATCAATTAATTGTACACTTAAATCTTTTCAGTTTCCTTTTCATATACATCTATCTAAAATATGTCAATTTTCTTTGTTGGCCACCTTTATGCAGAGCTATTTCAATTGGTAACCGGAACGCTCGCCCCAAAACACACTCGCCCCCGGCACCCCATTTTTTTCTTGGACCCCTCGCCCCCAGTGGTTCTTGTATTCGTTTTACTGAGGTTAAGGTTAGGAATAAGGTTAGATTTCGGTATAGTTTTACTTAGGTTTAGGTTACCTGGTGGCGACCGTTCCGAGGTTGCCGGATTTGGCCCGGCCGAGCGTGTTTTGGGGCGAGCGTTCTTGTATTCTTTCAATTCTCTGTCCGTTCATTGGGCTTACTTTATTGTCATGTCATCTTATATTATTGCTGTGTCATGCAAACTGGCACAAACGATCCGACGAAAGTGATTTCAGAGATTAAATGCAACATATTTATTGAATGACATGTAGTATCTCTGAGTGTGGGCTAATTTATGCTGTGCATAAATTAGACTTCAACCACGCATGGAAGCACGGACTGGATCTTATTCTCCCTCACGGTTTGTGTCCCACAGAAGTCGTAGCTGTAATAGAGGACAGGAAATGAGCAAATTAGATGAAGCAGAGGGAGGTGGGCTACTGTACCCCAGTGGATGTTGTTATGCCTGATTTATCCCTTTAAGACCTGAGGCCGATTCTACAAATACCTTCTAAATCAGCAGTTCTCACACTTTCAAGATTTTTCAAAAACGTTCAAAAATAGTTGATGTACAAGCTCACAGCGTGGACGTGCTGTGAGCTTGTATATCTGCTATTTTTTCAAAGCCAATGCAAAAAATCTAAAATGACTTTCCCGGTTTTAATGGTCTTAAACTCATACTGATTTATACCGATCTACAATCTCACGTGAGCGTTCTGAGCTTGAAGATCTACAATTTTGACACCGGTACGCAACCAAGTATAAATATCAGGCATTAGTGATGATGATCTCTAGGGCTAGGTATTATGAAATGAAGCAGAACTGTTATGCAGTCAACATGGAGAAAGTCATCTTACTTGATCACACAATGAAAGATCTTCCAAAATATTCCTGTCGATTTCCAATCATGACCAGCTTAAGCAGTATAGCTGGTTAAATTATTGTATTTTTTAAACAAAGGATCAAATCATCTTTTTTGTTAAGCACGCCTTTGATTGAAGCCACTTGCACTGTAATTATCTCTTGTAGACATAGTTGTTTAAGACCCAATTTTCTGTCATTACACTTAAACCTGAACATAGTTATTCAATTCTCCGCTTTTTTATAGTGAGTTCTATCTCAGCCCAATCACACTACATTATTATTTGACCAAAAATGAGGAGTTTTAGAAGTATAATCTATCCATCCTAAAGAAGTCTCATGGTGCCCTCTAGTGTCCTTAGTTAATCCATTTATATGGAGGAGAAAACCATTTCAGAGCAACAACAATCTATTAATAATTTCCATAGGCTTATGGAGTCTACCTTTAAACAGAACAGAAACTCTGGGAAATAATCAGTAATGGCTATTATTAAATGTGTTCCTATTATAAGGGATGTTTGTTCAATTTAGAACTAGTCCTCCATGTCTCATCAGTTGGCCACTAGGAGGCATACAGTCACTTAGACTGATTGCTCTTGCCTTACACTCTGCCAGGGGCAATGGGCAGTAGAGTGGGACAGGGTTGCAAAGAATGGCAGATGGGCAGACATAGAGAATCTCTCTGACAGATAGAGTGATCGAGAAAGCCATAGATAACTGGGTGGGATATAAACGTGTCACCAGCTAAATGCTGATATTTCAGCTAATTCTTTCTTTTGAAATCTGACATTGCCTGGGTCAGTAAGACTCTGACCCTTGCATTCCTTGTATGTTTGCTTGTAATGTTGGCGGGACACTACACTTGTATAGTTTCTGCACACAGATAGCTGGTACCTCGATTGTTTGAAAGCATTTATAGATATCTAAAAGATAGAGAAGTTAGAACAGCAACAAAAGTTTTCTATTAATTAAAGACCATTTATTTTATCTACCTAAAGAATTAGGTTCCCAGCTGTGTAAATAAAAAACGGAATGGTCAGTTTGCAATGGTACTGAAGTTACTGAACTGAAAGTTGTTAAAAAACAAAAACAAACAAATGTTGCTGGAATGACCGACTTACATCTTCTTGTCCTTTGCTCTCATCAACTCGATCTTAGATGCTCCATACATGGGACGCAGGACGTTGATGATGTGATTGTTCCAACGGAACTTCACCTCCGTCACATCGCCCACATCAGTCTCGACATCCATAAACATCTCATAGACTCTGCCAGGATTCAGTACCCCCCTTCACAGATGGTTTGGAAAGAAGCAGACTGGTGAGAACCATGCATATTTTAGCAGAAACTTCACACCGTAGCTAGTTCCTTTCCTATGCACTCTTGTCTAAAATTGCATAATTATAAGCCTATTCGTATTTTCTAATACTGAAAATAAGGAGTGCTACTTGGCCACTAGCCACAAAAATCGAGAATCAAAATTAGACCAAGGTATTCCTCTTCAGGTTCATATTAGAGGGGGGGAAAAAAGAATCTTTAACACTGAAACCATTTCGGTATGATACTTTCTCTATTTCCCAAAAATGTATCGGCATGAATTGATTCACTTTTATGTTCTAGTTAATAGTAGCTGTAACATAGAAATGCTCTTACGTGTGAAGTTTATATTCATCAGTACTGGTCTTGCCATTAGATAGGGCCACGTACAGCATGCCTGGATTGGGCCAAATGGGGCCATCCAAGGTTAACCTTATGTGGTAGCTGTAACCTAGAAAAGGAATATGCAGTCATTTTATCATCATTTTACCCTTGCTGCTACAGTACTAGCCGCCACATAGCTGATAAGTACATTTTCTTCCATGCCAGGGTGTTATAAAGGATCACAGAGAGAAATGTCCAGCTGTCCACACTTCCAAATCATTCAGAAGTTTTCCAAATAAAAGGGCAAGTTCATATAATCTCTTTGAAGCCCCATTTTATAAGACTTCCTGATCAGGGCTGGATCAGTCGGCGAAAGTACTTACGATCGAAGGGCTTTGAACTGCCTGTGTTCAGGAAGAACTTTGTCTTGGAAATGCCATCAGTCACAGTAAACCTGTCAGCGTGATGGCCCATCTGAGGGCATGTTGCATCTGCGCATGGGAAACACAGTCCCTATAAAGACAATGTCAGAGCAAGGTTTGACCAAGGTGCTCATGCGATAAAGATGTCAGGATTCTGCAGTTAAACGACCACACCCTAGGTCAGTGGTTCCCAAATGGTGTGCCTTGGGATTTTGTGACAACCACACATTACAACTATGGTGGTATGCAAAAAGTTATTATTAATATGATTTTTTACTATATCAGCACTTTGTGCGCACTCATCTCCCAATACAGAGGCAAATTATATACTCTAAAAATATTTATTTGTATACAACTTTTTCTCTAGCATTAGAAAATGAAAATAAACATTTACAGAGTGGTAACATGTGCTAAAGATTCTATTTTGCACGGATATGAATACAGGTGTGCCTTGAGATTTTTACTTGTTCTTTAGTGTGCCTTGTGCACAAACATTTTGAAAATCTCTCTAGATACCAGAATATGTAACCAAATCGTATGTGGGTAACTTGCATCATACCTTGCCCACTCATTATACAGCAAATCGGGCCCTTTGGAAATGGTACATGGTAGATGATTAATGTTATATTTATGTTTATCTAATGAACAACTAGAAAATGTGCTCAGTGGAACACAGACCCCCCACAAGGCAGCAGTTTGTGTAGTTTGTGTGTTTATAGTGCCTCGTCCACTTTTGGCCAATAGAACTTCATGATGCGTGTGACAAGTAAATCAGTTCTTCCTGGGCCAATGAGCTATTAATCTATGCTGAAGTTATGGGAATTTTTGTAACCTGCCACGCCCACTACCACACCCCCTTTTGGCAAATTGGTGTGAAAAGTTGCTCCTTGGCCCAGGACCAACCTTTCCAACGAGTTTTGTGTATATTCATTCATAACTGCCCGAAGATATCGCGCTATAACGGGAACATAGTCAAACGGATGGACAGACAGGCGGAGGTGAAAACAATTCATTCTAATTTGCTCTTTTATGAGCGACTGTTATATTAATATCTCTGCTATTCTGTTGATGTTATGTTCAAGGTGAAACATGAAATGGGATTTTAGATTTTAGGACACACCAGCTTCAGCATCTTTACGCCTCACTCTGAAGAATCCCCGGGAGTTACAGTATAACCTTCCTGATCTCACTATTTCACTCCCATGTCAGCGCCTCTGGATTTTCAAGCACTCCATAATAAAGACCTCAAGAGCTTTTTTCCTACACCCCGTACATTAAGGTATCTTAGGTTGCCACCTTATAAATATGGAGATAGGGATAAAACCGTTTTATACCGCTTGATAGTGTGGGAACAGTCTTAAGTTTACAGCTGTCAACCCGGGGCCGGAGGAATATCGCCCAGGGGCGTTTATGAGGTGAACAACAAGGCGGCGTTGTCAACCCTCAGCGGGGACATAGTCATATGAGGTCATGTTCGGCACTCCCTGGGCCCTGTTTGATTGGGACATGGGCCTAAAACGGGGATAAACTGTCATTAACGCCAACAGCTGCAGACACAGACCCTCACCACTGAAGGCATGAGGGAAGCCCGTCCGCGTCGCTTCCAGCGCTGCCACAAAAATCCAATCTCGCCGAATCAACTTCTAAAACCGAAGAAACGGTTCACAGCCGTATCAATGTCATACACGGCGACAGGTGGCTGCCCCCATATGCATGCTGCTACGGGGGATTACGGGCCCCGTCCCCTCCCTTATGGGCCCCTCCTCCATCTCTTGTCCCATTTGATAGCCCTGAGTCACTTTTTAAATGGGAGATATAACCTCTTCCAAATGCCTCCCCAATGCCTCCCCAATACCCTCTTTTGTTTTGTGGCGCACAAACACTAAACCCAAGACATTTTGTGCACAGTGAGATCCTGAGTGTTCAGTGAACCAAAAAACCCTATATACTTCATTGACCGGAGTCCCCCAGGGGTCTATACTTGGTCCAGTCCTTTTTTCCCCTCTACACCAAATTTCTTTGCTGAAAATAGCCGATCTACAGGCTCACAAATGTGACACGTTGCAAGCTTATAGATCAGATATTTTCACCAAATGTTTGCTTAGAATAGGGATGCTAGGTTTCATGTGGATGTGTGTAAAATGTTATCTACAATGGTACATGTCATGTTCTATGCTCTGTGTTAAATTAAAACTCAGAATTATGGGGTAATTAATTACGCACTTCAAATTGGGCTCAAAACACTTACAGCGTCAAAACTGTCCGCATTACCGCATCGATATGCTGTAAAGCCATTGGCTTTTTCTATGCTGTCGCTGTAGTACTGGTAGGATCTGATGTGGTTGCAGGCATCAAACTTCTTGTTGTAGGTACCTGGCAAAGGAATGGAAAATGTGACGACCGTGAAATGGAGAAGGAGGGAATAAGATGATGTTATAAAAGGGAGAGTGTTAGAGCGAAGAGAAGAGATGTAGAACATAGATAGACGATCTTGACTTTCAGCTGTGAACTAATGACCTCCTTGAAGCAGTCAAGTGAGGAAGGTAACGGGGAGAGCAGAGATTCTGTTGAAAAGTTTAAAAGTACTGTAGAGTTAGAAACAGAGAAAGAGGAGGTAAGAGAGAGAGACACACACACACACACACACACACACACACACACACACACACACACACACACACACACACACACACACACACACACACACACACACACACACAGAGAAATAGACACCATGATGGGAGAGACAGAGATAGAAAGAGGTCACAGGCTGTGTTGTTTTGCTCCCAGCATAGGGCAAGCACCAGGCGTTCCAAGACCTCCAGCTATGTGACACTGGCTCCAACTCTCTCTCTCTCTCTCTTATCTATAAGATCAAAAGTGGCAGATTCAGCTGTGCACCCCCCAAACCCCGACCCCCTCCCTTCCAGGCACGGCACCAATGCCGCCACTTGAGCCCCACTGCACTGCGGCACATTTCAAAAGGAAGCTGTCGTGGGTCATTTTAGAAAATATTTGCTCAGATAACGTGGGTCCAACTGGAAAAACTATGCCAGAGGTTGTTTTTTTATGACTTTTCCATTGGGACCACTCCCAATATTCCATGGGCTGTTATGCGTAGTATGATAGATAATAGAGGTATATGAGTCATTGTGATATGTATAGGGAGAGTGCCTGTGTTGATGCTCGCACTCTGCCGATGGGGCATTATCTTTTTGCCAGTTGCTTTGCCAGTTCTTAGCAAAGATCATGTGCTGCTAGATATAGAGTGCATTTTTGGAGGTGGGGGTGTGTTGACTTGAAGTACAGTAGTAATTGTGTATTTTGAGTGCTCAGGTAAAGTAGAGAGTCCTATAAATGTTGGGTGTCAATATCTTACCTTCCCAGATGGCATCAAGGTCAGCTCTGCCACTGTTCTTGGAACAGCCAGGCATGATTTCTCCTCCGTTGGGGTAGAAGTCAATGTGGCCAATGGCTTCAGACATACCGAGGCCTGACGTGAAAGCACACACATTTTTATCCATCTGTCCACTGCACTGAAACGCCATAGAATTTCACAAAATAACTCTATACCTGTCTAAAGACTTATAGCCCGAATGGCCGTGAGTGTTTACTGGAGTTGGTCATATGTTTAAAAACAGAAACAATTACATACAGCGAGGAAACCAGAGTTCAAGCTTCTTCTGTCTTGTGGATCAACCGTTCCCCTTTTTCTGTTGGTACATTGGTATTCATTATCATCAAATTGAGATGTACACTTACCGAGTTTGTCGTGGAAAGGGAGTCCGTCGCTGTGAATCACATCAACAAAGGTGGCGTCGCTGGTGTCCAGACGCACGGTGGCGTTGCATTCCTGGAAGTATTGTTCCACTGGGTCAAGTCCTGAGAAATGTACAGAATATATTAAACCATCATTATGTAGTCATGAATAAATGCTTTTATCATTACTTTCTGAATGATGGCACATAATGTCAACACTTTTCAATACATTTATGTCATAGAATTAATGAAAGACTATAAAATACGTCCCTTTTCTTTGGGTTTTGTACAGAACAGTATACAAACTACACTGCATTCCAACAAAAGAACAGCTTGGCAATGGCATAACAAACCATGTTTATCATACCATTGGGAAAAAAGACAATCCCGAAAGCTCGCTGTACCACTGTGTGAGCTGCTTGGAAGCTCGTGACTTACCAGTGATCCGTGCCAGGCCTGGGAGCACAGAACCAACGTGTCCTGCAGCGTGGGCCCCCATGCTGTGTCCGATGATATGAAACTTGTCAGCTTTCTGCTTGTAGAGTGTCTGTGCCGTGCAACATGGTCATGTTAGAGTTATACTTCACACATGCTTGTCCTACCTGTTTGTCTACTTGTGTTGATCTCTCTAATGGTTCATGATTTTGGCTTTGAGTCAGTGTGTACTCATACATTCTCATGTCAACGACCCCCAAATTGATATGTATTTGGTCACAGACCCCCATAAGAGAAAATGTGTCGACATTTAAAAAAGAAAAGATCTACAAGCTCACAACAAGGATTTTGAGAACCTGTAGCTTATGCTATATTTCAAAAAGTGTTTCTGGCTACTCTGATTGCAATGTTACAACTAATTTCATGCTTTTCTCAGTTACTAGTTGTATGTGTTGGTGGTTGTCCTGGTGACTGCATATGAAATAATATGAAATGGGGTTTGATCTACTCCTAAACCAGCACTTGAGTTGGTGTATGTATGTACCATGATGAGGTTGGTCATATGTGCCACCTGGGCGCCCACTACCCTGGCATTATTGGCTGCCTGTGCGTACTCAGTCTTCACCCCCATCGTCCACTCCACGGCAATGCAGTTCACACCGTCCTCCTTCAGTATAGTCTGTGAGGAGTGACATCAGAGTGGCATCACTGAACACTGGTTCACTGGGCGTGCGCGCGCACACACACACACACACACACACACACACACACACACACACACACACACAGTGACTGCCAGTCTTATTCATGCAAGGTACACCATAGTGCTGGTGGCTGTGCATTCATGGGATCGTTCCACAATGATAGAAGAGTTCACAGAATAACACAGCACCTCATACCTTACACATCTTATGCGTCCATTCTTCCTCACCCTCTGCCAGATAGCCAGGGATGACAAACACAGTCTTCCTGTATCCGCTGTAGTTTGATAACTTGAGAGCGGCTTCATCAGGTGTGATTTTCTAAACGAAACGTGCATGTTAACCACTTAAAACAAGGCACAAGCTCCCCTCGTAAGAGATAACTTGTATCTCAATGGGACTCACCTGTATAGATAAAACAAAAAATACAAATCATTTTGAAGAAAGATCCCTGGGCCGGGGTGCACCAGGGTTCTATACTTGGCCCCCTCCTTTTTTTCCCCTCTACACCAAATCTCTCACCAAAGTAGAGAAATCATGGTTTATTCACATTATCACACTGAGAAGGTGCAGGGTAAGATTACAGTATGGCTCATTATCGTTGGTTAATAAGAACAAACTCCATAAAGTCATCAATGTATCCAGCAAGATAGCTGGGGTACGACATGAGAGCATGGCAGCAATGTATGAGACCCGGGTGCTTAGGAAGGGGAGAGCTATTGCTAGGGATAGAACGCACACAGTCAATACCACCTTTTACCATCAGGACGACGGTACACAGTGCCAATGTTGCAGGCTAGGGCTTCAAGATAATTTGTCCCTACAAGTATAGGACTCCTGAACAAACAGGCCCCATCTCAGTTCTGTGCATAAAATGTAATGTGATGCCTCTTGAATCATGACTGGTGGCCTTGTCTAGTTGTATGTATTTTGTATTTATGTTATGTGTTTGTGATTTTTTTGTATCCTGATGGCTGCTTGGCACAAAAAGAATTTCCGCAAGGACAAATAAAGTATCTACAGTGCAAATTATTTGTAGAGAGATTTTCTCTAATGGTGTTCAATAGCTCCATGACCATGAAATGAAAAAAAAAGGGTGGACCCAAAACAAACATGCCAGGAAAATGGTCCATACGACATTTTAACAGCAATACGATACACATCACGATACATGGTTGACGATACGATACATGGACGATAGTGGTTCATTCATGGCGATACGATTCAATGATTTGAAAGCGATACAGTAACTATTTTGCAAAGAAATTAAATATGTGTGAAACATGTGGATAGCGCAGGTTTTTTAAGGGAAACATTTATTATTATGGATATAAATAAGTAAAGTGATTCTTGACATGAACAGAGAGAACACACACATTTATCGATAGACCAAGTGTAGCTACTGTATATGGAATGGAAAAGTAATTAAACCCCTCATTTTCTTGCTAAATACAACGCACAAATACTTAGTATCAATACAATCGATTATTTGCATTGCAAAATGTTTTGATACCGATTATTTGCATTGCAAAACGATACGATGCGATTGCTGTTTACATATCGATATACTGCGATTGTTGAAATTTAAATCGATGCAGTTAATGTATCGTTACACCCCTATCCATACGGCATAACAGAGCAACCGGGTTGAAGCATTCAGGCCTGTACCATTCTCTTGGTGTACGCCCCACAAACACTCTCCCACTTGTTGAGAATATGTTGAAGTGACTAGATCACTTTTCCCCCCACATCTCTGACCAGTGCTTATGGTTTTTGCACCACTGAACTGGCAAATGTGCATTTGTCTATGAGGGGTTAATGCACTGCAGCCCTACTTGCCGACATTCTCAGTCAGCTGAGGAAGAGTTCCCCTTCTGTATTTCCTTACCCATGACACTAAAGCACAAGCATCACAGTCATTGAAGGTGAGCTTTCGGCTGCAATTTCTATTTGCTGTTGTCTTTCCCATAGATCGAACTCCACATGTCACTTCAGTCACTGTTTAACACTAGTCAGTTGAGCCGTCTTCGTGACTCGAGCTCATGCCTTCTATGCCCCAGTAATGAACCCTCTTTCATAGTCACCTTCTCTCGCCATCTTGATCCAAAATTAGGTCACCTAAGGCCTGCTTAGTATTTGTATGCATGCTACAGAGCATGATAGGATGTTAATTGCTTAATTGTATCAGAAGTACACATGTATAGAAGCAGATGTTTATGTTTCTCCAGAATCTCCTCTCAGTTATTCAGGGTTTTTCTTTCATTTCATGTATAGGATGTATTTGGGATTAACTTTTGAATGTGGTTACTATTGACAAATAATTAAATTAAAAGGGGGAAAACATGGAAAACATGTAATTTAAGTGTACAATACAAGAAATGATCTACTTCCTCATAACTTGAACACAAAATATTCTCAAACAGCAAGGGAGGTTATTAATTAAGCAGAGGAATAGAACATTTGCAGCACAATATGTTGAGTTTGTGTGGAACGGCCTAGAATAGGTATGGAATTCTTAGTGTTCATTTAACTCAAAATTAACCCTTAATTGGCTTATTTTTGGCATGGAGAGAGTGGGTAAATAAAGGGATTCACAGCACACCCTGGGGGATTTATATGTAACATACAGTATATTACATATCCACAGCACACACTGGTGGATTTATATGAAATCGATCAATCAATGAATCAATGTATTTGTTTGTATATTAAATAATTTCATTGGTTGATCCTAGAGGTTGACTTCCCCAGGTCTACATTCTGGCCATACATAGCGACAGTTATGGACCCAGGGTCCCGCCTCAACAATCTGAGCTGCTTGCTGGCATCACTAAGGTATATGGAACGGGACACAAGGCTGTATATATAGCCTTGTGTCCTGTTCCATATGAAATATATGTTTTTATTTCATATACCAAGCTGATGCCTGTTGGTAATGATGCCCGTTGGGAACGTGTGGCCCTCCGGCTATGCAATACCCGCTGTACCCGTTGTCAGAGTACTTGAAGGCCAGTCTATGACATCAGACCTAATGTATGTTGCAATACATGTTTTAGGTCCTATTTGTACTGCCCAAACATATAGGACTGCAAGTTTATTTAACTGGCCACATTCCACGTAAACCTGACCGCGGGTCTGCGAACGACACATCGATTCTGCGGAGGATGCATTGATACTCTGTGTGTTTGGAGGGAATGTGCTGTATCGGCTTCCCTGATTGGCCACCCCGACTTCCCGGATTGGCAGAGCGGTGCTTCATTTTTGCTGCGTTGCCAAGTGGCAGTGTGTACAATGGAAAAGAAAGCATGAGAGCTGTGTGTTCATAGTGACGGAAGCGAACGAAAGCGGTAGCGCGAAGTGCGATGCGCGTGGAACTGACGACGGGTACGAACACATCAGATAACAGGTGGAGCGTGTGTTCCCGATTTCCATCGTTCACGACTTGCATGGCCCTGAGTAGGCCGTCTCCCGTCTATAATCAACATCATACTAGCCACCAAGTCTCTGTCCGCAAAAAAAAGTGTCTGTCCACAAAAAAAGGGTCTGTCCACAAAAAAGACTCTGTCCGCGAATCCCTGTCCGGGGCATAACTCGGGGAGCGATAGACACAATGGTCCTAGATTTGGGCTGTGAGCTTCAGATGACCCCTCGATGGAACGTGCCAAACAGAAATTGGGAGGGGCTTACGGATCCCGATAAAATTAAAATTAAAAAACGGGCCTGAGGAGGAGGCACAGGATGTTTGAATCCTGAGGTCTGAGGCGGAGGCGATAAATCTCAACCTTTTTCATTTTAAGTTTTAATATTAGGCCACAGACCACCATTTGATACTTTAAAAAAATTATTATTCCCATTTTACACTATAAACCAAATGGTTTACGTCACTCCTCATACACTATAAACCAAATGGTTTAATAGTGGTTCCATTTGTACACTCTTAGAATTACAGACCTGTAAGGGTCCATTTGTGCCCCCTGTGGTCTGTGGACCCGATGTTGAGAAACCGTATCCTAGACCAGACAGGGATTGATTTCCCTTTTAAGCCCAAGGCTTTACATACAGAGAGATCCTATGCAGGTTTCCCACTGTGGCAATGCTGATTTAACTCTGACTGCTGTCATGATTGGAAGACGGGTTCTGATAAGGGGATGGAAGACTGTGGAGCTCTTTTTTCCAAGACGAGGTTGATAAAGTTGCATCATATGAGCAAATATCATACAGAACGAATGACATAGATAAATATAGCCTATTTGTAAATGAGAAAGATACAGTATAATTGTATATTGGCAACAAAGACTGAGACCTGGTGTTAGCGTAACATAATTATAGCTTATGTACACTGGGATAACGTAGGTTCGTAAGTGTACAGTATTTGGTTAGGTGTTCCCAGGGAAAGCACAGAATGTTATGATGCCGACAATATTTAGGTTGAATACCTGTTTTTATTTATTTATTATGTTTTTCTTCTTTGTTTTGATGTTTCTTTTTGTTCTTTTTCTTTCTCTTAAGTGATTTGTCTTTTAGTTGTTGTTTTTTTGTAGATTTTCAATTTATATAACCCAAATGTTGATGTTTATACATGTTCTGTATAAGCTAACAGTATCAATAGAATCAATTCCAGAATATTATTCACAGGAGCAGCAATATATTGTTTTCATAAAGTACAGCCTTCCCACTTGCCTGGTAGTACTTGTTCTTCGGGGTGAAGAGGAAGAAGAGGGTGCCAATCTTCGCAGGGTCCCAGGGCAGGCGGGTGGCGGGTCTCTGGGGCGTACCTCCCCACGGGGGCTGGTCGTTAAAGCAACCCAGGTCACTGAAACATACCTCAGCACCTGTTAATGTTGCACAGACGTCACTCCTCCTCATACAGTACAAACCAAATATATCATATCACATCTGCTGTTGGATATAAACCTTGAATGACCGAAGGACCATTTTTAGCTAAAACAGTATACTTGTCTCTCTCTCGCGCTCTCTCTCTCTCTCTCTCTCTCTCGCTCTCACTCTCTCTATTTCTATATAAAGTTCAAGTTGTCTGTCTTGTCTGTGTGTCTGTATAAATATGCTTATATATGGCCATGCCTGATGTGTGAGCGCAGTAGTTAGGTTTCTGTTGTGTGTGTGTGTGTGTGTGTGTGTGTGATGCGTAGGTGGACAGTAACTAAGTGCTTTTACTTGAGCACTGTACTAAAGTACATTGAGTATTTGAGTATCTGTACTTTATTTGAGTATTTGTATTATTGGATACTTCTGACTTTCACTGCACTACGTTTCAAAGACAAATATTGCACTTTTGACTATTGACTTTTGTAGCTCCGCTGTTTTGGAAAATGTTTGAATATCTTTGAATATTTTGGCAAATCTCAAAATTTCAATACAGCAATACATTCATATAAAAAAGAAAATGTACTTTTGAATGCTTAAGTATTTTGAAAAGCAAGTAGTTTACTTAAAATACAAATTTGACTGCGCAAATTTCACTTGAGTAATATTTGACCAGGAGTATCTATACTTTGGCCCAAGTACTTGGGTTGAGTACTTTGTCCACCACTAGCGTGATGTCAGACAAGAGCTTGATCAGCGAGAGAGACTGAGAGGCGAGGGGCAGGGGAGTGGCGGAGGGAGAGGGAGAGACTATTTCCATGCAATAACCTGACCAATGCTGGGTACAGAAACCTGAACACACTGAATGACGCGATTCTTTGCGACACGTCAGCACAATAACACCAGCAATCCAGGCAGGTTTTCTGATTGTCATCTATATAAAGTTCAAGTTGTCTGTTTGTGTTTATGGACAATTATGCCCATACATATGTGGAGATCCCTGAAGTCAGGAGAGGGAAAGGGAGAGAGTGAGAGTTCCACCCATGCAATAACACAGTATACATTGTTATTACATTAACAGTGAATAACATAACATATGATTTTGATTGATTGATTGAATACTTCAACAGTTTGCAAATAGTACAGTGGTATGATTATACAATGGTGCTAAAAGGTTAACACAAAAAGCCCTAAGAGCTTGTTTCCATTGTGGTGCTGTGTATTCAATTCATAGACATTTAAAGGGATATTTCACTTTCAAAAAAACTTTGGGTCATTTTATCGTCTACTCAGGCCTTTGTGGGCCCCCTCACGTATTAGGAGGGCAGGGTGAGTCACCAGAACCAAGGACGGGTGTTTTTGATGAATCTAACATGTTAAAAATTTAGTTTGAAGTTATAATGGGTTTGTATAGGAAGGGGGCGTGTCTGATAAAAAGAATATCAAATATCTAAATACTGAATCAAGCAACGTAAAAACTGTCTGGGGGGCTCACAAAAGCCTGAGTAGATGATAAAATGACCCAAAGTTTTTTTGCAAGTGAAATATCCCTTTAAAGACAATAATATACAAGACATCAACACTAGTAGCAATGAAAAACGTATATGTACAGTAAACGTTTGGGAGGTGGGCGGTCATTTCTAGTGTTAAAGGAGAATTTTGGACTAAGGTTTTCTTACCTTTTCTATGATATGATATCTTAGGATGAATGGTACAGTAGAAACATTTCATAACTCCATCCCGGGTCAGCCACAGCTTAAAACGTGAACGGATAGGCCTTGCATTAGATCACATATTTTAATAGCTTCTTTTTTTTTCATTTTTTTTTCTCTCGCTAGACGAGATTGAAATCTCGAGATTTCAATATCGTCTAGCGAGACTTATTATTTATTTTTTTGGACAGTGTTCTGTCACTATGAACGTCAGATCTCACCAAAAAGAAATGCTATTAAAATATGTGATCTAACGCAAGGCCTATCCGCGCACGTTTTAAGCTGTGGCGGACCCGGGATGGAGTTATGACATTTTTCTACTGTACCATTCATCCTAGGATATCAACATCATAGAAAAGGTAAGAAAACCTTAGTCCAAAATTCTCCTTTAAGCTTAGACTTTATTCAGGGACCAGTTACAAATTGCAGATAGGTGCTCTTTTATGGCATAAAATGATTACAGTAAAATTGGAAAAGAGAATAAAATAAAACAACTTGCCATATGCTGTACCAGCCAGGCAACAAAGCAGACTCAGGATCCAAGCCAGAGACATCTGGAAGATAAAAAGTCTTATAAGGATTTTGTGCAGACTACACATTTTTCTTATTTTTCACTACTACACAGTGTAGTAGTAAAAAAGAAAAGAAAAGAAAGTAAAAAGCAAGTGACCTGCACTTACCTTGCTTGTGGGTAGGAGGAATGCATTATGTACCAACATTCACTACCTCTTATATACACCGGCAAGGTGTGCTGTCATTCCCACGTTTTGATGGGAAACTAGCAGGTGTGGGGTCAGAAATGATTGCTTTGCCATGGTGCAGTATGCTTATCACTATTTACCCTCTTAAGGGCACGCAGAGTGCAAGAGTACATGCGTAATACATGTGTAAATTCATGTTAATGGACCTTCATCTCGAGTTGAACAGGAGTTCATTTGAGTTCAAATACCACTGGAAATAATATGGCTGTTTTTCTGTCTGTTGATTTTACTGAGCATGATTGCTTAATCTTCTTAATCTCTGTATATATTTGATCTGTAGTTGATAGGAATGCTCTAGTATATACTGTTACCCTGATATGCACAGCATCATGGTTAGATTTAGACCCTTATACTATATTTAAAAAAGCACCACTTCTGTATGGAATTGAGACAAATTTTCTTTTGTTACGATTAACACCTCTTGTTTTCCAACTTTTGAAAGGGTTCGTTTTCTTTGGGCTTTGGGGGCATAAAGGTCATTCACCACAATCCAATGGTCTTTCCGAAAAAGTGAAACAACAAGCAAACAATCTAAAATGAGGGTTTTAAGGGTTACGATATAGGATATAGCAATAGTGAAATATCCATTGGACTTTCTGGTACTGATCAACTGATCATGTCCAGTAGATGGCATTAGAGAGCAAGCAGAGATCTCCCTTTTGGATGCTGAGCCACCCATATTATGTTGGCTACTCCAAAACATCCTGAAACGTGAAATACAGAACTCGAGAAACATTGTAATGTGAAAGATTATCTGTGTTTAATAAATTGCATGTAAATAAAGTGTGCCTACTTGGATCCTAAGCAATTAGGTTCTAAATGGTGGGTAATTTATCACCTATGCCTAATTCAAAATATAGGCTATATTACATGACATAATATACCAGCGTAATATGATGCATAATATTCAGTTACAAAAAACTCTTGTGTAGTCTACATTAGAGTGGCAACAAGTATGTTACTATGCTACAAAACAGTGATCCAACATTACTAATTCAGTTTCAGACCAAACGGTAGGCCAGTGAGATTGGGCAAATAGGCAGGTGGGGGCTAATCTTTGCCATATGATGGAGAAAGAGCATTGGGGTTTTGCCTTGTGAAGTGTGTTGGGTTTGGGACCCGGCATAATCCCATGTGAAAACAGCCCAGGGTGCACTCTCTTCTCTCCTGGGCTCCTGGATAAATACTCTCCAATTAGAGGTGTCTGGGATAGGTTTTCATGAAGAGCAGGGCACTTTCTTTCTCTCTCTCTTTCTGTTCACACTGACCATTCTATTTCTGCTTTTCGCATACTCATAATGTTTTTAATAACAAGTAGACAAATATGTTTATTAAATCATCAGGAAATTACTACAGACAAGAATAAAAAGATTTAAAAAAAACTGTTAGTAAATGGAAGTGGACTAAATAAGACTACTATAATTGAAGAATAATTACAGTGGAGAAAACAAGCATTCTATATGAGAATAACCGTGGGAAATCGCCACCGGTAATATGATTATTATGAGTCATCATATTAATCCTCTAGGAAATACATCATATCATAGCTAATTTGACGTGTTATAACTCATTTAAGACGTGTTACGGTCTGCATGTGGGCAGCACGCGTGTTCACACGCGAGAGAGAGAGAAAAACTGAGAGATATAGTCCTCACTCTGAGCTTGCAGAGGTTGTGTGTGTGTGTGTGTGTGTGTGTGTGTGTGTGTGTGTGTGTGTGTGTGTGTGTGTGTGTGTGTGTGTGTGTGTGTGTGTGTGTGTGTGTGTGTGTGTGTGTGTGTGTGTGTGTGTGTGTGTGTGTGTGTGTGTGCGTGCGTGCGTGCGTGCGTGCGTGCGTGCGTGCGTGCGTGCGCGCGTGTGTGTGTGTGTGAAAAGGGAAATTACGTGCAAGACGGAGCAGGCTGGAGGAACTCGCAGGTTGGGCTTGTGGCAGTGGAGGCGGCTTATTGTAGGAATGTTAATCCTCCTAATGTATTACAGTTGGAGGAGAGCAGGACCACAGGCTGAACCGGGCCTTCAGGGCAGAGCATCTTAAGACTAGGTGATGGAGTAGAATAGAAGGGGAGACGGCAAGGCTCTTATTATAGAATTAGACTCCCACGACCGTCCTCAACAAAACAATGGACAGCGTGTTTGTGTGTTTTTGCGTGTGCGTGTTGTTTTACCACGAAACAGAAAACTAACAGAGAATAATTTGCCAAAATCCTCAAAACAATGACTGAGAGTAACAACCTTTTAAAGAAGCTTCAGGTCAAAAAAAAAGTTTCAGGCCCCAAAACGTGGTGGCCAAAGTGCATGTGAGTTTCATATCCGGCCGTTAGCGTGTGTGTGTGTGTGTGTGTGTGTGTGTGTGTGTGTGTGTGGTGCGCACTCCCTGAGGGAAACTGCTTGTTAGACACAACCGCCATTGTTCCTATTGTGCGTCAGCATATCTGCTGTTTTGTTGCTTCTGAAAAGAAAAGCTTTATACTAGATCAAAGACACGAGGAACGTCTTTATAGCTTTTGCAACACGCGGAAGCTGCAGGGAAGTGCTAATTGTATGTGATCTGACGCCTACCGTGTTATTGAATAAATCTCTGCTAGCCCAGCAGAATTCCTAGTAAGGTTCAAGGTTGATATCACACAAGGTCAAAGGTCAACTATGTTTGTTTGTTATGTGGGGTGTTTGGATGATTTCTTGACTGTGAAGAGTGAAGACACCCTCCTCCACCCATCATAAAAATAAAGTTCTTTCATCTCCTAACTTCTTTATAAAAAAAAAGATCCTTCCCAAAATCAATCCTTGTGATTAATTCATCAGACTTATCCCATGTTAAATACGTTGTGCAAACACCTCAGGAAGAAGTATCACAAAAAGTCACTTTGTATAGTTAATAAGTTTGGAAAGCCATATTGCCAAACTTTAATTTCTTCTAATCCTCTGCAAGGAACAGGCTGTAAAAAATAAATAAAAAGTCTACTCAATTTCATTATTTTAACACTAAATGCTGGGATGTTTTTTTTGTCTTTTTTGATTTCCATTTGAGTCCTAGTTATATTTATGAGATTTCCTTGCATCCTTCCTGCATCTTGTCCGTGACAATTTACCATATCATGCAAGAATAATGAAATGCAAATAAACTCTAGTCCGTAAAGTTTCTAACTAGGCATTATACAATTAATACGTTGGCGCAGGTAACTAGAAATGAGCCCACATACTGGCTTAAATATTTTCTAGACTGTGAATATTAAATGTGTAATTGCTTTTAATAAAACATTGTTTTCTTGATGGATTTTGTGGGGAAGATTCATATCCAACATTTTGAAAGGTTAAAATACTGCAATGCCCGTGTCATTATAGTAACTACGGAGATTAAAAGCTCTGCATGTTTTAGAAATGACTTGTCAAAGCTATTTTGCTGGTGCGTTATGTTTTGTTTTTTTTGCCCCCTAAAAGTCTCCGCCGTCTGTATTCTTGATAATTTAATTTCAAATTAAGTGGAAAATATCCATCATCCCTTTAAAATATGCTAATCATTTGATGCCTGTGTAAGAATGTAAAGTATGTATCGTAACATAATTTAGTGTTACGAAAAGATACAAAGTCTGTGTAAAATAATACATATGCCTGAGAAATATTAATTATTCTACACAGACATTGTAATTTCTCCCATTCGTAGCATTTATAGTATTTACAGGAAATAAATGATGGCAATGCATTGACTAGTGCACTCTATTTAGCGATATTTTTGTAAAAGGAGCTGTGAATGAACGCTGTCTTTACGCTAATCAGTTGTTGACTGTAAAAGGGGTATTGTTCTTAGTTGCTGAGAAGTAGGTGCCAGTATTGTGGTGTCTTGACATGTCTGTGTCAAGGTACAGTAGATTTGGAGAGGAGTCTTAACTGTGAGTGTTTAGTGACCCCTACTGCTTTATTTTATCATTCCATTGTTCAAATACAAACTATATTTTTGTAGATGAGTACTTAAAGTGTATAATGTTGGCCTTCTTCCTTCTAGTGCTTTCTACAACATATTTTAGCCGTTGATGTTTTCACTATATAACTTTATGACCAAGCAATGTGTACTGGTGAATTTTTGGAACCGTTTCAGAACCTTTTCTAATAAGGCCAAATAATTTCTAATCAAAACAAGACAATCTGTGCAGAGATGTTGTTACTCAATAAATACTTTATACAGTAAACAGTGCAGTATATGAACCTCAAAATATTTCCTCCTCAAATTCCAATCCGCTATTATTTTTCTCTGTATTCTCAGAGGTAATCGTTATCACTTCTTTGACTTACATGGATTTTTCCAGATCATGGTTTCGGCCATAGTGAATGCACTTTTTGTCCCTTCTCAGCTCCTGTAGTTTTGGACCATGAGTAAACATAAAGGAATGGTGTGTGCGACTGTGCGTGTCCCTCCAGTGGAGTATTGATTGTTTGTGCCCGTAGGATTCCCCTCGCTCCACAGAATACACAGAAAAATCATCAGTGTTCATTTAACCATTGTGAAAATGGACCCAAATGTGCCTGTAAGGGTTAACACTGAGGATTTTAAGGTGTAGGATCTTGTAGACCAGTGATTCTCAACCTTTTTAATGTCAAGGACCCCCAGTTGCATTGGGCCATGGACCCCATTTGATTTTTTTCAGTGTAAAATCCTCTGTTAATTTAGCTCAGATTGATTCAATATTTAAATTGTGATGGGAAAGATTGACATTAAAAAAGGGGGGAAATCTCACAGCCATGAAAATCTATAATGCATCATGTTAGTATAGGGATTCATGAGCTATTGCGCAGTAAACTTCACGAGTGTTAAATTAACTTGGAGAGTGTAAAATTGGTCCGACTCTCAGAGTTGAGTTAACACTGGATTTTGCTGTGTGCTGCTTGTTTGTGACTCCACACTATCGGGCACAGACGGGTGACAAATTAAAGGAAAAACCTGAATAAATCAGTAGAGAAACGTAACAAATGCCGATCTTCCATATAGGTGTACCGCATCATACAATTAAGCAATTAACATTTGATCATGCTCTGTGGCTGGCATGTATAAAACGCTAGCAATAGAAAAGCTACTATTAAAGGGTTCATTATTGGGGCACAGATTACAGGACCTTCAGACACAATTGATTGCTGAACTGGCCAGTGTTTCAACACTTACAGGAACAGTGACATCTGCATTTTGATCTATAGAAAAGACATCAGCAAATAGAAATTGCGGTCGAACGAAAGCTTTCAATGACCGTGATGCTTGAGTATTAGTGCTGCATGTGTGGAAAACCAGAAGAGCAACTCTTCCTCAGATGACTTAAGATTTTAAATGCAGTCTTACCAGCAAGAACAGTGCATCAACAACTACAGTACATACAGAGGGATGTTATAGTTGGGTTGCAGACAGCGCATAAACCCCTCAAAGATAAATGCATATTCATTCAGTGGTGCAAAAACAAGAGGCACTGGTCTACTGAGACGCGCAAATAGGTGGCATCAGATGAGTCATCCTTCACCATACTCTCCGCAAGTGGGCGAGTGCATATGTGGCATACCCCAAGAGAACAGTACAGGCCCGAATGCTTGGCTCTGTCGTGCTCTCTCCCTGGTATAGTCTCGGTCCACCTGTTCCCTTTAGAGGGAACGGTCATTGGAGTGTCAAATTATTAAACATTTCTATCCTGATGGGAGTGGTCCCTTTCCTGTGCCCTCCCCTCCCCCCCATCTAATTTAAAAGGCAATTAATGGTTTGATGAGTGTGAAAGTGATGTGAATCATATGATATGGCCTTCACAGTCACGGATCTCAACCCCATTGAACACCTGCCCCATCATCGCCATCATCAAAACACCAAATGAGGGAATATCTTTTGTTAGAATGGTGTTCAGTAGAGTTCCAGAGACTTATACAATCTATGCCACGGTGCATTGAAGCTGTTCTGGGGAGCTTGCAGTGGCCCAATGCCTTACTAATATACTTTATTTTGTTTTTTTTCCTTTAATTTGTCACCCATCTCTATCTCCATGAGCTCTTATGTAATATTGGCGCTGCTCACATACGATCAGAGATATACGGCCTCTAAGAATTTCTCCTGGGTTACTGGATAGCCTGTGGCTAGTGTAGGTCAAACGTATCAGTGACAAGGCATCAGGCACGTCTATATCTTTCCATCTCTCTCCATCCATTAACTCTCTCTCCTCATGCCCCTCTTGTGTAACCGTTGCCATGGAGGTGAGACAGGGTTTCCATGGTGTCGTGGTCATGTTAGGAGAACATTTTGTTTTGACCAGGGTCATGCCAATTAATGTCATAGGCCATAGATTAGAGATAGGGAAGGACATGTGCTGTTTCTTTCAGCAGCAAAAGTACATTTGTAGTTCATTAAAACGGATCCTTTTATTGGTTCTTTAATGAGACAAAGCAGGCTACACCAGAAAAAAAGCTTGTTTTTTGTTTTAACAACTGCACTCTTACATACATTTATACAGTCATGGACTCCCTTTGTATAACACCACACAAATCTATATATTCAATGGCTTTTTAGGGTTTTACTTTATAAAGGTAGCTGATATTTTGACATGTGTGTGTAAATTGTTGTTGTGTCTGACCGCTCGTGGTTATTTTTACTTTTCGAGACAACGTTCCTTACCCTCCTCTTGCCCTTTCAAGTTGACCTTTCACTTATGACCTTCCAAGGTGAATGGAATTCACAACAAAGATTAAAATTCCTAAAGGAGGTACTCATAGTACATCAACCTAGTGTCTTTGCTCTTGAAGAACATGCTTTTCTCATCTTCAAAGTACTACGTTTTTTTTAATATATTTTTGTCACATACAAAACAAAAAAAGTCCATTATATACATCTTCTTAATTCTCCCATGTTGCAACCTCGGGTCCTTTTCCCCAAGGTGGCAGAAAATGTCACATTTGATTTTCAATTTTTTTGGCCAAGGTGTAGACCACCGGTCCGGTTGAAGCATCCAGTTTGTTTGTTTTCCCATTGGATTCTAAATTCACTCTAATCATGCAGCTCAAAAGACGGAAAAATAAAATGATGGTGGATAATAATCTTTAGAAATCCTTTTGAAACAGTTGGTCGGTTCAGCGACAAAGTCTCGACGTATTGGAGAGAGTTCCTTTGAAGCATTGGTGGTCCATCTGGGGATGTCTGTTGTCTCCGTTCCTGTTGTGTACCATCAATTCGTCACTGTGTTCACCTGTCTGTAGCATTGTGGTGAAGGGGGGGGGTGGGGGGGGTAGGGGGGGGGCGGTGGGCATGGGTCGGTCGGTCAGGCCAGGGGTCATAGTTTGGGGGGGGGGGGTGTCTTCATACCGGCCGGTCCACGGCATATTGGCACGGGCTCAGGTTGGACACGGGGTTCTGCACTGCCGGGTAGGCAAAGGTGGCGTGCTGCTTGGCTTTGAGCCGAAGGCTGGCCAGGCTTGAATTGCAGGTGTCTCTGTACATGTAGGGGCTCGCTGTAGTGGCATAGGGGCAGGTAGCTGCCGACACCGCTACCGAGTTGAGTGCTGTGGGGCCGTTGAGGTTGTTGAGGTTGCCCAGGTTGTTGAGGCCCGTACCGGGAACCCCGGTCACCGCCGAGGGCACCATACTGGAGGCCATGTTCATGGAGGGGATGGAGCTGGGGGGGGAGAACATGGGCTGGGACGACAGGGGGCTTACATTCATGGAGTTGAAGAAAGGGAAGCTCTTGGCAGAAAGTGGGCTGCTCGCCAGGCTCTTGGTGGCCCAGTTGTTGTAGGAGTAGCCTGTGTACATATCATCATAGGGCTGCATGAGTCCATTGAACTGGGCACCGAAGCCATTTTTGCATAACTCTGCCTGTTGGTTTCTCTCCCTCTTTCTCCACTTGGCACGTCGGTTCTTGAACCACACCTGCAGGAGCAGAGAATGACAAAAAAAATGATGTATGTGGTCCACTGGAAAGTTTTATGAAATTACTAAATTGACAAATTATGTTATACTGTAAGGAGAGTGTGCCACAAAATCTTTAAAAAGTCCACGAAGGATTTTAAATCATTATTTGTAGGCAGGGATAAAAGCAAAAATATAACGTATTTCTTCTTACAGAGAATAAACTTAAACTTGAGTAACCTAACCCCTTCCAAATGCTTTCTTTAATATTGCGAGTGTGTATCCAAAATTTCAGAAAGACATTGTGATCCCTGAAACTAAGTTGAAGTGTATTATCAAACAGACATATTAGGCCAGGCTTATTAAACCTAATTATTCATTTATTTGAATTATGAGATCCCAATGAACTAAATGTCAAGGCAGGGCAATCTTAAATTTTCTTTCTCAATTTAAGGTCCTATATTTGGAAGATATGAGGAGGAAGCCAAAGCCTTATTGGCAGATCTAAATTGAGGTTATTCATATGAAGATCAGAAATAAAGTTTCTCAGTTGGTACGTGTTTTTTCTTTTTTTTGCCAAACTTTTCCTTATAGCTCTCACAAACACACTCACACACGCAGAAAATAAAGAATGAAAACAACCTTTGACGGAACACAGAAAAGGACAGAATACACAACAACAGGAATAAAATCAACTACAAATACAAGAAAACTTTTTTGTTATTAACCACTTAAATCCTATATACTGTAGTTGACAGGAGTCCCCCAGGGGTCTATGCTAGGCCTGCTGCTTTGTTACCCTCTACAGTTAATATCTTTGCTGAAAATAGCCAATATACAAGCCCACAACGGATCGCAAGTTCGCAACGCTATTTTCGCCAAATGTTTGCCCCAGAATAGGGACGCTAGGGTGTGGTTAAATTCTATTCAAAACTTTCAAGGGCCTTTCCGTATGTTGATATTAATCTCAGTCTCTCTATCCTACTACCCTTGGCATCGACGATGTATCATTCAATCCACTTGGGCATCCAGCACGGGAGGCATCTGTTATGATAGTAATAGAATGCTGCTGACCATTATAGCAGGAGTACAGTGTGCATGACTCTTAGGTTTTCCATCGTACTCAGTGACTGCATGGGGAAACCCCTCTGTCAGGGAGAGTAGTTGCCCCCATCTTTAACGTGACTCTGAGGCCATGTTAGTTAAATGCCCTTGGAAACATCTGAATGTCAAGGTTGTTAGATGGACTGTCTGCAGTGAGAGTCATCCATCTTAAGAGTGATTTATACTCAGTTGCACACCGGTGTTGCGTGCCGAATATAGTTGATCTACAAGCTCACAAAGTGAGCTCATAGATCAGTGCGCAATCAAGAACAAATCAGGCATTAATGTTCAAACGGCTTATGGGCTAGAGATACTCCAGGGATCTAAATATTTTCTTTGCTGAAAAGGTTTCCTGATGAATGTTTCTTGTTGCGTTATGAGATGCACCTTAATTCTGAAGATGGGCATAAAATATATTCGTGGACTTGGGTGCAAATCTTATCTTCCTTCCTCTATAAATATTCTGTGAACAGGTGCACGTTGTTTTGTCTGTTTTGTTAGTTTTTTCGGGGTGGTGTCAAAGCAATTGGAGCCACTGTGCCGAAAGAAAAACACTAGAATTCAATTTGAGTTTCTAACAGACATCAAAAACACCAGAAATCTGCGCTCAACTTTTTTCTCCTTCATGTGATGTTGATGAACACTTGACAGTATCGCTGTCGAGTTCCTTCCCCGTTCTTTGATACATAATTACAACATTCTCGGACAGTACTCCCTGACTGAATATAAATCAAAGTGGCAGGTAAAGTATTTTGGGCATGCTGGAGTCCACGTCTGCATGAGCTTCTATATGCAGGAGTTCAAAAGGCCACTGATGGACATTAGGACGCTGGCAGTGTGTGGTCTGTTGTCCTTTCAAAATAACAACCAAGAGCGCCTGCTATGTGACCTTTCGTCCAGCCAACATTAATTTGATCCATTACTAGTCAAGCAGGCCAGCGATTGTATTGTCGTCCATCAGAATGTGTTCCCACCTGCTCCAAAGAACCACAGTGACCAAACCACTATGGACAGGGCATAACAGGACATGGCAGTGAGATGGGGTCAGAGTGAACTATACCTCTGACATTTTGCTATAATTTCTGAAATTACACTGTGCTTTGATATTAACCACTTAACCACAGCAAAAATAGCCTATCCACAAGCTCACGCGTCACAAGGCGATGTTGAGAGCTTTTATATCTAGGCACTGTAGATACAACATTTTAAATAAATTACCCAAAATAGGAACTCCACAGGTTAATGTGCTTCAGGAACAAAACATTGGAACTATCGCATTTAAGAAAAAGTTCTTAGTTCAAATAATTATTTATAACAATTGGGGAAATAACTTTTTTCTTTAATGGTTGTTGTGACAATGTGACAGACTTATGTACCAAAGACTGATTTGGCTGTTTGTCGTATGTGTATACCTGTACATACATACCACGTACAGTAGCGTACTGAAACACCCAGCGTGGTTTGTCACTTCAGCCAAATACCACAATGAGCCAGCTACCCAAGAATACTTAGTTTACCAAAAACGGTACTTAATGCGCAACCAACACAACAGACATTAGCACATTCTAAATATAGAGCGACACACTTTCTTTTAATGACTAAGCCCAAAATATCCAATTGTGGAACAAACTCTAAATATTCCAAAAATGCTCTTCTGAGATTCACTTCAAACCAAGGAACATGTAATAAAGTCTATTGCAAAGCCACCTTTTGTCTCCATGACATACAGTGTTTCTGAAAGCCTGTTAGTGCTATTCATCATCAGTATACTATACACATCTGATCAGTACAAACTAATGAAGCATCACCGAAACCATGAGCCAATTATGGAACCCGCCATCCCGGACTGCAGAAAATATTGACTTTATGTGTATGTTCTTTATTGACTGCGTAGTGACTCTGAGTTCAGATGCAACGTATTAGGGACTGTACGCACCCTCACGCGCGCCTCTGTCAGGTTGGTCCAGACAGCGATCTCCTCACGGGTGCTCATGTCAGGGTAGCG
Organism: Gymnoscopelus braueri; assembly: GCF_963280865.1. NCBI lineage: Eukaryota > Metazoa > Chordata > Actinopteri > Myctophiformes > Myctophidae > Gymnoscopelus > Gymnoscopelus braueri. Next base: position 34,881,444 of record NC_137619.1, read on the forward strand.
GTTCCTCTGGAACGTGGCTTCCAGCTCCTGGAGCTGCTGACTGGTGAAGTGGGTCCTCTGTCTGCGCTGCTTCTTCTTCAGGGAGCCGTCATCAGTATTTGACTCATCTTGCTGGTTCTGGTGGGATTTTTCCGTATCTGGAGAGAGGGATGGATGTCACGCGATCAGGTGTGAAGGGTACTGGTGAGTGGTAGAGATATGGACACCATTGCAGCCTGTTTTCACATGTTTGTCAAGTTAATAAAAAACAATGTACATATGTATTGGGGGTTACCTGAATGTATTGATATCACCTAATTGTGTATTTTAAATAATGGTCTCTGCCTAGAATACAAGACAATCTGTGTTTATTTTACTCTGTGAGTGTATGTGTCCATTTTTACATATTTCAGGATTTTGATTGCAGTATTAATGATATTGGCATTATTCATATTTTTGTGCCTGAGCAGAAACTATATCACCTTTTTTACACGCATGGAATTATCTTTATTTATTTTTTATTATATCCAAAAATCCCCCTCTGTCTTTCAATGTTTCTCACTGAAACATCACGCATGAGAGAGTGCCATGTCTTGTAAATAATCACCATCATCATTAAATGTTATCGCAATTCCAGATCAAATCCTCACATGGGGCAAAGCATGGCAGCAAAATCCCTCCATTCCACCAGAATATGACAAGGAAACGTGACTGTGCCAACTGAGAGTGAATCCTAACACTGTCGACCGCATTACCCTCTCTCATTTCAAAGATGTGCCAAGCCCATCAGTCATTACATTTGGCCCAGTCACAGTAGGTTAGAGGACCACACAACCGTGTTATGTCTGCCGGGGATCCTCTCTCTCAGCCCTCCATGATCAGAGCTCCGCAATTTGAGGACCCCACAGAAAGCAGTGAAATTAGTTGGCTACCTAATCCCACAGATCAGGCTTTTGTGACTGGGGCAGGTTGGGCTCTGTTTGGCGAGGGCTTAACTCTCTGGGAGTAGTTTGAAATGATCAGCAGGATTTAAAAAGAGACTCTGCAGGGCCACCGGGCAAAAACCAATAAGGGCCGAGCCTGGGCTGTTATCTGGCAGTAAACTGACACTGGGTTAGCCATCACTTAAGGCCAAAGTCTATAATACAATACAGAGGAAAGGGCAGACCTTTTTAAACCTATGTAGTCGACAACAATAGGAGCAATCTGGCTGATAATGTGCCTACATGAGAGAGCTGTTCGGGGTCAACTTCTCAATGAATATAATCTGAACAAAGTGTTGAGGGGATGCAGTTTTCACAGCCAAAACGTTGGTCCAATAAATACATTTTTAATTCCATCATTTGAGAGTCATCCTCTTTTTTTTCTGAGACACAATTATCAAACATAAAGATATGAACCTAGAAATAGCAGTGTTCTCACAGTACAACAGGAAGCACTGTTTTTTATTAACAAAACATGTTTGTATTAAAAGAAATGATTCTGTGCTATTCTTATTTAACCATGACCATTAACATTTCCCTCAGAAGGGATCAAAAAGGATTTGGGCCACAATTCCATACTGTATTGATGTTGGTAGGAGAGATAACAGGCAAACATTGAACAAAATAACAATTCTTCTACATTCTCTAATTGTGTAGACTTCTTGTAAACTAAGTCATGCAGATGTTTAACAATAATTACGGATCCATTTGGTTTCATTTTACACTCAAGAGTTAAAGATCTATAAGGGTCCATTTGGTCAACCAACTCTTAGCTGGGGACCACCTGGAACCCCCTCAAGGACCACTGGCGGTCCCCGGACCACTAGTTGAGAACCCCTGGTTTAGAACATAAACGATGATGACAATTAATAGAAAGCGACAAGGGGCCGCAGTAAGACCCGAGCGTTTAACCAGACAAGATTATAAATAGGGTGAAGGCTTTACAGTAAATTAGCGTTCTTAAGGAGCATGCTACATGGATGGATTTATACTGCGCTGACATTTCTTTCAAAGTCACTGCAGCTGACTTGCGAGGAGAATGAATGTCTGAAGGCTTGTTAGGGCTGGATTTACGAGCAGTCAGACACAGTTGTTTGGCAATTAAATGTGAATTTATACGCTTTCGCTCCTCCGTGCACACAAAATAAATAAATAAATAAAGCTCCCCTAGGGGTTCTAAGTAAGGTGGTTGGTTTAATACAGAGGGTAATGTGGTATTAAAAGCAACAGACAGATCTATCTGAAATGTCGTGTTTTACTACATATTTCAGACCTGGGCTATAATGTTAACACTATGTCGCCTGTGACATTCTCCAGGCCTCCTTATCGTGAAGTTTTATATGAAAATATGCTACTTGAATTAGTTAATCAGGTTTTAAAATTACATTAGCAAACAATGGGATTGCAACCCCTTATGCAATTTATTAGGCTACAATAAGCTGTTTGTGATGACCATGTGCTATTATAACTGTGGTGGTGAATGTGATGCTTTGATCTCGTTATCACACAACATCTGAAACAGTTAAATGTGCATTTTTTTAAATCAGTCCACCACATAGCCTGCCTATAACAGGAAATCGATACAACATAATGTTCCAATCATTGTGCTGCATAAAATAGACATCACTATAAAAACAAGACTGTAAATGCAGCATGCAATAAACGATCATGGCAAGCCCTACAATTGCACTGCATGCAAACTAAAAGATAAGATCTACCCAAATCACCTGCAGCGGGGGAGATTTAGCCTATACAGACCTACACCTTTAATTTATTATGAAGGCCTATTAGCCTCTCCTTTATACAAGCTGCTTTCAGGTCGTTCGCTAACTGTGCTGTTTTAATTTAAAATGTCGTGTCCATACATTTTGAAATCAAATACATAAATAACAATTAAATAATAAATAGGCTCTTAGAGCAGGCATAGGCTATGTTAAAACGCCCTGTTGATCACACAACAAATATGATTTGTTTCAAATAGCCTATAGGCCTGTTAGACCATATGTTTTATAAATATGTTGTGATAGCTCAACGATTATACTGGATTAAATAAACGGAACAGGCCAGAAATATAGTGAGTGAAATTCAAACGTTTGGTGTGGATCAACACATCGTTGTAACGAATTGACTATCCTGCCCCAGCCCTGCTATATCATGCACACGCAGTGAAGGGATAGGATAGGTGGGCACCGCACTAGGGACATCTGGGCACCTCGATGTCAAGTTGGTTATTTTGTCCAAAATGTAAATACAAATGTAAAAGGTATTAAGTAATGTAATGTATTCATGATGTGAACATGCACGGTACACCATTATCGGCCTTAATTGTATCCTTCAACTTCTTGGTTATGCCCCAAAATGACGAGGTTTTGTAGCAATTTGTAACAATTGTTGAAATATTAGATCTTAATTGTCGAATGTTTAAGCATGTTCTAATCATGTATACTTCATTTTACTTCAAAACATTTTCCAAATATATATATTTTTTACATTTTGGTCAAAATAGCCAATTTAACAGCCCACTCTTCCTAGGTAAGGGGGGGGGACAGCACGTGCCGTGGGCCTTCTGATAGATTAGGCTGTTATCAATATTTGTATGTAGCCTAATTATTCATCATTCATTATTTCTCTATATTTCCCTTGCCGTATTACATTAAACCAATCCGGGAACGGGAGTGGTGGGGGAGTCCCTGGAACAAAATAATTTGAGATGGGGGGGTCCGTGGCCAAATATCATTTTGGGTGGTCCTTGACATGAAAAAGTTTGAGAACCACTGATATAGGCCTACCAACATTTTTTTTTTTTTTTAACTGTTTAGAAGACATTTGAAGAATCGGCCTCAGCCTGTATAATGCCTGGGCCCTGAAAGTTATATGAACCGTCCACTTGTGTGTGGATCTTTTCGTATGTCGTTGTAATGTCGTGCATCAACATGGTCAACATTGGGACTGACCGCTGGTGTCCTGGCCTTTGCATCCCTGGTCGTGTTGAGGAGTCCCGGAGTCCGAGAGTGACAGCGCCGGGCTACGGGCCTCAGTGTCCGTCAGAAGGTTAAAATCCATAACCCCAGCGGCCAGGCTCTGAAAACAGCAAGACAACATACATCAGCACAGCAAAACACACACACACACACGCACACGCACACGCACCTCACCCCACCCCACCACCGCTCAAATCCAACCATCATCTTTGCAAAAGTCAACGTGATTCACTAATAATGTTCAAATAGGCTCAGGGCACATGCCATCAACTATAGAAAACATTGTGTATTTGACTTTCCAAATCCCTGTAATGTAGCTGGCTATTTCATTTAAAGCACCGTTTCCCAAACAGTGCCTCGGGACCCATTTGTGGGTCGCGAAACGAGTAAATATCCCCTTATTTTTTGTTTCCTACATTTTGTTTTTTATTATAATTATTTCAAAACATTTTTAAAAAATCCCACAAAATGTCATGAATTAAAAACAAATTCAATGATTCTTCAAAAGAATTTCATGAAAGAAAGAAAAACTAAGAAATTCCATAAATTCAAAAACAAATCTTTAAGAAGTAGTGAAAATATACGATCTACAAGTTCGCAGTTGTGAGCTTGTAGATCTGCTATTTTCACTATAGCTTGGGTCATGGGCAGACATGACATTTCTCTTTTGGGTCTGAAGTTAAAAAGTTTTGGAACCAGTGCATTAAAGCATGCTGAGTGAGTGCTGATAACCCACTCTTCTAGTCCCTATGAATTGACTCTATTTTCGAATTGCTTTGAAGTAATACAGTTATTGCTGCAATATAGCTACGCGATGACACCCCCAACCCCAAATAGCAACCTCGTGGTATAGTAGGAATAGGCCGATACTTAATGGAGCCTAAAATAGCAGGCCATTTATTTATACAAGCGCAGTTAACACCTTGAAATATATGGGGACAGTCACTCCCTCAAAGCGAGAGATTTACGGCGTCGTGGGCCGTGGCTGGGTATTGTGAGCATGCTGCATGCCCACTTAGCCGTCTATCAACTGTTTCGGGTGTAGCTCCCAAAATGAGTCCCATAAAAACAGAATGGCATGTGCCCTAGAAGTATGATCGGCGCTCTACTGCAGTGGTTCTCAACCTGTGGGTCGGGGGTCCCCACAGGATTTGTGTGTGTGTGGGGGGGGGGGACGTGACAATGAAGTGACAATTTAAGTAACATTTTTAATATACCTAAGAAAAAGAAGAAGAAAGAAAGCAAAGGAAAAGAAAAGACCATTACTGCATCAAATCAAAATGCAAAAAAAAAAAAAGGTCAAACATTGTCGAATGATATTAGAAAGAGGCACAACTTGTGAAAATAGCCAATCTACAAGATTGTAGGTCTGCATGCTATCTGTGGAAAAAAGAAGTACAATTCCTAGTGCTTGTCAGGGTGGGGGGTCCCCAGTTCAAATATGATTATTTTGGGGGGTCATGGCCTGAAAAGGTTGAGATTGAGAACCACTGCTCTACTGTAGCAGGCATGACAGCCACCATGCAACGATGAGTGAGTGCTCAGATTTCTTTTCTCCCCCACGTGTCATTTTAAATGCGTGTCATCAAAATTGTGTTAAAATCATAGCCTAATATAAAGCCCCGCGGGAGTGTGTGTGACACACACACTGTGTGTGCTGGTGAAATGCATGAGAGTAAAATCCCCATCTTTTCTCTGTGGTTTATTAGCTGCACATGCCACATGGTGTGCCAGTCTATGAGACCATGTGACCTCTGCTGCTTTCTAAATATGAAGCTCTGGAGGAGGTCCATCCGTGTCCATCATCATAACATGGCACTGTGACAAGACCCACCCCCTGCTCTGTCCACATGCCAAACATCAGAAAAACCACTGTACGTGGACGTCAGACAGAAATACTTTTCTGAACTTGTGAACCAGACATTGTGTCACCATTCGAAGCCATTGAAATTATGTTACTTTTGTGATGCCCCTTTGAACATCTAAGCATGGCTGTTCTCTCTTCATTTCAACATATGATGTTTATTGGACTATGAGATGGCCCTGTGAAGCCAAATACGTTCTTTAAGTGTTCACGTTTAGAATCTCACATTCACATTTCAAGTTTCCTTCACCCTGTTGTTGATGATTGCATGCATGCTTTGATTGCAGGACTCAACTGAGTTCAGTGTTCATCATCAGATAGCCTATATAGCCAGGCTAATTTTGTTATTTCACAAACATGCAAAATGTCTATCAAGTTATTTAAGGGCCAGTGCATGGAATTATTTAGCAGTGACTTTCTTTGAGGAGAAATAAAGTCACTGCAATTTCACAGAATCTGATTTCTAAGAAGTAAGTCGTTTCTGGAATAGAAGGATCAAACACAGGCTTGCTGCCTGCATGAAAGCATAAAAATGACTTACTTAACAGCCACAGCCAGAATTTACCATTTATTTTGCTGATGATAGCTACTGTTAAAGCCTAAAATATATTAGCACTGTAATTTTTTGATTTGATACAGGGGAACCAAAAGCCAAAGCCTTGGAAAAAATTAAGACATCACTTGAATAGCAGCTGGCATGGCACGCAAGAACCAGCAAAGACTTATAATGGAGGGGTATTTACAGTAAAGTATAGGTGCTATCACAGCCAATTAGTACCAACAAATTGGGTCAATTGAGGAGAAAGGGGTTGTGGTTTACCCAACTGATCAGTGTAATTATCACAAGGGGAAGAACAGAATGGGGTCACAGGCATGCATGAACAATGCTAGAACAATTTGATTTTTGAGCAATAATATTCTGCTTTGATACAAGGACATTTCACCCCCGATCTGCAGCCCTACACGGCTTCCTGCATGCACGAATCAGCCAACACAGGTCATTTATCCCATCCTAACCTGCCTAATGACAGCCAGGCCAATGCTCTAGACATCCTAGACTCTTCTTCCTCCTGGCTGCCAGGCTGTGGAATGACCTACCTCCGTCAGGACCGCACTCACTCCCCATCTTCTGCCGCATTCTGAAAACCTATCTATTTCAACTTCACCTCATCTTCTAGTGCTGACTTATGATGCTTGCATTTGCACCTCCTACTTGTTGACCATGTAGATTCTAGGTATGTTATGTAGATAGATGCTAGGTATGTTGTTTATTTGTAGACATATGGTAAGTATGGATGTTATTTAGACAGATGCCAGGTTTGATGTGTATGCTCCTTTGTAGCACATACTTGTTTTCTTAGCACTATACTCGATCACTACCCAGTTGTTGGCAAAGGTTCATGGCACTTACTCCGACCTTACACTTTGTAAGTTGCTCTGGATAAGAGTGCCTGCAAATGCCTAAATTGTAAAAGTGTCATATGTATCAACTTTGTTTACAAGCTCGATCATATCCCTGATGAGTCTATACTCGCTTTAAGTTGTCAGTAGTTTTTGCATTCTACAGAAGTTACACAATGGGAAACCAGTATCAACATTATTCAGAAATAAAAGCCGAGGCCCTTGATCTGAGAAAGAGAATGAATATATATATATTTCTTTTTTATTCAAAGCTTTATGTTCACTGTTTAGAAAGCCTATCCTTTGTGGCATAGTAAATTAAAGTCAAACTGCCAATGTTGACAATAAAACTTAAGTTAAAATATCGTCTGTTGTCAAGAAAAATTCCATTTGCCTAAATCCTTCCAAATCTTAACTTAATGCACTTTGAGTGTAGTTACTCCAACATAAAAAAATAGGAGCAATTCAAGAAGATTACACGAGAGGAAAATGGGTATTCTATGCTGTTGACGATCTCCCTCAGGCTATCTCTGTATCCCTGGGAAAAAAAGATGTGAGATTGAGGATAAGGTTGAATCTCACAGCAGAGAGATTACTTTAGTAAGCACTGCTTCTGTGTTGTGGCTTTGTATTAATGAGCCTCTGATATGGATTTGTGGGTTAAAGTTGACTCTCGGGTCAAAAAGCTCAGTTTTCCCCACCTCATAACCACAGTGTTTTACCTTTGCTGAATGTCTAACAATAGAGTTTAACCAACTGTAAAGGGAATCAAGATCAAATGCATCCAGGAGTTTATATTTTCTCTGCACTTTAACCGTTTCACATCAAAAGATACACTTGGATAAATGCCTATTTATATCAGTCAACATACTGTATATAGTTCACTGTTTGTATTTCACAAACACACTATGTGGAGTAAAATCTACTGAGGCCAAGTGGCAAAATTCAAGGGGAATACTTGCCTTATAGGGCAGCAGCTGTTCTTTGCGTGACCCAGGTTTAGTATATCACCATGGAACACCGTGTAATTGTCCAGAAATATGAATATGTCAGTCAGACCTAAATGCACTAATAAAATGCATGTCCTTTATGTCAATGTGGTGCTAAGACGCAGACTAGCTTGGCAGGCAAAGAGCTTGGGTGACGCAAGCCTGTCATTTTGTCTAGAACAAGGTGTTAGTGCCCCCTCAGAGGTGTGACATGATTATATTTCCAAAGCAAGACCTCCTCCTTATTGGAGCTTGATATGGCCAACTAGCTATCACTGGGTTAACAAGCAGGCTGATCCGTTCTAGAGGTTAGATACTGAGTGTACTAAACACATAAAACTACCATGGGGACATGGTTCATCTCAACACCAAGTTCACTTTCAATACTATTTTTTTTAAATCTCTATGGATCGTGGTCATTTTCATGATGTTAAATCGGCAGTATATAAGCTAAAAATAGTTGAGTACTTCAATCACAAATTAATTTAAGCTGAATATATATGGATCTTTACTGGAGATATCAAAAGTTATCCTCATGTCCTAATATGCAAGAACAGCAACATTTCTTTCCTATTCAAAAAAGGTCATCAGTTCTATTTATCCTACATGTCAAATATTCATTGAATGAATATGTGCATCCTGTGAAAGTAAGGAATATTTTTATTTTATTAAAACAGGTCTCTGGGGATTATGCCGATGCAGCAGTATCATCAGATTCATAACATGCCATAATAAAATGTTACAGGCAAACAGCTGACAATCCTAAACCTTGACAGAGAGAGTAACCTCTCTACTCCAACAAGTTTATTAGAAAGACCATTGTGTTTCTGGGCCTTGTTAAGTTAGTCACTAGCTGTTCTTCTGCAGCTGCACACTGAGAGAGTCTGCCCTTTGCCAGCATCCACAACGACCCCTACAAGGGTTTCACGATTCCATATCACTCTATACAGTCTAATACACCGTGAAACGTTGCCATAATCCGATAGATGTGTATATATTTACTATACTATTGCTTTGAACTGGCGGGGCTATACGTGCATACTCGTGCAACGAACACAAATCAAAATGGATGAGGATGAGGCCTCCGTTTGCATACGCTGGAGTGCTTTGCATAAGTAGTAGGCTAGCCCTGTGACATCGAACTAATTAAAATATATATCTGGTCATAATATTTTTTTTATTTTATTTATATAGGCCTATACACCCTAATAATGGAAGCAAAAATCCTCAAAATGTTCAGGAGATTGCTGGGTCCATCTGTTGGTGCGGCTGAGGCAGGCTGCTTACATTTCCACGGACTCCGGCATTAGCCTTGGAATTATTCATAAACGCGTCGAGAATTAATTCCTTGGATTAAGAGTTGATTAAGATGTGTGTCACTTTGCTGTCTGAGAACTTATTAAGGGCCTCCTCGAGTAGGCGGCAGATGGAATTTCGGTCCAATGTTTGTAGATGTTAATTTCTCCCCTCCTATAACACAACCATTTGCATAAGATTGAGGGAGTCCAGGCTATGTTTTATCCTGCACGCAGCATCACACATTTTATGTGCTCAAAAGTATAAACCCTACAACAAAAAGTGTTAAAGCATCGATATCCTACACAATATGTCACTCATAAGAACCGTCTTCAACACAAAATAGCTGCCAATTTCCTACCTACTTAATTACAAGTTGGATTTGATGTAGTGAATTTATTAGGAATTTAATCAAGTCACGAGGAAATATATTGAAGTTAAAAGCATATAAAAGAAAGATAGCAACATATTTATAACTTTATTACTAGCACAATAAAGTTATAAAGATTGTATTGTATATTATATATATATATATATATATATATATATATATATATATATATATATATATATATATATATATATATATATATATATATATATATATATATTTTTTTTTTACTTAGATATATTTCATCATAGGCCTACTGATTATATTAAGAAAGAAACGGATGACGTATAATTGTCTAGATGGAGCGCATCTGATATCCAATTGACAGCTTTAATTATGTATGATGCAGATATATGTACCCCATTGTTTTGCAATCTATATTACACAGCCTCCACTATATGACATATTTTATATCCTGTTATATCCATGTGTATGTAAGTGAATGGACAACCTAAATACATTTTCTTTTAAAGATAAAATTAAAGGCGGAATAATTTAATGATATCATAAAATATAGGCTGACCATAACAAAATATGCGTGATTAAAAAGCGTAGACAGACAGGCCCCTCGTGTATTGTGCCATGTACATAGGCCATTGTTGTGAGAGCCAATAGCCTTGCTGATAACCACGTAAAATGTTTACATTGCATGCGGAGGCCAAACTTGAACTACGGCTAAACAAATATTATTTTCATATGACCTAACCTAGGGGCAAATGCAAAAGAGGCCACGGAAGGCCTATCGGAATAAACCAAATATTCAGTAGCCAATGAAAAAAATCCTATCAGTATCCTGGCTTTGATAGACAAACCCTTGAAAAACATAACATTTTACGTGTTAAAATTAACTTCAAAACAGTCTAATAAATATAAGCTGATGCCATCACAATAAATAAACAATTAAAGACGGAAGTCATGAAACTAGTGAATCGAATTCCAAGTTTAGATATTCCAAGCAATTCCGCATTCCACATCAATCCTATTCCCCCAAAAAAAAAATCCCCCCATGAAGATGATATTTCTATATTTGTAAAATAACAACGGAAACAAATGTATAAGTTTACATTTATTATGTCAAACATCATAAGGACTGCTCTAAAAAATGTCTTGCAATAACAACTACAATTTGTAGGAACATTTTAACAAATAGGTCACATTGGTTCATTTCGCATTTTAGCCTTTATGTCGCACATACTATTTTCTTGATAAACAGTTTCCCCCTTTAATAGCCTATTATGCGTAGAGATTTTAGCGCCTGCAGGACACTGGCAAAAGCTCAAATAATTGGATACATTGTACTACAATGTATAAATGTTAGGCCTACAATGATTGTGGGCCTAACATTTATATGGACTATATAATCTGTAAAAAACATTTTGTGTTTTACAGATTATTAGGCTTATACAAACATTAGTTGAATGGTCAGTCTGGTGGCAGACCATGTGGGTTGGATGATGAGGGTGGAGAGAGTATGGCAGTGATTCTCAAATTTTCAAGATCTCCCCTTAAAACTCTGACAGTGTGTACTTGTAACTGTGACTTATAAGGGTCAATTTAGAACCACCTAAATGAACCCATGAGTCCCTGGAATCCACTGAGAACCACCGGGGCTATAGGCTACGGGTCTGTTTTTCTTTCTCTGGTCTCTTGTGGCTCCAGAGCACCTGCCACCTATCAATTTCCACTAGATCCCCAAATATTTTTGACCTCTGAAATATTTTCAGTGTTCCCCATTGGCAAGTCAACAGCATTTGTGCGTTGTTGTTTTTTGATAATGTAGTTGTGTATAGGTCTAGTCTAAAGCCATGGATAATAAACTATAACTTTGAAGAATAGGCATATAACATTGCAGTGAGTGAATTATGAAATTCAAAAATTCGAATTCTAATGACAGAAGAATGATCAAAAATGTAAAACAATATGCGAGCAATATGCAACGCCAATGCCATAATAACCAAACATGTGGAATAAAACTTTGCACGTGCAAACGTCAGCGCGGGATGTGCTTTTATAGTTTTATTTAACTCTAAACACAAATAGTGATTTATGTTAGCTTAGCATATAGTACATAAATATATTTAGGCATTATATTAAAGAAGTGTGTGTGTGTGTGTGTGTGTGTGTGTGTGTGTGTGTGTGTGTGTGTGTGTGTGTGTGTGTGTGTGTGTGTGTGTGTGTGTGTGTGTGTGTGTGTGTGTGTGTGTGTGTCTGGGGCTGATCACATTTATAATAATTAAAATCGCGCAATCGTGATCTCCATAACCAAAAGCCAAGTGTTCAGTTCACCCAACGTTTTAGTCCATTCCGTTAAAAGATGAGTAATTTAGGCCTGTATTGCAGTGGTCTAGGGACTCTCTGGTTTCTTTAGGGGGGTCTAAATTGACCCTTACAAGTCTGTAACTCTGACAGTACAAATGGAACAAATTGGACCCGTTAGGTTCCATTTGTATACTGTCAGATACAGTAGGCTACCTGTATACCTTGAAATTCAAAAGTTTGAGAACCATTGCTGTATTGTGTGAACTAGGCTTGGGGTTAAAATGTTAGTCTAAATACAGAGAAATGCAGCGGCTGTAGTTCAGCAGGCACTAACCATGGACCCATCTCTATGAGTGATGTTCGCGTGTCAACACCCCACGCGAGTCCGGCGTAAACTTACACGCATAGTAATAAATTGTATGTTCCAAACGAATGAGCATCAAAACAAAACGCACATCATCATCATTCACATCACCACACAGAGAGAAACGGAGACTTTAATAAGCGCACTTACATCAGATCCCGGTGATGTGGTCAAATTAATCCCTGGAAAAGGCAAAAGGAGTTGCGGGAGAAGAATAGTTGTCCTATAGACTGATGGTGGTGATGTTGGCTGCTGACATGGACCAAGTCCCCGGTCTGTAAAGACAACAGATAGGTGAGTTCCTTCCCTCTCTGTGTGTCAGACATGAAGGCAGTGGCAGAGTGAGAGGCTTGATCCCCACACAGAGGGACTGACTTTATGCTAAATGTTGTGTGACAGGTCCACTGTAGAGAGAGGACGGCCCACTTCACTGCTTGTTCTCTGTGTCCTGCCGCCCCCCTTCCAGGGCGCGCACGCGCGTGCGCGCGCACACACACACACACACACACACACACACACACACACACACACACACACACACACACTTCTCCACATCATTCTCTCTCTCTCTCTCTCTCTCTCTCTCTCTCTCTCTCTCTCTCTCTCTCTCTCTCTCTCTCTCTCTCTCTCTCTCTCTCTCTCCTTTCTCATGTTCTCACACACGCTGTAAACATATGCACGCGTCCTCTTCACCCTTTCAGCCTCTAAAATCATTTGGATTCAGTTAGTGATCAGCTTCATCTGCAAGATTAGCGAGTTACCCCGTTGCTTTCATGTTGAATCACATCACAGCGTTTTTTTTTTAATTACAAATTGGCCGTCTGTCTCCAGCGTAAAGGTGCGCATCTGCGCCACCGTCCAGGGCCAATTCTTCCCACACGTGATTTTAGCCAATATTCTATTTAACTATATTCTTCTGTAAAATATAGTTATGTGAAAAGAAAATTGGTATAGGCTACTATACCTGGAGGTCTTCTTTCCACGGTACAGCTCTATCGATCTGGCATTCATCTCGGGATAGATGGGACGTCAGAGGTGAAGAATGGGGGTGGGAGACAGACAGAGGAAAAAGGCTATTTTCAGATTTGGTGGTCAAAGTCAAACTAACTCGTCTCAAGTAAAGCCCATGAGATGTGGAGTGGACCATGAAGAATTGTCTCAGCAGGAGGACATTTATCCATCCCAATCCATTTCTACAGTGCATCTGTCCTTAATGGAAACTAAAAGGCTAGGCGTTATTGCTTCTCAATAACAGTAAAACGCACAACCTTGCCTTATGTTGTGTTATAATAAGCTTTGAACATTTCATAAAGGTTACCATTTTATATAGCCAGACATTTTGTTTAGGCTATGCTATACCCTGAACTTGAAGATATATTCAATCGAGTCCATTTACTTTATCACTTCATGTGCAGAACAGATATGTGCAGGGAATCAGTTGTGGATCACTAAACCCAATTTAAATCAAAACCTCACATTGGACCTTAGGGTGAATAAGGCCATATGATCTCTCGGTGTTGTTTTGAATGGAATGTGTCATAAGGATCTCATGGGAAATGGATGGTTGAAGTTAAACGAATTTTGCCCTTCTTATTCTCGTGTCTGTAATGAATAATGAACAGTCTTACTTCCAAGACACTAGCTTACATAAATATTTTTAGTTTGGATAAAGTTAATGTAATCACGAGAAATCCAGATGTTTCATATAGAGAGGGCTGAACAAGGATAGAACAAGGATATGGTGGATCATGATGAGGATAAGCAACACAACATTATGGTTATTAAACCAGTTTTAAATGAATACAGTTGTTGTGAATATATATGTTACATATAGATGCATTTTTTAATCCTCCCCTCAAATGGGCTAATGCCACTTTAAGCAATTGAAATTAAATTAATGGATGGCCACATGTTTACTTGCCAACTGTTGATGGATTTCTAAAATGCATTTGGTAAGTAAATCCCTTGGTTGATGCATGACAAATATCTACTTATAAAGAAGTAACTTGTTATTGTCTCAGTTATGCCAAAAGATCTGCTACTGCAGAAATGGCACACTCATATTTGCAGATGAAATGTTGCAATTACAAATCCAACAGGTGATCAAACACTTTGCTAGAGAGCAAACAAAGGTCTGACACAAGTTGGTTCTGCAAATTTTAAACAAATACTTTCAGTGTAAGCATTGGGAAAATGGTCTACCACTGATTGCATTGTGAAAGATAAGAGTTTGTATGCATCTATGAACTCTCTGTATAATGTAAACCCACCCTCCACTCTCCCACTCACCCACACATGCACACTATTCTCTCTCTCTCTCTCTCTCTCTCTCACACACACACACACACACACACACACACACACACACACACACACACACACACACACACACACACACACACACACACACATACACACTCTGCCTAGTGTTGTACAAAGTAGGCTATCACATGGACCATCAAAACATAATATAACCTTGTCCTAACACCATATTTCTAAGCATAATACTCAGTGTCAAGAATGTGTTATTCAAGCATGGATGAATACATTTGTGTCTGTCAGTCAGCTATACCTGAATCCAACACTATCACCTGGACCATCAAAACATAATATAACCTATATCTTTCAAATATTACATACTTAAAGTTTCAGGCTATATATGACCTTCAATGAGCTTGAAAATAACATCTTAGTTTTTGTTTTATGGATTTGAGATGTGATCAACCCAGCTGTTTCTTCAGCTTGTGTAAGCTATATAGTCTAAGTATTACATTAATTATGTTTAGCATTATAGCAGGTATTAAGTGACTTGGTTATGTGTATGACACACATAACCAATGCCCAAGGAATCTGGATACTTAGAGCAGTTAAAGCCTAATCATGGTGATGCAGCACTGGAGATGCTGGCAGTGCTTTCGTCATCACATCCGATGTGACGACGAAATAATTGTATTTATCATTTGCTTTATTTATTTATTTATTTCACTATTACAATGATACATCTCATTCATAATCTGTTGATAATTTAATGTACCCCATAATAAATGACACACATTTTATTGTAAGATTTATTGTCAGGAATTCCATATCAAGTTTGACGCGTCGCTGAAAAGTGATTGGCTCCGAGATCTGCCAAACAAACAGCGAAATCATCGCGTTAGGTTGAGGACGCAGAGCTTTTCCACGTCAGTGTGTTTACCAAGCCCAGATTGACAGCTGATGGTGGATGTGTTGAACTTGCTCACATTTCTGGACCTTTTTCGCGAGTGAATGAATTAACAGTGTTCGAGGCCAATGGTTTCCACGACCTGCAATGTGTGAGAACCGCGCTCTGTCGTTGTGAAGTGAACTTTGGTCTTCTTTAGTCACTGTTGCTCGGCTAGCTTGCTAGCCTTCGAGCTAGCCCAGCGTTAGCTTGCAGGAGGACTCCATCTTGGAAACAGTGCTCACACATACACAGGTAGGGTGCTTCATTTGGGCTGTGGAGTGTCGTTACGCCGTGGCGTTGTGCTGTTTTGATGCCACGGTGTCTGGTGTGTTGTTAAGTTAAGGAAACAGGGGAAAACGAACTGCTTAGATGACTTGCTAGAGACTGTTTCACATGTTAGCTAGCTTGGCTAGATGCTTCCGCAATGGTGGTGGTAGAATTGAAATACCAAGGATGTGTTGGTGACGTCACATTATGTAGCGGAAGAGCTTCAGATCCACAGCGCTGTTTGTCACGTTAAGATTACGTTTACATAACTTGTCACTCGCGTCGGCAGTATTTCCAGTTGTAAATAGAAAATACGCCATTGTTGTTAAGTGACGCTTGTTGAAAAAAGGATCGTGTGTTCATATTGTTTTGTGACCTCACCTGACGCATCCATGGTATATTTACGTTAGCCGCTAGGGCTAACTGGCTACGTAACCCCGGTAGAAGTGACAGTGTAGCTGTTAACACGTCGACAGTCAACCAAACGGCCCCTATCCTAACTTGTTTTTCTGCATTTGTCTCCGGAATGAGCTGTCATTTGTCTACCAACTTGAAATCACATTTGAAAGTCAGCATTCTCTTTGCTTGGTAGCTAATCCAATTAGCTATTTGGTTGCTAGCCCGTTTGACAGCAATGTAATGTATGTGTTGTTGTATGTATTGACTTTTGGACCTACCGTTAATTGATCCTTTTCATAGCAGACATTTTGACATGGATGTATAAACCCAGGTGAAGATTACTTTTTAGGTGGATATGTGTGTGTCAGCATGAAGTTAACTGTACATTGATTCCAGTGGTAACATCTAAAATAAAACAGACCTTCATCTTCTGTTTAAGCATCTATGAATTATGTCAAAATGTCTGCTGGGAAAAGAGTCAATATCTATTGGTTCTTACTAGCCTTGGCTCAAGACTATTATAGATGTATTTTGTTTGATCGAGTCTGACTTTTGCTTTCGTATTTAGGAAAGCAAAAGTCAGACTCGATAAAATACATCTGTGATAGTCTTGATCCAAGGCTAGGTTCTTGATCCAATGAATCTGAATATTAAGTTTCAGTTCACCCAATTGAGTTCACTTTAATAGGTGAGCCCCAGGATGTATCTCTCAGCATCATCCCTAAAGGTGTAACTTGGTTAATAAAAAGCTATGATTAACCGCTCCTATATGTATGTATTACCCATACCTTCCTCAGCCATGTAATTTTACTTTAAGTATCGAGAGTAGAATAGGTTGCATTTTCTTTTCTAACTTTATAATTGTATGCCACCCTACACCTTAAAAAATATGAAATGATTAAAAAAGGTTATGCGAGGTCAATGCAGGATAATAGTTCCCAGTGTCTTGTCCTAACACCATATTTCTAAGCATATACTGTACTGTCAGTGTGAAGAATGTGTTATCACTATTCAAGCATGGATGAATACATTTTTGTCTGTCAGTCAGTTATACTAGCTGAATCCAACACTAAGCCTATTATTCTGTCTCAACACCATATAACCCATCTTTCATTCTTCCATATTTCATTCATCCTCTTATTGTTTTGAATAGATTGCTTTAGTGTGAATTTCAACAAAAGATGACCTGCAATTCAGACTACCGGCAAAGCAAGTCATTGCTGTCGGGCATAAACCTTGTATCTCCATATTACATTTTTTATGCTCTTCATAAATGAATGCTCGCCTCTATTTTATACTTTGTTGTATTAAACTGTTAAACAAATTGCATAAATAGCTGATCTACAAGGTAATTGTGAGCTTATATAAAAAATCTTTGCCTATAATTATATTAAATGCCCAAAGTATGGATACCAGGTTGAAAGTGGTTAAATCTATCTGTGGGTTTCATAAATATTTAACCAATGAAAAGAATTAAGAGCCTGTGACTAAATAATAACTACCGTACATTGGATTCATTTGAACACAGGTAAAAAATAATAAAACGATCCTGAAAAGTAATTGTTTTGGACATACATGGTTCCCGCTCGACCGCGACAAAGTCTATTGTCTCTACAGCACCTGACATGGGATGGCAAAAGGTTAATCCAACCATTTCAAAGATATACCCCACTTCTCAAATATGCGCATTATGACATCCTGATACTGTTTGGTTATCCAGATTGGTTTGAGGCATAATCCATATAACCTCAGTATCTTATTTTTCAGCAGATGTCGGCAGTTGTATTGAGGGGTCTGTGTTTGACTTTGTGACTTGGTGTTTGCTTTTTATGGCATATTGAATTATCACATTCCATTACATTTACGTAGCTGGTCCTAAGCATTTCCCAATACAATCAATTAATTCCAGTTTACCTGCCTAAACTGCTGCAGGGGATGCAAGAAATACCTAGGCCCTACTTGTTTTCATTGCACAGTTCACAGCATTGGATGTAGATTGGAACGGTACTACTGTAACAATAAAATCCCATATTTCATTTAAGGAGGGCCGCCACCGGATTGCCAAAGGCCGGAGAGACTATGTTTTCGCTCCTGTCCATCCATGTGTCTGTGTGTTTGTCTGCCAATTTTCCCCAATTGTTTTTTAATTGGCCGCATGTTCGTGCTATAACAGGCCGCTTCACATTTTGGCCTATAACTCTTGAACTGTAGTCCTGGATTCCTTGGATCATGATGCAGCACACGTCATAAGCCACGCCCATTTTTTTGTGTTAATGTGTTTTCTTCAAACCACACTTTTTGCTACTACTCCTACAGATTTCACTCCAATCGGTACACATTATCTCTGTGGTCTGGTCAGGTGATCAAGATGTATCTGTCAGATCTTTCTGGTCTATGTCGATAACATAGATGCTACAGTTTCAGCTAAAACCAACCAACCTTTCCTCTGTGTTCCTCTTAGGAAGCAGGATGGTGGACAAAAACATCTACATTGTCCAAGGTGAGATTAGTGCAGTAGTTGGTGCCATCAAGAGAAACTCCAGATGGAATACCCACACTCCATTGGTAAGCTGTAATTTTATATTGTGATTTGAGGTTTTCTTTTTAGGAAAATTTGAGGTCCTTCCAACGTGTTTTAAAAGACTTTAACCCAAAAAAATACCCACTCAGATAAATCATGGTAGGGTTTTCTCTCTGTGTTCTGAACAAGCATTCGCTCTTGTAAATTAAGCCAATACGGAAGTCATGAAAGCGCTGCAGACTTTCTGATTTTTACTGGTCTTCAGTCCCCAGATGTGACCTTAATCCAGGTGAGCACCTTTTTGAGGGATTTTGGACCCATGTGCAGTTAGACAGTGCTCCCCATCACCGTCAAAACATCAAATGAGGGAATATCTTTTGTTAGAATGGTGTTCAATCCGTCCAGTAGAGTTCCAGAGACTTGTACAATCCGGTGCTGAAGTGGTTCTGGTGGCTTGTGGCGGTCCAACACTGTACTAAGATACTTAATGTTTCTTATTCCTTAAATTTGTCAAATCACTGTATATACTACAGGTGTGTGTATATGACTGTATATACTACAGGGGTGTGTGTGTGTATATCACACACACACACACACACACACACACACACACACACACACACGCACACGCACAGTTTATCTAAAATGACTTTTAGAAACAATGAGCTGTTCAAATATGAGAGGACAATCAGAGCTAAATTGAGTTGGATCTGAATGGCATTGAATTTTGATTAGAATTCTGAATTTCTCAGGGCGATCTCTAGAGATATTGACTATTATGCTTTTCTGATTATTTGTATGTTGTGTGCAGAAAACATTAAGCACCGGGTTTGACACCCTCAGAGATGGCTTTCATGAAACAAATTTGGTTCCACCTATTCTGCATTTTAATGGCAAAGCCTTAAATCTTAAATGTCCTCTCATGCTAGCATTTTCTCTTTCTGTCTGCACAGGATGAAGAACAGGACCCACTACTTAATAGCTTCGGGCAACTCAAAGAGATACTCAACAGCATAAAAGGTATGCTGCTTATTGTTTATATAGATCATGTGTGCAGTGACAGTCTAGAACATGTAAACCTACATAATATGTCTATTACATGTGTATATGCTCTCAGATGTATGTATTTCAGTCTATATGGACACACATGTGAATTTTGTATAGTCGCAATCTGATGCTCTCATGCAGCTGGGATTGGATGGCTGAAACAAAGGCAAAAGATTGCTGATGGCGCTGACATGTAGTTGGACTGTTCCAAACATTTGTCAGAATTGATGCATCAATTAACTTTTTTTAAGATTTTGCCCTCTTTTTCATCTAAGTCAGCTAAGGGATCAAAGTCAAAATCATGTTTGGAAAAGCACACATCACTATCTGTGAGCCACTGTCTATCTGGGACAGCATTTCTCATGACTATCAGTAGCATGTAGTTGAACTGTCCAAAAGATTAGTCAGAATTGATGTTTGTATCAATAAACTTACTCTCTATTAGAGGAGATCATAATCATTTTTTAAAAAGCACACTTCACCATCTGTGAGCCACTGTCACAGAGCACAATGAGCAGATGTAGCAGGTAAGTCTCATCTTCTTCCTTTTGCTCCTCTCAAGGTTAATACATCGTCATGTTTTATGTCTGCTCTTTTATTGTTTCTGATAGCAACCTATTTACTCGCTGTTCCCATTATGCAGAAAGATCAGCGCTTTTTGTATAGATCCCCAAAAACTGAATTGTTTTCTTTCATTTCTTTGTTTTTGTTTCCATTTTTTCCAATACGTTAGACTTCTTAGTGTTGGAACCAAACAAGTTGGAACTTGTGCATTCCCCTTGGACTCTGAGTAAATGTCCATAGGGTGCGTAATTCGGCCGAATTTCTTTTCATATTTGTGTCATGAGTACAGTACATGCCATGAATAAAGCATCAACCTGTATGAATGAGGCATGACCTATATCATTAGTTTTAATGCAGAACACACTGGTGATTATTTTTTATTTCCCAGTGTGTACATACCCATAGGATGTTTCAGTGTATGTGGATAAACCTTCAGTTGGGACGATTGCTATCACAGTGTGGCCTTTTCCCCCTTGTGTGAAGCAGAAGAGCATATTTAATCGGGTGTACTCAGCAGATTTCCACTGAGAAATGTCCTGGCCTTTCACATTGGTCAATATTATCTCTCTCAACATCTTACTGTGTGTGGGCCTTTTCTCCACTAGATCATTTTAACACATCCGACAGAAGCGATACTGCTGTTTGTTAATCTTTTAAACCAAATGCCTCATAATGAGCAAGTCCATAAAGGTAAATGTTAAGGGGACTTTTGCAATTGTTCATCAGTGGTCAACACACTGAAATCATCATGTCAAATTTAGTCAAATCCACTTTCCACTTCTCACTGTATGCCTCGGTACTTTTAACAGTGTTTTTTATAGAGGGAAAATATGGCCAAAAGCTCAATTTACAAATGATATTCCAATTTCTAATCTTGCATTGCCAGACGTTCAGAGATCTCTGCCTAGCCTACCGATACGTCTGGGGAAATCTAAATTCAATGTAGGGGCTAGAACAGCGGAGAAAACTGCCGCTAACACACCTATGCCCACTGCTTTGAAAACCAATCCTGATACTGTCTCAATATGAAGGACCGTTCTAAAGTCTTTTATAGTTTTTATAAATACAATAATTTGTTAAATCTCTGAATTATTTCCACCCAGTTTTAGTCCCTACATTGAATTTAGATGTCAACAGATATATACTGTAGGTAGGTGGAGATCTCTGATTGTCTGGCTATGCAAGACTAATGGTATTCCGATTATTTTGGCCAGTTCTACAAGTCTCCCCTTGGGGTAGATCAACCAGAGTAGTAATGTAATTGTGCCCTGTAATTTTAGGTCCTTGCATCCAAACGAGCTTAATTCAATTGCATTGCCTTGCATTGTCTTTCTTATATACTGTGACAAGTTAATTTATAATTTTTCCCAGTATTACTACTGCAAAGCACACCTGACTGATGAATTCTTAAATTCACATTTCTTCTGTATATCTTTACTGGATTACAAAGATTGTAAACATTCTGAAAAGTTGTTGTGTGGTAAGTTCTACTAACAACAAAGAACGCTAGACTAAAGATGTACTGTATGTCCTCCCGAGTAAAAAGACAAATAAAGGGTTTAATGAAGATTCAGGCCATTATGTGAGGAGAAAGGCCGACACCATTGTGTGTTTTAAAAAGTAACATTTTGATTATTATTTCTAGATATAGTTTTTTAACATTTCTGCTTTATTTTGATAGTGACAGCAAAAGAGAGACAGGAAAGGTGGACATAGAGCAGGGGAATGACTGCAAACTGGTGACACGCTTTCAGGATGGCTTTTTGTAATATTTTTGGGCTGTGATTGTACATTAACGTTAGATCAGTCAGTGCTTGGATCGGTATAAGGGTGTTATGATCAGTATTTTCTCATGTCTATTTGGCGTTAAATGTTGGTATGCCCCATTTGCCCAAGCAGTGTGTTATGATAGTCCTGAAAGGGGCTACATGCTGGTCTGGTACATGATGCTACATCTTGGCTTTTCTACTGAAATCATCATATACAGTTGGAATGCAGATACAAAAGGTCTGTCTATGAAACTTGTTTTGCTGTCACTGCCCAGTTAGTTTCAGGCGCTCGGGGGCGAAGCTTTCATTGTGTGACAGGTTATGTACCCTCTCTTTTTGTCAAGAGACGTATGAATTACATACACATTACAGTACATATTTTAGATATACAATTCTTATTTTAATAGCAGTCAAAATCAATTTGCATTACCTGAAGATATTAGAGAAAATGTAAGCAGTCACTTTTCCTAATTGTTTCTTTTGTAAAATGTTACTTCTGAATCCTTGTCGTTTGCCAGCAGTTAAAGCCATACTTATTTTTTATCATGAGATTATATGTTTTTCCTTGTTTGATGTTACTTGGAACAGTAAAGATCTCTAGTTGAGGGTAAAGATTGAACATGACCTCAGTGTTTTGCCTATTTCTCTATCGCCATGTGTGGTGGTGATTGATCATGTGTGAGTGCCAGCCTGTGTAAATGGAGTGGCGCTAGCTGACAGCCCTCAGACCAACCAAGCCAGCTCTGCGGTCAGCCCTATGTCGTCATGCCTTTGCAATGAGAGTCCACTCCAGGCAGCTCCCACAAACCAACAAGTCAGAGTTGTAGCAGCCGCGAGCAATGGGAGAGATGCAACATATGGAGTCCCAACAGCCATGGTCTCAGTGCCCCCCCCCCGCCCCTCCAGCCCCACAACCCTAGTGCTCCCTTCCTCTGGGGAATGCCTCTGCTGCTATGAGATGGACAGGCACGGCTGTGCCAGGGGCCTGGTAGGAATCCGCAGCACTTTTTTTTTTTTTTACCCCCCTTCCTCTTTCACAACTGCCAGCCTCCTCCCTTCTCACCCTCAGATCACAAAAAGCCTTGTTGGTTTGCCATGGCTACCAGCATCATGGTGCAAGTGTGCTGTTATTATCCGTACCATATGATTCCTTTACTACTGACTTGTAGGTTAAATGTATTTGAAAAGGGGACTTTGAACTGCTTTTCATAACATGTTTTATATTTATATTCTATTAACCTTTGTTTAATTTAATAGGATATATATATAATGGAATAATTAATGAGTTCCTTTACAGGATATGTAGAACCCTTGTTGTGTCCTTAACTTGAATGTCTTTGTTATGATGAGAGACGCATTGGAAATCACATCACCAGCTGAATTGTGTGCTTGACGCTGTGCTGATCAATTTGTTTTGTTTTTGCAGCAGCATAACGATCCCCCCCCCCCCCCAACAGATACACACATAGGCCATATCTATATCTCTTCCTCCTCCCGTCCTCTCTCTATACACACAAACCCACCAATATTTCTGTGTGAAATCTTCCGGGTGGGCTGTGTTGTGCTGCTGCTCTGAGGGTTCCTCGTGGCCCAGCTGTCTGCTTAATGAAAGCCCAGTAATTCCATTCACTCTGGTGTGTATCGTAGCTCCCTCTAACAACAAAAGCCAACCAGTGAAGGAAATGTGGATTAGTCCCCATAAGGTTTCTCAGACCCTTTTTCTCTCTTATTCTCTTTCTCGCTCTGACTCAAGCGTTCTCCCCTGTGTCCCCCCCACCACCCCCCCCCACCCTCTCTCTCTCTTGCTTCAACTCCCCCTCCTACGTTCCGTTGTTGAAGGTCCCACAATTCTGCCTCCTCTTGTTCTGCCCAGTGTGATTGGCAGGACCATGTGCTATGGCGCTGGCGAGCAGTGCAGCTGGAAGTATATCATCTGCAATTTTAGTTGGGTAAATATAGCAGGGAGTCTTGTCAAGCAGAGAGATAAATTGTTCTGGGAAAGGAAGTGTTGTCTCTCTTTCTGAAAAGGGGGGTGGGTGAGTTTCCTATAACTTCTGGAAGACGGGAGGTTTTCGCTTGATTTTCAAACAAAGAGGGCACAGTTAGAGAAGTTGGGCCAACAGCGGAACATGTGTTGCGGTGCCTCATCCCCACCTAGCCCAGCCGCTCTACCTCATCATCAGAAAGCAGAACCCATGCCTCATATTTGGATGGGATGTTTTGGATTGGACCTAATGCCTAATCTTCCATCCCTAAGCTCATTAGACCCATATAATTGAGTGCTTTCCACAGCTTTGCGGTTGGCATCTGTCTTTACATCTGAACTGCTTGTTTGCAAACTCTAAAAGAAACGTCTTGCCCCTATTATTATAAACTAATGAGATGGGGCTTTCCGGTCAAAAAGCAGAGTGGGTAGATTAAAAAGAAAAAAGAGAATTTCTGACGGACAGAAGGAAGAGACACATGTTGGTGGACAGAGATGTGCACCATTGTGGCATAAAAGCGGAATAGGAAGACAGTTGTGTGTGTGCACCGTAGCAAGAAGTGTAATCAGGGATTTACATAGCTCATTCCTGTTGTATTTTCATGCAGTATCTTGGTATGATTATTATCTATTAGACATCCAACCTGCCTTATTGTTTTTCCACACAGATTGCGCTCTTCAGATATGTTAGGTCTTCACTGGAACAGTATGGAATGATGCTGCTGTGCACTAGTCAGTGAACATTTGGTTAAATGGACCAGTAGCCCATGTGATGACAGGCCTGGCCATGTGGGCATGTCTTGTCTAATCCTGGCACTGCACTGGAATTGCAAACAAGCAACTAATGGTGACAATTGGCACTGAGATATGATTTGTGCTGTCTCAGTAAGGATGAACTCTCCATTTGAGTCTACTTCATGTTCATGTTCATGTTTGAACCCATAAAAAAGCCATACGCATTAGGGGGTTCTCTAACATCAAGCATGTTTTTTCCCCCCTAGCAATATATTGAGAGTTCCACCTCTCCCATGACATTGCCAATATTCCATATAGGATCTACAAAAAGACAAATCTGTCTCAATCCCCCGTTGAATAATTCTGTGGATTTGTATTATTGGTAGACCATACCTTGGAGAATAGGAAGTGTTCGTTGAACAGCAATTCATTCAGAAATATATTTTATTCCTCCTCGTGCTCCCTTGTCTTTTTTTCTTCTTCTGGTCTACCTTTGTTATGCAGAAGTCAGTCCCAGCCTCAGCTTTTTAAATCTTCAATTCTTTTTTTCTGCCCTCCTTCCCCATCAAACCCCCTCTCCCTTATAGCGAAGGTCAGATTTTTGACAAGTCTGCAGAGGAAGCAGCGGCCCTAAATCCCTTCATTTTTATTCATACAAATACAGGTTTAGAGATTCCGACACCCACCAGATCCAAAGCCAGGGCAGCCTTTTTGACTGACAGCTTTCTCCCTTTTTTTTTCTCCAAACACTAACGAAATTCACAAGCACACCTCTAATTGACTCGAATCACCAGCACGGCCCCAGAGGTAGATATCGGGAGGTGGGGTGGGGGGCTGGGATGAGGGGCATGGCAGTGGATTTGCAGAACGAACGTTGTGGAGGATGATTTGATCACATGCCAGCTGACCTTTCAAATAATTATTTCGCTGTCCCCTAAGCAAAGGACAAAGCAGAGATAATTTTGTGCGGAATAGCAAAAATTAGGCAGGAGATAAATTACTTTTAAAAAGTAAAAAATTGGCCTTTTATACATTCTGGTAAAGTGGAACTTGTTCAAAAGCGCATGCTTAATTATACCATTACAGTGTCATAATTGTGTTTTGAGTTTCGATTGGTTTTTGATTTTTCTCCTTTTGTTTTCATATGGGCTAATCCAGGCATTACTGACAGCCTCACTAATTCATCTCATTTTACTGTCTTGTCAATCATCAAGAGTGAGCACACACACGCGCTCGCTCTCAATCACAGTTCAAGGTCAAGTGTGTGTGTGTCATCTCAACCACCCAGCTGCGCTCAGGCAGGCATAGCTAGGCCTCTGAGGGTCGCAGCCTGTGCACGTGGGAAATGACTGCACCCTTTTTGGCCCCCGCTCTCCTCTGCCACCTGATATCCGCACATATATCACTCCCAATTGAACCAGCAGAATGTAGTTGGCAAATGCTGTGAAGAACAGCCATAATTCATTTCGCCCAATCACTTATGCAAATGTATGTACTCATGACTACATTCTGCAAGAAAAGAAATGGCCTCACGTGAACTCTTTGCACATCTATTGTGTTAACTAGCCTACAGGTTTAGCAGTGATTGAGTGTCTGATTGTTATAGTCAATTCTCAGTCCGTTTGTTTGGTCTTATGTTAAATTAACTTTACCATAATTTGAATGGCTGGGGTGAACATCAAGTATGTAAAAAATGTACACCTGTAAACCTTTGATGTGACAATAAAGTTGGAAGTTAATGCCTTGATTTGCTTACTTGCTTTTAATTGGGTGCAAACTAACAAATAATATAAATAATAACAAGAAAAAACAACAGACGATCCGGGCACTCGGGAGTAAAAAAGAGGAAAAGCCTTTTATTATTTTTTACTGCCAACAGGTTTCGACCTTGGTAGGTCTTCATCAGGGCGACAAATAATCACGTTTCGACAGTGCATCACAATGCGTCATCTTCAAAGTCAAATGAAATCATTTGACTATGTTTGTTTGTTTGCACCTTTATTAAATCTTTTAAGCAAATCAAGTGCTCTTTTCTGTCTTTTCTGAGAGCAGCCAGCAACCTCCGTTTGGAGAGTGGATAAAGTGCATGAGACCCCGTCAACGCCAATGATTTTAATTTTCCTTAGTTTTGGATCCATGTACTAGATAGAATTGTTAGTAACCCCTGGGGTATATTGGCATGCTGTTAGTGATATTATGAAATGTAGGATTGTAAAGTGAAAATATTAATAAAAATGTATATAGCAGTCTAAAAATGACACGTAAACATGTTGCCATTTTTTCTTGCCACGGGAATTTACCGATAAATCATAATTTATTGGAGTTGTCATGTATCATGTTAGTCTATCTGTTGAATGCTGGTACAAGAATATTGCATGGATATGATTATGGATATCATGCTTATATTCACCATGGAGAATATTGTAGGCTTCCTGTGTAAATACATTGCCAGACTCATCATGCTAGCTCATATGCTTCAACAAGTTTCAGATTGTGAATGAATTCCACTTACATCTATACACAGGAAGAATATAAGTGACTTATTCATCAACTAAACAAATTGATTAAACTCCGCTGTGCCAGACTAATTTCTGAAGCATTGAGCATTTAGCTAACATGTCTGGCCTCACATCCTTGGTTACAGTTACAAGTATTTCACCCTTTCAGGAATTTACTACTGCTGCCCACCAATGAGATCGGGAAGCATCGGCCTGATTTATACTTGGTTGCACGCCGGTGTCACACACCGAAAGTAGCCGATCTACAAGCTCACAACGTGTTGGCGATGCGTTGCGTCGTGAGCTTGTGGATCGGCTATTTTCGGTGCGAGACACCCGCGTGCGACTAAGTTTAACTCGGGCTTTCCTTTCCTTTGCAGCTAAACCAGAGACCTCGGTTTCCATTACAGAGACTAGATAGTGTCCTGTCTGCCACTGCTCCAAACCTTTCATCTCTTCTTGTTTGTGGGGAAAGGGATGGGCGCTTAGCACCTCAGCAGGGCTAACGCCTCAGTGAGGCACAGAGTTAAACATTTCTAAGAACAGGTCTTGGGTTTTCATTATTAGGTGTATGCCGGGTGATGGCAGCTGCCATCAAGCTATTTTAATTAAACTAACAAAGTAGCTTTACTTGGCAATCGGTATAAATAGTGAGATGTGTGTGGCGAAGTGGTTGATATGGTCCACCAAGTATTATGCTGGTTTTATACAGTGTGACTCAGTAGTCATAAAAGTGCCCATCAAAATGGAGCATGATTAATCGGGGGGGGTTCACCTCCCCAGACAGGCTGCCACCTAGCGCTGGTTAGTAGCTGTAAATCTGGCCAGTTAACAGTGCCCTAACCAGGGACTGACAGGCAGGGCTTAGGCCCGGTGTGAAGAGTGGATGCAACTGTTGTCCTGTTTCAGACAGAGCCTCTCAACAATGTGCTGAGTGGATGGAGAGTCTCAGCAGAGGGCCATTAATCATGCCGTGCCGGGGTGTCTGTGGAAAGCCACCGGGTGATCATGGGTGGGAGTATTGGAGGGAATTGGGGGGGCGCGGTTAGAGGGTGGCATGGAGGATCCGGATGTGCTGACAGGAACAGAGGGCAAGATGTGAGCAAAACAAACTCGCACCCTGTGAGCCCCAAAAGTGCGGCAGGCAGGGGTGCTCATGTATGCTTTGCACTCTCATTAAAGCCATCTGTATGTACAGGGACATTTTTCAGCACCATTTTGAAATTGTCTGAATGAGACTTGAATGTCACTGATTGTAGCGTACAGGTCAGAAAACATATGACACCTTGAATTAAAATGTGAAATTAACACAAGGCAGAAGATGTCAAAGGATGCACATATATGGTGTTAATGGGATTGCCAAGGACTTCCATCTTATTCTGATTTAGACTGTGGTTATCTGAACCTGCAACCTGAAAGGAGTCACAAAAAATGTCACACAGGATGTGACTGTCACACAGGATGTGATTAAGGCAATATATGACTACATTTTTAAACGGTCCATATTCTGATTTTGGTGAATAATCAAAGTTGTTTACATTCCTTCCCATGACATGATTTCCCCCTTAACCCTGATCATATTGATACGATTACAAATGGTGGCAATAGCCAGCACAAAACAAATCAGTCTTTGTCTTTGTTTGTGTAAACCAACACATACTGGTAAACTTATTTTGGGATGTTTTTTTACACATGCATATGGTAATTATTAAATAATGATATGCTCACTATATTATTATACTATACTATACTACACTATATTATATTAGTGCTACGCCAAAGACAAAGTAAAATGTGGGAAATTACTACAACTTCCAAACACAAAGCATGTCCGGAGCTTGAAAAAAAGACAAATGTGAACTTGAGAAGCAGGTGTTTGTTTGCTTTGTTAGCTAAGCTAACCCCTGTGGTTACACACCTGTTTGTGGGGGGTGGGTAAGGGAAAGTTTTAATTAGCCAAGTACATTTGCACATACCTGGAATTTGTCCTCTGCATTTAACCCATCTTAACTATTAGGAGTAGTGGGAAACTATTGAACAGTTCATGAGGAGCAGTTAAGGTTTCAGTGTCTTGTTCAAGGGGACTTGGGCATCGGTAGGAGAAAGATTGAACAGGGAATGAACGGGAATCAGACTTTTAATACCCAAAATCCATGTTTGGATTTTGGGTAGTTAAAAACCATAAAACAGCATTGGGATCCCATTGATAACTGTGTGTGATTATAGAATTATCTCAGCAAAAATTCATCAGTCATTAAGAAATATAAGTTTGATTAATCAAATAATATCTTTAACACTCAAATCCAAACTTGAGCCACTCAGATAGGAATTAAAAATTAGTTTTGAACTCTTGGGGCAGGGGGACTACTCTAAATCCTAAGCCACTGCATCTTCTGAAAACATGTTTCATTATCATGCCATGTAGGAAATATGTCTCGAAGTATTTGATTAGCTTAACATTGTCTCTGGTGCCATTTTGTGTGACATCAACAATCAACTACCTTTTGGTGGTTGGGATTGTTTACTACAGTAGTTGGACCCTGGACATTAACTGCCATTCTGTTGTACCATAATAGCACAAGAGTATACAATCCCTGCTAGCGACCCCTTCAGGCTGTGCTGCTCCTTAAACCCAACTGGACCAAGTGGTTTGAACCGACCGACATTGTGGTTAGAGCCCCAAAAGTAAAATAAAAATAAGTACCATGATTAAAAAATTTCAAAGGGCCTTTAGAACAGAAAACAAGTGGAAATTGTGGTGTAATTGTGGCACTAAATGCCATTGGGGTCACTTAATTCTCTAGTGTTTATCTGGCTTTATCCTGTTAGATTATGCCCTCTACACACCAAGCCAGCGTTTGGCCATCAGTTCCGCCGATAAACATCTGTGGCCAAAAATCAGTCGTGGTAGTATGTTGGAAATCAGTTGTAGTATTTTCGGTGTTACATGGGCAGGGTAGGAATTTCCTAGAGGCCATGAAGGCCATGGCTGCTGTAGCCCCTCAGTTTGGCCTTATGCCCTTTAAAAGATGATGTGCAGTGGGCTAGATGGAGGGGGTAGAGCTGTGTGTGTGTGTGCACTCGGAAGCAAGTGTCATGGCAATTTGACCATTAGATTTTGAGCTATATAAGTGGAAATATTGCCAATACGGATTGCAATAGAGGCCACGTGGTCACTAATGACAGGTTATTTGTGTGTTTTTTTTTACTACCCCCTCTGCCTTTTCGTCTCAATGTGGAATCACTTTGTGTAGCTAGCTTTGGTGGCTAGGCTATGCGTTTGGTCATACAATGGTGATGTGTGGCGAAAATAGTCGAGTTACAAGCGTTTTGTTATCTTATAGATCGGCTTAATTTGACTTGCAACACTGTAGTAAGACGGAGTATACAACCTAGCTGAAAAACTTGAGGGGCATTCTTTGCAATAGCTATTGTAGATATGTAGATACTGTGGATATGTTCGCACACTGCAGGGCTTCTGTTGCACAATTTGAATGCACCATAAATAGTGAGACCAAGGGATCACTCACTTTTTATGGTGCGTTCAATCTGATACAGGAGCCCTGCAGTGTGCAAACTTCAGATTTGTCGTCTTGGATTTTATACTTTATGTTCAGCACCTGCGCAGATGTTTTTTGGGGCATGTGAACAATACACATTCTTATTTTTATTATCAGTGCATTTGTAGATGTTGTACCTAAACCAAATTTGTTCCTCTGCCGGGCTTATCCTTGTCCCACAGAGTCTAGATTCGATCAGTTCATGTCTGGACCCTCCATAATTTGAGTTGTCAGTTGTGAATCAGTGCCGAGGTTCCCCTGTGTTACCAGGATCACGTTTTAATGTTCTGTTAAGCATATTCTTATGAGGTGGTAATTTGGTTCAGTGCGAGAGATATCCCTCTATGTTGTCTTTGTTCTCCCTGGAGGTAAGAGCTCTTAAGATCAGTGTTGCTTTTAATGACTCCACACTTTGAGCTCAGAACATTATGAAAGCAGTGGGTATTAAGGTAGAGTTTGGGACATTTCAACACCTCTGCCTCCTGCTCCCACTGCTCACTGGAGGACCGCTCTAAAAACAAACTCACGGGCCACTCGTGGTGACACTTTGATGGGGTGGACGGCATTTGCAAGATTGGCGATACAAGCCGGTATTTGCAATTTTTTGGAGGTGCCAAGTGTTGGATTTCAATGTGTAAATGATTTGTGTTTCTAACTTTAGCACCAGACACAAAGCTGAAGCTGGTTCAGACAAAGAGGCAACCTGACTTTTGTTTACACATCTAGCCGTTATGTCTCTGTGTTACTGTTAACGGACCATATTCTTTACATCTTAATAAGTCATTTTAAGTTGGGCACATTCAGTGCTTTGACATTTGCGTTGGTTTTAAGGAGGCTTTTATTGTCCTTAAGACTACTACTTGTTGTTAACTAGTTGTACAAACTCTTGTTCTATTTTTGTATTGTTTTATTGGATCTTGTTTAGTCGATACACTTATTTGTTTTAGCTCGTGCTCATTTGATTTTGCTATTTTGTCTCATCTGTTTAAGAAAGTAGGTAGCTGATATATTGCACTTTTACCTTAGCGCTAGGTATACTCTTGATTGCTTGTTTTTGCAGGAAATGCACTTAACACATACAGTGCCAAGATCGCGTCAACACGTTCTTTCAAATCCATCGCTTGAGTGCCAGGATTCCTAAGAACGAGTTGACACGTTCTTTTGAATTTTCATTGTTTAATCTGTGATCGCACGGCTGTGTTTATTTCTCATCAACACTTTCGTTTTCCACTTACGTCACACTCACCCGGAGCCGGATGTAAAAAAAAATATTCATTTCCGGGTCACGTTGTTTTTCTCCGGTGATTTTCGGCCAGAATAAGGAAAAACACGGTTTTTCACACGGTATAAAAGACAAACGGACAGCTCAACTTCTATTTTCTTTGGTCCGGGTGACTAACAGTCATCGTCGTAGTGTATCACAACGTTTTCAGGCCGATCAGCGGGCCGGGAATTGTCGAAAACGTCACATCCTTTGAATGACCGGATATGACGTGGGCCTGTTTGGGAGGGGGTGAGCGAGGTGATCAATGTTTGGATGTGCTGCTCTCTACTGGTGGAACAATCGTAGGTGCTTGACAACACAATCAGAGAATGTATTTGAATGAGAAATTACAAAACAAAAAAATTAAAAACACGCAAATTGCTGGCACAGGGGTGAGTACATTATGAATAAACTCTGGCAGTCAATGTGTTAAGACTTCTGGTGATTAGTAGTTTCGTTCCCTACCTATGTTTAATGCACTTATTGTAAGTCGCTTTGGATAAAAGCGTCTGCTAAATGACTGTAATGTAATGTAAGACAGTGGCTAATGCAATCCTAATTAATCCTCTGGAAGACTTGTTGAAGAGTGTATTAGTGTCTCTAATTCATTGAAGAGCATATTTGCTGCCATGAAGGCCTGGCCTGTATCTATCCACGTAATTGCCTTGTTAATTTTGGGGGAATCTGAATTTGAAACTCAAAATGGTGTCAGACCACTGGCTGATAAAGCATTGACCAGTTTAGATTAATCTCATCTCTTATGCACTTTTAGATATTGTTAATTTCAATTACATTGTTCTGAAATAGTTTCTTAACTCACCAGCTGCCAGAGTTATTTCAGATTTTTAGCTGTTGGCTGCCAGAGATTTTTAATTGAAAAACAAAAAGTACTCAGGAGCCGAGATACAGAATTTTTAAGTTTTAAGTTAACAAGGAAGTGGATAGGAGTCTAGATCTTCGTAAAATCATATCTCCTTGGTCTTTGGGTCAAATTTAAAAAAAAAAAATTTAAAAGAAAAAACCTTTTCAATAAAACGCATTTATGCGTTATTGGCAGGCAAGTGATGGATTCAATAGAACGCATATATGCGTTATTGGCAGTAAATGAGTTAATACTCACGACAATATGAGAGGTTAGTTATTGTTAAATTATGTCAACTGGTGCGCCGATGGTCTTGTGGTTAGGGCGCATACAACAAATAGGCTCTAACGCCTGACAGCGAGTCGCTGGTTTGATTCCCGAGCCTGACGGACTTTGCTGCGTGTCACTCCCCCGTCTCTCTCTCACTGTTTCCTGTCCTATCTTCACTGTACTATCTATAATAAAGGCAGAAAAGACCCAAAAATATCTTATATATATATGTCAACCATGTCAGACACTCATACTTGATGAATTGAATACATTTGACCACAATGGAAACAAGCCCTCAGGGCTTTTTGTGTTATCCTTTTAGCATTACAATTGCGTAAATGTACCTGCTGTACTGTTTGCAATTTGTTAAGAAAGTATTCAATCAATCAATGTTCTGTGGTGAAAAAAAACTCATTGTATTTGTAAGGTCCTTAAAAATTATGTAATTTTTTTGCTTAAACAGATAATTATCTCAGATATTTTCTCTTTTCATGTTCTGAGCCTTTTTCAGCTGCGCTGATAAATGACCTATTCTGGCTGCTGGGGGAGCTGTTGAGGGAATTTTCAATGAAGGCAGATTTAGTTTTCAAGCTTTCTCATCCTTTACCCAAACACGGTAAAGCTTTTCCTGCAGTATGCCTCACTGTAAGAAACACTTCACTGTGCTTTCATTGAACATCTTGAAAAAGCTTTACCCGTGGGGGACTTCCGGGTTGCACGTTCTTTCTTAGTTAAAAATAAATAAATATCACAAAAGTGTTTACAATGGTCCTGGCCAATATATATATATATGCATGCAGATACAAATAAGAAAAATTCATGGCAGAAAGTACTTCCCTTTTTCTTTGCGGTGTGTGTAAAATTTGGCGGACAGGTTTTCTTTTTCTTTTGGTGGGTGGGATTATTACAAGCAATAAACATTTTAAGAAATAGCTAGACAGACTTCTTATATATATTTTTTTTTTGTTTTTGGTAGGGTAAGGGTCAGAGAGACTTACTGTTGGTATCGGCCAGAACGCTTTTTGAACCTCCCAAAATTATATAACAATTATGAAAAAGTTACATTTTATCATGTGGGCCCTTTAGTTTGCATTTCAGTTCATTGTTGTTGATTATCAGTCTGTTGAAACAATATTTTCACTACAACCTATATTGAAAATTCCCTGTTCTCTCCGTTTATGCCGTTGTCTGTGTTCCTACAATTCCCATGATGCATTCCATTTGCAAGCATTACCCATACTGTCTGTGGCTGCCATTATATCAACCTGTTTCAAGCATCAGCCTGGTATATTACCCATACTGGTGTAATACCCATACTGTCTGTGGATGCCATTATAGCTACCTGATTCAAGTATCAGCCTGGTATATTACCCGTACTGTCTGTAGCTGCCATTATAGCAACCTATAGTCACTGAGGGTAGCAGTAACAAATATGGAAATAAATAAATAATTAATTGCCATTTTCAAAACAAGTTTTCAATTTTATTCCAGTGACGTAACTGTAGTAGACAGCAGCATTTCAGACACACTCAGAAGGATATGCAGTTTTATGGCAGAAACTGGAACATTAGCCCTACAACAGATATGAGATAATGTTGAAAATAGTGAGCGCCCCTTTAAATCTATATTGTTGGGAAAACAACCCAACATAAATTAGGATAAGCATGAACATGACACGGAGCTGTAGGTTGGCGCTAGCCAGCCTTGTCAGGAAGTTCTGCAATGTGGACAGCACATAAGTCACCATTGCTACATTGTCTTCTCCATCACTCAAAGTTATGCTGTGTTACCCTAACAAGGTTGCAAAAAATGTGTTAGTCACTGTGTGGACAGATATAGGGTCTGCCAGTCCTCCACTCCTTTGCAACAAGATAGATGATAGATAGATGCTTTATTTGTCTTTTGCTCCAAGGAGCCATCAGAACATAAAAAATCGCAGTGGTTGCTTATCGTCGCTGTCAGTAGAAGCATCGTATCTTCAAAACGGTTACTTTTCAGGCAAAAATAAATCATATTCCCCCCCCCCCCAAAAATAGCAGCTTGTAGATCTTCTATCTTCACTACTTTTGCCAGACACTGTCATACGATAAAGTATGAAATAGGCCATTCATTTATGAAAAAACTAAAAGATGAAATATAGATGAACGTTTTCTGCCCAAGAGTGACAATATATACATTATAGTTATACAGGGCTCAAGTTGGTTTCACTCTCGCCTATGGATCAATATCATACTTTGTTTACATATTGGTAACAATGGGGCAGGGAGGGGAGAAAGCATTTGGTACTAGCGACGGTATAATCCTTTGTGGCGTGTAGTAAAGCCGGTGAAATCAAACCACATAGTCTGGTCTCGGGGAGCTGGGAGGAGGTGGTTTTTGTTGTTCTGGAAAATAAGGGCCAATATTAGTATTGCGAGGAGGCACTGTCTTGCTTGTGTGGCGCTCACATCCTTAAGCCTTGGGCGTCCCTGTGTGAATCCCAGACTGCCTTGATGGACTGGGTTAATAAACCTCTCGGCAGCCCGCCCTCCGCCCTCCCTTCCCTCCCTCCCTCCCACACACAGATGCATTCAGACACACTCGCACTCTCACACACACTAACACGCGGACTCTTGACACACACAGCTGCTTGTTATTTCATGCCCCATAAGGGGGCTGCGACCACGAACATTCTAATACACATATCCAATTAGATAAGCATTGCATCCCACATTAGTTTCAAACTGTGATTCTCACAGATACATATACTGTATGCATCCACGCTTGTGCTGGACGTAGATTGTATTTTCTTGTGCAACTCTTGTCGTAAAATATTACATTTATTTAAAGCTGTACTTCACTTTGTTGGAACATTGGGTTGAAACACCAATATCCGCTGTGTGCAGTAACCACTGGCTTTTGCCCTTTCTTTTTAGATTTACAGGATGTATGCAATTTGACAACCCATTTCTCTACACAGAACCATTATTTTCATGGGAGGTTGCACTAGGGATGCACAATGTATCGGTCAACATATCGGTGCTGACAATGACTTAAAAAGGCGTTATTGGTATCGGACAGAACTGTATTAATGATAGGTCGTACTACTGATATGATGACGCGTGAATTATGTGCCAACCACATCGATGCGTTACCAGCTCAGTGGCCTTGTGGTTAGTGTCCACCCTGAGACAGAGGGGTCAGGGTGCAATCCCCAGCTGAGTCATAACCAAAAACTATAAAAACCCAATGCGGTCTCCCTGCTTAGCACTCGGAACCAAGGGTTGGATTGGAGGCAAGTCTAGCGTCATGTAAAGGAGTGTACTTGTACATCCATCAAGCAGCCTCATGCTACGGAAAAAGGAGATAAGCTCCTGACCTATGGGCCACATGGCTCGGGTACTTACTTCATGTTGATGTGTTGTTGAAAAAACTGCTTGTGTTAAACATACCGACACAGAAGACCATGTCTGCAGTGTGGAATTATTTCTCTGTCTCTGAAAGTGACAACAAATTTGACACCAAACTTAATAAGCCACCTATAGATTCAACATCCCACATTTTGGAGATGACAATGCAGGTATATTGAGAATTATTTGTGTTGACAGTTCTAGAAATGCATGCGAACACCTACAGGCTGCACCAAAATAAAATCATGTTTTACCTGAACCCAATCCCATAATGAATATACTTTGGAAATGATCATTTCCAATCACAAAATGCAACAGTTAAACAGATTCTATTTTATCAGTTGCACAAGTAATTCGCAATTCACTCTCCAGACTCCCTGTTGATGCCAGAATGGCGGCTTCGCCGGCTTGCATGTTTGATGAGGTGGCGGTGGGTACCGGGGATTACTCATCGCCTTGTTCATTGAACATGCCAAGGCCGATACTCGATTACACTCGAGTGAAATCACCGTACAAAACTCTGCCGGACATCCATAGGGTTGTCATCCCCCGTCGTGTTTCAACTCGGAACAGAAGGACACTGGCAAAAGGCAATAGCTTCGAAGTGGACACACGGAATTAAAAAAAGACGTCCTATTTCTGGGCTGCAGCTGGGGGTTTTGAAAGGAGAGTGTGTTGTAAAGGTGACTAGGGTCAAAACTCTCTTGTCGAGGGATGAAGGGGTGTGTAGTTGTGTGTGTGGTGGGGGGGGTGGCAGTTGGATAGAGGCGTGCTGGCGGGTGTACACAGGGAGGGGACGGGGGGGGGGGGTGATTAAACAACTGCATGCGTTTGGGAGCATAAATATTGAATCGAGAAGAGGTGACATATGCGGCGAGTGTGCTTTAAACCTGTTGACGCGCCCCTTCTTAAATAGAATGGGATCAGCGCCGCCGATTACAAATTTTGACAAAAGCCGCCTGCTGACAGGGGAGGGAGCCGACGGGGCCGGCGTGAGCCAGTGCAGCTGACGAGGGGACATGCTAACAACCTGGGACAACAAGGAGGTGTTGATTGGTCTGAAAGCAAAATAGACCTGCCGATCTATGCAGCCAGTTTCACTCCCTGGTTCCTCGGTCTACTGAGTTGAGTTTTTATGGCCTTGGATGGTGTTACTCTAGCAAAGAGATCTGATGTACCGTAGCTTAGACACAGAGTTGGTATAACGAGGGTTGATATTGGGTTTGAACAGGTTCCTGGATGGTAAATCAGTTAAAAAGATGATACAAATTGAATCAAAGTTGTGAAATGTTGGAGGTATATATACGTGTCATTGTCGCAGATTAGAAGACAAGAGGACTGTAATTCCTAAACAGTAAAAGCAAAAGATTTTTTATGTTTTGTGTTTCAATTCATTGTTTTGCTACAGCACATGTATGCAGTGACACTGTGGTTAGATGATTAAGGTTCTTTACAAGCCAGACTCCCCATATACAGTTGGCTAACACAAAGTTTGTATTACAACTGTGGAATTGTAGAGTTGAGGTGGTAATAACAAAAACAAAGGCAGTTGGAGATGCAGTATTTATCCTCACTTCCTCAGATTCGCCCGTTGTAATTTATAAACCCGTCAGTGAGAGGGGCGCCCTTCTCCATTTAAAGACCCCTGCCTCCCCTGTGTCTGACCAGTGCACAGTCTGCAGCCATGCCAGCTATGCACATAAGCCCGTGTTGGTTTTAAACTGTAAAAATTCCTGCTAAACCATCTCGAGAAGAGCAGATTATGAGTAGTGAACTGTTGTCTCTGATTTTACGACCTGGGAACACTTGTGGGGTACAGCGGCAGCATGTCTTGTGTTTTTTTATTTCCTTTGGGGTGGTGGTGATGGGGGGGTAGACGAGGGTGGCTGGAGGCCTTCTTTATCTCAGACACGCAGGTCAGGGGGGACTGAACTTATGAACCACTGGGCAGCACTGTTACTGTTGAGTCAAGTATAGGTCAGACTAATCCAGGGCTCAAAACACAGATTCCTCTGAACTCAACACCACAGATGTATAGGTCTGCTCTTTATATAGAAGCAACACGTACTGACGTCTGCATCCACCTATTCGAAAGAAAATCTATGATGTATGCACAGAAGTAAAAAAGGAGTGAACTCTCTGTAGGTTTCTTTCTGCAGGTAGTCCTAGTGATACATATAATTGGAGTTTCATTTAGCATGATATTTGTGATCGATGTGTGTTAACGTTCAAGGTGTATGTAGTCTTTTGTCTGGCTTCCAACCCTAATATGCACTGGTTACGTTATTTATTATTGAACTTGATTTATTTTGAACTACCTGCAGTAGTAATGGTTTTCACATTGTTGGGTATTATCTAAGGATTAAAGACTGTGATCAGACATTTGAATCAGTTTCTTTAACTTTGTGCATCTCTTCAGAATCAGAATAATTACTTTTATTGCCAGGTGTGTGTGTGCACATAAACAGAATTTGTCACGATGAGGGTGGTGCGTTACACTGAAGCAACAATATAGACACATTTTCAATTATTTACTTAAAATATAGTGTTGCTTAACAGCATCCAAGTATTTTTTTGTCTGCGTAGTCACCGGACATTTTTATGTCAAATATCTATACCATTGTTCCACCCGTAAGCCCTAGATGTACAGCTGTAGCAGATAAGCTGTGTGATTCAGCCATCTCTCAACACACATGTAAGACCATTATAGGGCAATGGGATCATACCAAAGCACATAGAAGTGGTGATTGGTATTATCTTTTCTCAATTAATCACTGGAAATGTACAATAGTGTTGTGTCGTCCGTTTTTGTCGATGCTCTAATATACTTTAGTATCCCATGCCGTTTAGAGAGTAAGGATGAATTTATCCGCGGTACATTTATACAACAACACACTCCTCTTGTGTACAGAGACATGCTCCACCTTTGTCTGTTTGTCAGACAGGCTATCTCACTTGTACACACGTACGCACACATGCATGCACACGTGCGCATGCACACGCGCGCATACACACACACACACACCATCCACAGCCATTTTCTTTTAAGGTGACAAAAGGGATAACCAATTGTTTTTCTGTTTATCAGAGGTGACATGACCAGTGGCGCAAGGGGGCGAGGAGGCCCTGTGTTGCCATAGCTAAATATACATCCCTGACAGCTCCATAATAGGTTCCAGGAAGTTCAGTTGAAAATAAAAACAAAGCAACATTTCTAGCTGATTGGCTTTGAAAGGACGTTTTTCCTTGCTGAATGGGAAAAATGTGGACTTCAGCATTCCATGGCCGTGATGCCAGTCGGATCGGATAGGCGCAGCCTTGCGTGTGCAAAACGAGCTGGGTGTGATGGAGACGCATTGCACTGCAGAAAACTCAACTTTATGGGAAAGAATATGTTCATAGGTTTGGAATAGCAAACGACAACAAACAGGGAAAATAGTGGGATTTATCTTTTATAATAAGCATCTGTTAACAATCTGTTAAAATAGATTTTGTTTTCTGTAAATAGCAACAAGTGGTAGTGGTAGTTAATATCACTGTCCTTTTAACCTGATACGGTCTGGTTTTAAAACCTTTAACATGTTGATATTGGCACCTTTTTCGTTTTATTTCAGAAGTCTACAAAGTGGTAGAGTGTGAGGCCCACCATTTTGTGGTTTGGACCTAATCCTTGTAAAGCCTGCAATGTAAGCAGAGTTGTCTCAACGTTTGGCTCAGCGATCGACCTGATGTATTGCACCACATTACCAGATCAATTGGAAACCAGACACTCATAGTCTCCCCACAGAATATTCTCATGTATCTTTTCACTTTGAAGATCATTATTGTTGATCATTGGCGCACGTTTCTCAGGGAAGTGCATCAAATGTATATGATATGTTTTGACATGAAAACACCGGGTGGTTTGAAGGACAGGGTGGGGGGAAATTGCCTACAGTTTTGGAAACGGTGAAAAGCCCCCTTTATTTTCTAAAGTATTCTTGGAAAATTGAGCATTTGATATTCCATATGAAGAGCATTATTGGATTTTAAAGTGTGAGGCTTAATACACTAATATCAACTAAATTAAAACTGCAGCTAGTCAAATTTCCGCTACAGCAGCATGGTCGGTAGAAGGCAGATGAGGCAATAAATCTTAGCAAGTAAAGTAGCTTGCTGAAAAGTGTGCATTTTTGCTCCTGCATTCTCTTGTGAGAGCAGGCCAGCAAGTGTTTACAAACACCTAGGACTCCATCGCTATCAGTAACAGATTTTGTCATGAATTCATAAAGATAATGCACTCCCTGGATCCCATCCCATTTGCTCAGCTGCCTGACATTACCCCACAGTATCTTTTGAGGAGCCACTTACTACAGCGTGGTTTAGAATTACTGCACTCCTGGCAAACAGCCTCAGTATTAGACTCCAACGCCACTTTTGTAAATTGTGTTTGTATTCTTTTTTCCCCTGCCTTTGCCTCTCCAGTTTGGTTAAATTATGTGCTGAGAGATGTTTTATGACAAACAGCAAGCCCCAGGGAAGTGCACTTTATACATCACTGGAAGTGAGCTGCCATGTGAACTGCAGTGAAGTGGTTCCGTTTTTTTTCCCTCTTCAACCTCTCAGCCCTCTTCTTGAGTTGACACACTGAAGAAAACTTGGAAACATGGATCTTCTGAAGCTCTAGTGCTAGAAAGTTTGTATTAAAGTTATGTTCCAGTCTAGTTGAGCTCTTTCATGTTGTAGCACAGACACCCATATTAGGTTACAAAATGTCAACCTATAACAATAGCTACTGTGCAACAATGTAGTGACAATACTAACAAGCAAATGCAAAAGTCTAATATAATGTTAGGGTTGGCGTTTGAAATATGATTTTCAGACTTGCACA
This sequence comes from Gymnoscopelus braueri, assembly GCF_963280865.1. Lineage (NCBI taxonomy): Eukaryota > Metazoa > Chordata > Actinopteri > Myctophiformes > Myctophidae > Gymnoscopelus > Gymnoscopelus braueri. The sequence continues at coordinate 34,923,158 of NC_137619.1, forward strand.
GGGAAGAAGATGCAATAAAATGATCTGAAAATTGGTTGTCTGAAGAAAAGAGATGATGATCCACACACTGTTTAGTATGCTTCCAAAGCTAATGTAATGTGCCGTACAACGTTTCGACGTGAAGTGGTCTGTGTCACGTACCTGATGAAGATCGTTTCAGGTCGAAATTCTAACCGTGTGCAGATATAATCTCTTTTCACTAGTGCATATATTTTATCCAGCACCTGTTGCAGTTCTATTTGGATGTGCGTACATTTACTTGGACCGCATCGATATTGGTTGTATGCCCATGAGCTCACATGGAGGTATGCATTCTCCAAAAATTTAAATGTCTCACAAAAGTGAATAATGTCCCTCTCTCTTGATGACAACCTCTTCTGAGACTGCTGATGAGGTATAGCTTGAGTCAAGAACCTGCCGGCAGGAGTACGCCCCATATGATGAACCCCCCTTGGCCTCTTGCCCTCTCAAGCAAAACCCTGTGGCCCCTACGTTCCCCCAATGCTGGTTACAGTATGGCAGACATGTGGACCCACAGGGGAGTAATTTATGACAGTTGTCGCCTTGGTTTGCTAAGCCAACCACGGGCATCTCCAGCCACTCTGAGCTGGACATTTCAGAGCCCCAGTGGGGATAAACCCGATAGGCTTTAATGTTTCCCCACCATGGAGCCCGTGTGGCATCAGTGGGCATAAATGTCACCCCGCAAGGCCTCTGTTGTCTAAAGTCACCGTGTGTTGCCATGGGGATAGAGGCCTGCCACATAATGGTGAACTTACATGACACTTTGGCTTTTGGACAGAAAGTTAGTGTTTTGAAAGAAGACATGTTATGAAATACGGAAGATCTGTATACATTTTTTACAAAAGTGTCTTTGTGCCATTGGCCATCTGCTATACATTCATCGTACATTTATTTTATATCTATATATATAAAATATTATAATATTGAATACATTTTTTGGGCTTATTCTGCCTTTTATTTGGATAGCACAGTGGAGATCGACAGGAAAGAGAGACGGGAAGTGACACACAACAAATGTCTCGGGCTCGGGAATCGAACCCGCGACTCGCTGTCAGGCTGCTACAGAGCCTATATGTGGTACGCACCTTAACCACTAGGCCATCGGCGCCCCGTACATTTATTATATTTGACAATTTCTTGAATGGCCACTAGTCTTTAGTTCAAGTGCAGATACTTTTGTAGAGGTCTCTGACTGTTCCTGCTTGTAAAACAATTGTCCTCTCACTACACCACTTAATACGCAGATGGAATACTGCCTATATATACTCGACTATATCGCCTTTTATCCTAATTGCATTGTAGATATACTGTATCCCTATTGCTGCTTGTAGAATAAGAATAATAGAAGACTATACCTGAATTTGTAAATGTATAGTGTGAAATCTGATTAGGTTTACACCGTTTTAAATTATGTTATCATGTTGATGTCAGTCTTGCCCAAATATGGAGGGAGGGCGGGACAGTGGATCTGAGACTATGAATTCAGAAAATGTGGGGAAAAAAAATACGAAAAATCATCCCTCTTCCCTTACTGAAATGTGGCACTGATCGATCTAGTGGTTTGCGAGATTAGCCACAGAAACACAGACCCTCTTCTAGACAGCTCGCCCCCTACTAGGAACCACACCATAAAAAAGACCAAGCTGGCTTTCAGTCCTGTATATCCAGTCTCAGCATCTGTTTGTTTGGGTGTTTATCCCAGCCGTACAGAGCACAGGGCTATTCAGGAATGGATGGGGTTAGACTGCTTACTCGTGTGTGTGTGTGTGTGTGTGTGTGTGTGTGTGTGTGTGTGTGTGTGTGTGTGTGTGTGTGTGTGTGTGTGTGTGTGTGTGTGTGTGTGTGTGTGTGTGTGTGTGTGTGTGTGTGTGTGTGTGTGTGTGTGTGTGTGTGTGTGTGTGTGTGTGTGTGTGTGTGTGTGTGTGTACGTGTACGTGTGTACGTGCTCCAGACTAGCTAAACAGTATGAAGCCCCAGAGAGATTGGCCCTTTCCTCAACAGAGATCAGCATGCAAAACCACCTCATTAATGTGCTTTTGCTGTGTTTAGGATCTGGCTGACTGGCTGCTGGACTGGAGGGGGGGGGGTGCGGCATACACTGATCTGTTGTCCTGTCCACCCACCCACCTCTCTATCCCAGGGTAAACTGAAACAGGCAAGATTAGTATTAATCCCCCTTAATGCCGCGGCTCATAATATAGTCATTAGGTGACTTGAGACTAAGCCGTCCCACCTAACTGCTGCGATTTATTAAACACACACAGAGGATTTGCTGTCAATGCTTAGTGGGTATAAAGAGTGCATCACGTCTAAATACAGTGGTATCAGCCTATTAATACTGATGAAGCTCGGCTGTGAATGGATACATTCAAATGAGGGACTCGCGTAGCGAAGGCCGGGATGAAATGGGATGACCGGCCTCTCCACTGAATCCTCGTTTCCTGTATGTTGTCTCTGATTACCGGCTAAACTACCTGCAGCTCAATTTTCTCTAGTGGCTTGCTGCTTCCTCAAGCCTTTGCCCACAGTAGCTTTAATAAAAAGTAACATAATTAAATTTGATGTATAAGGTGATCTGTGTATAAAATTAATTGCATTTCTCCATTTCTTATCCATTCAGACAGAAATTATCCTGGAAAAGATCTGAGGGGCCTGTTGACTTATAGTAAACACATTGAATCATTCTTCGCATTGAAGCAATTGTGGAAATTTATGTCCAAAAAAAAAAGAAGAAAAGAAAGAAAGAAAAGCCAAATGCGAACTGGGCAGCAGTTGTATGTATATTGTTGAGACACTAGTCATCCTCACCTTGCCTCAGCCTCACACAAGTTAAAATACCACCAACAGTAGCACAGCTGAGTCTGATGTTATTGAATAAGAATAATGACTGTCCTTGAGATAATTCACCAGAAGTCGGAAAGGTCTCTCTTGGAAGATTGCCAGAGTTTAGGGATTGGTCTAATTCAGCTTGAGTGGCTCCTGCTGTGAGACGGTGGTGGTTTATTGTCCCAAATGTTAAGCCCAATGCGCTTCAGCCAAGTTTGTAATGTAAGGTGACTTCTCCACCAAAACGGACTACTTCAGACTACAATAGACTGGCAGTCTGTTGTAGTCGGAAGTAAAAGGTGGCAGTAGTCTGCGGGAGCCTGCAGCGCTGAGTATTTAGCCGGAAGCTAAGACAGCATCTTGACCAAAACAAAAACAAGCAACAAGACGGAGCATTGTTGCGCAGCGCTAGTCTAATGAAGAGTTGAGAATATGGTATCTAGTTCAAAAGTATGGTATCTAGGCGTGCTCCTGCACCAGAGGCAGACGAGAGGGGAAAAAAACGAGTTAAACGGCCAATCAGGGTGCTCTACGGAGCATTTACCCCTCTCTCTCCCCTCTCTTCTCACCCCACGGCTATCGACGGGCTCTAGCTGTCGGAACCCGACCGAGCATGTACGGTCAGCGTTCGACGTTATCCTACAAGTCCCGACCCGATGGCACGGCAACATCTACAACAGTTTTTCGGTACTGTTTCCAGCGCCTTCCGTGGTCGACGTCGGCGCGGTGGAGAGTTGCCCTAAGACTTTTGGTGAACCGTTGAGGACAGTATATAAACTAAAGCCTTTTAGTGGGACTGTAATCGATCATTATTATTATTTTTTTCCTTAAATTTTTATCCCATGATTTTGTAACCCATTTTTTCGCCCAGTGCCAATTGTCTAAGTAATCCTGGGCGCTACACTCCCTCTGCCAGCCTAGGGAGAGCCTAGAGCCGAGCTCATGCCTCCTTCAATGCATGAGAACTAGCAAGCCGCTTCTTATCACCTGACAGGGGGGAGTTTCCCTGGTTAGACGTAGCGCATGGAAGGAACACGTTATTCCAACCAGTTCCTTTCCCCTCCATCAGGCGCCCCGGCTGACCAGGGGGAGACAGTATAGAGACCAGGATTACTGCATGTTATTGTGAGGGTACCTACCCTACGAGACACGGGGAGAACATGCAAACTCCACACAGCGGCCCTTTCACCAACCCCACCTAGGGTATGGGCGCTGATGACGCGGAGGAGGGAACACACCCACAGCGTCCCCGGCGGGAATTGAACCCAGGACCTTCTAGCTGTGAGGCGACAGTACTACCGACTGCGCCACCATCGATCATTTTCTTACTGATTATTCTATCAGCTACTTTTGTGATTAGAATAATCGAGAAGCATGTTTTTTTGAATAGTTTTGAATGTTTTATATACAGTGTATCAATGAATCGATTAACCACATAAACCCTATTTTATACTTAATCGCACAATGATAACCGGCTAACCGATTAATCCTTCACATCCCCTGTTGCAGCTGTGCACCCCTTGCACACCACCTTTTAGCTGGGCAATTCAAATAGACACTGGAACACTCAATAAGTCTGCAGGTTTATTGCAGTGTGGATGCCTGGATGATTTATTTTTATGTAGTATACCTTGATCCTCTTGTCAATCACACATTCACAGATTTTAGCCACTATTTTGTTGGTGTTATATGAACGTTCTTTTTTTCTAATTTAGAGTAGCCAATAACTTTACACCCCCTTTTTCTCCCCAATTTAGTCGCTATGCCAATGTATTCTTCCCCACACACATTTCTGTGTTATCACTGCTGTTCCCTACAGTATCCTACTGACTCACCTGCCAGTGAGGAGCCCCCTCCGGGAGGAAGTAGGGCCTTCGTCCTACTCCTCCCGCCCAACACTCCCTGCTGACAGGTGCCGCTCCAGCCCTTAGGAGTACGTGCAATGACCAATATCACCCTCTCTGCCGAGCTTCCCTCCCCCAAACACGGGCCAATTGTGTTCCGCATAGACGCCCGACAAAGCCGGATGCACCATGGTGGATTCGAACCCACAACCTCCGTCGTGGTGGGCAGGGAGACTGCGCCACCTGTGCGCCTATATAAACGTTCTTAAAGGTTTCATGACGTTCAGTTTTACCACACATTAAAAGTCTTTGTCATGGTCCTTCAAATGTGTATAGAAAGTTTTAACAAAAAATTCCACTCCATTGATCCATGGCAGGTGTTTTTCTCTCACATTTCTAAAGCCTTTTCAACTGCAATGAAAAAAGAAATCTTTGCCTGCGGGTGTCGCTGGTGAGGGATTTTGCCTGTCAATCATCGCCTCTGCTCCGCCCCCCCCCAAAGGAAAGGATAGGGGAGGGGAGGGACGAGGAGGAGAGTGGGCGGGATTAATCGGCTGTGATCTCACTGCCGAAGGGCCAAGCTCAGATTACTTTTCAGCCTAATTATTCAGAAAACCCCAGACCACAGAAAATCCACTGAATGTTCAAAGTTCCGATTTTTTGGGTGTAAAAAACCCCCCCAAAAAACATAAAAAATAAAAAAAGTTAAAATGAATGTCATAGAACCTTTAAATACAAAAACAATAGCAACCGTAATACCAAATGAGAAGAGGAAGGCAGCAGCTCAGGTGCTAGAAAAGCCGGCTGGGAATGGAAAGGTTCCCGCTTCGATCCCAAGCTCCCCTAGTAACTGTCAGAAGTATTCTTGAGCGAGACACTGAAACCCAAACTGCTCCTGTTGAGCAGTGTGGTGCCTTGCATGGCTACCTCTTGACGTCTGTGTGTGAATGTGTGTACATGAATGTGTGAATGTTATGCACATTGTAAAGCACTTTGGATAATAACGCTAAATAAATGCATCATTTACCATATAGTTCCATTTATTATCTCACCCGATCATGCAACTGTAGCGTAGTAACAAAGAAAGCTTTCTATTAATCGATTAGATTAATAGAGTTAACAGAGAAATGTTAGCGTTGTTTAACATCCCAATGGAAACCCTTGAGTAATGCTGGGCTCAATTGCCTGGTACAATTTCCTGATGTACGGAAATAACACACCAAAAACTAACATAAAATGTCTCTGTGTGCATTAGAGAGCCTACAACTGCTGGAGAATGAGTGAGAGTAACCTATAATGAATGAATGAAGGGATGAAAGATCACAAGACCATTACTTTACCCCATAAAATCTAATACCCCTCTATACTGTAATTTTGTGTGACTGAAATCAATTGATTTTTAAATGTATTTATATACTGTAGTTCTGTACCTACGTCTTGAATTAAGAATTTAACAACATGAATCTGAGGATATTAAAATTTCATCATAGTGGATATTTTAATATTAATAGCATATTATTGGCACTGTTGAGAAAGATGTCAACAACCTTGGCAGGTGATCTGATCTATCATCCGATGTAAGGATAGGTATTAAGAGTTGTTCCTTGCAGAATGGAAGCATTTGTTTTGGAAAGGGCAGTCTTTATTCCACAGCAGTCTGTCAAATAAAATTGGTCATCTCAGCGAGTCCAAACTGGTGGGTTGCAATTCCAGGCGGGCTGTGGTTTTTTAGTATGCGCCTGTGTGGCGATGGGTATTGTGTCTTGTGTGAACACTGTAGCCCCAGCCTGTTGTTTAAAACTACAGTGCATGGTTGCAGGATTCTCTCATACCCCTGGGAATGCCATTAGTGGGGAGCTGAAGGAACGCAGCAGGTGAAACAAATAAGGACGAGCCCTCTCCCCGTTTTGTCTCTCGGCTGTTCTCTCTCTCTCTTTTTTATTTCCCTTCCCATCTTTTCCTCCTTTTCTCATTTAATCTCTCGGCTCTCCATCTTTTCTCATTTCTCCCTCTTTTTTTCTTGTCTTGCTTTCTTCCTTGAACTTCTCTACTACCGGTCTGTGCCTCTGCCCCTCATTCTTTCCGTGCAGTTGTGGATGGCACTACTCATCAAGAGGGGCGTGAAATCCAGTCCAAGCCGGAGCATGTGTGCTGATTTATCCTGCCGAGTGGATGGCCATCTGTGGCTTAACCCCTTACTGTACCCAGCACCAATGAATAGCCACCAATGAATAGCCATCGTAACCCTCGCTGTGGGCCCACCTTGAATGTCTAGCCCGCCGCCCTTCTCAGTCCCAACCTTATCTCTCACCTTGGGGCCCCAGTGTCTTTCCCAAGACATGTACCGTACCAAGACTGGCAAGGGTACATGGTCAAAGGATCGAATGGAAATTTAGTGTGTTGCTCTCCACTGTTTGTTTTTCTGGAAATAGAGGTGATAATACGAGGCCACCTCTTCTGAAGGGCACCACACTGTATGACAGTATGAGCAAATACTTATGCATCAGAATGAACTGGATTGATTTGGATTAGTTAGGGGGTCACATTTGCAGCTGGAGGAAATGGTTTTAAGAGCCAGCAAACTAATCACAGAATAACAAGGGATGTTGTAATTGAGATCATTTACAAATTCGCATGATTATGTAGGTGTGTGTGTGTATATACATATACATACATATTACATACATACTGTACATACAGACACATACAGTATTTATATATTACAATCCTTTTCCTGAATTGTGACAGTACGTTTTTCACACAAAAAAATAAACAAAAACGAAGACTGCCACTTCTTCCCCCCCCCCCCTTAAAAAAAAATGAAACTCGCACACAACATGGAAGTGAACACAGTGCACATTCTACTCTCACTCACTCACTCAGTCAGTCACTCATATGTTTTAATTCAGCATGATAAAACATCCGTTATTTATAAGTAGATTGAGCGTAAAGTATGTCCATCCATCATAGGGGCGACGGCAGGCTGTGAAACACATTAACTGGACGCCGGGGCCTGGCCAACTCCCTGCCGGAATAATACTGCTTCTGTGCGAAGTATGCAGCATAGAAAATACATTTTATGTACAGGATAACAGGTGCAAAGCAGTGCAGTGCCGGCCCCGGCTCCAGCCCAGGCAAGGTTCACTAATGAAGTCATGCTGTTGAAATGCACATGCTTTACTTTAACTAGGTTTACTTTGTTTTTTAATGCTTAGCTTGCTTCCAATTTTATACTACTGCACATACTGTCTACAGTGTATTACACCTTGGTAGTGTACTGTGGTATTTGGTGTATATATTATATATATTCAATATTTTCCCAGAATCTTTGAATATACAGTAGCAAAAACTGTAGATGTACAAGCTCATAATAAGTCGCAACACATTGTGAGCTTGTAGATCTAATAAAATAGGGCTTAAGTGGTCAAAATGTATTATGTATTGTATATATCTAGATAAATAGACTAAACTATTCTTGTTCAGTTATTTTAAAGCCTTAAAGGGATACTTCACTTTCGGGCCGGGGACACATTTAAAAAAAATATTAAAAATAAATGAAAAAAGTTATGGAAAATTCATGGCCCCCTCACGACACGCAGTGTCCTACTAATGTGTGAGGGGGCCATGAATTTTCCATAACTTTTTTCATTTATTTTTAATATTTTTTTTAAATGTGTCCCCGGCCCGAAAGTGAAGTATCCCTTTAACTATTGTGCGGTGTGTGTGTTGTGGGGGTGTGTTGGGCCCACATTCCTGAACGAGCCACTGTGGTCATTATTGCGATGTCTCTTCTGCTATCATCCATGTCACACACAAGCTCTCTCACACCTCATAAACATGGGAAGCCTCTATCTCCCCAGTGACATGAGCTCCAGTTTGTCTTAATGATCAATATGGAGTCCAAAGGGCAATTTGAACGCAGCCCTTTGGGTCAGAGTTGCCCGCCATTTCTGTGTGTTTGTTTTGTCTTTAGGGGTGTCGTCTGTAATATCGGGGCCTCGATTGTGGCAAACAAAGCGAGAATGATCGGGGTGGGTGGGATTGTGTGTGTGCAGATTGAGGAGTGGCGCTGCTTTACGGTCATATTCTAATTTCTAAGACTGCAGAGAGAGACAAGCTTCTCAGGACATGGGGCGCCCGTTGGCCTAGCGGTCCAGGCGCATACCACATACGCTGGTAATCCAGCTTGACAGCGTGTCGTGGGTTCGACTCCCGATCCTGACGACCTTTGCTGTGTGGCACCCCCCCCCATCTCTCTCCCCATTTCCTGTCGGCCTTCTTTCCTATCAATAAAGGCAGAAAAAGCCCCCAAACAATATATATTAAAAAAAAGCTTCTCAGGACATTATCATTATAAGTTGCAATCAATTAATCAGTCTCGCAAGTGAATTTATCATTGATCAATCATTGATTTGAATTGCCATTATTAAAGGTAGGGTAAGTGATATTTTTTGGTTAAAACAAAAAGTATTTTGTTAAAAGGTTAAAATACTATATTCTGATAGTAATCATTGCTATAGAGTGTTTCTTCAGTAACAGATGTCTCCCTGTCTCTCCAGCTCTTTAATAAACAGAAAATACATTTTTCGGTAGGTGTCAAAATCTCAGCCAATCAGGAGAAAGTACCAATTTTTAAGCTTAATTTGTATAGTGTTCCAGTTCCAATTTTGCATGCTCATTTCTTAGTGTCATCACTTCCAATTTCACTTGTTTAATCTGTATCCTGATTGAGTTCTCTGTCCTGTTTGGATAAAATTGGAAATGAAACTGAAACTGAAACGAAAATGCATTTTCTGTTTAATAAAGAGGTGGAGAGACAAGGAGACTCCTAATACTGAACAAACACTCTATAGCAATGAGTACTATCAGAATATAGAGCTATTTAACAATTATTTTAACCAACGCAAATCACTTACCCTACCTTTAAAGAATATAGATATATAGATATATAGATAGGGGTCTTTTTCTGCCTTCATTTATAGTTTCATAGTAGAGATGGACAGGAAACGGGGGGAGAGAGATGGGGAGAGACATGCCGCAAAGACTGTCGGGAACGGGACTCGAACCTGCGGTGCTCTGTCAGGCTGCTTATGAGCCTAGGTGCCCGGACCTCTAGGCCAGGTCCGGGTCTGAATTGCCATTATTACTGTTTATTTGTTTGTAATCAACATTGATAAATTGAGCAAGGTACTAGAAGAGTTGTTAAAACATGGATTTATTCTATTTTATTTGCTATCAAGCTGAAATATATTTTTGACTGTGTGATGATTGATTAGGCCTAAGCCCCAGGAGTTCAATAGTTGTACTGTGATGCTTGCAGGATGGATGTTGTGTCAATCCTTTGTACAGTATCACTCTTTCCTGATCCTTTTTGCTCCCTGAACAATAGTATGTATACTTGTATATACAAATGCAAACTATATTCCATTTGCCCCTCTAGGAAATGTACTCTGGCGGTAGCCCTTCAAGTGAGCTAGCCTTCCTCTCAAGCACTTGGAAAAGTTTTAATTTCTCTGGGGCTTTCAAATTGCCTGTTTAGGTTGTGCAGAGGCATTGTTGAAAGCGTCTATAAAATACCACTGTGGCCCGAAAAAGAGAAAAAATAAAATAAATAAGACGACCTTATAGCGCTCCATAGCATTGTTACATCCTAATTGCCCCCTTCGACAAGTGCCAATTTCCTTCAAGAGATGCAGGGACTGAGGGCAGACAGGAGAAACGAGAGGGGGGTGGAGGGCTAGGGAGAGTTGACATGCATCAAACTTCTCCCGACAGATAGATAAGAGGACGGTCGTGCAGGACTTTGGCTCGCAGATGCACAGATGTGAATTCTCCCTGGATTTCATTTAGCCTCGCTGGTCTTGTTAAAGCGTCATCCCGCTCCTCAGTCTGAGGAGCTGCGGTGTTGCTGCGAAGGACCCTGGATCTTAATTCCAGCAGCAGTCGAGTTTTAGATCAATAACCATCAGTGTTTGGTTTTGGGCCGCTGCGTCGGTCACAGGGGTGATTCACCCCTCCCTCAACCTCAACTCACTCTCCACCTGCCCGCCCCCCCCCCTTTTTGCCCCCTTATCAAGACTCAAGAGTGTCATTTTGTTTTGAGCAAATTTTCACTGTGAAAGCTTGTGAACTGTGTCTCAATTGGGGGCCCGTGTTGAACGTGTGCTTGTCCGTGCGTAAAGTTGAGCCTCAGTGATTTGACAAAGCTGTCGCTATATATTACTTAACTGCTGTTATCTGTTACAAAGCATACTTTGTTTTAGGTACTTCATTGAATTCCATACCCCTGTCCTCAATTCTGGCACTAACAATATTTTTTGTTATTTGGTACATTTAACCTAAATTAAATTAAATCAAAACGCCCCTATGCTGGTCAGTTCACTTGGGTCCAGTTGTGCGTAAAGAGGCTTTTAGACTCTTTGTCTTGTTGGAAACGCAGTGGATAGGACATTAATGATGATTGGGGTTCCATTGTTTTCCTGAAACGATTGTTTGTCTCATGTGAAAGACAACCTGAAAGTTATGTCAAGTGGCAGGCTTTAAAGAGCAAGTGTGGAAAGACATGTAAGAGCAGCAGAGGCAGAGGGCAGTGTGCTTATAGCACTGGGTAAAATATATGACACAGGAGGCTGATAAATAAAGTTATTCAGCCTTTTGTGATTATATTAGGCAAATACAAAGAGGCTGCCGGACCCAACGTCCACAGCCAAGCAGTGTTTGTATTTCTGGTGTTGTAATCATGTGCAGCTCTGAATAGCTCTGCGCCCCCACCCCCACCGGCCCTCTCTCTATCTTTCTCTCTCTCTCTCTCTCACACACACACACACACACACACACACACACACACACACACACACACACACACACACACACACACACACACACACACACAGCTATTCTATACTCGTCTTTCTCTCCCCCTACTTTTCAATAGCACTAACATGCGCACACACAGTGCACAGTGATGGAGGTACTTGAATGCCCGCATACTTTGTAAAATTGACTTTTTGTTTGTAGAGTGAACACTGTGGCTAACATGGAATTCTGATTTCTCTTGGTTGGTGCAGTTGTATTCCAAAGGAAACAACACAATTATTGAAAAAAAACTACATCTGATGGTCACTGAGTACCGCGCCGTGAGTTTAGATGATCAGATCACAACTTCCCTCTGCTGAAATACTGGACCTTGTGCTAACACAGTATCTGCCATTATGATATCAAAGTCCTATCAGTTGTCAGTAGCGCTGTGTGCAGCATATGTTTTGTGTTAGATTTCTGTTTGATTTCATGCAGCTAAATTCTTCTGCGTTTTGTACCATTTTGGATATTGGCCAATGTGTGCTTTATTTAACTTGCTGTACTAGGACAAGGAAGTTACTTAGTTGCACTGCCAATACGCTAAGAAAATAATCCTTTTTCTCTTTTGATGTGTTGGGCATGAAAAGAATTGGGTATTGGGTGTTTGAACTCTAGTTCCAAGTCGGACGCTCGGCTAACGAAGCATTGCACTGATGTTAGGAAAACTCATTTTGGACACATCGTGACATGACTTAAGTGTGAATACTGGTACAAGATTAACACATTGTTTATTTATCTACAGTATTGTGAGACATATGGATGTTCATTTTGTTCCAGTCTGTCTTTCAAGTTTCTATTCACTGTCTAGGTTGGCAAATCCCTTGTTCACTTTCTTCTTTCTCTTCACATTATGGTTCGCACACAGCTTGTGTTGGTCCCTGCGTTCTAAGCCCTTTCTGGTTCAGTGCCAATGGATGTGCATGTGTTAGAGATGGCTCCTGTTCTGTGCCTAGCCTGCCTCATCCTGAGGTGCTCTCCTGGGGGGCAAAGGTTCAGCCCCCTCCCCCCCCCCCCCCCCCCCCCCCTCTCTCTGCTGGGGTCATTTGTAGAGGTAAGCCACACATGGCTGGCTGCTCACTCCAAAGCACACAGCAGCAGGATGGGGCTCCAACATGGTAAAGGTAGATAGGATTAGGCCAATGGTGAATCCTGATATGCTCATTTCACAAACCTTTTCTACCAATTAAGCCGAACTCGAGTTGTACGCGTACATGCGCTCCTTCGCTCAACTCGTACCCGCAAAAAAAAAAACAGCCCTTAGATTGCCACATGCATGGCTGGGCCGGTCACATTAATCCTGCTTTTTTATTTTGGTCAATGTCAGTCAGAGGTCAACCTGGTTACAGCGTGATTGCTTCACCACGACTGTGGCCATCGTTATTTATTTCACTCCACTCCACAAGCCCGGGAGATTGATCTGAAGTACAGAATGTGTATTTAGCCTTCATTTAAGAAGATTGGTGGTGGCCACAGACATAGTGCTCCAGCCCAGCCCTGTGTTCACCGATGGCCAGTCGGATCAATACAACACAATTGAGTTTCCAATCTGGGTGTCTTTGGGAACGCAACCGTGGCGCTTACAGGGTGATCGCCTTTGATGAAGTCTTCATCAGGATCTATTGACAGATTCATTTGAGCACCCTCCTTCCACCCTTACCACATGGTATTTTCTCCACTGTAAAGTAATGGGACACTAAGACCCCCCTTTAAAAAGTTTTCTGGAAGCTGATGGAATGATTGAACCAACAGAGCCTCCTCTGTCTTTGGAGTTGACACTTGATTTTTATATATTTTTTTGGAGGTTGATTTATAACTTTGTCTTTGTTTTTTTTTCTTTGTCTTTGATATTTGATGGAGGCAAACAATTTTGCCGTAGCAAAGGTTCTTTGAGTCCAACCCAAATAAATAGTTAAACTTACACCAAATAGTCTGTCCCTCCCCTACATAGATACATACATAACACCAGGCTTTAAAAATATAACAAAAAAACAAGCATGAGAAGATTTGCTTTTGGAGGCAAGTCCTAAAAGTGACCTGGCGGCTGATGAAGAGAGTGGGGAAATTTCTAAATTATTACATATTTTATTTCCAAACAAGCCGCCGGGGTATTGGGTATCACACACTAAGGCGCAGCGGTCACATGTGCACTTTTGGAAATTGGTTGGAGGCTCTACTTGTGCCCCTTTGAAGTTGTTTTTTCGCGTTTGGAGTATAGCTGTTCTGGAGAAGGCCCTAATCCTCACGGTATTGCTGTGGCAAGCACTATTTGGGCACAACGCTTTGTGGCGGCGTGCGTGACTCCACTAATTTGCCCCTTGTTGTTTTACCTGGTTTGTATTTTTGCTGCTCTGTCCTGACCCCCTCTCTTTCTCAATTCCCTTCATAAAATAGAGAGAGAGACTATCCAAGTCAGAGCCTGAAGTGCTTTTCCCATTGTTTAGTCTGATGCCGGGTCAATCTACAAGCTCACAACGTGCCACGAAGTGACGTGCTGTGAGCTTGTAGATCAGTTTTTCGTTTTGGCCTGTGACATTGGCACACAACTTAAAATACCTTAGATGGCCAGCAATTTACCTTAAAAAAAGAGGGAAGCTCTGCGTTGTATCTCACTGAAGTTGTAATAAGTAAGCTTACTCATCGTCCCGACTGTGCTTGTTTTCTTGAATACAATTATTTTTATTGACATTCGCTGGCTACACCCCTGTTAGGAGGGCATTGTCATTTCTCCCACTTGGAATTATGGTACACAAACACAGGGGCTGTTGTCAGCGATGTTGGTGAGATTTTAGTCTACTCACTGTGACCCTACTGAGCTACTAGTATCACTCTGAGATCCCCCACCACCATCCCTTCTATAGTCTCACGTAGCCCGCAACTATTTTACAATCTCCGAACGCTATATAGAGTTTGGAACTACACCGCCCGAAATCCGAACACGGAAGTTGACATCTGTTAGTCATTTCTGAAAATATATTTTAAAATATCTTTACATTTTATTTTTTAATTTCCATTTCTGCTAAGCAGCAAGCTATATATGCTTAGATGAGTTTGATTTATATTAGGACAAATTTGCGCGACTGTAAAGACGAAACGGAAGTGGGGGGGAGGCTTCACATCCGCTTTATCGCTTGCTCATGATCGGAGTTTCCGCGCTCCAGACTGTATGACCGGAAGCATTTGAAAATTGTGGGAGGCAAGAGTTTGGCCACGCGAGACTACGCTCTCTATGACAGTCAATCTCTTGTCATTTTCATTAATCAAGCTGCTTTGAAAAAAAAAGAAAAGAAACATAGAGTAACAACCAAGGTGAATGTCCCATCCTCTCTTTCCTCTCCATCTCTTACCATCTTTATATCTCTTAGCATCTCTTTCGCTGATTATTTCTCTCACACAGTTTTCCCATTGAAGCTCCCCACCCCCCACACCAATGTTCCATCTCTCATGGACGGACAGGCAGCAGAGAGGAGGTTACAACCTCCTGCGTGGCTAATTCCCCAGTGATCTGTTCCCCCCTAGGGCAACTAGTGCTGTTTACACAGACCTTTAGTGGGGGGGTAGGAGTTATTAAACTCCTCACAGTGCTGTTGACCGCTCTTGTCTTGGCCCGTTTGTGTGCACAACAAAGTTTGGGGCTAAGGCCTACCATGGGCTGTGGCACACCACACATGGCGGGGATTAACAGGAAACTGCTGGCACGATGAGGGATGAATAAGCGGGGAATGTTGAGGGGCTTTAAAGATATTTGAAAGTAATATCGCTGAATTTTCTGCATACTTGTTAGAGTATGATGTGTAATGTTATGTAACAATTTCTTCATAGCCAGTTTCTTAGTACTTGGGGGGGACAATAGGATTGCCAGAGAGGTTGCTATATACAGTAGGCCTAATTGAAAGATTGCTGGTTTGATTCCCAGAGACCCCTAGAGAGCTAAGTAGTGCAAAAGTGCCCTTGAGCAAGGACACCTAATCCCGTTGTATATGTCTAACAGCCTGCTCCAAGGTCGGGAGGTGGAAACTAGCAATCAGCTAAAAATACTGTGATGCTGGCAGTTGCTTGTAAAATGCCCTTGTAGTTGTATCTGTCCTTTTAAAAATAACTCTTACATGTACATATGTACTGTTCATATGTACTGTTCTACATCAGAATGAGGTTCCTTTAGAGCACAGGACTTGTTATTAATCCCATGTTGAATTTCTGCTTCGCTAACTAGCGCCATGGCATGTCTCCAGGCTATAAACCAAGATTGATTGTGAGACATCTTCAGTTGACACACGGAGAACATCCGACATTATGGCTCCTCATATTATGCAGGCTCTCCGGTACAATAGAGCAGTGGTTCCCAAATTGGGGGTCAGGACCCCCAGGGGGGTCCCCAAATTATTTTGGGCGGTCCCCAGATGATTAACTTAATGTGCAACATTGTTTTCTCACTCAACTGTAAACAAACCAACATACAGTATAAGTGTATACAGGGTCTGTACATTTCTAAAGTTACAATTTAATGACTTTTAAGACCTTTTTAATACCAAATTGTCAAATATTACGTCAGAAAAAGGCAAACATTGTGAAAATTATCTACAAGCTCACAACGCCTTGCAGTGTGAGGAGTTGTGAGCTTGTAGTTTGGGTGTCAGGGTGGGGGGGGGGGGGAATTATGGTGGCAGTGGATTTTATCGTGTGCTGCTACCCATGAAATCGCCATGATGTGTCCGGTGCTTTTGTGCAGTACAATCGTGACTGACTCTCCTTTCCCTTTTTGTCTTTTTCTTTTGTCTCAGAGTTGCCTGATGTGGAGCCCAACGTGTTCCTGAGACCCTTCCTGGAAGTGGTGCGGTCGGAGGATACCACTGGCCCCATCACAGGCCTTGCCCTCACCTCTGTCAACAAGTTTCTGTCCTACGGGCTTATAGGTATGAAAATGGCACTTTTCTCTAATGGTACAGCCCATGTATTCTTTTGATAACCTTGTGATTAAGCAGAAGCTGTTATTTTGTCTATAGCATGCAGTGTTGGCGCAATTTATTCAGGTACATGCTTATACAGTATTATGTGTGTCATATATACTATATATTTACATACACATATATGTACTGTATATATATTTACACATATACATACACACACACACCGTATCTCCATGGAAATTTATAATTTAAGTGTGATCCCAACTTTTGAGTTTTAAGCCACCCATGAAGACTAAATTGATTGAAACAGATTATGCATGATGTCCGCAGACTTATAAAGGTCACAGATGTTTCTATTGTGACTAATAGCGTATGTTGCTCATCGTCAGCTCACTTCCAAAAATGCCAAGAATTGCCTATTCTCATAATTGATGCGTAAGCAAACTTATTTTGGCTCGCAAACGGCACAGTCTGTCCTCAGCAGCACTCATCATGGAAATATGGCTCACCGTCCGCCAGTTGTTGTGTCAAGTGTGAAATGAGCATGCATCACCAGATGTTAGTCTAAATAACAAGGGTTGAGTAAATAATGTTCGCTTGCTGTCAAAACAGCTGCAGCCATTGCTAAACTAAATAAGACCCATGGTAACATTAAATAACGGCATATTTTCTTCGTCAAATATTCACTGGAAAAGGCCTGTTCAGTTGCAGAATTCAGCTGCTTGTCTGATCAGTACAGTATGTGTCATTAGGTTAAGTGTTTCTGTGTATTTCGAGTGACTACCATCAATTCTTAATATATATTCTAGACTGATCCTTAACCACACTGTTGTGAGTTCCTGCAAGTGAAGTATATAGTATCAAGTGGTTAAGAAAGAGCCCCAGAATACCCACACACAACAGGGGTGGGCGTTTTTAAACCTGTCCACTTGGAGTGCTGGTGGTTATCTGTGGTTAACCGCCGTAACATGAGGTCACGTCGATACAAACAGCGTTGCTGTGTTACACTTCACGAGAATAATGTAAAGTTAACTTGAACGTCACCCTGCAGGTCTGGACTGATTTAGGATGGTTCCACCTGCCCCGTCACACCAAAAACCCGTCAACTTCATGTCATCAACCGCTGCCTTCCTTTTCATTTCCACTGTTAGCTGGCCTATTTCTATCTCAGTTTTCTGTGCTGTGAAAAACAGAATGCTCAGAATTGTACGAGAAACAATTATATACGATTAAATAATTAATGTTATTTATGAGCTATTAAAAAAAAGTTGGTTAATCATTCCTAAATAGTTAGTGATTTATATGCGTGTACACGATCAACCCGCCACTATCCCTAACACACACACACACACACACACACACACACACACACACACACACAGTCGCACACGCACGCAGATAACCTCACAAACTACTCCCTGACTCCCAGAGCCTGTCTGTCACTCCAGACCCAGCGCCAGCGTCCTTAATCCTCCATGAGCTCCTCCAGCCCTCCTCCCACCACCACCAACACTGCATTTCATCAGTGGTGTTCAAAGGGACATGTAACCATGGCAATGGGGCCTGGAAGACCTTAAAACTCTTTCACACCATCGGTAGAATGATAGAGGGGGGAGGGGGGGGTCAGATGACATCGATAGACTGTGATATTGTTTTGTTTTGTCCGTAGACTCAACCTGTGTTCCCTGAATGCTGCGAAGGTTTGACCATCTTTTTAACATGGTCACCTCACCAGTACACTGTTCTGGAAGGGACAGCTGAGATCTTGGTTAGCTAGGGATATTTTAAAGGACAATATTGAAAGACTTAAAAACGCTTTTTACTAAAAAGTCTTTAGTAAAGAGTGTGAAGAGCTCCCACATGACACTGGAATGTTTTTTTTTACTATTTTAATTTGTTTCCTTACAAATTTAGATTTACAAATTGTCATGGAAAATAATGTGAAGTGTGTATGGGATAAGTATTACCTGGGGACATGCATACATTAGGTATATTGATGAAAACTGACCTATATTATTGTATTCTTAATTAAAGTTAAGTTGTCTATTTTAGAGATTACACCACGTTGACATTTTGTGTGAATTTTACATCCTCTATTTTGGACCCATTAGGTAGGCTACTGCATTATGTATATTCGATTTTATATATCAAATCCTCTAGGCTATCGCCATTGCCTTTTTAGGTCTTGCGCATTCGTCCATAATATCAATTTGACATGTTAGCAGCGAGTCCAGAGGGAACATGTTAAATCTACTCCTTCCTACATCAAGGTCACATCCCAGCAGCCACAGTATGTCAGGGGGTCATGTCAAGGTCACATTAAAGACACCTCATGTAAAAGCTGATCCCATAGGAATCTGATGTTGGATAAGAGAGGTTGAGGAGTAATGCTCATGAGTATGATGTCCTGATATAAATGTACGTCAATTTAAACAAGGGCTGGTGGTGCATATGTTCTTTGTGAGTCGCAAAGATCTGAGTTTGAATCCGACTCCTGGCATGTATCACATTTCTCTTTTCTGTCTGACGCTAATTTCCTGTTTCTCTACACTAATATCCAATAGAGCCATAAAGACATCTTAAAATAAATAAACAATTTAAACCAAAGGGCCACAGTTTCAAATCAAAGTGATAATAATTATCGCCGCCAGGCCCAACGGCCAAAGGCTAGAGATTATGTTTTCGCCCCGGTCAGTCCTTTTGTCTGTTTGTTTGTTTGTTTGTCTGTGAGCAGCTAATCTCCGGCACCACTGGACCGATCAGTGTGAAACTTTGCACGCACACTCCCAGTAGTCCATGGAATCGGCCTCATGGTGGTACTAGAACAGGCTGCTTCATGTTTTGGGCTATAACTCGCCATAGGTCGTACAGTCAAACTATTTTCCCCAAGGATTCTTTGGCTTATGACAACTCCCCAAATAGTCCATGCTTATTTTTGCCTGGCAAGATTTTCCGCTATTTTGCGTTTTCTTCAAAACACTCTTTTTGCTGCTACTTGTACAGATTTCGTCCAAAACTCACAAATCGGTTCACATCATCTCTGGAGTCATGAGATCAAGATGTATCATCCAGATTTTTTTCCATTCCAATTGGCTTCCAAATTTTGCAGGCCCTGGGTAGCTAACCTGGCCTGGTGGAGATCTGCGCTCCAAGGAGCACACTTTTCTAGCGTATTGATGCCTCTTAAAATTGTGGTACAGAGAGAGTATTTTGGAATAAATTGTTACCTTTATTTACCCACTAAGACATATCTACACTGTACCAAAACTATCGGTTATTTGAAGTTCACTGTAATTGTCACTGAAAAGGTTTAGTCCAAATGTTGAAACTGCAGACTTGGTTAAAATACTCATTCACAGCCGTTGTTAACCTAATCCTCCTATGACCGTTTTTGTTTGTTTGTTTGTGTGTTTGCTTGTTTGTTTTTAACTATCAACCCTCATTTGCCAGTATGTAATGATCCATGACATGTTCTCAGGCTAAGAAAACTATAGTAAAAGTGGGATAGGTAGAACTCTAAGTAGTACATTGATGGTACTGTAGCACTGGTCCTGTCAAGTACTGCCATCTCCTGGTTGGAAATGTTTTTTTTGGTCAAGATCTCAAATAAATAGAAGCCTTTCATCATTTAGGTTTTCAATATTTTACTTAAGGATTTCACCTTGTACTCTTGCTGCATAAAGTATGGTGTATAATTTGAATGTTTCCATCAGTAATTTGGCTATTACATGCATTTGAAATTTTGCAACTGCACCCAGTATTATGAAAAATATGCTTATACACTAAATTAGGCCTGTTAATTTCAGAACACTTGATAGCTTCATCACTGCACTACAAATAAACAAGAGTGTGTGTGTGTGTGTGTTGGTGTGTGTGTTCGGGGTAATCATGGCCATATCATATTTCCAAAACATGCTATTAACAGATAGTACAGACTAATGGAAGAAATCCTCGACGGCATGTCTAATAACGGTCCCTGTGTCTTTGTAGGCATGGGGATCAACACGTCTGTCCTTTTGTTGTAGAGAAACACTGATTACAGAGCCCAGCACTCTCAGCAAGGCCGTCTGATGTGTCGGAGAGGGGAGCGCGGGGGGCTCTATATGAGTTTGCACACATTACTCTAATATCCTTCCCTAAGTCAGTTCTCAGACCAACCCCCAGCAGGCAGTCCTGTTCCTCTTTATCCCACATGACACGCTGAATATGAGCCCCCTCCCGTCTACGTGACACCCTTAATGTGATCCCTGTTCTCCCTGGCGTGTCTTCCCCTTTGTGCACCCTACGTCTCAACCCCCCCCACCCCCAGCTCTCTCTCTCTCTCTTTGCCTCTCCTCTGCCACTGCCGCTTGTGGGGGTCTGGTAAGGGGAAATCCCTCTGTCTCTCACGCATGTACATGCGTGCTCACAAACTCACTCACTCTCTTTTGCGCGCGCGCACACACACACACACACACACACACACACACACACACACACACACACACACACACACACACACACACACACACACACACACACACACACACACACACCCCACACCCATTTCATTTAGCACAAGCTAATTCCTCTCAATCTGTGGCCTGAGGTCTACTGGCACGGAGGGAGCAGCAGCCTTAAGCCCTGGTACTGACAGATATCCAGATCTCTCCTCCTCTACTCTTTCCCCATTCCTCTCATCTCTTCTTCTTCTCTCTCTCTCTGGTCCAGAGTAGTCAGCAGAGCCCAGTTCTGCTGCAAGCGGCCACATGGTCACTTATTCTCATAGGGCTCACAGTGAGATCCAGCTGAGGCTTAAACCCAGAGCTGCTGCCAGAGGAGATGAGCTCAATGTTAGAGCAGTAGCTAAGCCTCCTTTATGACTGAATGTGTTGGGTCACATTAAAAAACAAAAATAATTTAATCATGTGTAAAGTATTTGTATATTTATTCAAATATATACAAACCATGCTAACTATCTTCAGGCACTATTACACAAAATTGTATGCTTTCTTTGTGACTAGTGCATTTTAACAATATGACCAATCTTAATGAACTGCACTGCCAGCAGTAGCTAAGTCTCCTTTATGACTGAATGTGTTGGGTAACATTAAAAAGCAAAATAATTAGATAATTTGAAGTATTTGTATATTTATTCAAATATTGCACTTACATAAAGACAAAATATGCAATTACATAAAGAAACTGTCTTCAAGCACTATTACACAACATTGTATGCTTTCTTTGTGACTACAGTAGTGCATTTTAACAATATGCCCAATCTTAATAAAATGCAGCCTAGTTAATAGTTTATAGGTGATCGTGTTGCTATTCAGAGGGTGAACAGGTGAACAAACTGAACTTCTCTCTTGACCAGGGGAAAAACCAGCAGTCCTTTTGTTTGGTTTCTAAAGATGTATTGGCCCTTGTGCAGAGTGCGGCTTGAGAGCTTTTTGTGTGGCATGCCTAAAAAAAAAGCACTCTGTCCCTACGGCTCTCTTCCCACTCAAACTAGTTCTTTGATTTCACGACAGAGTTTGATATAATTTAACTGCTTTACGTGACAGCTGTTTCTACCCCCCCCCCCCTCCCCCAATTGACTTTATGGTACTGTACATACCCCCAGGCACACACACACACAGAGTCTATCTCTTTAGCCTATGTTATTTTAACAATGGTTCCCTCTCCTTTTGACACTGCTTGTGTGGACTCGGTGCCAAGAGAAGGATTAGTGTTTTATATCACTTCTGACATCCTGTTGGATCTCCCCTCGGTCTCCAGTTTCTGTGTGTGGATGCCGATGTTTTCAGCACAACCGCCATGCTTGCTGCTTGCTGCCATTTTGACCACGCCCGGACGGGGTCTCACACAGTAAAATCCTCAGTAAAACCCTTTCGGGTCCATGTGGCTCAATTTTAAATCTCTCAGAAGTGGATGTTAAGGCAAGGCAATTCAATGTGCTTTACATAAAACATTAAGCAAAAGAAACATGCTATAACACGGCATTTACATTTTACCGTACGGCAACTAAGCAACGTCTCAATTGTACACTGCCTTCCTTCCAGTATCGTATACTTTTACATACATGCACACGTTTCTAATCCAACACATTTGTGTCCAGTTCATTTGTTGTCATTTTTTTGACAGTCCCAACCCCCCTGCCTGGAATCTACAGCTGCATCACAGTTTCACCTGGAAAGCTCTCACCCTCTCCACCCATTGCCCCCTCCTCCTCCTCCTCCTCCTCCCTCAGTCCACCCCATGCTTATTAGTTAATGAATTGCGGCTCTTGAAGGCGATGGGAAAGAAAAACAGGCTGACTCCTGGCAGCTATCTGGCCAACTGCTCGAGTTTCAAAAACACCAGCTCCCGTTGCCCTGACATCCAATTTGCCCCAGCCTCTCCTTCACAAAAGGCCACATCTGGTGATTACATCCCTGGCTTTGAAGTACATTCTGGATGGAACATATCAGATGTGTGTGTGTGTCTGACCTCATTTGATTAGGTCAGACATATGTTAAGACATTGCGAAAATGTATCTGGTGATTCCTTAATAATCACAGTAAAGTGCTTGTTTGCCAAAGCGTGTCGCAACTGCAGATGTGGGGGTTATTCCTGGCCTCGGCCCAACTGAAAAAGTATAGATCATCTGAGGTTACACCGTGGTTGTTAGCTATTGCTTTCCAAAAAATACTTTGCAGTTTCTTATGCACTGTTCGTACACATTTTAAAAGTCTTCACCGTTCCCATATGGGTTTGAACAGGCCTATGTTGCATTTGATTTGCCCCAATGAAAGACTTTAGATTGTAAGGTCTTAGACTTAGAACATGTTGGCTTATAAATGTAACGGATCAGAAAACATCACCAAAGACTACACAACACACATTTATTCTATCCTTTTTACAGATGCCAACCATGAGGCAGCGGCAGAGGCCATTGAGAACATGGCGGACGCTGTCACACATGCCAGATTTGTTGGAACAGACCCTGCAAGTGATGAAGTGGTCCTAATGAAAATCCTACAGGTACAAGACACAGTTGATCTGCAAGTTACTACACGCTGTTCGTTGAGTTTAACACAGTAAATGTCACACAATTATACAATATCCTATAGGTAAGATTAGTTTTACCATGTGGCACTCTGAGATTCCTTGTTGAATGAAAAGTGCATTACAAATCAAATGTATTATTATTACTATTATTAGATGCTGTCAACCCCCTACGTAAGAACTATAGAAAACTGTGTTCTATGTTAAATAAGTCCCAAAGGAAAGTTTTGATGGTTTTGACAACTGCACAGGAGTATTATATCAGAATATAAATGATGATGGTAGAATAGAAATGGCTTAATTAATTTGGTTGTTAAATACATTTTACGTTTGCATTAACCCATTTTGTAACTATACCTTTCAGGACGGAAACCCCTTTTGGGGTTCTTGTTGCTATGTACAGTATATAGCAACATACATTTGTTGAAATTTTGGAATAAATATTTGAAGTTTTTCAGAAAACTTAATTTAGAAGGCGTTTTTAGAATTGGACTCAGGTCTAAATGGGTTAAAAAGTGCACTTACCATGATTCTGTAAATGTCGGAGCAATTTTCACTCGAAATGCAAACACAGCTGGCTGTATGGTAATGAAAGGGAACACAAGTTATTGTTCAGGTGAACAATATCTATATTCTTAACTTCCAAGCATGAAAGTGTTGGCCTGAGGATATTTGTTCAATCACACATTGTCTGCCCGCTACACCAGGTCCTCAGGACGTTGCTGTTGACACCGGTCGGAGCCCACCTGACCAATGAGTCTGTTTGTGAGATCATGCAGTCTTGTTTCCGCATCTGTTTTGAGATGCGTCTCAGCGGTGAGTCTTATTCCATCTCCTCTCTTTTTTCGATCTCTCTATTCTGTCTCTTCTCTATCCATGTCACATACATCACGGTACACCTGGGAATTCTGCCAGACAATGTTTCTGATTCATTACTTATTTCTGGGAAGACACATACGCCATCTTTATTGTAGCTGCTTCAGAAAACATCACATAAACCCATTGCATCACACGGACGCATTTCCCACAGTTTTTATTCATACTTGTAGCCTCAGGCATCCCATAATGCACATGGACTTAACGGTAAGTAAGAACTCCCTGCTCGCTCTCAACTCCAGCCTCACAGTTTTGAGTCCACTAACCCTTAGCTCTCTGTACCTCTGAGCTGTCAACTGTGCCTTAATAAGCATCCCCTCTAAGCCCTGCCAAACAGAGGTGGACTTGAGGTCCCCCTCGCTCTCTCTTTATTTTCTTTTTGTTTCCCTCGCCACTCTCATGCCACCTAACCTGTTTCTCCTCTCTCTCTTTCTGTCTCTCCCCCCCACCCCCCTCCCTTCCTTATTCAGAGCTCTTGAGGAAGTCTGCCGAACACACACTCGTGGACATGGTCCAGCTACTATTCTCCAGGTAAATGGGACAGGTGTAGGAGGAGGAAGGTGAAAAGGAGTATGGGGAAAAGGTGTATGTCTTAAATCTGAACCCAAATCCCCTCTGCCATCCAGGGAAAAGAAAAAGATTCTTCAGGTTACCCATAACGTTTGAACAATAACACCTACTGTACACGCAACGTTCAATTAGGAGATTGGAGTTGGACTGCTGTCTAGGGGAAACTCCCCAGAAACCACGGCAAAAAGAAAGGTGTTGGGTTATAGGTTAGTCTGCCAGGCGCAGAGTTTATTTTTGTTCATTAAAACTTCCTGGTCGTTTAAGGGAGTGTTTGGGGAAACCACTTAGACCAATTAAAAACGACACATTGCCTCTCATGGGGATGACATTTGAAATTGCCAGTGATTGTGGATGCTGTTTTAAAGTCATGTCCCCCCACTTGATAACAAATAGAAGAAAGACTGTACTGCATGATACAGCCACTGATCTCAAGTCAGTGACAGGGACTCATTTGCGCCCTTCGGTCACCCGTGGATTGCAAATATAAGATTTTCTCCATAAACATGGCTCCAGTGCATCATTACTCCCTTTAGATCATGCATTTCATTTGCGCTATGCACCGTGTCAACGGGTCACTGATCCACTAATGGAATAACACGATTTCCTGTTGGCATTTAGCATAAGAGGCCCTTTCCCTGTCGCCCCTCTCCCCTTCACCAGCACGCTCCCCTCCCCCATCTCACATCAGAGTGCCAGTCACATTCAGCCACAGACGAGGGGATGAGCCAATTGAGCTCCGGACTGTATGATCTGCATATAGATGAAGATGGTCTCTGCTGTGGTAGTGTAGCTTAGCGTCGCTGTCTGGTGGAAACCTTATATGCCCAGAACCTTTCAGGACCTGTGTTCCGATAGATTGAATATAGTTGTAATTTAGTCTGAAGCTCTTGTTCAAATTCTTTTCATTGGTTAAATATTTCTAAAACCCACAGGCAGACTCTTTCACTTAATTAATTTTTTTTCAAAAATAGCAGATCTACAAGCTTACAACGTGTCGCATTGGGTTTGCAATTCGACTTTTACGCGACGCTATCATACGAGGAAGTAGGGCATTAATAACAGTTGAAGTTGATATATGGAGAGACGAGCTTCTTACTGACAGCCATGATCGCTTCTAGTCCCAAACACACAGACTCTCCCCCTGAAATGAACACACACACACACACACACATACACATACACACACACACACACACACACACACACACACCATACAGATAGGGAGAATTAGCATGGCCAGTAATCCCAGACAGAAGCGATCAGAAAATCAAGCCCGACGGAATTGTCTCCATCTCTATGCGCGAGGCAGCGCATGGCACAAGAACAAACAGAGCTCAGAAATAAAGTCACGGTGTAAATTCGCCCTCCTCCTCTGAAGGTGTGCCCATCTCAGCCAAGTCTATTTGATGCAGGATTTGAAACAAAGCGTTGCATTACCTTCCTTCATTGGAGCCCACTATTGATTTTTGCCAAGCTTATCGCCATTCACTGACACACCCTCAAAAGCGCTGTCGGCTTGTTTTCTTGTTGTTTTTTTTATTGCCAGAGAACTATGGTGTCGCATCTTGTTATCATACCCGCTAACGTGGCTTTTACTGCAGGGGCATGGAAATAGAAAAGCATGACAGTCATTGTCGTTAAAGAAGGCATCCCTGCCTTCGAAGAGATGTATATTTAGCATGGCCTTTTTACTACGTGCTTCTGGTATCACTCACAAGACACACACACGCACACCACATCTCATTTTGCTCATGTCCATCCCCAGTCTCCCACTTGTACACGGTCCCTGGATAATAGAGATGTGAGTGGGTCTGGGGTGCCCCCCCCTCCCCCCCCCAAACCCCTCGGTCATGGAATAATGAGCTGCAGCTCTCCTGGTCTCCTCAGAAGGAGGCTTAGATTGCCTGCTGAAAGTATTAGGTATGTTAATCTGTTGGACCCACAGATCATCCAATAATCGTGGCAGCAAGACAACACTCCATTAACGTGGAGTTAACGTCAGGGGGACCCCGTTGTCGCCCCCCCCTTGTTTCGTGTGTGTGTGTGTGTGTGTGTGTGTGTGCGCCACCGGCGGTGACATCTCATTTTACAGCAAAGCCCAAGAGTCCATAGAAACTTAGTGGCTCATGGTTGAGAACATTGGCTAACAGGGCTCATCTCATCAAGCCTCGGAGTCGTTTATTTGCAGCTCATTTTAAGGATGTTGAATCACCCAGTGTTATATTGCCTCTGGCAGCCTAGTATCTCACATGCTTTGTTTTGTCTTTGTGTTGAGGCTTTTTCTCCCATCTATTGTGGAGTAACATAATGCATTCTGCAAGCTCTTTCTCCTTTGCATACAAGACTAAAATAAAACGCAATGCTAGATCATATTTGATTATTTGCACATTTTAGGTGTTGTCGTGATATCGCTCCAAAACTGTATTTTATCTACATTGAATTTTACAATATCCTACAAATTAAATAACTAAATTACTAATTAATAAGTAATTATTTACTAGTTATTAGTTTTTTGCAGCGCATAGAACATGTGCCCTTATGTTTGCATTTCAGATTTAGCCTAAAAAGATAAGGACTTGTGTCAGTCAGCCGTTGTCGTAGAAGCAGTTTTGGCTTGATCAATGTAAGGTTTCCTGCTGGCTGACAAATGAAGTTCTGTGAATTCATTCATGCGATTAAAGTGGTCCATCATTCAAGTACCAACACAGTTTGTTTTCCAATACAACTTCAAGTTTTCTTGCTTTTATTTTTCTCTCCAGACTACCCCAGTTCAAGGAGGAGGCCAAGAGTTTTGTGGGTGCCAACATGAAGAAGGTAAAAAGGAGTGTGATGAATGTGAAGTTTTTTTCTCATCTGCTTGCCCCCCCCCCCTCCTCTCTCTTCCTCCCTTGTTCTTGTTCTCTGTGTTCCTGTCCTCCCCATCATTGTGCCATAAGCCTATTCATTGTCAGACATGAGGTTTTCTTTCTTCTTTGTAAGCAAATTTAATGCAGGGCACTCGAGGTGGCTTTTGTTTCATAACATTTTTAGGGAAAACTGGCGTAAACCGCTGTAGTCGGTTGAAAGGACTTAAGAGTCCAACACGTACCCTCTTTCTGCTCGCTCCACCTCTAATCCCACCTTCTCTCATCCACTTCACTGTCTGCCTATTTATTTTTGTGTGTCCTTTTTGAGTTGCCCGTGTTTCAGCTGCACATGTCTGCCTGTTTTCCTCCCCCACAGATACCATCGTGTATCCTGGACACACAGGATCTTATTTGTGCAGAGCAGCCTAGAAACACCAGTCAGAATGGCCTAGAGAGGGTACTTAACTGAGGACACTGCTGTTGGTTGGCCCCAGCTGTCTAGTGCATTGACATAGGCAGGGTTAGCATGGCTTGGAGAGAGTGCATGAAGGGTGCATTGGGTTATTATTAAAAATGTAGCTGGAAGCATTTTGCACAGAGTTCATGCCTTGGGTTTGCAGGATGTTTTCATTTAATTATAGTTTTCTTTAAGGTGTTGAAATCCTAACCTAAACCTACATCTGTTAGTAAAAACATGACTAAATGTATTGTTTTGGAGATTAGAAAACATTTGTCTGTTATTCCGCTTACTCACAGATTTCACCAACATAATGAAATTATGTAGTTAGCAGTTTCAGGCTGTATAACAATAAATATCAGATGTTGTTTGTTTGCAGTCATAATCCCATGCATGCATCTCATGGCTTGGATTGGATATAAGCCGTAACTGCATTGAACCGCCGATCAGAGACAGAAAAACAAACTCTAAATCTACCATTAAATATGACATTTCTTTCCGTCATATTTATATTGTCACTACATATCATTGATGCTGGGCAGAAACCTTTTATCTCCATATTTCATCTGTTAAAGTTTTTACATAAATGAATGCCCTATTTTATATGTTTTAGGTTGAAAGTGTTTAAGTCTCTGTTGGTTTTATAAATATATATTTTTTATAAATACTTTTTTTATATAAATATTTAACCCATTGAAACCGGGAAAGCATATCTGTGTCATTTTAGATTTTAGCGCTGGCTATTCAAAAATAGCAGATATACAAGCTCACAGTGTGTGACTTCATGCCGCGCTGCGAGCTTGTAGATCTGCTATTTTTCAACATTTTTGAAAAATCTTGAAAGTGTTTGGGGGGGGCCCTTGGCACGAAAGAGAACTACTGATTTTGAAGGCATTTGTAGAATCGGCAAGAGCTGACTAAATTATTATCTACTGTACATTGGAGCCGTTAGATCACAGATTCTTTTTTTTTACCATTTTGTGAAAACTAACGGTTTTGGACATACAAGGTTTCTGCCCGTCAGCGACGATATCGATATGATGTTCTCCCGTGAAGCCGTTTTCTCCAATCCTACGAGCCTTGCCATGTGACCTGATTTGCCTGCCATTCCTTCTACACTGTCTGGTCCTCATGAACTGCTGATTTGATTCCCCAGTGATACCTCATCCTTCCCAAAGACAGGGCCATCCCAGTGGGGTTTGCATTGCATGGTGCCCCCCCGTCCCCCCGTCCCCCGTCTCGCTCCCATCATGCATCAGTGTGCGTGTTTCGGTGTCTGGTCTGTACGTACTGCTGCTAACTTGTTGCCCATCACTAACCACGGGCACCTGCCCACTCCCCCTTCTCTCCCGAGGCTTACAATATCTTGTGGAAAAACAAAAGAGTGCAGGTAAGGAAGATGACTTCCAGTGATCAGGTTCCGGAATGACCCACCCCCATCCCCAGCCCCTTTTCCTATAACATTTACCTTCTCCGTTTATTCTCAACCCACTAACGTCCCACTACTTATTTTTTAATATTCCTGGAGTTTTGGTGCTGAGTATAGGTATATAATACCTATGATTTCAATGTGTTTTTTGCTCTTAAGGGAGTCGAGTTGTTTTAGATATCTGGACGGATTTAATCATTGAAACAATAATGCATCACACCTTTTTTGTGAATGTTTTGTGATTAAGTTAACCCTTTGTTTTGCCTATATCACGCTTTGGAGGTCACCCATTATGCTGTGTGCTTTTGCAAATGGGATGGTGCATGCAGCTGTATTATTCATCTGTCTGTCATCCAGCTGTCATGTTGAACTTTATTGTTTAGTGTGTTTGCAAATGGGATGTGTGTAATCACTGAAGAGCATTAATATATTGTGCTCTACCACTGACACCATTGCAGATGCACATCAGGAGAGCAGAATGTTGTGTCATTGCTACATCTGGCTTGTGTGCATGTAATGCTAGTTATTCTCAGATTTCTCTACCCATGTCAACAGTGTTTCTGCATTACCTTGCATTGTGTGATTCCTGATGCAATAATGATGACTAGAATTAAGGGGCGTTATTAATTCTTGCATTATTCACTAACAACAGGCATGTGTCACCATTATCACAAAATCCCAACTAGGACCCTGTTCAATGTAGCCCTTTTTGTCTTTCCTGGGTTCCAGTTGAAGATGCGGGCAGGTGGGATGAGTGAGTCGTCCAAGTGGAAGAAGCAGAAGCGCTCACCGCGGCCTCTTCGTCAGACCGGCAAGAACACCTCTGGTCAGATGGAGCAAACTCAACCTGCACTCAGCAACAACAACCTCTCTGGTGAGACAAACACACACATACACACAGTATCTCTCACACACGCACACACACATTCACTGTTTCTTGGAACCTGGCGTCAAGTTCTATGAATGTACATGCCCCGGAGGGCCCTGGGGGGCGGGGTGGTAATAGCCCTGTAATGTGCAATTTGAGGATACTGTTATTAGAGGGGTAGTTAGGGATTTGTTGATTTTTAGATATTGATATAAAAAGCAGATTAGTCATCTTCCATATGACTCCAAATTGTGATAACTCCCAATGTGCAGAGATTCGCAGGATTAATTTGGCTGCTCGCTGCTCAGAAAAGCATTCAGAAAAGGATTTTGGCTAAAACGTAGTATTTTGTGTTAAGATATATGGCACGTTTTGGAATAACACCAAAGGTGGATGCCCAATGGCTCTGTCCCAGCAGGTGGGGTCCCATTCATCGAGCATGGCTCCTCCATGCCCAGCCTGTCGGCCTCAGACAGCGTTGGCTCCTCCATCGCAGACAGCGGCCTGGACACCTGCTCCAAGGCCACCTCCAGGGAAGACCTGACGGACCTAGAGCAGAGCAGCTCGACCGCCACGACTCCTGGCACTAGCGCCTCCACGCCAGGAACAGAGCCCAGCAGGCTGGAGGCACAGGTAGAGCCCCCTCTGTCCAGTACCTAGTAGGCCTGTCAAAATTATGACATAAACAACTAATCGCAATTGTTTGAGATACTCGCAATTATTTGAGATCATCGTGGCAAATGTTCATACATTTTCAAAAAATGATCAAAAGTTCATATAGACAACGTGGCAGGATGCATTTTTTTTGTTTTTAAGTAGACTGATTAACCACTTAATCCAGTATTCTACTCTACTTCGTTGTACAATGGTAGTGTATAACAATATCGACAATAGCCGATCTACAAGCTCACAACGCATCCCACCGTGACGCATTTTGAGCTTGTAGATCTGCTAGTTTAAAAAATGTGTTAATTAATCGCAATCAAGGCAAAAGTTTGAAATAATCGTGATATTGATTTGAAGTCATATCGCCCAGCCCTAAAGTGGTACTTTCTCTCTTTCTCTTCTTCTGCTCTCCGGTCCAGTCTGAGCATGGCAAGCAGGTGGAACAGGTCCATTCAGCGTCTGTAGAATCCATCCCTGAGGTCCTGGAGGACAGAGAATCTGTCACAGAGCAGTCGGACGGCGCTTCGGTACATGACATGGACTACGTGAACCCCAGAGGAGTGCGCTTCACACAGTCCACACAGAGAGATGGTTAGAATCTAGTTCATTATTCTACCCCCTATTGCTTTAACCACATAAACTCCCACAGGGCTCTGCCCTTGGCCCACTGCTTTTTTTCCACACCGAATCTCTTTGGTGTATAAACTACTGGAACCATAGAATGTTCCGGGCATGTCATAGTAGGCGAGCATTTCTGTGAAAATAGGCGATCTACAAGCTCAAACTTGTGCAGGTTGCGTGTTTTCACAGAATGTTTGTCTGTTATGACGTGCCCGGAATATTCTAGGGTTCAATAAATATTTATGTACAGGGAGTATAGATATTTTGTTCTGTGTGTATGTGTGCATGTGTGCGTGAGAGTGTACAAATTCTACAATTTACAATTTAGGCAACGGATGCAGCTTACCACAAGTGCGTTCTAACACAACTCCCATCCTTGTAGGAGCGTCCCTCATCCCATACGGCTTACCGTGCCTGCGGGAGCTCTTCCGCTTCCTCATCTCGCTGACCAACCCCCACGACCGTCACAACACAGAGGCCATGATGCACATGGGCCTGCAGCTGCTGACCGTGGCCTTAGAGTCTGCACACATCAACAACTACCAGTCACTCCTGGGACTGGTCAAAGATGAGCTCGTCAGACACCTCTTCCAGGTCAGTTATCACAGTCTGAATCGGAATGTTTTTTTATTGACGGGTACAGTATGTTCCCATATAAGAGGAATTTGTCTCGGTGAGGTTGGTGCATTACATTGAAAGCAACGGTATAGAAACGTTATATACAACTATTTACTTAAATATAAAAATAAGCTAGAAATTATATGCAGTTATATACCCAATGATATAACCTTTTGCTTGACAAAAATGACAGATTTGGTTGAAAATACATAATTTTGTTCTAACAATACTTGTTAAAAGCCTGTGCAATGTAACTTTCCTCTTCTACCCCGGATTCGAACCCGGTTGAGCAAGTGCTGACATTTTTACCATTGAGATAATAGAGCTTGCCTCCTTACTTAGGGGATACATTTGTGTCAGCCTGTGTCTAGGTGAGACATGACCTTTGATACGATCTAAATGTCTCAATAGAAGAGCAAGGAGACAAAATACAACCACCCCAATTGTATAAGTTATACTGTATTAATATACTCTACCATACTTGGACAAAACAAAATTGTATTAATTTTAAAAACATTAAGAAGTCCTGGTGCATTTTCTTTCCATTGGGTTGGTTTGTGGTCCCACAATTGTTTAAACAGTTATTTATATACTATATATCTGTATTTCTAATCTAAATCTCTCTCTCTTTGTTGCAGTTGCTGAGTGTAGAGCGCATGAACCTGTATGCTGCCTCAATACGTGCTTGCTTCCTGCTTTTTGAGGGCATGAGAGGGCATCTCAAGTTTCAGCTTGAGGTACTGTACAACAACATCCTGTCACTCAGTATTTGTTTTGTTTATAATATTTTATCTTTGCATCGGTTAATCTTTTAAGTCCTTCATTGCACATCTTAATGGATGCAACAATAAAGCAACAATAAATCAACAATAAACAGCAATAATATTTCCGCCCCCACAGATGTACCTGAAGAAGCTGATGGACATCATCACGTCAGAGAACATGAAAATGCCTTATGAGATGAAGGAGATGGCCCTGGAGGCTCTGGTGCAGCTGTGGAGGATCCCCAGCTTTGTGACAGAGCTCTATATCAACTACGACTGTGACTTCTACTGTTCCAACCTGTTTGAAGACCTCACCAAGCTGCTGTCTAAGGTAGACAAGTTATATAGCTTTTAATGCCTCAAACATACTCTGGAGTATAAATTGAGTTTAAGATATTTCTGTACTTGATGAACAGTAATAAGTAATACGATTTCAGGGTGTTTGCTTACCTGTTGGCTCAATACTGTCAATTGGTGAAACGTCAATAAAGAGGGATCGAGATGTATGAATAAAAAGCTGAAGAGAGACTTACTGGATTATAGTTCTGTCAGTATTGTGCTTTATGTCAGCGATTTTGCCTCTCGATTTTTCTCTTCAAACACTCACAAAATATATGCTTCTCACTTTCACTTCCTGCAGAATGCCTTCCCAGTGTCTGGGCAGCTCTATACCACTCACCTCCTCTCTCTAGAGGCTCTGCTGACTGTGATTGACAGCACTGAGGCCAACTGCCAAGCCAAGGTGCTCAACAGCGCAGTTCAGCAGGACCAATCAGAAACCGCGCCGCCAGAAGTTGAGGGCTTAACTCAAAACAGCACAGACACAACAACAGGTACTCTCCTGCACCAAGTACAACTTTATATACTGTGTTGGACCTGTTCACCTCCCAAAAATTAAGGTTCTTAACAATGTCAATTATGTACCATAATTTCATTCAAGATACATTTGGAAGAGTTTATGAATATTTTATCTCTCTTTGTCTTTAGACACTACTTTATTGGGGAACAGTGCCAACAGGGAGAATGTTCCAGAAACTGAGAGTGATGCAGTGTGTCCACCTACCAGTGGACACCTGATGGCTGAGAAGATGAGACTAGGCAGACAGGATCAGGACGAGGCTGACACTGGTGAGTCTTTTACACCACATTCATATGATGCAGTCCACAAAACATACATGGACTATCATACATGGAGAAACAAAAGATGCTTGATGCTGAAAGTTAATGGAAATCTTTTTGTTTTGTATTGGGGTTTTTTTTTTCAGCTGAGAAGAAAGCACCAACAAAGCCTCAACGATTCTCTTCAAGTTTCCCAGATTCGCAAGAGTTGAATGACATTAAAAACAAGAAGAAGGTTCACTGTCTTATGACTTATAGATTTTATATAAACAGTCCACAGTCCACACT
This sequence comes from Gymnoscopelus braueri, assembly GCF_963280865.1. Classification (NCBI taxonomy): domain Eukaryota; kingdom Metazoa; phylum Chordata; class Actinopteri; order Myctophiformes; family Myctophidae; genus Gymnoscopelus; species Gymnoscopelus braueri. The sequence continues at coordinate 34,957,765 of NC_137619.1, forward strand.
AGGGCTGTCAAATAAATAATCAAGCCTTGAATAATCATCGACTATCTATAATCTACTATAATCATTGAAAATGTGCTATTGATTGTAAAGTGTTCGATTAGTAGGCGTGGCTAGCGTTCAGGGTACAAGTTGTATTTTTGACGCTCATGCTACTGAAACACTAGCAGGATTAATGTGCTGGTCCGGTAGCCTCCATGAGTCATCATTTAATTTCTGATAACAATCAAGAACTATCAGAAGGTGTAACCCAGGTAAAATAATGTCTCACTCTGCATAATTTAGCTATAGTTTTCCACTTGACTGAAGTCAGTTCTGACTCTGAGACATGAAATAAATATGAGTTATATTACCTTTTGTAAGCTTTTTCTTGACAATTGGCAAGCTTGTTGATATAATGGTATTGACCAGTTCTAACATTACATATGATCAATCAGCATAATTTGCTTTACAAAATGTACTAATAATAGAATATACGGCAATCAAAAACTTTTAAGAATGAAATTCGATTGTAATTTCTGAGCTCATTTGACAGCCCTAGTGCACACACCCCTACACAACACAGAAAAGATCATGTGCCTTCACTTGATAAATGTTTAATTGTATTCTGCTCTATCTCTCTCTAGTTGCTGATCAATGGGACGGAGCTGTTTAATCAGAAACCCAAAAAGGGAATCCAGTTCCTGCAGGAGAAAGGCCTCCTCAGTAATCCCATGGACAACAACCAGGTGGCCCAGTGGCTCAGAGAGAACCCGCGACTCGACAAGAAGCAGATTGGGGAGATTGTCAGTGACCGCAAGCACATGGACCTGCTGGACAGCTTCGTCAAGTAGGCCTCTTCGTCTTTAGCTTTTGTAGAAGTGCAGGTGGTAGAGCAGTCCATTAGATCAATTTTGTGCGAGTAAAAAGGGCTAGAGACTCAACATTGGGCATCTCGGATTGAATTCCTCCACGGTGCTTTACTGGTCACTCCAATGAACACAATTGGTGGTGTCCATGTGTGGGGAAAGTCGACTCTCTGTCGCTACGCTAGCGACTCCTACTAGAGGGTTGGAGCGGGTGTTCAGTAGAGAGAGTGCAACTGCAAAGGATAGCATGATCTTCTGCACTTGGGGATAAATACAGCCTTGTCCTACATTTTGATGGGTAAAAACATAACTGAAGATAATAACATTACTTGTGGATGTGTTTCATTTAGGTATTACGGTGTGCACGAATATGAAACAAACCCAAAATGAAGTTTTTAACTTCATCTTCATTTACCTGTCAAAATGGCCTCTGTGGTGAAAAGGTGTGAGAAAAAAAACGAAAAACATCACAGCAACATTTATGGTCGGATAAACAAGACTAGCTTATTTGAACCCTTTTGAGTTATTCAGGCCTGTGACATTTATATTTTGACATCGCTTCTAAACACTACTGTGTATATCATTTGAGCTGCCTGCAAACCTTTTCATTATTTAGTGAGTGTCAAAACATGTAAAAAAAATTATAATCAATAACATGTTCAAACATGGCCAACAACATAATTTGACAGAAGAAAATCAAATCCATGTTGTGTTAACGGTTTGAATACTCCGTGCAGCACGTTCGGCTTCCAAGGGCTGCGTATTGACGAGGCCCTGCGTCTGTACCTGGAGGCCTTCAGGCTGCCGGGAGAGGCTCCAGTCATCCAGAGGTTACTAGAGACCTTCACCGACAACTGGGAAGTAAGGCAGCTGCATGCATTCAGCCTACACACGCACGCACGCACGTACGTGCCATCTTGCCATCTTCCATTACTGCTAAGCAGAGAGACACATAACGCATGCACACCCACTGTCGCTATCATCAGGTCATTACAGCCAGTGGAATCACTCAAGGACAGTCACAGTGGCAGCATGACATAACCATTGCCATTTATTACACACACACACACACACACAAACACACACACAGACAGACGCACAAGCGTGCAATGGAAGGTAGGGGTGTGACAAAGCTCAGCCGGGGCATTCATTTACAACATGACGGCTTCTCAAAATAACAGGCGGATGTGTGTGCCCTGGAAACTATTCCTAGTAGTATCCTTTTCTTAGGATGACCTCGCACACAAATAGTTGCCTCCAATGAGTTCATGAGTATATTTAAGACGTTGCACTGTAAATGAGTTTTCCACTCTACGGGGTGAGTAATGCCAGCAGAATGTCTTGTCAATGTTGTGACAAGGTTAGTTGTATTTACAGTGTACTATATAAAAGAAAACGGTGCTTGCAGTCATAGTGTAGTAAAGATGAACCACTTAAACCTCCCCCAGGAGTCCCGAAGGAGTCTATACTAGGCACCCTCGTTTTTTCTCTGTACGCCAAATCTCTTCACAATGTGACGGGTTGTGAGCTTGTAGATCTTCTATTTTCGTTTGCACCTGAATAGGGATGGTAGGGTTATGAGGTCAATCCTCTGGTGTCTGGCATTTTGTTTTAAAATGCAAAATACGGCCGACTTAACAATAATAGCCTACTGTGTGTGGCAGTGGTTCCCAAACTTTTTAACTTGATACCCAAAAGAGAAATTTTATGTCTCCCCGGGACCCAAAATAGTGTAAATATCTACAAGCTCACATCACGTAGTGATGCAATGCGTCCGTTTTCACTACTTCTTAAACGTTTCTTTTTCAAATGTGTGGAATTTCTTAGAGTTTCGACTTATCTTTCGACTTAAAATGTTTGAATTTGTTTTTAACAATTGTGAAATCGTTAACTAAACCCATTGTTTGCGAAAAAGTGGTCTACTCTATGGGATATTGTTTCTTTATCTTACAGTATGTGTTTAGAGGAGGCTGAAGGTGAGTGGGTAGAGAGGCCGTCTGGGAATCGTAAGGTTGCCAGTGTGCCCTCCCCAGCCTGCTCAGTATACGTGTCGAAGTGTCTCTGAGCAAGAGACTTAACCCCTAACAGCTCCCCCCCGAGTGCTCATTATGACCATCTGAACAGCCATCAGCTTGGTGAAGCTGAAACTGAGTATCCCCCGCAGGATCAATTAATGTCTACCTTTTGCGTGCGTGTGTGTGTGTGTGTGTGTGCGTGCGCAGAAAGTGAACGGTTCTCCCTTCATGACCAATGATGCTGGCTTCGCCCTGGCATATGCTGTTATCATGCTGAACACTGATCAACACAACCACAACGTTCGCAAGCAGAGCGTTCCCATGACGATAGAGGTGAGTTCACTCACACAATGCATTATGAGCTTGTACATCTGAAATCTTTGAAAATGTAGATTTTTTTTTTTGTTTGTTTTAGACATTTTTGAAAAATGTTCCCCTACTGTATAATGACATTCCCAAAATAGAGACACCCAGGGTGAAAGTGGCTAAAACACCATGAACACACGTATGACAGGATTTCCATTTACACTGTGCAGCCTAACCCATTTCAAAGACCTCATAAAAGCCTTTCACAGTTTTCTCATTGGGACCCGGTGCCGCTCCCCCCCTCCCCCCTTTTGGTTGTGTGTCTGGTTGGAGTGGCATTCCACCGTGGGTGCCAGCATTTGCCACTGGTGCTCTTTGGCGGTAGGAGCGACTGATGGCAGTTCAAAAAGCCCTGGTCAACAGCTGTGCGCAGTGGTGGTCTGTCCCAGGGATGAGCTCAGGCTGCTTAGTCATGTGAACAGGCGGCGGGGGGGGGGGGGGGGGGCATCAGAGACCAGAGAGGACAGTACCCCACTTCTCGCTCTCCTGCTAAGTAAAATACTCAGTGTTCATTTAACTCGAAGAGTGTACAAATGTACACTCTCAGAGTTACAAATGGATAAATTAACACAAATTTTACTTTGTATCTTTCTCTTTCCTCTCTCTTTCTCTTCATATCTCTCTCACACACTTTCCTGTGTCTATCTCTGTCTGTCTGTCTCCTTCCTTGTTTCTATTTCTGAATCTCTTTCTCTCTCTCTGTCTTTGTACTCTTGGTTGTCTCTCGCTCTCTGTTTGAGTGACAGCGGGTGAAGACTAAACACAAGTCCCTAGGGCAGTCTTTTAAAGACAGTACGGGTGGGCCACTCTCACTGACACACAATCACAAGCACTCCTCTCTGCGCACATGTGCACAGACACGCGCGCGAACTCTCGCTCAATGTTGCACTCTCTGGTTCTCTGCGACTTTCTCCCTCTTCACACATGCACACACAGTAAAATCCTCAGCGTTAATTTACAAATGGAACCCCTAGGGTAAGTTTCATTAACACTGAGGATTTTACAGTGCATGTTCACATTGTCACCCAATAAGTGACACGCAGGCCAACACAACACATACAGTAACATGTACTCATTCACACCGAAACACACCCCACGCCACATTTTGTACATGTGGTGCCCTGTTTTGTTTGAAGTATTCCGAGACATTCCCAAGGGCTCAGTCGCAATTTGGTTCAAGTGGGCTCCCAGAATTCTGTGGGCAATCGACAACAGAGACTCTGACCCAACACTTTTTGAGGGGGGGCCAATAAAAGTGGCGCCATGCACTTTACTGACTTAGCAGCTTGCAATGCGTAATATTCACCACCACACCATTTGTTGACAGCGGAGGTAGATTTGGAGATCGGTTAGCTATGCCCAGTTGAGAAATGAAACTTCAGTCCCCTGGGCTGGGCGATGGCATGACATGTTGTTAAGGCAAAAAAAAACTCACGTTGAATTTGATATGATGTTTGCTCTATTGTCTAGGCACTGTAGTGTAGTGCCTGAGTGATCTATATAAACATAGCGCAGAGGAGCAAGATGAGTGGTTGTGTTCTGGTTTGGCAGCCTGTCTGTCCAGCTGCTTTGTCTCTCTGACAGCTATTGTTTCCATGGGCCGCTCCAAAGCACGTTTGTCTGATACTATGCATGAAAGGGTGCATGAATGTGTGATAGTTTGTTATATGCAAGTGGTGCACGTGTGTGTGTGACTGTGTGTGTGTGTGTTTGTGTTAGGTACTGGGAGGGGGTGTGTAATACCAGTCAGACAAACACATGCCTGATCTCACTACCCTCTTAATCCCTTTCCCTATCTGGCTGTGTGTTTATTTCTCTGTCTGTCCCATCTCCCTACAGAGAATCTCCTGTTTCCCTTTTGCTTTGACCCAGCAGCAGGCCAAACCCCAGCCAAGTGGTGACACAAACCTGAGCCTTGAGGTTGTCCGTCATCGCTGCGCGCTTATGTTTATTTACAGGAGGTCCTTGGCTCCGATCCCTGTTTTCCTAACATCGCGACTGAAGCATATTAAGTGACACATAACAGGGGCAATCCCCCTCGGTCCCCTTTTTAATTGTCGTCGGGTCTTCTCCTCCGTTAACGAAGGCAGGGTTGCCAGAGGGGTTGTGTGTCGGAGCTAAGCTTGCTCGCTGAGACGCATTGACTGACATGTTGATGGTGGAAATTGGAAATGAGAGTCCATCCATGTTTTTTTTTATTTTTTATATTGTTTGAATAAAGTCTCTTGCTTGGCAAATGATGGTGAGTGTTTTTGTGATTCATATATATATTTTTTTATTATTCTGATGATGTTTCATACAGCAATTCAAGAAGAATCTGAAGGGAGTGAATGGGAACAAAGATTTTGACCAGGACATGTTAGAAGAAATCTACAACACTATCAAGTAAGCTCTCTCTAGGAATACCCGCACTCAGCCTTCACCTTACCAGGCATTAATTCAGGACAGGATGTCTGTGTACCGGCTAAAAACAACGGAACGAATATTTGTATCTGAATTTCTTTTGACTAGATGTCATGAATTGGTTAATTTATTGCTAGCCTTTACCCCAGCCAGAATGGTGTTTCTGACCTTGCCTGTGATCATCATGTCACCTCGCACATCAATTCCTGACCAGCAGGAATTAATGGAGATTTATAGAAATCTGTCAATAGAGTTGGGAATATTTTCAATTATTTTAATGTTATCAACTGAATGTGTCAAACCAAAGAAATTCAAGTAAACGTCCATAAATTGATGCAGCTGACTGCGTCACAACAGAGGTGTGTGTGTTTTGTTGTTTTATAAACACATCTTTTGAAAGCATCACTTTTCACGCACAAATGTGACCATGTCAAGTCAAGTCTCCAGGTGACACTATGGCATATTAAGAGTCCAACTAGTACTGGTGGTTCTCAAATGTTTTATTTGCAAGGACCCCCATAGATAACTCTGAGAGTGTACAAATGGTTCCATTTAAACACTCACAGTTATTCAGGGCTAGTGTTTTTGGTAATAGTATTGCACAATTTTTTTTATGTCCGTGGCAAAAATTGAATTCGTCAGAAATGTCAACCACAAGCCAGCCTGACCCCTGACCTCCCCCTCAATAGGACTGAAGAGATTGTGATGCCGGACGAACAGTCTGGCATGGTGAAGGAGAACTACGTGTGGAGTGTGCTACTGCACCGCGGCGCCACGCCAGAGGGCGTCTTCCTCCACGTCCCGGCCGGCAGCTACGACCACGACCTGTTCACCATGACCTGGGGCCCCACCATCGCTGCCCTCTCCTATGTGTTTGACAAGAGCCTGGATGACACCATCATCCAGAAGGCTATCGCTGGTTTCAGGTAAGGCCTCCAAGCGGCTAAAAGTAGTCACAGTAACACAAAAGTCTATCCGTGTAACACAGATTTAACATTAAGCCATTCAATCCAGGAACGCATCTACAAATGTCTTCTAAATCCTAACAGTTTTCTGAAAAACGTATGTTTCTATATCAGTGGTTCTCAATCTGTTTCATGTCAAGGACCCCCAAATATGTATTTGGCTGCAGACCCCCATTTCAAAATAGTTTGTTCCAGGGACCCCGCAGAAGCAAAGATTTGAAATAAAAATGTTGGCTTGAAAAAATATATATATTCAAAGTGTGTTCAAGATTTTTTTAAAATAGCAGATCTACAGCTCGGAGCACGGCACTTGGTGCCGTGCTATGAGCTTGTATATCTGCTATTTTTGAACAGCCAAAGTATAAAATAACGGTTATAGCTAAAATCTAAAATGACACAGATGCGTTCCCGGATTGAATGGGTTAACTGAATTGAATTGGCTACCATGTTAAACCAATGTCTGTTCTCCAAAATGGTTCAAATCTAAATGTTAAGTGCTTTTGTACGGTGTATAAGTATTACTATTATAGTATTATAATATTCTGTGTCTGTTCACGCAGGAAATGTGCCATGATATCGGCTCACTATGGCTTCAGCGACGTGTTTGACAACCTGATCATCTCCCTCTGCAAGTTCACGACTCTCAGCAGTGAGGTATGTGGGGCACATTTCAGTGAACAAACCACAGCATACTTCCCATTACGCTGATGTGGCTCAGTTTGCTTAATATAACTTTACTGTACAGTGGAAATAATATCCACAGTAAAAAATAGAGTAGAACGTTATTGTTCTGCATGAGGTGGAACATTGCCTTCGGCCTCAAGCGGTCACATCATCAGTACACTTAATACCCATTGTAATCCTTAAACCATTAAGACCGGGAATACATCTGTGTCATTTTGGAGATTTATAGAAATCTGTCAATAGAGTTGGGAATATTTTTAATTATTTTAATCTTTGCTTCTGGGGGTCCCTGGAACAAAATATTTTGATATGGGGGGGGGGGGGTCCGCGGCCAAATATATATAATTTTGGGGGTCCTTGACAATTATGATAAAGTTTGAGAACCACAGATATAGCAACATACAATTTTGGGAAAACTGTTGTGATTTAGAAGACATTTGTAGAATCGGCTTCAGGTCTTAATGGGTTAATAACAATAACGCTCATACTGTAAGTATGTTTGTTGATCATGGTTGTGTCCTCCTCCCCCACAGTCTGTGGAGAACCTACCTACGGTGTTTGGCAGTAACGGAAAGGCCCAGGTGGCGGCAAGGACCGTGTTCCACCTGGCCCATCGCCACGGCGACATTCTGAGGGAGGGATGGAAAAACATCATGGACTCCATGCTGCAGCTCTTCAGAGCCGAGCTGCTGCCCAAAGCCATGGTTGAGGTCAGGGCACACGAATAACTTCCATTATTATTATTTTTCACACTCGCATTTAAAAAGGAAAAAACTCCCGCACACTGTCTTCAAATGCAATTAAAAAGATTTAATGGGAAACGTTTCCCATTAAAATCTTCTTAATTGCATTTGAAGACAGTGTGCAGGAGTTTCTTATTTTTTTGTGCGCTGGGCCCTCGTTTGGTCTTCTCCTACTCACCTGCCGCCTCTTGTAGGTGTGCAAGAGACTTGCTTTTTATTCACACTCACATTTAAAATGTTATTTTTGTTCAGATTTTCCTATAATGTTTTGTGATTTACTTTCTCTGTCCGAGTCTGACTCTGAGCCGGCATCCCAATTCCATACTGTATACTAACTTAATAATTGTACCCGTGTTTTCAGTACGTCAAGTAAGTAGCAATGGGAACCAACAGTGAGCCATGTGGCCCTTAGGTCAGGAGCCTATCTCCTGTTTCTGTAGCGTGAGGCGGCTTAATGTACTGTACATCTCCCATCCAAGATGTACAAGTACTCCCCCTGGACATGACGCTAGTATGTCACAGGGACTTAGCCTCAATCCATCCATTGCAGCTGACTGCCAAGCAGCGAGGCATTGGGTAGTACCATTTTTATGGTATTTAGTATGACTAGGCTCAGGGGATTGAAACCTGACCTCCCAATCGCAGGGCGGACACTCTTAAGCGGTTTTGAGTATGTACTGTTGTGGATTTATACTGAAAAAAATAGAATATAAGTTATACTAAAAAAGAGCTATTCACAGTTGTAAAAAAAGGTAATTAGTCAACTCTCGTCATTGGGAGCATTGTCTCACAAACGTGTTATAAGAACAGTTAATTATGAATGAATTAATAAATGGTAATCGTTGTTGTAGCTGTATAGCTTTCAAATTTGAAATAATGGTAGTTGATAAGTTGCAACTCTATGCTCCCCGTTGGCAAGTACTCTATGTAATTTCATTTCAGTACAAAACAGTATGTGAATTTCTTGCATGCCAACTGCCAAAACTACTATAACGATTAGTAGTGTATGCTGTGTATAGTATTAATTATACAGTATGAAATTGGGACAGCATGGGTCCCTTGACTTGCTGTTATAACTTCTGTGTTGTACTGCCATCTGCTGTCTGGTGATGAAATATCTGCACTTTCGGCCTCAGGTGGAAGATTTTGTGGAGCCAAATGGAAAGATTTCTCTTCAGAGAGAGGAAACCCCTTCAAATCGGTATGCACAAGTTCAAATGATCTTTTTCTGCTTTCCCTTTTTTATAGCGGCTATTGGAGTCTTTATAATAATAATCAATGAATAATCATAGTAATAGCAATTCACTTTATTTATTTAGCACTTTGCATTAAACCAGAGATAAAATAGAATAAAAAAAATGGAAACAAAACATTGCTTGTATAACATATAACGTGCACTGTGAAATAAATAAAAACATTAAGCAAACCAAACATTAACCCATTAAAACCGGGAAAGCATCTATGTCATTTTAGATTTTAGCTATATATAACACATTAGTTGGCTATTCAAAAACAGCAGATCTACAAGCTCAGCACGGCACAAAGTGAAAATATGTGCAAATCTTTGAATATATATGTATTTTTAAGCCAACGTTTTAAACTAAAATCTTTGCTTCTGGGGGTCCCTAGAACTGAATATTTTGAGATGGGGTCGGCGGCCAAATAAAAATCATTTCAGGGGTCCTTGACATGAAAAAGTTTGAGAACCACTGATATAGCGACATAAGTTTTTCAGAAAACTGTTAGGATTTAGAAGATATTTGTAGAATCAGCCTCAGGTCTTAATGGGTTAAAGGAGAATTCCGGACTAGCCTTTTTCTTACCTTTATCTGATGTTATTATATCCTATTATCTGATGTTATTATATCCTATAATAAGTGGTACAGTAGAACATTTTCATAACTCCATCCCGAGTCCACTGCAGCTAAAAACGTGAAAGATGGTCCTTGCGCTAAATCACGTTTCTTTTTTTTTTATTAGATATCTGACGTTCATATTAAACTCTCCACAGTTAGATGCGCCCCTCAGGAAGTCTCGTAAGACGAGATTTCACCCGTAATTTCATCCAAGTCTGCTTGTAAACACTACGGCGACCCATTTGGGACAAAAACACTGTGGCAAGGTTTCTGTCATTATGATATCACCAAAAGAATCATAATTTTCGAGTGATAAAAATACGCGATTTAGCGCAAGGACCATCCGCTCAAGTTTTTAGCTGCGGTGGTCTCGGGATGGAGTTATGAAAATATTCCACTGTACCACTCGTTCTAGGATATAATAACATCAGATAAAGGTACGAAAAACGCTGGTCCGGATTTCTCCTTTTAAGCAAATTAAACAAACACATTTTTGGAATTATGGTATTTTCTCCAGATGAAACTACAATGAGAACGACACCCTTTCTGTGGGTGTCATCATGTTTCTTAGTATTTATCAAGGTCTGCTGTGATGGGTGGAGGGGTGGGGGGGAATCTGCCTTTCATGGGAGACCTGGCAGCCGCCCATAGAGCTAACGGACAAAAACAAAACCATTCAAATGATTATTCATTCCTGTCGTTTTTGTCAGCGGCGAGTCAGCAGTGCTGAGTTTTGTCAACTGGTTGACCCTGAGCGGAGCGGAGCAGTCCGGTCGGACAGGACCCTCCACGGAGAACCAGGAGGCCAAGCAGGCCGCCATCCTCTGCATCAAGGTACGCATGGATTAAAGTTCTCAGTCGCCACCACTGATTTCAGTCATTTGGATTCCATGGAAGCCAGCATGTCTTCTATGGAAGCATGTTGCGCAGCGAAAAGTGAATGCTATTAATTCAAACAAACAAATCAGACACATTCTGTTTCTGAACTTTATCAAGTGTGTTCTGTTCGGTACACTCCAAATTTCAGGGTGAATTTTCAAATGCTGAAATTTCATTTGAGTCGATAAGAATCTCCCCTGACGTCCATGAGTTTGAATTTGAATTAGATATGACTATGGATGATCATTGCTGGTGGGGAGAGTTGCATCTAAGAGCTCACAGACTTATTTTCTTCTCAAAGGGAACTTTTTGTCATCAGAATATTAATGTAACGTGTACTTATAAGGGGCATGGGGAAATGTATTTGCAGTAAAAAGTAACATTTAGAATGGTAATAAAATATCATCACCTTTATTTATACTCGGGAGTACAGTTGAGGGGCAAGGCCTCATTTCTAGCCGAGGTTACAAAATAGACGCAATCCAAATCCATTACATCCATTACATTTCATTTTACAATCAGAGTAAATTACAAAATATTACTTGAACAGAACAAGTCGATCAAAACAAAGTAAATCGATCAAAACAGGTGCAATCACGGTTAAAAGTGTTAAGGACCATTGCTCTGAACTGACCAAATGATGACAAGGAGCTCAGTTTAAAAAACTTTTGGAGTTCATTCCAAGACGTTGGGCCGCTGACAGAGAATGCTGCTTTATATGAGTAAATGAAAACTCAAATACATATACCGTATTTTCCGCACTATAAGGCGCACCGTCAGTGCGCCTTATAGTGCGGATGCGCCTTATAATCCGATGCGCCTTATATATGTATCAATATTTGTTCCATTGGTTTCCGCACTATAAGCCGCACCGTCAGTGCGCCTTATAGTGCGGAAGCGCCTTATAATGCGGTGTGCCCTATATATGAAAATAATACATTTATTGAAGGTGCGCCTTATACTCAGATGCGCCTTATAGTGCGGAAAATACGGTTCTCCGATATAGTAGAGATCATCAATTTCAAGTAATTACCACCAAAGCTGGTAATTAAGCTCACGTTTTACTAGTGTGGGTTTTCTTTCTTTTCAGTTAGTTACTTTACATTATGTAAAGTAACAAAGCTTGTGTCAAACATTATTTTTGAATATTTTGCCCACTGTCATTGTTTTCAGTGTAATTTTGTTTGGAATATTAGAAATACATGTACTCTCTGTTCCTTTTTCAGCAATGTGACCCAGAGAAGTTGATCACAGAAAGTAAATTCCTGCAGTTGGAGTCACTACAGGAACTGATGAAGGTAATTGTAGTGAAGGAAAATTATTATCATATTACTGTCCTGTCACTGTCGTTTTGTAGATTTAATTCACAACATACAGGTTTTGCCTACTGGCAGCATTGTCATCACTCACATTGCCCCGATATTGGTGACCTATCAATTTTTTATTAAATAAAAGTCAGGTGAAGAGAAGAATGGTATTTGCTATTTTGCATTCTTTAGGCTCTGATCTCAGTCACCCCTGATGAGGAGACCTATGATGAGGAGGATGCTGCCTTCTGTCTGGAGATGCTGCTTCGCATCGTTCTGGAGAACAGGTAGGAAGGACCACATCTATAAATTACTGCCACTGAATTCAGAGAAGTGAACTGTTTTCCAAATAACTTGTCTTGTGTGTGTGTGTGTGTGTGTGTGTATAGGGACCGTGTGTCGTGTGTGTGGCAAACTGTGCGGGATCACCTGTACAACCTGTGCGTCCACGCCAATGAGAGCTGTTTCCTGGTGGAGAGGGCCGTGGTAGGACTGCTCAGACTGGCCATTCGCCTGCTACGACGAGAGGACATCAGCTCTCAGGTACACGACGCATATTTTCTAAACAATTAGTTTGCTCCTTTTGTTCTAAGCAAAGGTGCAATGCTTGCTAGTGCTCTCATACAATATTCAAATACTGTCCAAGTATCCATAAATTCCTGCGGAATAAACAGTGAATTGAAAAATCGGTCTCAGAAGGGACAGCTTGGTGTGCTGTCAGGTGCCTCAGAGGTTTAGGGTCTTTTGTGTAACATAGAATTGAGGTCCCTGCTAATGATCAGAGGTCAGAATATTCACCTCTTCATATAATTTGCTGCATGCTCGGTTTTGCAACATTTGTGCTGCTTTAAGAATGTCTAGTTAAATTTAAATGAAAAATATCCTGTCATGCACGTGCACAAATATTCAGCCACCATTTCCTGTGTGAATCTAAAGCAGCGTTGCTTCTCTCTCTCTCGTCCATGTGTACTAAAGGTGCTCCTCTCACTGCGTCTCCTGCTGATGATGAAGCCCCATGTCCTGTCGCGGGTGAGTCGGGAGGTGGCCTACGGCCTTCACGAGCTGCTCAAGACCAACGCTGCCAACATCCACTGTACAGACGACTGGTACACTCTGTTCTCCCTGCTGGAGTGCATCGGAGCCGGGGTCAAACCTCCAGCCTCCTTCCAGCTCACCTCCTCAAATACAGACAATGACACAGGTCAGAGCTCGCTGCATACAGTGAAATACTCAAGTGTTCATTTAACTCTAAAGAGGTTACATTTAAGGTTCATTTAACTCCGAAGTATACCAATGGATTTGTACAGTTTTTCGAGTGAAATTAACGCTAAGGATTTCCGTGCAGTGTAATCACTGTCAGCTGTCCTACATTTTGTCTGAAATAGATTATATGAAAATTAAAATGATGGTTGTTTTCCAACGACTCTTCCTCTTTTCAGGTGCCCTGTCAGATAGTGAGTTGTCATCCCACCACCCCAGTGAAGGGTTGAGTCTGGATCGGGGCTATACGTCTGATTCTGAAATCTACACCGAGCACAACAAGAACAGAATCCCTCGCTCTACAACTGACGTGGATGTAGCAAGCAGTGGATGGCTGGTGGTCCGTACACACACACACACACACACACACACACACACACACGCTTTGTTAGCTCTTTTTGTTATTATTCTGTGGTGTGAAGGGTTCAAAGATCCAATCTTAAGCCTCCCAATTTGTTAACACGATCAGCGTCATCCCAATAATTTAATATCTGGATGATGTAACCATCCAGATATTTATCTGGAGGATTACTTCACTACTGTCCTGGTGGGACGGCAGGAGTGACGTGTAACCGAGAGAGACAAGTCTGCAATTAAGGAGACAGACGTTCAATGAATGAGGTCTTTTTACCGGTCGAAACAACCCATGGGTGTGTTGGACAGCTGAGGCTTGTCAATATGTGGGAAGAACATGACATGTCTTCCCAGACATATCACCACCACAAGTTTAACCAGCTCTGTTGTTTACGATCTGATACCGCCTTTGATCACGTGAGATGAGATCCCATGAGGTGCTGCGTTGCTCCGGCAGGCACGATAATCTTGATAAAATCCTACAGTATGTACTATGTGACACGCCATTATTTTTACATCTTGAAGTGTGAAGGGAATCTTATAAGATTATCCTGTAGTATGTGATGCAACCAGATTTCCAAATCGTTTAAGATTTTCAAACTCCTGTAGTGAGAGCTGGGCTCTAAACACTTTGGCAAGGTGACAACCCTAGAGGCTTTATGCAATTCTACTAAATGAACCCCTGAGCTTAGGGAAATAGTTTGCATAAGGGACAAACTTAAATTTGAAACTTTAAGTCATACTATATAACTTTTTTCAATTAAACAAAAGTTATTTTTGATAATAATGTTCGCTGGTAAATTTTTCCACAATAACCATTCCACAACTTCTCTGCCCCCGACACTCGTGCCAAAATGACACAGGCACCTCTGTATTTGTATTTTAAAGTTAATACAGACCGTTTCTGACTATGCTAATTGTTGCTTTCAAAACTATTCTCAGAGCTACTCTGGGACACTGCAACGTTAGTTTTTAAGCGGTACTTCTCTGTTTTTGTTTCAAACTGATTTTTTGGAATCGCAGTTCTAACAGAAAATGGAGCCACCGGTGGTGTCACCAAATATATACTATTAAAATGGATGTTACAGGCATGGACGGCTGGTGTAGCGGTCCAGGCACCTAGGCTTAATGTAGCCTGACAGCGCGTCACGGGTTCGAGTTCCGAGCCCGACGGCCTTTGCTGCATGTCACTCCCCATCTCTCTCCCATCAATAAAGCCCCCCCCCCCCCCCCCAAAAAAAAAGGATGTTACAAGTTCGTTTATGCAACCGGCCACTGATAGCTCATCATCGGTCCTATTCCTGTATTTAGCCTTGGATGGAGCTTTACCACCAGCTTTGGGCTGCATGCACAAACAACGTGACTCCAAGGCATCATTTACGTACAGTATATACATTACTGTAATTAGATCTAGAGCGATTAGTGTTTCACAGATATTTATTTTGATCTCACTTCCCTGCAGGTTTGTAAAGATGACCTGGATGTCAGTAAGGGCCAAGCAGCGGGCACCAAGGCTCCCATGAACAACCCACTGGTCAACCAGTACAGCCTGACACTGGGACAGGACCTTGGCCACCATGACACAAAGTCCCTCCTGAAGTGTGTGGAGACGCTGTCCTTCATTGTCCGCGATGCTGCCCACGTCACCCCCGATAACTTTGAGCTTTGTGTCAAGGCTATCCGTGTGTTTGTAGAAGGCAGCCTAAATGGAGGTGAGACCTCTTTCATAGTCACCTTCATAGAACACATTGAGATATACATTAATGCGGGGATCTTCAATGTTTTTCAGACCAAGGACCCCTTAGCTATGAGAGAAATGAAGCACTACATATTGTATACAATAGAGTTGCAGAAATTGCAGAAATTAATCATTTAAAAAAAACATCATAGATTTCATAGATGGCTTCATAGACTTGTTTGACATACATTATATTTTCTATTAATATGTTAATGTGTATTTTCAGACAGTTAACCTTTTAAACCCTCGATATTTGGTCAACTTGGTTGGTTCTGTATTTGGTCTGCTCTTTTTCCCTCTACACATCAACTCTTTGAAAATAGCTGATCTACAAGCTCACAACGCCTCGTTGTGAGCTTGTAGATTGGCTATTTTCGGCTAATGTTCGCCATCACACAAAGATTTTGTGGACCCCCTGTAGTAACTCTAGGGGTCCCCTTAGGGGTCATGGACCCCCTGTTGAAGACCCCTGCATTAATGTATGAATGAAAGTGAGTTGAGATGATGAGTGAATGAAATTATTCCTATTCACACTTGTCATGTTCCACCTCAATTGCATCCTTACACAGACTGTAAATGTACCATGATTTACTAATGTGTTGGTCTTTTATTTCATATACTGTAAACTGTATGCTGTCATCATTTTGATCGCAAAAAAAACTAAACAAAAACAGCAAGTATCGGTATGGCAGCTCAGATACATTATGTCGTTTTAAATAGATGGTTATGCTGCATGATTGAATTGTCAGAGCAAAAGCATGAGCTACCACTTAAATCCATAAGTAATCACATGATTAAGTATATCACATGACATTTATCACCAAGATTTATTTTTATAAGCCAATACATAGTTCATATTCAATAAATCGTGTATGTCAAATACTCTTTGATACTTTAACGCTAGGCAAAGCTTAGTGTTTGGAAAATGAGATATAATATACTGTACCTTAATGCTGACTAACCTAGCTCAAGGGCTAACAATCCCAACATTCAGGGCTTCATCAAGTCCTTTAATACCAACCTGCCACCTCCTCCTCTCACACGCTCTCGCCACCCCTCTCTCCTTTCCTCTCCTTTTCTGTCTCGTCTGTCAGTCGTCTTCCACGGCGACCTCGGCCTGGTCTACTCTCTCCCTTCCTCTTCACCATCTGTCCCTGCCCCCCTTCTCCAAACCCTACTTTCCATTCATCCCGTCTTGTTCTGTGTCTTGATCTGGGGTAATGCTGGGATTAAAGCTGGGAAATGGCAGTGGTGCACTTTGGCGTTTGACAACACTGCTGGCCTTTTCATTCTCCTCTTGTGCTCCAGGCCCTTGGATACTGCTGTCAACACAGCTTTACACACATGAACACATGAACAAAAACGATGGGTTGATCAAAGCGCCAGGCTGAGGCATGGCACTAATCTACATGGGATACTAATAGAAAGCACAAAACCTGTCGTTACTGTTTTGAAATTTTTGTCTGTGTAAACAGCCTTTTGTGCAGGGTAGGTTTTTAAAAGGTAGATGGAAATTCTTGGGAATGTGTTACAGAGTTGAGGTCTGTTTTTAAAACATCTGGGCATCTTACTGTAGGTATAATTACTGTGACAAAATATGTTGGCATGGCAATGCACAACACCACTTAAATGGGTGTTGGCCTGGGTTGCAAGCCTGTAAAAATGAGTTGGAAGTGCTTGTAGCAAATCACGGGTGTGTCCTCTGCACTCTATCACCCTTCAAATGGAGTCCTAAAAATGTCTTATCGCCTGTCGAAACATTATGTACTTTAGCTTGTTGCAACTAATGCTCCACCACCAAGAGGATTTGTTTCTACAACAGTTTTTGTTATACTATTCTACAGCATTAATAAAAATAAATGGAGCGTGTGGGACCTTCAACGTTCCACATAAGATCAGATGATGTTTGTTTTTATCCATCTCTGCCACAAACTCATTCAGGCTTCCGTAACCATGACAAGAAGAAGAGTCACAACTCTTCCAAGTCGCGTCTGAGGAAAAAGGCAGGTGGCCGGGACAAGGAAGGGGGTGGAGGCACGCGGCGGGGCGGTGGCCGTGTCTCCAGCCAGCGTCCTTCGCGCTCCCACAGCGACGATGAGGAGGACGAGGGCGTGCCAGCCAGCTACCACACGGTGTCATTACAGGTTAGTCAGGACGTAAGTACAGCGACCCTCTTTACCCTTCTACCTTCTAATCCTCTGGCCACTGCTCTCCCAAAAACATCTCACATTCACTTGGCCTCTGAAAGTGAAGCATTTACAGTAGATACCATGTGATGTTTAAATTCTCCATTTGAACTAAAACAAATGTAATTCCCATGATCTGTGGTATGGGGAAACAAGGGTTTGCAATGGAACAAAGATGATCTTGGCACTGAGATGTTTGTTTGGGAAACCAAGGCCTGAGCTTCCAAAGGGGCATTTAGGAAGAGTGCAACAATGTGAAACTAACTGAGCCTAAACCCAACGCTGAATTTAGACTCTAAACGAGGGCGACGCCAAATGCCGGATAATCATTTATCGCATACCCGGAGCCTTATTCATCCACATACTGTAGAGAAGGAGGAAACAACATTCAGTCACTTCTAATTGAATAAATAGATTAACATTACTGACAACGAGAAACTACTTTGGTGAACAAATTGGTAGTCCTGCTGGGATTTCCCGACAGTGTGAGGAGGGAATTGGCTGAGAGTAAAACTGGTGTTGCTGCCTTCTGTGAAAAGTCGACGGTTGCCGTTTTCCTCACAGTTTTTTTGCTTCTTTGCATCTGAATAAACTGTAGTGTCTCCTCACTCAGCTGTGAATTCTACAACACTGCGCGATCGCACTATAGCTTGTGTTGATTTGTCAGCTATTGCTGTGGCAGTCCTAGGACTGATACAGTCATCCTCTTGGTTCTTTTATCAGCCCTCGCCCAGGGCAAATAAAGGCTGGATATGTGATAAGAATGACATATACAGTAGGAAGTATTGCAGCGACATGGTGTATATGATCAAAGTGTTGCACTCGTCCTAACGGCTCCCCTATTTTCCTGTGCACCTGGTGTCTGGTTGATTTTAGTGCGAGGGAAGGTTGGGTAGGGCATGGCAAAGGTTAGGGTTTGTTAGTGGTTGAGGATGAGGTGACATGAACCTGCTATGACTCTATACACACACACACACACACACACACAGACCATGTTTGGTACACCTGTTATGTGTGTTGCCACGGTGAAGAATCAGGGTTGTGCTGAGTCGATGAGAGAATATTTAATATGTGTTTCCGTTGCTGGTCTGACATCCTCTCATCAATATGGAATTAATCTGTCAGTGACTCTTGTGGTTCTGGTTTATCATTTATTCTTGACTAACAGGGACTCTTAATGGATCTTCAAGTTCTGTCAAAAGAGGATTGACTACAGTTATTTTGTATATTACAATCTTTTAACACGCTGTGAAATCCTGAGTAATAATTTGTGCAAGTGTACAAATGCAACCAAATTGACCCATAAGAGTCCATTTCGTTTCATGTGTACACTCGTAGTTAAATTAACACTGGATTTGTGAGTGTGTGAGTGAAATATTAAACGTTACACATTTATTAGTAGCTAAATATAATGTAAAAATTCTGTAAATGTAATTGTACATAGCCCCCAGACAGCTGGAACATATAACTCATAACGCAGCTATTAACTGATGAAAAGCTGTTGTACATGCTTTACTTGTGCTGGCAGAGTTACATTTTGGGTGTGTAGGCAACGCAACATACTGTACAAGTAACACATACATTTACACAGTGTTTAATATGAGTGCTGGTCTCTCTGGTGGTGCAGCTGTTGGACCTGATGCACACACTGCACACTCGTGCTGCTGGGATCTACAGCTCCTGGGCAGAGGAACAGCGCCACCTTGAGTCCGGAGGCAGGAAGATCGAGGCAGACTCCCAGACCTTATGGACCAGCTGCTGGTGTCCACTGCTGCAAGGTCAGACTCCACTCGCTTACTGTGCAAAATGTGTGGGTACTTTTAGTTTTATGCCGTAGTGAAAACCTAGTGATCCCAGTGAATTTGTGTTGTGGCTCAGTGATGACTAGGGTTGGGATCCTTTAGGATTTTAACGATTCCGTTTCCTTTAACGATTCCCTCTTAATGGTTCCCTTTAATGATTCCTATAGAGCAGTGGTTCTCAACCTTTTCAGGCCGGGACCCCCCAAAAAATAAATGTCTTAATTTGGCCAATGTTGGACCAGTTTTATAGTATAGTTTGTTGATTACTTTTGATGCAGTAATGGTATTATTTTTTTTGTTGAGGTATTAGAAAAGGCTTAAAAGTCCTTAAATCGTCACTTCACTGTCATCAGGGGACCTCCCCAAAATCACGTGGGGTCCCGAGTCGTGATTTTGGGGAGGTCCCCCCACAGGTTGAGAACCACTGCTATCGGGGGTTCCAAATGGATCCTTACAGGTCTGTAACTCTGAGAGTGTACAAATGGACCCTTGCAGGTCCATTTGGTACACTCTCAGACTTATGGTGGTCCTTCAAATTAACACGTTTGAGAACCACCGGTATTGTAATTGTAAGCAGACGTAAAGTCCACATATCAGCTCTGACCGTGTGATGGAAACGGTTCCAAATGTTACCGGAATCGATTCCGGTTCCTCGATGTTGGATCTGGATCCCAACCCCAGTGATGACCAGCCATGTTGTTGGTCGCTTTGTAGGCATCGCCTGGCTGTGCTGTGATGCCAGACGTCAGGTCCGCATGCAGGCTCTCACCTACCTCCAGAGGGCCCTGCTGGTGCACGATCTGCAGACGCTAGACGCCACCGAATGGGAATCCTGCTTCAACAAGGTACGGCCAATGACGAGTACCTGTAGAGCTGTCGCCATCATGACATTTTACTTGACGATCAAATATTTGCAGTTAGCGATTTAATTGTGTTTTGGCATTGAACATTGGAACATGTAAATACAAAAATAACTTCTGTTAGGCTTTTAGGCTTTGTAAACAAGAAATGCACAGAGGCAGATATAACGTGTGTGTGTGTGTGTGTGTGTGTGTTCTCTCAGGTGCTCTTCCCCCTGCTGACTAAGCTTCTAGACAACATTAGCCCAGCAGACGTGGGCGGTATGGAGGAGACCAGGATGAGAGCATGCACCCTCCTGTCAAAGGTCTGGATGAATGCTAGTTTACATTATGAGGATGACGCACGATAGTCAACGCACGCACGCACGCACGCACGCACACACACACACACACACACACACACACACACACACACACGTGCAAACATGTGAACTGTAGCTTTATATATCAGGTAAATAGTAAGCCAATACATACAGTACATGTAATGTAGCACACATGCTGTAGCTTTAAATATACATGGTAAATCAATAGATTAGCTGCATTTCCTGTAACTGTCTCTATCAAATAAAGGCTTACAAATTGCAAGTGGAGGACTGACACTGAGGTTTTTACAGTGTGCATTGGGGTGCCAGAGATAAAGTCTGAGAATCATTGATATATACTTTGTTTTATATTTATCCAGGTGTTCCTGCAGCACCTGTCACCCTTGTTGTCCCTGCCCACCTTTGCCGCCCTGTGGCTCACCATCCTGGACTTCATGGACAAGTACATGCATGCTGGTTCTAGTGACCTACTGGTGAGGCCAAAGTGTGACACAATGACACATGTAGCCCTTCAATTAGATTTACGTTTACATTTGCCATTCGTCGCGCAAAGCATAAATTGACCTTTACATTGATGATGTTCCGCTTTGATTTGTGTCACTGTGTGTAGTCGGAGGCCATTCCGGAGTCACTGAAGAACATGTTGCTGGTGATGGACACAGCTGGGATCTTCCACAGCGCAGACTCCAGGACGGGCTACTCTGACCTGTGGGAGATCACCTGGGAACGGATTGTTTGTTTCCTGCCTAACCTCAGAGAGGAGCTCTTCAAACAGACTGTTCAACCAGGTACTTTACATGGACGGACAATAATGGATAGATAGATAGACATAGATTAGATTTGAATTGATGCAATGAATGGTTGCTGCTTCATGCATCTGTGATATGGAAAATTTGATATCTTACAAGTATGACTTTTACTGAACATAAGACATGGCCTACTGTACCATAAAAAGCGTATTAAATCCACATGAACTATAGCTGCCACTGTGCACTGCAAATTGCCTAATACCCATTTCAATCATAGCCAGTCAAACTATTCAAAACAAAAGCACATATCATATTGGAAGTGACCATTTATTTTAATTTACATGTGACTGTAACCAGGTGGCAGTACCATTTAAAAGGGCACTGTCATGCAGAAGTGCATTTCAGCTAATTGTACATATTTAACATACAGTAGTTTTATATTTGCCAGACCCAAGGGGTCGGGCTTACATGAGGCTTTGTACCTGTTTCGTCCATACATGGGCAGGGGCCATTTGTCCTCCGGCCCCAGCCAAAAAAAAGTTTGTGACGTCCCCTTTCGTCACGAACTATTCATGACATCATGAACTTCAGTTATAAAGTGGTTTGTACTGTAGGTGTGTTACATACTAGGACTTCATTCTGGGTCTGGCAGAACCAGGTCTTGTTTATATTTACAATCCATAATGACTGTGAAACTTATCCTGTTTTGGCCTTTCTCTGTTTACCTACAATTCCCACAATACACTGTGCAGTCAAGCATCAGCCTGTACGACCTTATGGTCTAATATGGACGCAATTATGTCAACCTGATTGATATTTTATGAAGTACAGATACTCTTGCTATTTTGCCATAAACACAATGACACAGGACAATGTTACGACCGCTGAGGGTAGCAATAGAGATGATATTGAAAATTGTCTTAGTTTCCCTTTAATGTATTATCCACTGGGCCCAGATGGATTACTGAGCCCTCTCTTTTTATATATTTGGGTCATATGCAGTACAGTGAAGAGTAAAATAAATGGGACATTAAATGAAATGATGGTAGTGACCTCAATTTAGACCCATGTGGCCTCACACACGCGGAGCTTGCAGGAACATGCCTTTGTTGATCTGTCTTCTGTGTTTTCAGACCCAGAGCCTGCTCAGCCACCAGTCCCCGGCGGCCAGCCTCCCTCCCCTCCAGGCTCCCCACCTCCTCCCCCAGCGACCTCCCCAGTGCCTGTTCCCCCTGCAGAGCCAAAGACCCCCAGCAGACCAGTATCGCCCCAAGAGCCCCCACCACCACCTAGTGCCAACGGTAACTATACCGTTTATGTCAGGATTGCATATTACAGTTTTATACGTACAGTGTAATAGAATGTTTTCTTAAAGCAGCATTACGCAAACATGAATTTAGATTGATATTTTAAATTATCCGTACGTGAGAGGAAATGTCCAGAGTGAACGAAGTGGTTAACTGCTGTCGTGTCCGATTTTAAAGAAATTGAATTGAATGCTTTCTGCCTTTTCTTCTGTATCGTAGGAACGGACAGATCGTCCCCAGTGCCCCCCTCCACTCCACCCATGCAGGTCCCAGTGAAGATGTCTTCGTCACAGGGGCCCTCCCCCACGAGTCAGTCGCCCCTCATTCTGCAGCCCCTCGCCTCACACCTCCAGGTGGGCGGTGCGCCTCCCATGTCCCTGCCAATCATCCTCAACCCGGCGCTGATAGAAGCCACCTCTCCTGTGCCACTGCTACCTGGCCCCAGACCTACCAGCCCCTCGGATGAGGTCAAATGATGCAGCTCATCACCTACTGGGCCGTGACATTGGAGACACTTCCCCCCTACACACACACACACACACACACACACACACACACACACAATTCTTCCAACAACAGTCTCTGTGTTCCGGTCCCCCGATATTATGTCTGGTACCATAGATGTGCATGATCATGGACATGTCTGGTCCATTGTCTAAGAACTACACCAGTGGTTCTAAGTTTTTTTATTTCAAGGATCCCGTAACTCTGAGAGTGTACAAATGGAACCAAATGGGCCCGTACAGGGCCCATTTGGTTCCATTTGTACACTCTAAGAGTTACAGACCTGTAAGGGGCCGTATGGAACCCCCTCAAGGAACCCTAAGGGTCCCTGGACCCCCACTTTAAGAACCATTGAACTAGACAGAAGAGAACTAGCTTTGCTCTGAATCTCATCTAACTACATCACTATATCAACTCCTAGGCTTGTTAGTCACCTACGTGTATTTATCGGAATAAAATGTGCATTCGTTCTGATATTAGATATGCGTGGGCTAAATGAAGGGCAGCGCCATTTGGGTTCGCATAGAAGACTCACCCTCTTTAAGCCTGAGTTATGCTTCAGCAACCGTAAAGCCTGATTTATACTTAGTTGCGTGCCTGTGTCGAATGCTGAAAATAGTAGATCTCCAAGCTCGCAGTGCATTGCGACGCTTTTTTCAGTTGAAAATAACAAACTTTTTTTGTCACAAGATTCTGTCGTCAAAGCATAACTCAGGCTTTACAATTTGTTGCGACTTGAGAATACAAAGTTGACCTCATTTCTACGCTAGTATGCCTGTGCTTCATATTAATAGAGATTTTTTTTGGCAGGGACGTTAAGAATCTAAGTGAATAACTTATTTGTTTTTAGGTACTGCATGCTGTTGGCAGAATAGGATGTACAGAGCTTTTACTCTTGTCACATGTCATGTTATCAGGGGCAGGGCACCATCATGTCTTTGACAGAAACAACATCGTTCTTGGTTATTATGCCACTGAGGGATCCGCGTCGGATACATTAATGTACAGTAAGGACAAAAGCATATTTTATATATATATATATTATTATCCGATTGGTTGATTTCAGAGACGCAGAATTCTGCTGTAATGGCCAAAGCAGGAGAAACTGGCACAGAGTTTAATTTTACCCATTAGTAGTTTATTTTAAATCGGTGACATTAAATAACCAACCTTATTTGCCCAAGAGAACAAAACAAGTTATTTAAGTTAGGACACTTTACGAATTCAAGGAAGTGAGGAAAGGGGATGTGCGCCTTTAACCTTGTGTCATTGGATGTGAAATTGCATCCCTGACTGCAACTACAACTACAACATTCCAAAATGTGGCGATTAGGGTCTGTGACACAGTTGGTTCACTGTATGGATGAATGCTGTATGTGGTATATGTGCATCAACTTCTATAGACCCCAATAGTGACTTTTTATGGTATGTTTAACTGAGTTGAATTGGTGGTAAACAATTTGTCATGTTTATCATAGTGTTTCTTTTCTTTTCTTTTTTTTGTCAAGTTCTGTGTAGCTTGTGCACACGTCATTGATGCCTTCGGCCTGAGGAATTTTCATCTAACTGGAGACATTAACATGTTTTTAACTGGATGCATTCATATCATAACTTCTGTCAAAGTTGGTGATCGTATTCCTGCATGTGATGTACCTTGTGTACAGTAAGAAGTACTATAATTTATTGATAGCAGAGCATAGAGGGAGGGTGTAGGCTAAGGTTCTGACTTGTCATTGGAAGTCCCATGCTAGATATCTCACCATGGTAATGGGTTGGATTTGGTGGAAACACGTCGCCTCAGGCTCGTAGTTTGAAGAGCATTTCACAACCAAGAGAATTGGCCCAGTGACTATATCGTTAATATTTTATCTTATTTATTCAGCTAGGAAAGGTAAGTAATGTGGAGTATTCCAGACGGGAGTACCTGCGTTTGGGACAGATAACACTACTATTCTCTAGGCCGTCATCGTGGCATTGTGCCACCACACCAATAACATAGAGATGCCCCTATGAGCTATTTTGTAAGCCGTATGTTCATACTGCGTTAGTATCCTGAGGTGATTCTTGCTTGAACGGGAAATTACATGAATATAATGTATATATAAATGAAAGGTAATGTACTTTTTACAGTGTAATAAATATAATGTAAAGAAACTATTTTTATGTTTTTTTTGTTGGCTTGTTTTTCCTCATAGGTGTTTTTTAACTGATATTAAGGACCATGTTTTTCTCCTGTCAAGAATTCAGGTAAGTTGTTCTATAGTATGGATACACACTTGGAGAGGTCATTGATGGGAAGTAAAATCTTACAAGTAGAACCCACACACCAAGCCAAAAATTAGACTTACAGTATATTAGACTCACAGGTCAGTCTCTAAACACCTATATGCACAATAGAGTGTCCAGAAAGTGGGTCTTTTGAGGTGGTTTCGGCACTACCACTGTACTTGGCACTTTTGGTTAAAAGCACTGTGTTGTGTAATCTGATGTTGCTGTAGCTCCCTGGTTCCACGTTGGAGTAATCTGGAACATTTGAGAAACCAGGGTGCCACCGTTATGTAAGGTCGACTCCTGCATTTATCTCGCTGTCTCTGCTTCTCCACAGGCACCTTTTGGGTTTGCTCCTGGTGTAAGTTATTTTGTTGCACTTCATCACTTACGCACACACACACCTTACACTCATCCACAACCTACTGCACACCATTGACGAAACTGTCTTCCACACCCCATAACATGGTTCTATTTGTGTATATTTAATAATTTGATTCCATTTGGTTTTCTTTTAAGTTAATAAAACACTTTTTTTACTTGATTTTGGTAGCAGTGAGCACATGTTTATCGTGCACACTGAGTAGTTGTTTGGTCCAGCTCTGTGCTGGTTTCTGTGTTTTGGTTGCCAGGTTATGGTTCTGGTTTGGTTCTACTTTGGGGGAGATGCATCACGTGTTGTGGGTTTTTCTCTACGTATTAAGTTTTGATCTGAGGTTGGTTTATTTGGTGCTTTGCAAGAGGGTGGGTGGTGTTGTCTGGATACATTTTGCGCAGGTATTGCTCCGGTAGGTTTATGACGTTTCCCCTTTGGGTGTGTCAGGTTGTTTTTGTAGTGCTGTGGGCATGAGGCTAGCGTTCGTTGTGTCCATACTGTACACTGGTATCTCTGGGGCACAACATGTGTTTGATGTGACCTGCTTGCAGGTCACTTGTCAGACACGGATCACTCCTTACACCCAGCCCAGAACTATACGAAGACTAGGGAGGAATTTTGTAAGTGGGGGAAGGCCTGGCAGTGGGAAAAATGCTGGGAAGCCTGTTTTGTGCCTTGAATGTGTCTGGTGGTGAATACAGTGCTCTCTGATGGCAAGTAGGCTATTGATTTTTTTTTAGGGTTTTCAGTTGCAGGAAGGTGCAGCTAGTCAAAATAGCCCAGCATTATAGCCTTAATGTAGAATAGCTCTTTATATCCACAGAAAAAGATTTGGACAAAATAGAACTGGCACTACAACAAAAAGGGGTGAAATGGACATTCAGCATGGCGTAGTATGGGAACAATTAATCGGTTTGCTCAAAAGGAGCTTGCTTTCAATCACAAAATGGCAAAACCTGGATGAAGTGATCATACAGTTATGTGAAGTACATAATTAATAGCTATCAGCTATTAACAGTTTCAAGTGACTCCAACCGTAACCGGAATAGCATTGTTAACAGTGTTGGCATCTCATTGTTAAATTGGATATTTTTTCCACAATGTAAAAAGATTTAGGATTTGGAAAATGGTCTGAACTTAAGTAATTTATACATGATATAATCATGTATACGTAGTATACATGATTTGAACATGCTTGAGCATTTGACATTTAAGGCCTAATATTTCTACAATTGCTACAAATTGCTTCAAAACCTGTGGCTAGTCCTAAATAAAAATATAACATTGTTCAGTGCCCACAATTTTTAGGTGCCCACTATTCCTGTATCCACCCCAACGACCTGGAAGCACAAACACCAAATCATCTGATTGCTTAAACAGCTGATCCTTCTACCAGGAGTGTTCAGGCCAATGAGGTATATGCAAGGTGCTGTTGGAAAAAAGTACACCACCTCACCTGTCAGATCAGTTTTCGACTAGATGGATAAAATAATACCTACTACCTCTGATGAATGAAGGTGAAAGCTGGAACCACATGTGGAAGAACGTTGAAAAGGAGGACACTGAGATCGTAGACATGAATGCACCAAGAAGGTCCTGGATGCTGGCTAGAGTCCAGAAAGCAAAGCCAGACTCAAGACGAAAACCAACATCTTTGAAAGGCCCAATAGCAAGATATGCCTGCTGGTGCCAAACTGAAGATAAGGCAGGCCTACAGTATGTTGTACACCATGCCTGTTTCTCACCTCAAAAGCATTTATTTATTTATGTTGCACAACTGAAATTATTGTTATTTTTTTATGGCTCCAGTTTGGTTTTGATTTAGTATTATTAGAGCAAGCCTCATGTTGGAGCATTTCATTTTAAGAGTGAATGTAGCGACCCCTACTGGTCGCCTATGAAAATTACATCAAAAAGGCTTCTGCTGTACTCAATGCCTATGAGTTAGTAGTGCCTGAGGCTTACATTCACCCATTGTTTTGAATGTGTCAATCCTCAGGTGTTGGACAGTCCACTGGCAGGTTGTGCATGTGATTACATAGGCCAACAAAACTGATTAATGGTCCTGTGTCCAGAATCAAGTCTAGGCTACCGACTGTTGTTCATGTTTTAACTTTGCTGCTTGTTCTACAGTATGTTTGGTCTGTGCCTGGCCCTGTCGGTCATAGCTCCTTTTGAATAGTCTGCTCGCGCTACAAGGCATATTATTCAAAATGGAGAGCTTGGTGCAGGTTTTAGCATGATCAAACTTAAGAGTAAGTTTGTTTTTGTTGGTCGGCATATTTGTTGTCTTCCCCCTCTGTCTCTGCTGGCAGTGGCGTTTCTGGCCATCCTGGCAACCTAGGCGAGATCACCCCCAGGTGTGCAACACTTGTTTTTTGTCAGTATCATGGTATCATTTAAACATTATTTCACTATCATGGTCATTATCATGATACTGACCTTTTTGCAGTTAGAAAATATGAAACATTGCAGCTTTAACATTTTATAAACATTGTGCAACATCTTTAAACTAGCACCCTTTCTTCTGTGGTTAAAGAACTGTACTGTATGCTAATGTTAGGGATGCATATAGTTGCATACCCCTGCTTGGCACGGTTGACCATAAACTTATCAAGCTTGTCCTCACTCCCCACCAACATGCCAGTTGCCACTAGGGAGGTCCAGCAATGGTCTGTGGAGGTGGAGGAGCTTAAGAGATAAGTTCAGGACAACAGACTGGGGCATTTATTTTCATGAGGATGGATCCACAATGATAGCTTTTGTCAGTACATCTCAAATTACATCCTATATCGTGAGAAGAATATTATTCCCACTAAAAAGGTACGCTGCTTTTCAAACAGCAGGCCATGGATGGACAAGACCGTCGTAGCCCTGCTTGACAGAAGAACGAGGGTTTTGCTGGCAAAGCATTTATAGCATTTATATCTGGGTGTGATCACCCCTTACCTCTACACTAGAGTAAACTTTAAACCATGTCTGAAACAGTGTTGGTAAATATAAGATGGATTTCTGGTGTAAAACATCTGTATTTTTATTTCAAAGCAGAATGAGAAACACATTTTTTTTTTCTTAGTAAACTAATTATATCAGAAACTACAGAGGAGGAACTGACTAGGGGGGAAAAAAGTCAAACTTGTCAAACTTTGTACATGGAATGTAAAAACAACATCCGTTAAACAAGGAATCATAATGGCAAACTGTAGGGTTTAAGTTATTTCTAGTCTAGAAAGAATGCAATCTCTTAAAAGGACAGCGTAACATAAATGTGTACAATACATCACTCACAAACATTTTTTTCTTCTTATAATGCCTAATGAGGCAGATTCCACATCAAAACCCCTACTTTCATCAGCTATATCAACACTCAGCTGCAGAGAAACAAACAAACCAACCATCAGAAAATATAACTCGACTCCAACAGTTAGAAAAAATACCACCCAACACAAGCAATTACATTGCTGTGAAAAAAACAAGTATACCCTCTTGAGAAAGTTCACAATTGTTTTTGCTTCATTTGGGCACAAGGATATAATTGAAATGTGCTTTAAGGGAAAGCTTTTAACCTCTTATGTTCAAGTTTAAATAATTTAAATGGTGACAATCAGTTTTATTTAAACTGAAGGGACAAATGTACAACAGTACATTATGTATGTTATTTCCCACTATGTGAACTGAGCTTCTCTACAGCTGTCTGCAAAAAAAAAGTCATCTTCAGCTTCTGAAATATAGAACACCCTACAAAAACTATTAAAAGAGGGGAAGCTGGGCTGGACTGGGCTGGACATTTAAAGAGGCAAATGAAAACGTACCTTTTCATCATAGTGTTTTAACTATTAATACAACTCTGCTTGACTTCCAAGCTACTCAAAAATGTAACACTTTTTTTTTGTATAACTCAGTATACATTTTAGTCAGTCATTTAATCAGTTCTGATTCTAAGTGTACTTAGAATGCATTTTTTCAATGCATAAGGGATTGAAAGGTGTTACTTTTTTCCTGGCTATTTAGTGAACTTTGTTGCCTTCATCAGTGTAATTGAAACAAAAATGAAATTTCCAATGCCTAAATATGTCAACAAAGATGAACTTTCTTGTGTGTGTGTGTGTGTGTGTGTGTGTGTGTGTAAGGGGGGTGTACTTCCTTTTTCACAGCATCACAGTTGTAGCTTGTTCTCACTTGGCATCCAGTTTGGCCATTTCCTGAAGGTATATTCCAATGCTCTCGCTGTCAAACAGAACAAAGTAAATGTTTTTCAGCGAGGAGGTGGTTGTCGACACAAAATGGTTGGAGATGGCCTTGAGGATCAGCTGGGCTGCCGTTTGCTTTGGGAAGCCATTCCTGTGTGGGTGAGAGAGAGAGAGGAACAGATGTGGCTTAGAAACGTGTGTGTGTGTCACAAATAATGGAAAAGGGGTGTCTAATTGTGTTTATTGGTGCAAGAGTACAAGAGAACAGCTATCAACAGAAATTCCAATTGACTGCCATTGTTCTTAAAACAAATGTCATGGTAATAGTCACAACCATCTGTACAAAGCATATTTATAGAAATGTTTATTGATGTGCATTGGCCCTGTGAAAGCTAACGTGACAAAACCTTACATTACATGATAAGTTACACTGCACAAACTTCTATGAAAACCACTTTCAACCTGCGTCAGATCTACAAGGTTATAGATTATAGATCGGCTGTTTTTGCTATAGAGTGGGCTCACCGTCCTGCAGGAAGCGAGGGGAACGCTACAGATTTCAGCTTCTTCTCCTCTGCCGCAGAGAGGCAGTTCTTCACCGTCTTTTCCAGCTGGTCCTCACACTTCTCTGAGCCCCACTGGGGAACATTGCAGTGGATAACGTAGCGTGCTGGCATCCCGTTGGCTGAGCTCACTCCCACTAAAGTGTGCCAAGAGAAACACATATACAAAATGATAAGAGGTATACTTAATTTAGCACAACATAACATATGCCTTTTGGTGGTTGTTTATGCAAAGCACTTTACAGTACAGTTTTTTTAAGAGACGCACTTATCCAGAGTAAATGGTATGAAGTCAACAAACAGCATGGTAAAGGGTCACGTAAGTAGAGTGCAAAGAAAACAATTTAGTGCTTCAAAGAAACTAGCATACCAGGTAAACACAAAACCTGGCATCTCTCTAAACAACATGCTTTCTAAATAGCATTCTTCAAATGTGTGGTCAAGCTAACTCTATAATGCATTACTGCTAAATAACAACATATATAAACAAGTAACCAACATGTATCTGCATAAAAGAACTAGCTTCTATCAAGGTGACAAGAGGGGATACATGAAAAAGGTGTGCTAGGGGAGAGGTGGAGTCTGAAGAGGTGAGTTTCCAGACTGGCGGGAAAATGGGAAGTCAGTCTGCAGGTCTGTGAAAGGGAAATCATTCGACGGCTTGGGAACCAGGTCGGAGGGAGAAGAGTCTAGGATGCTTGGTGCGTTAGGTAAGGGACAAACTGACTACCTGTATTTAGCTGATCCAGTGAGTGGGGAATCTGGGGATGGGGGCGCTGTCACACCCACACCCCCTTACAGACATCAACAAGAATCTAATTGACTGCCATTGGTCTTAACTCATTAAAAACGGGAAAGCATCTGTGACATTTTAAATTGTAGCTTTATATATAGAAACATAAGCTTTTCAGGAAACTCTTAGAATTTAGAACGTGGTTCTCAAAAATTGCAGATATACAAGCTCACAGCGCGTCACTTTGTGCTGTGCTGCAAGTTTGTACAACTGCTCTTATGATGTTTTTGAATTTTTTTTAAAGTTTTTGAAAAATGGTGAATCTTTTTTTTAACACAAATCTTCTCTTCTGGGGGTCCCTGGCACAAAACCTTTTCAGATGGGGGTCCCTGGCCAAATACATATCATTTTGGGGGTCCTTGGCACGAATAACTTTTAGAACTACTGATTTAGAAGGCATTTGTAGAATCGGCCCCAGGTCCTAATGGGTTAGCATACATGTCATGTTAACAGGAAACTCTACAAAAGAGCAATAATTTCCAATGTGCAAATGTACTATCTCATTCATCCTAAAACTCAATACCGATGTCTCCATACAGTACCTGCCGCTACTTCCAGGGGACCCTGTGCTTTTCGCAGCTCCTTGACTCCATCCAAAAACTCTCTGCCCCCTGCTTTCTCCAGGGCATTTCCTGTGCACAGAAAAAGCAGGTGAGTCAACGCATTCTCACTCCCAAGTCATCACAGTTTGAAACTTGGTCAAGGTATCTTTCGTGTCCGATGCTGACACCGAGGACATGTCGACAAGTATGGATTATAACCGATTCCAACCGTATCGTTATGCAAATAGGATGCAGCTGTGTCAACAGAACCAGAGACTGCATTGATTTTAATGTTTTATCTTGTTTTGAAAGGTTTTGCAATGTTCTTATCGTCAACATAACTCTTTCACGTCCACATTCCATCAGTCACGTGACTCGGACTACCCTGAACAATGGAAAAAGACACTAAAGGGGTACCCAGTGCATTAACCCAGTGATGCCATGGGGCTGACCAAGTGTCCATACGTGACAAGTTAGGAGTGAGTGTGTTACGTAAGTCAGTCTGTGGACAGCTTGGATTTTTCTGATATACTGATACATAAGTGCGTTCCTCA
Source organism: Gymnoscopelus braueri (assembly GCF_963280865.1). Classification (NCBI taxonomy): domain Eukaryota; kingdom Metazoa; phylum Chordata; class Actinopteri; order Myctophiformes; family Myctophidae; genus Gymnoscopelus; species Gymnoscopelus braueri. Next base: position 34,990,197 of record NC_137619.1, read on the forward strand.
CCCACTCCGTCTTTCAGGTCCATCTCTGCATTTGTAGGGTTAATTATCCCCTCCACCTTAATTGTTCCAATCTTGCTGATTTCACTCTCTGTTAGCGAAAGCTGTGAATTGGCAAAGGAAAAGATGAACAAATCTACAATGTCACGCACACAATCAGCACCTCATATGAATGTAATTGCTCATTTACAGCCTTATGCCTTGCTTACAACAAAGGTTGATAATTAGAGCCCCCCCCCCCCCCCCCCCCCCCGTGGCAGAAACATTATTTATTGTACCTTCTGTCCAAGGAATAGGCTTTTTGCTGATAGGATGGTGAATCCCTCTCCCGGTCCATCTTCCACTGTGGAGTTCGGCACAGCTTCTTTGTCATTTTCTGTGCTCTTTAAAAAAAAAAGTGGTACATTTCAATCGGACATACATGGTGACAGAACAAATTGGTTAATATGATATTTCATTATACTTCACTACACATAATCTGTATCATTGTTGTAACCATACAGCTACTAACCCTTGGCTTGCGGCCTGGTTTGCCTTTTCCTTTCTTGAGGGATGGTTTCTTCAAGGTCTTTGAGCGTTCCTTTCTCTTCTCAGGGACAGTCACCTGGGTGTCCACCTTCACTCTGCCTCCCCTCTTCTTGGACAGCAGCTCTGGGTGAATACGCGGCAGAACCCCTCCATTTGATATGGTCACCCCTCGCAGAAGCTGAAGGGAGTGGTCAAAAATGAAGACAAATGTCTTATTCCTCAAAATGGCCATTAGCTCTTAATAGGAATGTTCAACTTCTGTTACATGAGACATTGAAGCACAGTTGCCTTATTTTCAAGCAGACCTAATGTAATCTCAAGCCCCACTTCTGAGATGGCAGTCACTTGCTTAATCTGCATCCACTGAAATGCAAGCTCCCTACAAGTATTACTCATCTTATGTATTTCTCCCGAGCATAAGATTAAGAAAATACTGTTTCAACAGAATAGACGAGCACATTTTCATTAGAATGATTTAGGCCTGTGATCACCATTTACTTATTTAGCTAAACTAGAATTTGCACATTGTCATTTCTAAACCAGGCAAAACTAGAATTTGCACATTGTCATTTCTAAACCAGGCAAAACTAGAATTTGCACATTGTCATTTCTAAACAACGCAAGGTTGTTGTTTTTCTTTACCCCAATTATTGTTATTCCATTGTAGTGTTACAGAATCAGGAAACCGACCCTTATGGTTATACCATACCTGAAAACTAGGGATGCATGATTAATCAGTCATCATATTGTCCTTAAAATGCAATATAGGTATCGAATCATTATGAAAATATCTAGGTTTTAGACTATTTTATTTTATTTTATAATAATTATGTTTGAATGTGAAGCTGACAAAGCCTTTTGTGATGATGAAGGCTGCACATTCAATCAATGCTTTCTGGGGAAGCTTTCAAAGGGGTCAACAAGTTGGAACATTTTTAAATAAAAAATACTACATTCAAGCTATGTTGGGATATGGGTCAGAATCAAATTGAGTGTTTATATGCCTTATTCAGAAAGGACAACATTTAACTTGTTTTTATACAGATATTTGACATCGGTAAATATCGACCATAACAGCAATGTTGACATTGGTTATCGGTATCGGCCAGGAATGTCACATTGGTGTATCCCTACTGAAAGCGTCACTGTTGTGAGGCCCGGCTTTACGAGAAAGTTATTACCGTTTATTAATACTGACACATAACTGTTCTACACAATAGAAATAACACATGATCGCTTCAACTCACAAGTGTTTTCCTTTAGAGACAGTTATGATTCTTGTGGGGAGATGTGGCTTAACCACGGCTGTTCCAGGCCGAGGTTAACCAATAGCCACAAAGTCGTGGCAGCTCATGCCTGCTGTAATACTAGCTGTTACACATGCATCATCTGGTGTCAACCGAAACCTTCATTAACTCCATCAAACTCATAGGACTTACACGCCTATTTCTCTGGAGGGAGAATTGTACCAATTTCACCAAAAAGTGAAATTGTGAGTGTTTAAATGCAACAACATGTCTACTTTTGTGCGGAAATACAGACATGATACAGACCTAACAGAACAGTCAAATTCTGTAAGCACTGATAGCTATTTATCAAAAAAACAAGACTACCGTAAATTTCGGACTATAAGCCGCGACTTTTTTCCCATTTTTCGACCCTGCGGCTTATATAACGGTGCGGCTTATCTATGGATTTTTACAGCTAACGGCCACTAGGGGACCTCCTAAATCTATGGATTTTACATCCGCGGCTTATAGTCCAGTGCGGCTTATATATGTTCCAAACATTCAATTTAGCTGCTGCGGCTTATAGTCAGGTGCGGCTTATAGTGCGAAAATTACGGTAATTCATGGACCACAATTAAATGTAGGCTGCAAAAATGCTTATCTGTTCCAAATGTCATGAATGATGCAACAACGCTGAGGAAGACCTGTTCTGTTTAAACGTGTCCGTTGCTCTGTCGAGAGAGAGAGGTTAATAAAACTATGTGAAAAGGACATTTATTGTGTGCTGGCAGTGGCAGTTTTCTCAGTTTCATGAATGATGCGACACACATTTCAGCAGGTCTGGAATAGTTTACACTTGTGAAAAGAAAATCCAAGATGTGTTTAATAAATAGTCTTTCCACACATCACTGTTAGTGTGTACACAATATCCACAGTATATTGTTACCTGGTTAAGCTCCTCATCGTTGGCCACTGCTAACTTGATGTGCCTGGGAGTTATTCTGCCCTTCTTATTGTCTCGCGCTGCATTCCCAGCCAGCTCCAAGATCTCAGCTAAACACAGAATAAATCACATGTGGAAATCAATCACACCAATCATCCTACATTATTTCCTACTATAATCACAAACTGTAGGAATTCTAATAGAAATGTGATAGTGTGCTACGTGCACATGTGTACAGTACTTCCGTGTGTGTGTGTGTGTGTGTGTGTGTGTGTGTGTGTGTGTGTGTGTGTGTGTGTGTGTGTGTGTGTGTGTGTTGTCACCAACCCACCTGCCAGGTACTCTATGACAGCTGCCATGTAGACGGGTGCCCCCATGCCGATGCGGTACTTGTGTGTCCCTGTGCGAAGATATCTCATCATCCTCCCCACAGGGAAGATGACACCCGCTCGGGCCGAGCGTGAAAGCTTGGTTACCTTCTTTTTCCCTCCTCGGGCTGACATCCTGCTTTAGCTAATGTATGGACAAAACAAAGACAGGGGAAAGGCACTTAATACTCCAACTAATACTAGTACTTAAATAGTAAAATCCTCAGTATTAATTTTAGTCTGCGTGAACTAATGTATTCCATTTGGTTACATTTGTACACTCCGAGTTACAAATGGTTAAATTAACAATGAGGATTTTACTGTGCAATGATAATGGGAGAGACAAGAGATGTGTCTGTATTTACAGTGCATGTTATGTTTGACAGGCTAATCATGACATTGTTGGGAGGCATATTATACTATTGTAGTATTCAACTTAATTCAATTAAACTCACTTTGTGTTACATTGGGATCAGAATTTGAATAATTTTTTCCTAATAAACTAAAATATGTATGGTCCGTGGACTGGATTTTCAAGCGTCAATTTACCTATATTTATTCAGCTTTATGTATCCATTTTTTTATCAAACCTTGTGGACTGTAGATAGACTCGATTGCAACATTTCAAGTGTTTAGCTGAAACTATTTTTCCAGTCTATTAACGGTAGTGAGAGCAGGTGTAAGTGACATGTCCTGAAATACACCCTGGCTGTTGCAGAGCTAAGATATAACATGCTGCGTGTGATCATTATAACAGTCTGTAATAATGGGCAATCAGAATTCAGCCACAATCAAAGTGTTCATTCAAAAGCAACAGGCATAGCCTGATTATTTGAAGCAGCATCTGTAAATGAGAAACCATGCTTGTGATTCTCTGCCAGCAGAAAACATTCATTCAAAGCACCATGCTGTTTTCATGCAACCTTCAAATATGTCAACAAGGCAGCTAAAAAATACCCTTTTCTATTAAGAAGCAAATGAGGATCTTATCTTGGTCAGAGTTGTCAGTGGTGGATTAGCATAAATTATGCATCAGTAATTGATTTATTATTATGTCTGTGTCATACATTTTAAAATCGTATAATATACCGGGGGGGAATATCCTGTCCAAATAAAAAAGATTCCAATTATGTCATGTCGGTCTAATTGGCCCACTACATGACTTTAAGTCAAGGAATTTGTATTGAAACCATATGTTTCCCAGAAGTAAAGAGTTACAGCTGAAAGGTTGTGCGTTCCCTTGGAGTCTATATGTAAACAAGATCCAGCCCATGTAACTGACGGGTTGGGGCCTAGAGTAACGGCACCGTTAACGCGCGCATTATAGTTGCATCATTGCATACAAACAAATCAAGTTACCGTCACTGGCACAACAGTGACACATAACCATAACGGATTATTATGCATATATTCCACTGTAAGCACAGGGTGCGTCGACCTCGATGCACCCTTGGCACAAGTTACATGATAAAAAAAAAACAAGGGAATGCGATCGTGCCACCTACTGTACCTACAGTGCAAGACCACCTCGGTGCACGTATATTTAACGGTGATTACGTTTAACCCAAAAAAAAAAACAAGCGTAGACAAAAACGCACGGCGTTATAAAAGCACGGGCACGGGCCGTCATATAAATATGTTTTTTTTAAAGATGTGCAACTATCCGCAATCCTGCAGCAAATAAACAACGTTTTAGTACGTGCATTTTCCCCGTGCAGTCGATAGGCTGCGCGTATAGCGACCGTTTATGCACACCTCTCTCTAATCATGGGGCCTCGCTTGACCGGGCTCGCTTGCCCAGAATTAGAGAATAACCGTCGTTGTTAATATTATTGTACGATAGAGATTTCCCCGACACACAGTCGTGGCATGTCTCTGAACCGTGTTGTGTTCACCTCGCCGTTTGAAAAAACGCAACAACCCCCCATTTTGATTCCCCGTCGATGTGGAATCTCATCAGACATGGAAAGTAGCGTTCATTCCTTCCACCATGAATCCGGATATGCTGCCGCTGCGCCGACATGACATTCTCAAGTTTGTACCTGTATCGTTTCTCTCCTTTTCAAAACGCGAATCAAACGCCGTGGGCCCAGTGATCCTCTCTTTAGACTCCCCCGAGGAAATGACTGATTGTTATTTTTTTGTGTATATTTTTTTATATTCCGCTGTCCTTGTGCGTATCCTGTCGCCAAAAAAAGGAAAAAAAAGAAAAAACTACAGGGAGAAGCGCCGTCCAATCTTCGAAGGCAGGCTCTCTATGCTACTGATGCTGCAAAGGGGAAGAATTCTGTACAGGGAAAACACAGTGAAAACGCCCCCTTAACATGGCTGCGAGGGGAGCAATAATGTTGGTCGAAAAAGGGAACGCGATGTGCTTAAAGATTAAATAAAAATACACTGTTTTCGTTGTTATTGGGTTATTATTACACACCAGCTCGCTGGAGGTGTCATGTAAAAAATATTTGAGGTTGCACACGGCTGTTCCCCAGAAACATACATGTAGATGTTGTAGCCTACTGTACAGTAGGTCAACGTGTAGCCTAAAATGACCGCTCCATTCCGCTGGATGGACCAGTCTCACACAGCCACAGTCAAAGCTTCCCCTACAATCTCTTATTTCATCGTTGGCAGGTTGCTGTGGTTTTATCGCAGCTTTATTTATCCACATCATCATGTAAGCCAATGGCCTATGCTGGCTATATGCAGCCAGGCATCACCTTTCCCTGAACTGATTCCAGGTTTAACAGGCGATGAAACTTCAAATTAAAATAGAATATATCATGCGTTGAATTAATGCCTTGAGGAAAAACTTCACCAGTTCCTGATAAATGAATCAGACAAGACAATCCCTAGTTTGTTTGATGCATCAAAAGGAAACCACATGGGATTTGAGAATGTCAGAGGAGCCAATCACATCACTTGACTCCATCTTTGATCTGTCAAAGTCAATATCCCAATGAAAGGGTGATGGCAGCCATCTCTTTTAGCAAGCCACCATTGCCACTATGTACATAGTGGCAATGGTGGTATTACATACAATCTATTGGTTAGCATTTCTGAACCACAAGATGTTATAAAAATGTACTTTGCATAGCATATTTTCTTTTAATAATGTAGGCCTATTTGTTGCTGGCATTTAGCAGATACTCTTATCGATAGCGACTTACAAAGTGCAAGATCAGAGTAAATGTCATGAACCAGTTACTATAGTCAACAAATGACAGGGTAAATGGTCAAGTAAATAGAGTGCAAATAAATCAATTAAGCTAGTGATGCAGATAACAGGTAAACATCAAACCTAGCATTATGTCGAAACACCATGCAATCTACTTGCCATTTGTGAACAAGCAAACATATGTCATTATCTATCTAATAACTTACATAAAATGTTGAATTTCTATAAATGGTTTGCATTTCTATACTGCCTTTAACCAAAGAGCTTTACAATGTGTGAGTTACATTCACACATGCACACACCGATGGCGAACCATGCAAGGCACCAACCTGCTCATCTGGAGCAATTAGGGGTTCAGTGTCTTTCTCAAGGATACTCTGCCATTAATTGAACCAGGAACCTTGCGACTATTGACTATTTTCTGTGAAGATATTTAGTGCAGAGCGAAATCAGGTCTATTACAGTATATAGATCCATGGGGGACACGATCAACTAAGTATATATCCACATGTTTCCTAGGGTGTTGTGGGCATCACTTCCTGTTGAGTTCATTGGAGTTGACTGGATTTGATTGGATGTGATTGGATGAAAACAACAGGAAGTGCTGCCCACAACGCCCTAGGAAACTTGTGGATAGGGTTGAAGTTGTTAAACCCCAGCCTGCTTTGGTGTTTTTAAAGAGGATCCCCACCAAGTCAGTTCTTACATGTTATAAAACATACAGTGTAATTATTGAAAATCAAAAGCAGATAATTGTCATTAATTGACAGTATATTAATAAAAAAGAGGTCACAGTAATAAGCTGGTAATTCTACATTCTGTACTAGGAATAACAATAAGATTCATATTAATTAACATTACTAATAACATTTGTGTATTTAATGATAGCGTGTTGTTTTGATGCGGGGAGAAAATGTTCCACTTGTTTCATGTGATTGACTTGTAAGGAAATACAAAAATATTTTTTAGCAAGAAATTGATTTGCCATTGAAGACATTGCAATTCTGTCCTGAGCTTTAAACAAACACAAATAAGGTATTTGTTTTATTTATCAGTACAATTGTAATTTCGAGAGAACAGAACACTGGTTCTCAAACTTCTTCATATCAAGGACCCCCACATTTATATGTAGGCTATTTGGCTTTGGCTTTCATTTTTTTGCAGAAACTAGCAGATCTAGATCAGCTATTTTCAAATATAGGGTTAAACTGATTTAGCTGTGGACCCCCTGGCCCCTGGAACCCCCTCAAGGACCCCTGAGGGTCCCTGGATCCCACTATGAGAACCACTGGAATAGAACACATTCGCAGTGTGATTCACAGGCTCATGAAACCACTAGATGTGAATGCATTTCCAATAATTACAGAAACGACACACTTTAAACTGTCTGTAGAGGGCAGTAAAAGATCATTTTTTCCTAGCCCTGAAACATACAAGCATCATGTGAACCATGGCTAATTTTTTCCCAGACATAGCTACCTGTTCCCAAAATGGACAGTTGGTTTTGATAAAAGCAGTGGTCTAAAGTACATTTACTCAAGTATTGTACTTAAGTACAATTTTGAGGTATTTTTTACTTTACTGGAGTATTTCCAATTTTCTGTACTTTTCCTTCTACTCCACTACAAGTATTTGTAGTGGAGTAACTTTAGTTACTACTAGTTGAAGTAGATTTTAATTATCATTACAAAACATACATTACTCACTTCAGCCCTATATTTCGGCCATGTGAAAATAGCCAATCTACAAGCTCACATGCTTCGCGATGTGATGCATTGTGAGCTTTTAGATCTGCTATTTTCAAATACATTTTATGCAGTTGAAAATTTATGAAATGGGACATTCTGCATAATGAGTACCTTCTACTTTTGGTAGTTGTCTTTAAGCACATATTGATAACAATACTTTTGTACTTTTACTCAAGTGAATTTTGAATTCCGGACTTTTACTTGTAGCAGAGTATTTCTACATTGCAGTATCGATACTTTTACTCAAGCAAAAATGTGAGTACTTTTTCCACCACTGGATAAAAGTCTGTCGCACTCGGACATAACTTAATTTTGATCCGTGTGTATAATGTATATTGAGTAGCTAATCATCAATGACAGTTTATTTAGCAGAATGCCAGTAGATAGATAGACAAGCATGTTTTAAACAGGTTAGGCTGTACTGTAAATTACTTTCTGGCCAGGAGAGGGCAAAGTATGCATGTCTAAAAGTGTTTCCACTGCTTGGTAGTAGGGCTACCCATTTGTTCACATTCTAGGCCTATCACTGATTGAGCCTTTAAAATCTGTAGGTATGATAACCTATGCATTAAATTAAAATTGTCATTCATTTTCCAATATTCGCAAGGCCAAAATCACCGTAAGTTGCAGAATCATCAAATAGAGGCAAGAAAGGGATTAGAAAAGGATTGGTTGATTATTTTTTGTTTGTTTTGTTAATTTGTCTTTAAAGAGGTCTTGTTTTATTTTCTTTGGCAATAGTCTCTAGCCTAGCATGCTTGCATTTGTAGCCTAATTGAACATTTATACCTGGAAATGCATACACGCCCTCGGTAAGGATACACAGTAGGCCTACATTAAACATTGAAGACCAAAAGTCGACTTACCTTGAAAGTTTTGCTTACTTTGGTCGTTGGTCTGCAGTGCAAAATGTTCACTTTCCTCCGACACGGCAATGCGTAGTATCTAGATGACGTAACAAGTGGGTGCGGTTATCCAACTGCTGCCCCCTGTAGGCAGAGATTTTGAGCGGGCAAAATGTCCCGCGTCGAAAATAGCAGATGTACAAGCCCACAAAGGCCGAGCGGATGGTCGGGTCACTCGTGATGTTGTAGCTCGGCTGTTTCCGGTGCACGACACCGTGGAACCATAAACTAGAACGGATGGGGATTTGAGGGACCGTCTTCAGAGTCGGCGAAGGTGAAAATGGTAATTGCGGCGTTTCCACGTAGCAGGCCTACGTTTCTGTGTTCTGTGCAGCATAACGGACAATATTATATTGGCCTTCATTCAGGTGTGTTTCTGTTTAGTCTACCATCCTAGGCTACCTATCCACATGTCTGTTGTGAAAAGTGTCTTGTGTCATTGTTTGAGTAACAACTCAGTTGTTGTCGTTTCAGGGTATGGTTTCACATAGCTTCCTGGGCTTGAATGCGTGCATGGGGTGCGGAAAGACATTTTATTAAACATCAATTCAAACTAAGACAAACTTTGCAGAAACATCCACCTATTAGGATTTCAGACAGGAACAGAGTATAGACCCCTACATACTTTAGGGGTCTACTCTGCTTTAAAGGACCACCCATTTTCAACCATACTGTATCTTCATATAATTGGTCCTCACTAATGTTCATTAGTAGTAGATGGCACCATTTCTGTGTGGAAGTGCCCATTGTATGGATGAACAGTTCAAAAACCTGCCTACCAGTGACATCATCGCTGGGGATTTTAAGCTTATAGAGCATCGCAGTTCCCGCCCACTTCCTGGTTTTTCCTGGTGCCGGAAGGAAAAACTCAATGCATTTTTCCAAAAATATTTATATCAATTAATTTAAGCCTAGAATCAAGCCATCCAGGGTCCTGGTGAATCATGACCATAAAACGTTTTTTTCTGTGATTTTTTTTAATTTATTTTTAATTATATGATATACTATATTTAATAAATACCCTTTGTTTTGCTGTTTAAAAAAAAAAACAATCACAGAATCAAACGTTTTATGGTCATGATTCACCAGGACCCTGGATGGCTTGATTCTAGGCTTAAATTAATTGATATAAATATTTTTGGAAATGTCAATGGGAAAAATGCATTGAGTATTTTGCGGTGGAACCCGGAAGGGGCGGGAACTGCGATGCTCTATTACAGCCTTAATTATCTTCCTGGAAATATACAAGGAAGGGACACCGGGCATGCGCCATGACGCTCATGTTGCAGTGAATGAGAACCAGCTGGACCAGCTTCTGAACAAACACTATTTCTGAACGATTGCGACCTTTGTCATATAATCGGTTCAGGAATATAAAAGAAGACCTATCACATGTTGTTTTGTGATCACTGGTTTTTCGATGTACACAGTACGTAGTTTTATTTAGGCATTTAAACAGCGGCAGGTGTAGTTTCAGGCTCGGTAGTATCGTCAAGGTACGTTCATATACTTTACTAGCTCTCATTGACTGCAATGCATTCCATCGAACTCCTGGCTGCAGTTTGCCACCCAGTGCGACAAATCTGCCAGTTGGAAATTGCTGGATAGAGAAAATGACGTTGGTGTCCCTTCCTTAATTTACCTTCCTTGGAAATATAGAACACTTTTCTTGCATCAACAAAAATAAGTTTTTGATCTTTTTTTAAATGACCAAACCTGCCTAGTGCCTACTATTGATGTCACTGGTAGGCAGGTCCATTCAAATCCATATTATTTTTTATTGTATGCAGTCAAATGTATTCAAAGACTACTCTTTCTTTATATGCGCTGCCGTGGTTGGTGCTGACAAGCGTGCTCTCTTCTCTCGAGATCAAATGAGTTATCTTATTCTATAGCCTCATTTTAATAAGCTTCAGGAAAATGTTGATAATGTAGTTGTTTACACACCCAGACTTGTCCGAACAATGGACGCATCGCTCCGGGTGACGTGCTGTAGCCTGTGATGGAACAATATTTACCTTGACATGAAACATAAAATTATACTCAAAACAATCTATTCAGTTAGACTTAATGTTTTTGTTTAAAGAAAATTAAGATACAAGAAGAAAGTTTTACAATGAAAGACAAGACAAACTGTTTTTACATCATGTTTTCAGTCGAGTCATTAACAAATGGTTACCATATTATTTTGAATAAATTAAAGTGACGTAGTGTGATTCAACGCGTTGTGTTCATTCAGTACAGCGCTGCGTTCTACGAGGGAGTTAGGTTACTGTGTCTGCGGTGTGGAGTTTTGTTTACAGCAAGGGAGGGGAGTAACTTGAAACTGTAGCTAGATGCTTGCAATCTCTCAGACTGATGGCTCTGTGACCAGCAAGACCAGCTGTGTTACAGGCATCCAGAGCCTCGCGAGAACTCGCGGGGTAGATTCTTTTTTTATTTGAATATATTAGAATAATGGAATATTCGTTGTCAGGCCAACATTAGTGAGGTGACAGCTGAGGTCCAATTAAATGAAGACAAGGTTGAAAATGGGTGATGTGCTCCTTTAATGAGAAGTCTTATAGCCACTGGCCTACTCTAATCTGCAATGTCGCATTAATGTACAGACTGGCCTTTGAGAATAAAAAAAAGAAAGAACAGCTCTCAGGTTTAGTTTGCTATTTATTATTTGTTTGGAAGTGGAACTGAGGCCATGACAATAACATATGCTCATTCATAAATTGAGCAATATTTCCTTTTAATTTTGACTTTTTCGAAACACCTCTGTCGTCCAAAGCCTTTCCTTCTGATTTAGGCATTATGGACAATCTGGATGATTGGATCTGGATGAAGTACTGTAGCACACCACCCCTTGTCAAAGTGATGAATATGGTGTGTACACACAGCTGTTAATATGAGATCTACAAAATTATGAAAAACAGGAATTATTTTTGTCTCTTCCCACAACAGTGATCAACAATCACCAGGCAGACAGACAGAGGAGTTCCGGATCTGTAGAACCTATACAATATCTCCAGATGTCCGACGTATCGTTGTCCATGAGCAGGTACCAAATACACTTGTGAGCGTTAACGTTTGGCCTCGACCACTGAGAAGGATGTTGCAGGATGTTGGATCCAGTTTAATGATCTTACCTACTTCTGTGGGCTCAACGGATGATGGACCCTGTGTGTGTGTGTCATCCGTAGATAAGACTACCAGCGCCACAGAGTTACTGCAGATCCAGATGCTGCCTGCTACAGCACACTCCTCTAGAGAGGCCTATCAGATGGCTTCCCCAGCCCTGCTGTCTGAGATCTTCTAAGGGATGCTTCAGGGAAGGCAGAGGGGCCCTGGAGTCTTCCTGCTAGAGGGGCATAGATGCTCTTAGTCAGCATCCACTCTAAATGGTGAAAACACCTGGATACAAAAGGCAGTCTAAACAAACCTTGTGCCCTAGTGATGGAAAAGCAGGACAGGGTTAGATTGTAGTGTGCAGTAGAGTACATGTGCTGCTGGTGGTCATTTCATTGGGTTTGAATTTCATGCCACGATGATTAGCCACAACAAATGATAGATGGTTTACTGGACGTGATGTTCGTTCTCAGTGACTCATTCTGAGCACGGCCAGTGACAGATGGAGTGCATAACTCTTGTCATATTCAAATGGCAGAAACATTACATTATGCATCACAGGAATAGAATGGAAATGATTAAAATGGAACAGAATACAGTCAAGCTGAATATTAATTTTACTTGTCTAAGCCAAGGAGAACAGATGCACTTTAATTCCTAAAATCAAGTATAATATAATACAAAATCATAAAATGTTTCATCAAAGAAATTTGATAGAATACAGCAGAATATTATTCGTTTTTCTCTGTGGGTAGCTGATGTGATTGTACAACTCATTTGTACTGCAGTCAAAGGTCCTGTTCTGTACCAATCCCTCACAATGACACACACACATGTAAAATGAGTTTTTAGAATGAGATGTGAATCATGTGATATTTTGGAAAGACGAACATGAAGGTATTTTGACAAATGACGGTCTCCTGAGGACAACACAGGATAAGAAAGCAATGCCTTAACAAACTTATCACCTGGTGGGTCTGTTGTATGACACCACGTTGTCATAACGGTCCACCCGGGTATCTGTTGAATCATTTACCATCCAGATAAAGTCTTCCTTGTTAGTTTTAGCTTTTATCCAAGCAACAGTCGAGACAACGTGTCTCACATGGTGAGTGATATTTCTCCATAGAGGTGTTGTGGGGTTATATATCGGTCAAACACGCTGGCCGTCATGTTCTGGTGAGCTGCTGTACTCTACCTTGACAGGTACTCTGCTGTGTCATGCGTTATAGCGGAACGTGAGCAAAAGTTTTGATTAATGTCGTTGATACTTTTGTCCTTGGAGATTGCGTAGCAGTAAAGACTGCTAAAAATACCCCGAAGTTGGAGAGAGTTTGGTTTTTGTACTCTCTGTGACACACACACACACACACGCGCACACACATACGCACACAGAGATATACACACCCTTCTCTATCTCATCCTGGGAACGTGACCCTGGTTGCCAGCTGGGTGGGACTTCCTACCAACCCCTTCCCAACGCTATCTCCTCACCTAAACATGTCTGACATGAGAGGGAAACCTTGCGTTTCCTCCTTTCACTGTTTATAGACATCTATCATGATAGGTTGAGAGGTCATTGTGTTCTCTTTTTTCAGTGCTCTTGTACTTTGTTGTATGACCTGTAAACTGGAGGTCAGGAAGGATGTGATGGAAACGTTGGTCAGGCCCTACCTGCTGGTGTGAGGATAGGCTTTGTAATCTGAGGACACAAGCACTATTGGATGACGATGGAGCGAACTTGGTCTTGATTACAGCTGAGAGTGATGACGTATGATAGCTTGACATTTGTTATTTCCTAACGTGAGTGCAGCTGATTGTTTATTTTACTGTCAGCCCATGACTTGGGTTCACCACGGGTTGCCATGTTTGTCACATTGACTGGTAGTGGTCCCATAGTCTGATCCAGGTCCATTAAGCCTGATTTAATACTTTCTCGTACGACAGTGTTGCAGACCTAAAATAGCAAATGTATAGGGAACGGGCGTAGTGACATCAGAGTCAAGATTTGCCGTTAACTCCGCCCACTTTCGACGTCATCTTGCAGTCTGACCAGTTTGATGCGGAGAAACGTCAGACTGTAGTTCTATGCTTCTTGTCTGGCAAGCAGCAAGTTCTCGTGACAGTGGAGTGTAGACCGTGTACATTATCTTCCATCTCTCTTCTATCTCTAACTTGTCTGTCGCTCTAATTTAGTAATGGGACGACGGTGCTGCGTGGTCGGATGCAATAGCAAGTGTTCAGACGTTGGCGTTAAAATGCACACATTTCCAACTTGGACGCAAAACTACTGAGATGAGATGTTGTATATCAAATAAATGTTGTATGGCTTGGGTGTCAGCTGACGAAATAACATAACCTTCAACAACATTCCCAAACATCTCACAGCTCTCTACCTGCGCTAAAACGAGCATGACAGCACACAATCAAAATATAAACATCTGTTGTGTTGATCAGATGGAGTCTCGCAGAGCTAGTGGCTAGTGGCTAGTGGCTACTGGCCAGTGGTGGAAAAAGTATTCAAATGTTTTACTTAAGTAAAAGTATGAAAAACTGTAAATCCATTCAAATCGATCCATTCAAATCCATTAAATCCTTCAAATCCATTCAAATTTGTCGAGTTATGTTGATGTATACAAGCTTTTAACATAATACGTATTTTAAAACTTTAAAGGTGGTTGTGTGTTACAGGTGTCAGACTTGACCCTAGGCACGCCGCACGACCATGGCATGCTGGGAAAGATAACCAGAGGCAGGCTTCATTTCAGTTCTTCAGTGAGAAGAGGTGAGTCCAGTTCCTGTTCTTTGCCTTCAGTATGTTGTGTGACTACATATAAAGTGTTGCAAGCAGTCACCAGCCACTCCTGTAGGGCAAATGCAATGCATTACTTTCATCCTGTGTTTTTACCGTCCGTTTTACATTATTAAAGTCAGATGGAGCCCATTTTTGTTGTCCAGCATCAGTTGATTCAGACATGTGTGACCAGAACATCAGTGACAGCATATGGGCCTGGATTCAAGTTGTTTCCCGGGGCCCTTAAAAAGAACCTCTTCCAAACCACACTTTCAAACCGCACTCAGGTGGCACCATTAAGATGCAGCTGGAAAAGGCATCCAAGTGTTTACTTTGTGACTGTTTGGGGCACTTTTCCCATGCGTTGTGACTCATATGTTAGGCAATAATGAAGCCTAATTTAAGATTACTTTTAAAGACATTTTTAAGGTCCGGTTTCTGCCTCAGGGTGGAACATAAGTTGGTGCCCCAGCCAAGTCCTGAAGATCAGTAGGCTTTAAATGTAACTTCACTATAAAGCAACAGTGATTATATTAGTTTGAAATTATTATCCACTGAAAGAGGTCAATTATTTTCACTTTAAGTAGCTCGTCTAAACCTAAGTGAAAATGATTAAATACATCCAGATCATTGATGTTAATTAGGGAACGAGAAGAAGAGCAATTTTCTCTTTCATTGTCTGTCATGAGAATGGAGAGATTTTTCGAATCAAACTGTCAAACTCTACCCTTGCAAAAAAAAAAAACACTTTAGCAAGTAAATGTAATTACATTATAGCAGTGTTAGAGATTATGAAGCACACTTGGACACACTTAAACTGCTAAATATTTAACAGAAGACAGACACCCATCATAATGAGATTCTGCTCAGGCAAGATCTACAGTACTACAAAATGAGAGAACAGACCGAAATTCTGACATACATTTGGGTTACAAAAGAGCCTTTCTCCAAAAAAACACTTATTAAAAAATGTGAATCTACAATATATTTGCATCCCCCAAAAATATTTAAAAACCAAAGTACCTTATTTTCCGCACTATAAGGCGCACCGTCAGTGCGCCTTATAGTGCGGATGCGCCTTATAATCCGATGCGCCTTATATATGTATCAATATTGGTTCCCTTGGTTTCCGCACTATAAGGCGCACCGTCAGTGTGCCTTATAGTGCGGATGCGCCTTATAATCCGATGCGCCTTATATATGTATCAATATTGGTTCCCTTGGTTTCCGCACTATAAGCCGCACCGTCAGTGTGCCTTATAGTGCGGATGCGCCTTATAATGCGGTGCGCCCTATATATGAAAATAATACATTTATTGAAGGTGCGCCTTATAATGCGGTGCGCCCTATATATGAAAATAATACATTTATTGAAGGTGCGCCTTATACTCAGATGCGCCTTATTGTGCGGAAAATACGGGTAACCACCATTTGGATATTAGACTATTTTGATAGAAATCTGTAATAATATTGATTTACAGTAAATTAGCAAGGGAGATGTCAATTGAGAATGTACTTTCATTTTTGTTTGAATGTTTTTTAAATTATCTGTATGCATGTTCATTTGAGTACTGTCCTTTCCACGCCAAAATACATCAACACTGGGTTATTGACTTATTCCCTGTTTGTATAATTTCTGTCATTATTTGTCATACTTTTCACTGAAGCCATTTTTTACAGTAAATGACTGGAGCTTATGAGATAAACCTCAGCTTCAAAAGCCTTTCATGTGGCAGGAAATTAATACACTAATGTTACTGTAAATGTCATTGGTGGAGTTAACGATCAGTCATGACAGGTCTCAAATTGTTTTCTAAAATAAGAGACGCTTCCTGTTCTGGGAGACTATTAAAACTCTCTGTACACGCATGGTTGAATGTAAACATGAGGAAAAAGTCAGATTTTAACTTGATTTGGTCCACATTTGATCTATTTACTGTTTAATCAGTGAAAACAGATGCTCTGTAATTTCCCCCTTGAGGTCCGCATGAGAAAACCTGTCCTGTGCCACAAAATATAAAGAATCAGAATGTTTAACCCTTTGTAATTCTAACCAATTTGATTTTGTTCATCCATTCAAAGCTTCTCTAGGCTTTTAGAGACCCAGATAGCTTGATATTAAGAGGTATGGAGGTATCATTTTGATGATGAAGGCAACACACTTGATATCCCACATGTCACGCTATGATTTCTGCAAAACTCCATCCCATATATAATTAGGACTCTAATAGTTTTGGCTTATCCTTGTCCAGGCCTGTTGAAAGATTGCTTTGCCAGAAACACATGCGCAACTCTTCAAAATGAGGTTTGGCACTGGGTCTGCTATGAAATTATACCTGTGGGTGGAAAGGCCAATAGGAACTCAAATATAGGATAGATCTTAGGAACACGTAAGGAGAAACACCGGTGGGGTGACTCCAGGTAGATTCGAAGAGGGCAGTGAGGTAGAGCCGACATTATTTGAGTTGGAATCACTCATCTTTAGAGGGTTTTACTTGTCATTCATCAACATTTTCACAAAAATAGAACAACCTGTCCTCACATGAAATTCCTCCAAATATTATGTGGAGCGATTTTTGAGCTACATTCAAGATGGCAGCATGGGAAAGTGTTGAGTGTTGAGACCAACCCATTTAGACCTGAGGCAGATTCTAAAAACGCCTTCTAAAACCTAACCTAAGTTTTCTGAAAACGTTCAAATTCTTACTAAAAAAAATAAAAAGAATATGCTGCTATATGTATAGCAACAACTAATTAGACACAGAGGTGGCTCCCGGATTGAAAGGTATAACAACGTATAGGTTACCACAGGTCGAAATAGGTTAATAATTGTATTTCTAACTATAAATATTTTTGAGTTCACGGATAGCATTGATGATGCACCATGATGAAATATGAACACAATTATGACTTGTAAATCATTCAGGAGTGGCAGCTTCTGAGACGCAGGCTGCACTGATCCCAAGATAGCATCAGTCTGAAAGTGCCAAATCATGCTGGATGCCATTGCGCATTTATTACCAGGACCCTGGGACTAAGAGAGGTGGGGCAGGATGTGGAGACGTTTGAAACTAGAACAAGTTGTCCCACCAGTGACTGATAAAAAAAAAGGTCCTGCTTACAAAATTGACCTGTCATGTGGTCTTGGCCCAGAACACCTATCACAGGTATTTATAGCAGCCAGACAAGTTGGCAGTGGTGCCTCTCTCTCTAAAAAAAAAAACATGACCCAGGGCCTTCAGAACATTCTCCCCAAGGACCCCAGGAATAGTCCCCAAAATCCCCCCTCATCCGGTCGTTCTTGGAGTATTACCCAAAAAGACTCTCTGAACAAATTAGGAGATTAAAGAGGAGTTGGACCAAGGAACTGGGTTCGGGTTTCATTCAGACAGCACTCTTGTGTCAAAATAGGCCCTCCGAGTGGCGACAAGGCCTGGGCCACCAAACTGCCCTGCTGCCAAGTCCTGCATTCCAGCTGAGTATTTTTAGTGTTGGCATTTAAACTTGGCAATGTGTTACATACCCCAGGCCATATGTACTATTTCCTGTTCCTGTGAAAGATGGAGGTTTGGAGCTCAACCACCTTTTAAAAATGGGCAACAAAAATTATGAACTGCCTTTTTTCCTACTCTCGGCATCACTGTGTCGGATGCCAACCCTTTTCACAGAGAACGTTCTTCCTCTTGACACTCAGCGCCTGGTTGGCATGCAATTTGATGGTAGCTGTTATTTATGCCCCAAGTACACATAAATGGAATGCAGTGACACCCAAACGAATGGGCATCATGTTATGTCAGCCATTTCATGAATGTAATCTGACCCCTGGTGTGAGACTCAGTGGAGACAAAATTGCCCAGTCCCATTGCTCTGACCTGCCATTGAGAAGGAGAATACTGTTGTCTAATGGACTGGAATGTTTTAGGAAATTAGGGAACCCCGCAGGGATGCCGCGTTTGTGGTACGCCATTTCTATGTTTGATGTAGCACGGAAGATGAAGAAGGGTGAAGAGAGACAGAAGACTCAGAGATCAAATGCAGCAGCTGTATAAGTAAAATAAGACATAACATAACCGCTGACTAAGAAATGATGCACCAGAAAGGTCCATCTGTCATCAATGTTTGGTCCAAACTCACAAATAAAAACAATGATGGGCGAATATTAAAAGATTTTCAAAAATGGCAGGTTGTGACGTAACGTACTGTAGATCTGCTATTTTAGAAAAATGTTGAATAGATCTCAAGTGGTTAAATGACTCCTCTGTAGGTATCGTTAAGTATTCTTCTTGTTTACCTACCTAAATATTGTCTAGCAAGGTCATAGAGATCTCTAACTCTGCAATTATCCCATTCTGTCACATGAGTTGGAATAAGGCTCACAAGATAAGGCTATGAAGTTTCCATCCTGCTGTCTCAACAGTAGCCCATGTAGGCCCATGTAAGCCGTGAGTCCCTTTTGGGAACCGAGAGATTTCCGAGATTTCCACTCTGGGTTTATTCAGTGAAGAGCCCTGAGCAGTGGATGCATTCTATTCTACGTTATCTGCTTGGTTATCGCTAATTTAATGCCTCTACAGTGATATTAGAAGCCGATTCTGAGCTCACAGAAAGCCTTGAGCACCGCTGGCTAACACCGACCACCGAAAATGTGTTCAATGGATAAGAACACCTCCCACTGGGTTATGCTAACAGGCAGCACTTGTGAAGTCGTCTTTGAATGTCACAGATTGTTGAACAAGTGCCTGATTTTCATGCTGTGGAGTATGGTGTTGACAGCACATTTCCTAAAGACTCTGTTTTCCTTGACACTGAATAATTAGCGATGATAGGGTGAACAGAGCGCTGGCACTGCCGGATTTGATTTTATGACCCATGCCTCAGTACTGCCAGCACTCCATATTTCCCTCCATAAAAGAGAGTGTTACATTCATTGTTAACTTATGGAGAGGGATAAAGAGTTCGAGTGACCATTTTCCATTACGCCATACTTGAAAACAAGTGGCAATGTGGATTTTAACTTGCGTACATAAAACTACAGTTTGACTGATGTTTTAAATCCATGGGAAATGTCCGTCCAGGATGTCCCTGCACTTTAAATTAAATTAAATTTACTAGTTACGGACGATTAAAAATGGAGAGTGACTCATGCAAGGTACAAAACGTATGAAGTATTCCAAAAAAGGGACCGCTCCTTTTTGCAGCCCACATTGATTTACCTAGCTTTAAAAGTTTAAATAGTTCCACTTGCTGTAACATCTGCTTCTTATGAAAATTGAGTAGATCAAACACTTCACTATACTGTCAAACTCTCTACGCTCACAGGGAGGCAAACCTGTAAATCATTCACCAATGTGCCACTCTTGATACACGATGGCATAAGGTGCAGACCCTCTCTCAACACGCATGCACATTTGATACCCAGAGTGATCGAGTGCTTGTGTGTGAAAATTACCTGATATCTAAAAAGTCTGCATGGTTGTATGTGTGAGAGAGATATGGAGACAGTGATACAGAGAGGCAGAGACATGAGATTTTGCCCCATCTCCAACAGACTGAGCTGTGGTTGGACGTGCAGTAGAGTAGGTAACATCCTGCAGCACTCAAACATCCATCTGGAAAATAAGTCAAACTCATAAATCATAAAGTCCAGCACGGTGGGTCGGCAAACCACTCTTGCTACCATAAATGTGTGTCTATTGCAAAAAGAAGAAAAAAAATGAAAATTTACTGCGTCAACATATAGAATTGCCCTCATACAAATACAGATGTGTCTTGGAGTGTAAGAGCTCTGTATTCCCAGCAAAAGTGGTGCCGCCTGTGAAAGCACTTACTTTAACCATGCCTACCTAATTCAGTTACTGCTATTGACCTGTATCTCAGGTCAAAACCATTTTTGATTAGAATTCAAGAAATTGTCAGTGCTTTGGATTGTTGAGTCAAATGTTTTCATTTGGTATAATTCAGTCTTACTCTCAGTGAAATGCTAAGATCAATAATGGACATTGCAACATTGAAAAAGAGTGTATTGTGTATAATATCATGTGCATCTGTTTTCTGTAGGTCGATCTGAAGACACAAAAATAAGAATCTCTTAAAGTCATGTTGTCTTTTGGAAGAGCCTTGGGTTGTATATAGCTAGTCCAAATATCGTCTATCATCTTTTCTAGTACTTACCCAGGGATGCGTGCACCACAACTATGTGCAGACTTGCGACTGCGACTGCAGATCCCATAGCCCATGGCAAAAATGATAATAAACAGCTTACATTTTGGGAAAGTGAAAAATAAGCTTTGTCAGTACCTGCATATGCAATGGTAAATGCCCTTGTGCTGTTTCAGCTCAATTGACCATCCAACTAACAAAAAATGCATGAGAACGGCCATGTAACTATAAATGCCCCTGTCTGCCAATTGGCCATTATGATGTCACTGTAGCATGCTGAATGCTACTGTGGGTTCTTGTCGATAAAATAGACCTTTTTCATGGCAGCCATAGGCGATTTTTGCCTCTGCCAGCAGGGGGGCAAAGGAAATATATCAACATATATGTTTTTATATATGCAACACTATGTTTATCATATATGTGACATATTCAAAATTGGCCGCCTGCATATATGTCTCTACATTCATGTACATATATATCCTTATATGCGGCATATATGTGGACATATATAAGCTATATGTGAAACATGTTTCCTATATATCCACATATATGCACATACAGTATATGAACCTGAATATGGCATATATGCAGCATATATTCTGCATATACTTGCCATATATTGGCAAAAGAATATATGTATCGTTATATATCTCTGCTGTCTAGCAGCAACCAGCTAACTCCAAAATGTTCATTTTTCAGGAAATGACAAAAACAAAACAAAAAGTGGAGTTAGGAGGTTTTGTTCATCATTGATAAGAACCGCTAAATGGACCTCCAAGGTGGAGCCTGGAGTCAGAAAAAACTCCACTCTAAGCTAACTCCACAGCTAACTCAGCTAATTCCCCTTTGGTGAACTTAGCTGGTTTAGCAGAAAGTTTGAGGATCCAATGGAGTTAGCTGGTTTTGGCAGAAGCACTTTTTAATACTTTTCATTGATTCAATATTTTTTAAATCAACACACAGACGTAAAGGGTGTTCAATAGCACTGATTTATGTAAAACAAAATGCAAAAGTGGATAAATGGAGTTAGCTGCTTTCAGGCCGGACAGCAACAATATATTGTTATATATATATTATATATATATTGTTTCTGTCTGCTATTTTATATATATATATATATATATACACACACACACCACTCGACCTTCAAATCTAGTCCCATTCTGCCCTGATCAGAGCAATGGTCACCGAGTTATGACCATTTCAAGTGTTAAACACTACTGTAACACTGCTGTAGTGCCCCATATGTATGACATTTAGGTTTGTCGGTGTGACTATTCTCATTCAAGTCCCTTGAACAGTATTAGTGCCAAGTTTGTTGTAGATTGGAGCATTGGTGCGCCTGTGGGACTATTCTCATGGCAGACCCCTGAACAGTAGTTGTGCCAAGTTTGATGCGGATCAGAGCAACGGTGCACCTCACGGGGTCATCCCTATGTTCCCTAGGTTCTATGTTCCCCACTTACCTTAGGGTTAGGGTTTGGGGTTAGGTTTAGGGTAAGCCCCGTTTTGAGGTCCCTCTACGTAGGGTGCCAGCAGAGTGCGACACCTGCGAACGGTGGATAATATTGTTGATTTTTAACTTTTCCCGCACATAATATCCAGAAAGTAAAGATATTCTCCCCTGCTCTCAGATGTTTTACATTTTAGCGGTCAAGGACATTTTACAAAGGGGTTGAAACAAGCTTTTTTAATCGCTTAATCGTCAGCCTGTGCCATGTTTTCCCAATGCAACCTTCAGTGGAGCAGTACTGCGGTTGACTGGCCACAGGCTGACTAAAAAAACCCGATTTAAACGCTTGTTTCAACCCGTCGCTAAAAGTGTCTTGACCGCAAAAAAATTAGACATTTGAGAGCAGGGGGAATACCTTTACTTTTTGCATACGATGTGCGGAAAAAGGTAAGAATCAACCATATTGGCCACCGTTCGCCGGTGTCGCACTCTACTGGCACCCTACGCAGTGGAACCTCATCTCGGAGCTATACAGCGGAGGGAGAGTTTACGATTGGAGCTAGGTTTAGGGTTAAGTTTAGGGTTAGGGTTAGGTAAGCGGGGAACATAGAACCCGGGGAACATAGAACTTGGGGGAAATACCTCACAAATCCGAATGTTACATTTGCAACGTACACCATCGGCCCGCCCACCCACCCTGTAAGCAATTTTAATATAGGATTATGACTCTTTTTAATTCAATTCAAGTAGTTGAATTTGGCGGAAGTACCATTCACACTCCAAACACATAAATGAACAACAGAAACAATGCGTTGAGCTCATAGACTGTAAAACAATGGTCGAAGGGAGCCCCATTGTTTTCTGCAGACCCGTTTTGAAGCCACTTTTCTGGCGAATTCACCATCTTTGAACTTCCGGTACCGGAAACTAATGTTATTGGCTGGAAGGGCAGCGAGGGCGGGTCTTTACTTGGCAGAACCAGTAGAAGCCCTAGAAGCATACCCTACTTTATCATTCATTTAAAAATAAATGGGACCATAATTATGATCATTGAAATACTTTAAACTATTGAAAACATAAAGTATTTATGAAAACTTTAATTACGGTAATAAAATCAAGTGTAAAGTCCGGCCAAAACCTCATTCACTTGAATGGAGTGTTAGTTTTTCTGCAGCCAGCAGGAGGGGAAATAGTGACATCTGCTGGGCCATTAATGAGAACTGCAGGGGATTCTGTGGCTCTTCCTTATTGGCCTCATTTTAAAAACCGGATGCTTGCAGCCTGGGTTGAGCTATAGTTTTTCTTGTTTGATTTGTTTATTGCAAACAGCTGACAGTTTGTGAATTTTGCCAATAACCCTAATTTGCAGTGGGGGCTGACTAATTTCAAGCACAACTGTATATAATATTTCTGGTTTATTGCTCACAGAGCACAGAAGCAACATAATATATGATATGGACAATATTTGGACTTATATAGCTGACTATAACCAGCTGACTGTAAAGTTCAAAGATATTTTATGTGGTGAGAATGATGTACTTGACTGTAAATATTTAGGTTTGATTATTATACAGTATATATGCATGAACAACTGTAGGCACATGCCATGGCATATAGGTTTGCAAGCAGGCAAACACACAGAATAACATAGTTGGTGTTTGTGTGTGTCTCTTTCCGCACACAGCGCACACGCATGCACACACACACACACACACACACACACACACACACACACACACACACACACACACACACACACACACACACACACACACACACACACACACACCTCAAGTGGGAATTCAGAGAAACCACATTGTATATCTTCTCTACAGCTTAGTACACACTGGCTCTATCAGTCACTTGTTCAAAGTGATGTGAAACATTGTGTTCATTAATATGACAGAGGGGCTGAGTGAGCACAGTGCAACCTAACTAACACTTGACATGTGTGCGGTACCCTATTTAGGCTGCTTGTTTATGGTTCCGTCAGGTTGATAGACAGTCGCTCCAACAACATCACATAACAGCGTTGGATTTCAAAGGCCCTTTCGGCACGCCAACCTCTTCTGCGGGCACCCCTTTGAAGTCCATGTCTGCTACTGGATACCAAAACAATACCAGGTAAATATAGAGAAGCAGGTAATAGAGACTGTAATTGAAGCAGAGAACACCTCCTTGGTGTATCTAGCCATAAGATAAGAGAGGGAATTATTTCTGGCCTTTCCTGGTTTACTCCGATGTACAGTGATCAGGAGTGAATTAATCAATAGAGGGTTTCCTTTCAAATGCACTTTTTAGAGTAGGTGCCCTTTCTGCATCCATCATGTTTGTTTTGGGCAAATTCAGCGTTCTACTGTATGACTGGACTGGTTCCCTTAGAAAGCACCATGTCATACTGCTAGTCTGTAATTGATTTTGTAAACATAAGATCTTTGTTTATTTTTGCACAGGGGACATTCTATGCAAGTTAGAAGACTTGTTAAATAACTATTGCAAGATTTCCAAGAATCATATCTCAGACTTATCGCTGTGTGGAGTGTCATCAGCAGTTGTCACTGAGCCAGTAGATGGCATGCTACCATGTGGAGTGACATATACCCGGGGGGTACAGGGGTGGTTTCTAAACCCAGCGGCAGGGGATCCTATCCACTTTCTATCTCCCACCCTTCTCTCTTTTCCTCCACAATCTGTCTATCCCTAACCCACATTATCACCTGGCTCACCATCTCTTCTCCCCAAATATTATTTTACTCCTCTCATTCTCACTTTCTTATCTTTCTTTCTTTCTTTTTTTCTTACCTTTCATTCCCTGCTATTTACATCTTCTATGTCTATTGGCACAGAACAAAGATCAGAATTTTTTACCTTTTGTGGTCATCATGGTACAATTCTCAAAAACAAATGTCCTGAGGTTTCACCCTGCTAGGAGATACATGTAAAGTTCACATCTGTTAAAATGTTTAAACAAAATCAGATCAGACTCATGTCTGTGTCTGCATGCAAGCAGCCAGTTAAGAGACATGGCGTCTGGTCAATCAGTGTAATGCGATCCCAGGCTTTGACCAGGGGTCGCTTCAACAGCACAGCCACTCCAGTCACCCACTTGACGCATCAGCTGTGTGGCACCTCTCCTGTTAATGCACCACGGCGGAGAGGAGGAGCACAGCAGAGTAACTAGGGCCTCTTGGGCCTTCTGTCTTCAGCTCGCAAAACACTGTGGAAGAACTGTCACTGTTGCATAAACACTCACAACAGATGTCTAAGGTGCACTGTAGTCCCACTTCGGGTGATTGGAAACATGCTGTTGCAGAGAATGAGCACAGTTCACTGTGCTGCTAGCGCTGTGCTCACCCAAGTCAGTGCATTCCCCCCCCACTCCCCCACAGTGTTCCGTTACAGGATTGATGATGAAACGAGACGAACGAGAGCTTCATTACAACAATGGTCCAACCACAACACAGTGCACTGACAATCCATGATATACACTAAAACCCGGCACGGGGACAGATTGGGACAAAAACGTAGCATGACATAAACCAGGCTTCCGCTTGTCCTCATTTTAAGCTCCCTGTCCTCATCCCTATCATGTTCCCCATCTCTCAATGGCTATGATGAAGTGCTGGTATTGCGGTTTTGCATATCACGGCATGACACATCATATGCTCTCTCTCTGATGCTTAAGCCCCGGCGCTCAAAATGTTCACCAAGTGGTGGTGGACTAAAGAACGTTCCCTCCGCCCTGCCTGCTCACTCCTCATGGCTAGGGCCTTAGCAGCCCTTGATTTATGGATACAGCTGTGGTTTGGCGATAAAGACACCTGTCCGTCCTCCATCAGCACTTCCTTCCCACAATGAAGAGCCCCTGTGCTAACCTGGGCAGGGTATGTCATCCCGGTGACCCCAGGGTCAAGAGAGCTTGGTTCTGCTGACAACCCTCTGGAGCATGTGGCCTTGTTCGCCTACACCCGCTTCCCTGAATCCTGTGCCAATGTTTGTTGACCAAGACGTACTCATAATGTTTACTACGGAGCGGCAACTGGCTACACTGTGACAGTCATTGATGAATTAATTGGAACCAGTTCTCGAAAACAAAAGAGTGGAAAAAAAGACACAAAGATTATATTGAGGTAGTTTCTGTTTGAGCACAAAGACTCTTTGAGATACGTTGGACTCACATCTATTATATAGATCATATATATATATGATTAATAACATATTTTTTTTGTTGCACTTTTTATTGTCAATAATGTTGCAATATTTGCATACATCATTTGCATATATATTTCCTTCTGTAAAGTTGTATGTTCTCAATGGATTCAAACAAATGTGGCCAGTATCATTGAAAAACTACTTACAATATGAGCGTTTGCGAAACAGCAAAGTGTGACATAAATAATGTTTCTCTTTGCAAAAGCACACACATCAATGGAGTTAATGACAATCCAATGTGTCATCTGACACCCACCAGGGATTAAACTCCTGCCATTTTGATGGACACACTCATGTCATGTGACAGGGGTCAGGTGATTTGTGGGTCTTTCTGGTAGGTAGGGTTAAGGCCCTCTGCCTCTTGAGGAGAAAATGGCACTGGCATGACCCTCTGTGAATGCCTGGTCAGTCTAAATGGACGAGTAACCCTGGCATCTCCACTGACCAGTGTCATCAAGGGCTGTGACATGAAGTGACACTGTCCTGGTAGGTAGGCTACAAATGCTATTCCTCTGCTGGCAGCAGCCACAAGGGCACCTTTATATACTGTGGCTACTGATAAATGATGGTGTTTGAAATAACTTGAAACTCAACACATTTGCTGAAAATACATATTTCAAAAGGGACATGGCAGTGAAGTGTGTATGAATCATAGTGAACATGTGCTCTCTTTTTAAGGTTGTGCAACTACAGTACAAGATATTTGATGCTGATCATTGTGCACTTTTTTTAATTCAACAATGATTAATTGTTAACTACAATTAATTGTAAACTCTTGTCAGACCGTGGGTCGGAAATGATGAGTTGGCTTTCCACTCTGAGTTCGTAATATAGTTTTATGGTCTGCGTATCAACACCACCAGTATCAGCTCACGCGTAACTGGCTTAATCTGCGTAACTGGTTAGCAATAAATCATAAAACCAGTGAAAGTACACCAAAAGGTGTTCTACGTAGTTGTGGTTGGGATGGCCAACCTAAATGGGCAACGCCACGGAATGTTGAGTTCTTTTCCACAATCACATCCTTGTCATTCTTGGCCTTGACGAGCTCTCTGAAGTCTTTGTGCTGCTAGCCCCCCATAGAGGAGCATCAATGGAGAGACAGATAGTTGTCTGACAGCCACTCAGTAGCCCACTGGGGGCATACAGCCTGGCTGGACTTCTCTATGGTAAAGCTATTGAGTTTGGGGCAGGTCACACACTCTGTCCCTCTTTATGGGTCTCTGGTCTGTGACAGCCACTGGGAATGAAGCCCGGCATTATCTAATGGAACAGAATTCATTAGACTGTATATGAACAGATCATCAGTTAGGAAAACGAGCATTTGGGGAGAAGAGCTACATCTTATCTGGTTTCCATCTAGCATGTTAATACTAATTCACAAAGACTGGAAGATCTAGTTTAATATACTATAAAGGTCATCTGTCCATATATGTCATAAATCACAATTTGAGGCAAAATGTGACCAGGACAATGGAACAATTTGGTTGATTTCTTTTGTGTGCCACTGAAATGATCAAATTTTGCATTCAAGATACAGTAGGGCCCTTTGGTGACTTCAATAGCCTCATAATTTCCAGTCATTCAATGGACTATTATTGAATCCTGCTGTTCTCATACTGTGCATACAATACTCTGATTATAGGCTTTCACTTTCAATTTGTATTGAATGCATTTTTAAGAGTGGAATTTTAAATAAACTCAAGGTTTGAATACATCTTTTAACTTTTGTATGTTTATTTTATTGCCATTACTGGATATATTATCTGATTTCAGAGAGAAGGCTTTCTGATCGATTTAACTGCACTTTAGTAATTGCCACTTTGACCTGTCAATCTGGATCCCATTTATTTTTATTTGCTTCAATTGGTGTGTTCCTCCTTGCAGTGAAATGACTCCGCCAGGAGCATGGGCTTTGAAAACCCTACAGCCTACCAAGAAAACAGCTCAGCGGTCACAGATGTTAAAGAGGTTGCGGATGGACGCCTGCACACATGACTAATTTGAGCCACTGTTTTCATGAAGACTGGACTCCAAAAAATGAGCCTTTCTGCAGACTCACCTCAGGTTTTTATCATTCTACTCAACCATAACACTGACCTTTGCAATAGCTTCCTCTGTGAACATCTGATACCCTACTCAACCTTTGCAATACACCGTATCATGCCACTTAGATCCCAATGCCTTCCTCTCTTAACTCTGATGGAAAAAAACAGCCTGAGAGCTGACCTGCAGTGGAGAATACATAGTCATTTCCTATTTTTTTTTGCCTGCATGCGTTTTCCCCATCTATTCCCCTCTCTCTTCTCCCCAGAGCTCAGAACATCCCAACCACCAAACTGACCCATTGCACATCTCAAAAAACGCCCCATCATCCCCCAACGCTGTAATTATCTCTGGGTAACGTTTCAAGGGATGTGCTCACTTGAAAGCATAGCTGTTCTTTTTGAAATGATATATATATGGTCTGTCTTGTGGGTCTCCTGACTAAAAGAGAGATGAAAGGTGGAAACCAAGAATGGACTTCTTGTCAGTGAGGTGCCCTATCCGGGGCTGACATTGAAGGCTAGCCTGAGTGTCTTTACAGTGCTTAGTAGGGCTTGAACCATAGAGTTTGGCTCTAGCAGCATTCAGTGACAGCCCGAGTGACAACTCCTGTTGGTCTCCATAGTCCTGCTTTTTGGTGTTGCCAAGTAACAGGTGATTCATCAGCTACTGATGCTGCACACATCAACATTGCCATTGTAATTATGGAGGGTATTGTTAAATATTTGCTCCAGGTGATAAGAGTGCAGAGACTGCAGACATACTCTCTCTAGATATTTCAACATACATTTTGGAGTTTAAGAGAAGGGACATTAATGTGACCCCCATTGTAGAATGTGGACACAAAACAATTCTGTGAATGCCTCTGGCTAGCAGTCATATAGTGTGCTTGTATGTATTGCTGGGCTGGGCTTAGTCATTATGAAAACGAAGATTACCTTTATTAACTCCATGGGGAAATTGTTTTATATTGATATTGCTGTGATATAGGAGTAGCCCTATCTGAGCAGGTGTAATTTTCCGTACTGAAGTCAAATGTATTTTTTTGGGGGCGGTGTAGCCGCCCCTATAAGTGGGGTTGGGACACCTCATTAGTATTAGTTTCCTGCACTGTGATTGGCCCACTTGGCCCACTTTCCTGTACTGTGATTGGCTGACTCTATTCAGCACTGTGATTGGCTAGCGAGACACATGATGACATTAATAACCTATAAATAGGATTATGCACTTCCAAAAATCAAATTTTTTTTGGGAAGTGAGCTTCCATCACTATGATGACCACTGTGATGACCACACCGCCCACTTCACACTGGGTGTGATTTTTTTTACCTTATTTTGACGATCTTTGGAGAGCCGCGGAAGCCACGTTGTGGAAACGGATGTAAACAAAGAGTGGGGGTGGGGCAGGGTCTCCTCTATCCACCGGAACAATTTTGCCGGTGGATAGATTGGTCATTTTGTTGCTATCGCCCGTTGAATAAGGCTTGATTTCACCAAATCGATTGATGTTTTACAAATCCTAATATAGGAGTGGACGAAAGTGACGTTTTTTTGGATGACATCACATCCGTCCATTCCTTCTCTCAGAGTCGAGGGATCATTCCAAAGTTGTGTCAGGGCGCCCTCTTGTGGAATTGTTTGAATTGACGGAGATCTCCATCAATGGCAGGGAATGTGTTACATTACATTACATGTACGCCATTGGCATGACTCAACATCTGACTGGGATTTTAAGCCTAAGCTGTACACGCTAATGGGTGCCTTGTGTCCAATGAGAACGACACGATCTCTCACCGCGCAACACGTGAAAGGACTAGTCATCCAACGTGGGCCTTTCCCTTCGGGCTCAACCTTCTTCCAGGAGAGGGTCACTGGATTGAATATCAACAGATCAGATTTGGAGCCGGCAAATATGCACAGCTCTCCGTCGTAGACGAAGGCTGAATGAAACCCACTTTTTTCTGGAAGGAGCTGTGCACTAGGCAGGCTCAGCCAGCAGTTGGTCTCTGTGTCAAACATGCTGATGGTGTTGTACGTCATCTGGCCCCCCCAGCCCCCAAATACAAACATCTTAGCCCCGATCATGGTGGCAGAATGCCACGCTGAAGCAGGTGCCGGAGTTCCTCTGGTGTTGATTGAAGACCAGACCATTGAGGCGGTGTCCAACTTGTAAATGTCATTGGTGCATTCATCCAGCTTGTTGAATCCTCCATGGACGTACATGTCCTTTCCCAAGGCACATACAGAGTACCCTTCCGTTACCTCTGGAATAGTCCCGGAAACATTTGGCTTGAACCATCGGTGGGTGTTGACATCAAATGCGTGTAACACCAGGCTGAAGTCGCCATGGCAATTAACCACACCCACGACGTAGATGATATTTTGTATCAGCACAGCTTTGTGGCCCCAGGACTTAGAGGGAACCGCAAGGTGAGGTTCTCCTTCAGTTGTCACTGCGGGCAACTTCATCCAGCATGAAGACACAGTGTTGAAGACGTGTACATTGATACGGTGATCCATGGTGTCCACGCCGTCATCGTCTCCAAAGCAGAACACCATGTCCCCCACTGCCACGGCAGCGAAGCATGTCGTTGGGCCTCCGTTCACTTTTGTCAGCGTCCAGTGCGACATCTTAATCTCTCTTGAGTGATCTTTCACTGTCTTCAACCCGTCTCTGGATGTCTATCGATGTGTGCTTCTCTTGACGTCTCTGCACAACCTTATATACTGTAGGCTGACCAGAGCGAGGGTCTGAAAACATAAAGCATGTTGCCTAACAACGGCCGATTTGTGCAGTCGCCCATTCTACCCATTTTGTACTTAACCATTATCAGGATCAATACTATGATGACATATGACATCATCAGGGATCTCCATATATGGACATATACTCGGAGGCCAGTCTATGATGTCGGTACTGGGACATCATATTGATGCCATCAGGGATCCATATATGGGGATTTGTGTATTTATGGAATTTTGTGTATTTGCGCGGCCCTAACACCTATGTCTCACTGCCGATCCGGCTGATATGCCAATATATGGAGATATCGGTTTCTGTCATTGCTTGCCCCCTTTATGCCCTTATATGGAGATCCCTGATGTCATCAGTACATGCCCATATATGGGCATGTGTCGGGGTTATGTCTGAGTCATAGTGACGGTCCGCTGGCCGGCATATGGAGCCGAGGTGCCAGGATGCCATGACGACACATTGAGACAACACACTCCATATTTGGGCATAGCTGCATTGGGAACTCCTTATATGACGTGGTGCGTCTGCCGCCTGGCTTATTTTAGGCTTATGCAGACTATGCAAGTCGGGACCGATATGCGTTGGTTGGGAATGCTATACTCATTATACGCGTGGTCAGAGTCAGTGGTGTAAAGTAACTATATACATTTACTCAAGTACTGTACTTAAGTACAATTTTGAGACATTTTTTAGCGGTGTAACCGCTCCTATAAGAGGGTTTAGGACCCATCCGTGGCGAAAGTTTTTCTTTCCGTCGTGAAAATGTGTCTTTCGCTGTGACGCCATGCTGTGGAAAACACGCCCATATGCTAAGCCTTGCAGGACGTGCTGTGATTGGCTAGCGAGACACATGATGAAATTTACTTCAAACTTCGCAGATGCGCTGTGATTGGCTAGCGAGACGCATGATGAAATTAATAATAATGTAAAAAATGTAAGCACGTCACTTCGCACGTCACTTCGCAGGAGTGCTGTGATTGGCTAGCGAGACGCATGATGAAATTAATAACTCATAAATAGCACCGCTCACTTCACACTGGGTGTGATTTTTTTTAAGTATTTCTTGAAGATGCTGCCTGTTACGTTGGCATTAACGAAAGATACGTTTAATTTCTAATGGACGACAATTAAATCCATTGACACACCCGGTTAAAAGCATAGGCCTCTAACTTGCAAATTACTCTATTAGACCAGTGTTGTGTTATTTAGTTACAGGGACTGTCACATGAGGCCAAGGCAAAACTCCATAAATGCCCTTTCCAACAATCTAGCTGGCGCCAGTCTACTTTTTTCAAATGTACCTTTATCAGAGATAAACGTCTGCTTGAAAGATGTAATGGGGCAGTATTCGCCCTGTGGTGCCTGCTATGATATCCCCAATATTTTGTAAGGAGCAGAGGAGGTGGAATACCATGCAGTTTTATGGACGTCAGTGTGTAAGATGACCCCGGAGGAGCAGGGACACTGACTCGCTGAGCCCCCGCAGGATATGTGCCATTGACAGCAGGCAGAACGTTAAAGCTCCACCCCCACCACTTTGAAGAGTGTACGTGTCTCGCATGCCTCGCATTGAAGACAAGTCCTTGAAGAGGGTGTGAATAACTCGTCAGATGAAGAGATGAGAAAAGCAGCCTTCCAACTGTCCACTTGAACGTCCTGCCCAGCCTAGTGGACAGTCGGGTCATAAAGGTGCACTGCTAATGCTCTTTACAAGTGGGAACTAGTTTGTGTCACGTTGTTTTCTTTCGGGGAGGACATTTCATTGGTGCACATGCTAATCCACTGTCACATTCCTGAAAGTGATATTTGGAGGTTAGATGACGTCCTGGCACAGATTTGCTTGTAAGATAAATGTATGCTAGTGACAAGGTACACAGACGGTATACATGTACCCCATGCATATGACTCCATAGTTCTTGTACTTGTAGGTCCAAGGATATAGTCCATGTTTTACACGTTAACATTTGACTGACTCTCAACTTCCTGAAAAACGTCTGTATCGCTGCATTGAATTGAAGCAGCTCTGAAGTTACATTTTACTCTCCTAAACTATTTATTCCCAGTGTATATAATCCAACTGAAACTATTTACATAATTTCAGACAATTATTTTCAATGAGGTGGTAGTACAGATGGTATATATACTGTGTGTATATATATATATATATATATAGGTTTTTATAGTAGTATAAACCTTCGAATGCTTAGATCAAGGGTCAACTGTCTTCGGTCTAATGGGCATGATGTACATAACAACTGCACTGACTGACCGAAAATATTCACGATAGTCTGAAAATGCCATTTTCTCAAACTGCGTATGTACTTGAGAGTGAATCCATATTCTTGGTTCATCCTTTGTTGCATGTTGTTCCTAAATCAAATATTTTTACAATGACAGCCTGACATCTGTTTTGGAACAAATATGCCCCACAAGCAAAAAAGCTCATGGTATTCACTGTCCTCCAATGGCAGATTTGTACAAGGAAATATGAACACTTGAACTATGTTCCTACTGAGAAATATGTAGACGAAAACTTCCAAATGCTTTAATGATTTACACTGGCGAGTGCCAGTTGGACTCTGGGAGGTATTTTGTGGTCTTTGAAAAATGGATTTAAGCAATTTAGGTATTTTTTCAATCCCAAGTAGTGAAAGTTCATTAGTTGAAGTTGGCCGGTGGTTAGGAGGTGGAAAGTATTGTGGGTAAAATGGGAAGCTGTGTATTATAAGTGGTTTGGCAGATGTCCTTTAATCACTTCACAGACAGTCTGGGACTGAAGCAGGTATGTTTGGGCAGATGGTGAGTCTTAGCCGGCAGAGGATGGGAATAGAACTAAATGCAAGTCGAATGTTGTCTACATCGAACTAAGGATGGATTTTAACAGGAATTCTGGTGTATTGATTAATTTCTGTGGATCCCTGTTGAATTATTCCAAATAATTATTCCAAAGCATTAACTAGAAAAAGTGCTCCTCGGAGCACAGGTCTCCGCCAGGTCAGGTAGGTTAGTGTGGGCCAGCAATGCTCGGAATTTGCCAATCAGGCTGGAATGCGAAAAATCGGACGGATCGGACTGATCGGTCTTGATCACTTGAGTAAAGAGATAATATGTACCGATTTACGTGATGTTTGGACAACATTTGTAGGAGTAATATATATTTTTTTGTTGCAAAAATCGGGGTGGCATTAGGGTGGCATTTGTTCCTCAACCTAGGCTAGTGCGAATGTGCGTGCAAAGGTTCACCGCAATCGGGTGCAATCGTTCATGATTAGCGTCATTTTGTTCAAAACGGGCCACTGCAAACTTTAGATGTCAATCTTGGCCAATCAGGATGGAATATGAAAAATCAAACCAATCCGTCTTGATCACATGACTATAGAGATACTCTGTACCGATTTGCGTGACGTTAGGCCAAAATCTTTAGGAGTACTGTCAAAAAATGTGTTTCGCACAAAGCGGCCTCCTGGTCGCTCTATAACAGGCCCATGTGAAACAATTGGGGCAGAGGTTCTGAATTGGCATCCAGGGAGTGTGTGTGCACAGTTTCGTTGCGATCAAGCCAACGGTGCCGGAGATTGGCTGCTCACGGACGGACGGACGGACGGACGGACAGGTTGCAAAACATACTCTCTCGCCATGCCTTTCGGCCTGGTGGAGACAACTAGTCACACACAGTGTTGCCAGATCTTGTGAGAGAAACAAGCAACCAGGTCTTTGAAAACAAGCCCAAAAGAAGTGACTATAGGCTACGGCTATTTGAAAATAGACGATCTTCAAGCCCGCAACTAACAATATTTACAAGCAACTTTACTGAAAAACTTATAATAAGCAGACATGGCAACACTGGTCACACAGCGTCCACTTTGCTCTTACTTCATAGTCTGGACGGGGGGGGGGGGTTTCCCCCTGAGTATAAAGTATCAGGGGTTGACACTAATAGTCAGGTTCACTATGTATTTTTGTTACATTTTTTGGGAGATTAGTAAAACTATACATTTTTGGAATCTTCAGAGCATGGGGAATCCAAAAATCTATGTTGCCATTTGCACAGACACCTGCAAAGTCGCCATTGCAGACGTTCAAAATGGCCGACATAAAATACATAATTTGTGCTATCTTGGCTTCTACACAACCTAGAAACTTAATTAAACATGCTAATCCTATGTTTTCTATGTCAAGGAATCAAATGAATACCAAATAAATTGTGCTCAAGATCTTACAGTGGCGCCCCCATTTGGTGGCCTGGGAAATAATGATAATAATATGCTCCTAGTATCTGATATATCATACTATTCATTTAAATAATAATGTATATATTTTTCTTGGTAGTTAATGTGAAATATAAATATTGTAAATATTATAAATATATATACATATATATTAGGTTGTTCTGAACTTTCAGGGCATAACTCATGATGGATGAAAGTCATGACAAGAACCCAGGGGAGCCTGTTGACTGAAACTATGCATCTTCTGTCAGAAGTCTGACAGTAGCAAAGGGGAATACGTTCTGAATCCCAAGACCGAATCTTACCAGAAAGTACTTGATGTGGTGACTGAACGAGCCAGACTACATGATGGACAATTTGTTTCAATTCAAATGCGTTTCCAAGGATGTACAAAAGAAATGCTGCTTGAGAAGAAAACAACATGGCATCGAAGCTGCTATTCTTCTGCCACACACCCGACAAAGTTGCAGCGAGCCAGAGACCACTTCAAGCATTCAATGTCCTCAGGACAGTTTGCCATTAAGAAACCTGGCTATAGAAGATCAAGCACAGAAATGGAAGCTGATACACCAGGAACATCAATGCCATTCACAAGATCTGCGACAAACCCTTTGTCAAAAGACCAGTGCTTCTTCTGTCAATCATGGTCAATCAATGGTCAAGCTCTCTTCACAGTTCGGACCGAGAACTCTGGGAAGGCACTCAGGCAAGCAGTAGACATTTCCCAAGATCCAGTGTTGATGACGAGATTAAGTACGGCAATATCACCAAGTGATAGATGTTATGTATCACAAGCAATGCTGGACAAAACATGCGTTTCATGTCATCAGGTGACAAAGCCAAATCCACAACAGCAGCCAGGAACAACATCCATGCAGGTGTCATGCTTGATCGAGTTGATCAATCTCATTGACATACAAACTCAAAACAAAGCATATCTACCCATGAGTGATGTGGAGAGAACATACATCTCCATGCTTGGGGTTAGCGAGGCGGCACAGAAGCACACACCAAAGCTGACAAGACAAGAGTAATATTATTCAAGAGTTACCAAGTGTGAAGTCTGTGAGGGAGAAAGACCGAACAAAACCGTATTGCCCTGAAGCCTGTGAAGAACATATGGTCCACATGTCTATGCTACAAGACCATGCAAGTGAATTGGACAGCATGAAGATGTTATTCAAGACAGCTAAGCTAATACGCACACAAAAGGAAACAGTCAGACATGGTTAACGTACTGAGCACGGCAGAAGATGTTCCACCAGAGTTTGGTAGGACCCGAAGAGGAGTTGCAAACAGAGATGAGGTCCAGGACAATGGATCAATCTGCACTCACCTTGAACCAGAACATCATGTATGCTTTCAAAACCAAAAGGCAGGTGCAACACCAACCCATGCAGGTGACAAGACACATTCCGGATACAACATGCCCGAGAAAATCCACAAGTTCTGGATTAGGCACTTACCATTCATCACGACACCAGGAACAAGAAACTTATAGACCTCCTTCATTCACATAACTATTGTGTACCATACGGTAGGTCACTGCTTTTGGAAACAACTATAGCTAATGCTGTTGTGGAAAACACAAGACAGTTTGATGGCCTGTACGTCCCTCCCTTCCTCAAAAAAGGAACCTTTGTGTTCTTTGCTGTTGACAATACTGACTTTGTCGAGGACACAGCTGATGGGAAAGGAACCACACATGGGACAATCACAGCAGTATATCAGAAGGCCAATGCTCCAGGGGAAGTCATCGCACCCAGTCTGGAACTTAAAGAGGCAAATAATCTATCAGTTGCCCCATATCATGTACCAATCAAGCCATGAAGCAAACAAAAACAGGGATTGGTCAAGAGAGCACAACAATTTGAGGTCAACACCACAGGGGTTGCTGAGTCTTATCAGCTAACCACCCCAGGCTGGATCATAGCGTCTGCCCTGTCAAGTGAAAAACATGGAGAACAGAGCAAAATTCCTGGTTGGGCTGGATTCAAATCACTTGTATCATCTGGCCAATCCTTGACCCAAGTTGGTGCACTACCTCTGTTGCCAGAAGTTGCACATGAGTGGTCTACAATGCTGACGATGATTTTGCAAGCATCCCAGTTGAGGAGTTTGGTCGTTGGTGAAGAACACCCAACAGTGAAAACCTTCGACATGGCCTTATACGAGAAGCAGCAAGTTGCATCCTACAGTTGGTGCCCTAGAGGAGCACATTGAACGTGTCCGTGTTCAAAGTAGGGTGTGGTGCCAAGCCACTGTGATGTGGCAGCGACCTTTCGACCCACTCAAACATGGCTATTATCAAAATAGCCATGGTGACATACTACCTACCACCACAAAGGTTCCACCTGCACCACAGGCGATTGTAGAGTTGGTCAGATGTCAGTGCAAAACCCACTGCACATCCCAGAAATGTTCATGCAGGAGACACAACTTGGCTTGCACAGAACTTTGTTTGTGTGGAAGTGACTGCAAA
Organism: Gymnoscopelus braueri; assembly: GCF_963280865.1. Taxonomy (NCBI): domain Eukaryota; kingdom Metazoa; phylum Chordata; class Actinopteri; order Myctophiformes; family Myctophidae; genus Gymnoscopelus; species Gymnoscopelus braueri. The sequence continues at coordinate 35,028,337 of NC_137619.1, forward strand.
AACGACACAGACTGTAATGCTGAAAATGACTCTCTGATCAGTGATGAAGAGCTGTGAAATAAAATTCCTGGATTATACAGATATAGTAGATCCTGTGTATAGTTAAATCTGGTAACTCAATCTGATATACCCATAACTTCAGTTGAATGTATTTTATGTGATACAGTTACTGTATGTCACCAATATAAGGACTATGGTTTTCATTTACCTTTGTTTGTTGATTTTATTTAATCCTGAGAACAATGTTGAGGTCTTTATTGGATTCATTGACCCAAAACACTTAGGATTAGCATGTTTAATTAAGTTTCTAAGTTGTCTAGAAGCCAAGATAGCACAAATTGTGTATTTTATGTCGGCAATTTTTGAATGTCCGGAATGGCGACTTTGCAGGTGCCTGTGCAAATGGCAACATAGATTTTTGGATTCCCCATGCTCTGAAGATTCCAAAAATGTATAGTTTTCCAAATCTCCAAAAATGTTGAACGAAATAAAAAATGTTAACATAGTGAACCTGACTATAAGGTCTCAGAGGCACTTCCCCGTCAGGCAAGTACAGGTCATGTTCTACTTACCCAAAGGTCATGCCCACTAGCCCGAAAAGTAAATCGTCCATTATAAAATGATAGGTATTTACTTATTTACTTCTTTTTTACTTTATACTTGCGAATTCTGGGGCTGTGTGATAATAAAAAAAAGTCAAACCTCAATGTATTCCAAATATCTAAATGGTTATGAATATGATAATGGGTTCACACTTATTTTATATTTTTAAGTGTAGCAACGGTAGCACAGATATCTCGTGTTGTGTTTTATAGCAAACTAAAGACAGTTACCCCACTCAAGCGCACACTTGCTCTGTCGGGCAACTCGAAAGCAAACTCCACCTGCCCCAAAGTTTTATTTACCTGCCACGAGTCGGACAGTCGTTAGTGTCAACCCCTGAAGCAAAATGGCCACCGTGTGAATATGGCCAATTGCATGGAGATGTTAGTGGGTTAAAAAATGTTTTTAATCTCTGAATTAATCATGGGTGTGTTTTGGGCATAACAAAAATTACATCAATCAGAATGTCATGTCCCATTCCCTTCAACCACTTGAACCCTCCCTATTCTGAGGCAAACATTTGGTGAAAATAGCAGATGTGCAACCTCAGAACGTGACACAGCTTGTAAATCGTGTGTGAGCTTGTAAATCAGCTATTTTTGCCAAAGATATTTGGAGTAGAGGGAAAAAAGGAGAGGGGCTACTTAGTATAGACCCCTTCAGGACTCTGGTAAATGAGGTATAACAGGGTTTAAGTGGTTAAGAGCTACTGTATGTGCGCATGCATCGGGTGCATTGTTATTTAAAGTTCAGATTCCGCAAGTTGGAGGAGATGCAAACCATTTTCTGCTGAGGAGACAGATCTATGAAAGCTATGGGAGCTGCATTAATACTGTGATATAATAATGTCAGGAGACGCAGGGAATCAAATGGAAACATGAGGTGGACCACACAGTGGCCGTGGCGCTGGTCAGAATCATGCCTTCTCCTTTATGTCCAAGAGACATCTGTCATATCTTGACATATCAATTTAATAATCACATGCTCATTCTCAGTTTCATTCTTTTTTAAACCACCTGTTAAAGCATGACAGACAGATGTGCGCTCCGTGCGTAGAATTTGAATTGAATTTGATGATGTTACCGTTACTGCTGCACGTTGAACAGAGACAGATAAAGAAAGCCAGGAGGCAGGTGACCCAATAGCTGAATGAATGTTTGGGGTGCATACCACATGGGCCTAATATGCCTTCTTCAGCGTCATTTCCCTGCTTTTTGTCAGCCTGTCTCCGTCTTTCCTGTCTCTCTCACTGTCACTATAGAAATAACGCAGAAATGCAGAAAAAGTAATCTTAAAGAAAGCCAAGAAGGCTGCAGATTCACAACATTCTTACATGATGGTGGGCTCTCCCCATCTTTCTTCCTTTCTCTTTCCTCACCACTCTCATGTCAAGACATTAGTATTATTCACAACAAATATCTGCCTTTTCTGAGCATGAAAACAATTTACCGTTTTGGTACCTCCCAGCACTGCAAATGAGCTGCTGCCAATGCAATAGGGAATCCAGCCCAGATCATTATTTTTTAAACCTCAATGCCAAGTCTCTCAACAATGTCATCTACTATGTTTAACATGTGAATTCAGATGGATTTTGATTGCAAGAAGTGTGCGCGTGTTGAGAACCTGTCTACATAGGTCAATCTACAGCACTATCTTATTACTACCCGTAATTGCAGTTTGTGCTCTAGCGACACCCTCTTACAATTACTGTCACTAAATCTCGAACTATACTTGGCAAACGATGAGGCCGCAATAGCTTTCTGACTTGTCACTGTAGCTAAGATGGCAATGTGCCAAACCTGTTCCAATCTGTGCCCATGGGTGCACAGATAGGTGCAAGTACATTTGGTAAATACAATGCGGGTGCTGGGCATGAAAATGATAACTGCATCCGTTGGACACTAGCCATTTTTGTGCTGCTTTGCACCGGGTGCAAGGTAGGACCCTTCATTGGCCGCCCCTAGAGGCAGTACTGCTCTTTACACCCAACCAAACCAAAGGTTTGGTTGAATTGACTGACAATAATTACACTGGAGCTCCGCTTAGTCATTTGAAATGATTACTAGAGGCAGAATTCAGAGGCTGGGTACCCATATATTGTGCACTGACAGGTTCTAGAGGATCACCAAAATCAGTAGGGGTCATCCTCTGCAGAGCATGATGGTTACAACAAATTCCATTACAACCCAGCCAGTAGCATTCAAGATAACTTGTTTGGGACTAAAGTGATGGACGGACAGACGGACTGACCGTGATTGCCATCCTTGGAGCCCCTCCAATGATAAAAGCTGGTCTGGCAGAGGACCATTTAACACCAAACCTTTGCTATAAAATTGGAGAAAAAAAATCCATGAGAAAGCTACATCTCCGCCCTGAATCTGATACCCAAAACAGATACTGGAATGTAAAATATTGGTTTCAAACTGTACACATTGCCTTACATGTTGTGTAAAAGACAAATGCGTAAACCCTTGAACCTTTCAATCCATTTGTAAAAAAAAAAAGAAGAAAGAACACAATGGAATGTCTTCTGAGGGTGTCTTTGTAATATTCAGACATGTGCACATTAATTTGTACTATCTGGGTGGTACAGTTGTGCATTGAGACAGAAACTAAACTATAGGTGTGGATATGTCTAGGTCTAGGATGTCCCCAAATAGAAAGTAATTTGCTTCGCTATTGTGCTTCAACAGGAAGACGTTGAAGTTGATATAAAAGGTTTGGCTTCAGGGGAAATACCTTAAGTCTGAAAATAAGCCTCAATACTCCAGCACCCCCTTGACACTGTAGCATGATAATGGCTCCTTGAATGTCCTGTCTCAAATTTTTTACATTTAACATGTGCCCAGTGCCCACCAATATTATCCTTGGTTCTCAAGAAAAGTTCAGTGGGAATTATATTACGTATGTTGCTCTCACAATATGGGTGGGCTGGACGCCCTCTTTAGGTTGACTTTCTCTGACATAATATTACCTAGGGCCTGGGAAACATCTATCACAGGATTTTAAAACTCCATAGGGGTGGGTGGTGAACACTTCCGTGGAAGAGGATGTTTGTGTTGACTGTCCAGTTTTGGGACTTTCCTGACTTTCCCTGTGCATCAAGCTTATTAAAAGAGCACTGAGTGATTCTGTATGGCCAGTGTAAACAGCATGCTATATTTGTATTATAGCATAGATCACGTCACATCCATTCCATGCACATGTTTTCATGGGGTGGTATATTGTACAGGGATGGTAAAGTACGTAGCTAATGTTAGAGTTGTTTTCATTGTGTTCTCTGTTCACATGACAGTCACCGGTCGACTGGAAATTCATCCCCAAATGTACAGTAGGTGAAATTAAAGTACCCAATCTCTCACATACAGCATCATAGACAAAGTTAGTTTCACTTTCAACCTGGCATCCCAATTTTGGGCATGACATTATATGTGAAATATTTCAAATTCTTTTTACAAAATCAATCATACAGTATATTAAAATTGCCTAATGGGTAATGTGGTCGGTCGGTCGATCAGTGGACCACCGCGGCCCATGGGGGTTCCGGCCCCAGTCACTATGACTAAGACATAACCATAGAGTTCACTATGACTCAGACATAACCATAATATACTGTAGAGTTCCCACTGCAGCTACACCCAAATATGGCGGTGTGTCATGCTGCCTGTGACACCATGACATCAGACCCAAACAAACCGCGTCATCATGACATCAGACTCACTATTTAACCTCTTGAGTAACCATGGCGATCTAACATGGTCAACCCTAGATGACGTGAAATCCCACCGTCAAATGTCAAATTCACATAAATGGAGTCAAATGCACATATACAGTATGTATATGGAGATCAACATTACTGATGTCACGTCAAATTCATACACATATATGGAGATCAACATGCACTGATGTCATAAAGTAGAATATAAACCAAATATTTGGTATTTTCAAAATCCTTGAGCTTGTAATTGGCTTGGCTAATTTCACCGTTCATTATACAATTAAGTATATACTGTAGGGATGAAGTGGTTAACCTCCTCTCCTCAAGAGTTTCATGTATGTGTGTGAACCTCTTCTCTTAGGGCCTGGATTGGTACGGCAGGGACCAGGTCAGACTGCTAAAGCCATCAACCTGCTCTGGCTGGGGCCAAATAAATCACCTTGTAATAACACACGTCAGCAGGTAAAGGGGGGGCCGGCACAGCTAGCTACCGTAAATCTCAGGCCCCGCTGTCCACGCAGCGTCCACTTTGGTTATGGCAGTGGCATGTAATCTGTGCTTGCCTACATACCTGGCCTGACCACCCCCCAATTTAGGGCTGTGAGAAATTTTTCAGGGGTTTCATCTTTTGGTGCTCCCACCCACTCTCCTTCCGTTTTGAAAGCAAGGGCTGTTTATTGTAGTGGTCTGTTCTGTGTCACGGTACCGGTGCTGCCTGCGGTCACTTGGAAGTCCAACTCAAGATGCAGGCTCTCTACGCAGCTTCATTGCTAGACATTTCACATGTGCATCTGTTAGCTTTGAAATCAATATATAACACCAAGGAATATCTGATTTTATCTACATTTTTTATTATCCAACATTTCAGCCAAACCTGGCCTTTGTCAACACAAACCGTATATGATCCTCAATAGCCTCTCTCAAAGTCACACAAAAACACAAAAGTCATACACAGAGCTCTAGATTTACTTTATCCTAACCATGATAGGAGGATATTATTTATTTGTTATTATCTTAAGGACAAGACCAGTGTGGAAGCACCTGCTTTCAATACTTTTATTATAAGTGTTTACTTTGGCAGTCACAATATATCCGTTACTTCCTCCTGCTCCTTTGTAATGAAGGATAGCTTCCTTACATATAAAGAGAAAAACTTAATATTTAGTTGCTGTACTATAGCTAAATAGACCTACTCCATTTGGAATTCCCACTTTCAACAAAGGCCATTGTTCCACGTCTACCGATAAACTAAGAAACACATTTTCCTCTGCAATAAGGAACAATTCCTTATTATAAAAGGTGGAAAACGACCCAAAATCTGTTAAAGATTTGCTGCTAGCATTTTGAGCCAGCTACGTGTTAAAGCCAGCAGTTCATAGTTTGTGATGTCATCCTCAAAATGGCCTCTCGATTCCCTTCAAGCAGCATGAGGAATCGGCAATAAAATTGGTCTCTAATATGTGGTCTTCCTCTGTGGAAGCGCTGACAGACAAGGCAGAGAGCCATGCTGGATCCTCAGATGAGGTTGGCTTCCATGCCTTAGGTCATCTGGAGTGCTGCTTCCCCCCAAAGGGTCGGCTCTACCTTCCCAGCGTCTGTGCTTGTATTTAACACTGTGAAGGCACTGAAAGACACTTTCCTTTTGAGAATCATTTAATTTTGTCAGTAAACACTGTCGACAGAATCTTGTCTTAAGAGTATAAAACAGCCTTAACCACTTAAGCCCTGTTTTATACCATCGTACAATGGTGTTGCACGAGGCTACATGGCTTCAAGCTATTTTCCCACATTTTTTTATTTGTTAATATCTTCGTCTATAATGACATTATATGTCATGGTGTCCCCCAAGATGGGGACACCATCTTGGGGACACCATCTTGGGGGACACCAGGTCCCTGAATCTTACAGCACTAATGTCCTTTGTTCTTGCCTGTCTTCATCTTCCATGTTCAGCATGCATCTTGAGTACAGTATAAACATAAGAGTACAGATTTATTCCAATATCAATGCTCTGGAAATATATCAGTTTCCTTCAATGGACAAAAAAACGAACTACGCTATGTAATATTTACGTAAGACGTGTAAGATATATTTTACACTATGCACATTAACGGCTAGCTAGCAGTTAATGGTTATTTCTCTCTTGAATTGAAAATGAATCTCCACCTGAGATGGCCAATAGATAGACCTTCCCTCTTGGTAGCTCAGCGGCAGCTATCGCAACTGAGCTGGACGGGTCCCTTGGATGTGCATCTGAAGACCCAGCTGCTCTCATTTCCGCTGTCCACAGGTGCGGGTAAACACCAAAGAGAGAGTCTGCCCAAGACAAGGAAGGTTTAAGAGCTTGCGGCACTGTCTCATAAAAAACACAACAGCTTTTATAACAACTATTCCTTATCTCCCATAAAAGAAAGCTGTTTCTGAGTCCAACATCTGTCGTCCATGTGAGCAAGAACGTCACTTTCTCTTCAGGTGGCAGATGTGTTAACGCATAAACAATGTAACATTAGAGTCTGGTGCAGGTGTAAAATACTGGCAATTCTAAAACCGTGCAGGTCAGAAGTCTGCGTAATGTCCTCTTTTGATAGATACTCCATCCTTCTTCTTGATATGTTGAGTCACGCACAGCTTTGTTTAATGTGGGTTTCATCTGATCTTGTCGTGAGAGAAGTCCATGTGTTGAATTGTTAATACAATATAAAACTTTCATATATAGATAATATATAGAGTCCTGTTCATGGTATTTCCATTATTGCTGTGTCATCTAATTTAAACAGAAATGTACTCCAGTATAATTGAAGATACTACATTATATGAAGTGCTTCAGCATTGGCATTATCTCAATAGCAAATGCCAAAAACATATCTGAACTTCCCCACGAGGATCAATATGTCTATGTAACACAGGATATAATCATTTGATCTCAAGTTAGTTTGGCTAAAAAGATAGAACAGCAACACTTAGAGTCAGCTGAAGTTCTGACACATTTTAATAGCTTTTCCTCTTCTCAAGTCTTGAGACTTAGATGGAGACCTAATGCTGAGCTGGAATTGTAGCTTTGAATCGGATCTCATCAATTTGTTGTCTGCATGATCTGGATGGATATGTTAAGAGTTTTGCTCCGATTCAATTTCAGCATGGCTCTATTCTTGAACTCACCCCATCCAATGTAATACTATTAGTTCATTTTCTTAAGGCCTGACTGACATATTTATAAAAACAACAAAGAAACATGAATTTCCCTTGTGGGCGCTCCTTTTAACCCCATCTGCTGTAAATCTGAAGACTAAAAGAAAGCATGATTTATTATGAGTCTCTTAAATAATTTCTCTAAAGGGAACAGGCTAAAATAGTCCATCATTCCTCATAAAAGGGAGTGGCATACTGCATTATTTTTGAGAAATGGCTCTAACACCCAAGTCTGGCGCATGTGTTTCTGTTGGCTGAGATTGTGGAGTGTGCTAATTTGTCTGAATGTACTTGAATCCAGAAGGCTCTGTCCTGTAGGGAAGATGCCATATTTAAAGGTCATCATATGTATTAAAGAAAACAAATAAGCAGTTTGTATAACAGAGTGAGAACATATTTTACTCCGGGAGCTTTCAACAGGCATTGCCTCAGGCCTCTGTCTTTAGCCACTATAACTCTGTTGACATCCACACACTCGCAAGCTGTTTTCACTTTCGCTTCAAGGTCTGCCTCCCTTTTTTTTTAAAAGTGCCCTGACATCAGGCCTTTCAAGCTGTGATCTCTGGAGTGCACAATGGAAAACTTCCAAGGCACTCCAAAACACTGCTTGTCGGGTTACAATAGCGTTTGTGCGCTGAGTTGTCTCGGCATGCCGACGTACCGCACAGCTGATACCTATCATAACAACACAGCACTAGTGCTGGTGTTTACCTCCAGGTCATTGTTGATTGGTTGCCTGTCCCTCCTTCTAACAGGGCTGGTCCTCATCAAATACAATGTTCTCAGTGAATCAGGGGCCCAGGGGCTATACCCACAATTAGCCAGCAGTCCCATAATATTGGTCACACGAAGAATGGATTAAGCAGGAGTGTATTTAAAAACAGGTGCATGTTCAAACGTAGGTCAAATGGCACTAGTATACTTATGTAAACGTGATGCCTGCACTAAATGTAGATCCTCGGTTTTCAGGGAGGTTTTGTTAACATGTGGCTGGAGCCATGTTTACATGACAGATAAGTCATGTTAAACAGTCCTGGCTATGACCACAAGTTACAGTGAGAATGAGTTTGTTGTGTCCCCATAGTGAGCCAATTAATATACTAACTAGATCACTGCTATAGCTGATAATGCTTTCAATGTAACAGCTACAGACACAACCTTGTGTTAACTTTTATTGGATAATTATTGGTATTTAATGGCAGCTTGAGTCAATTGAATGACTCTCTTAAATTAGAGGAAATCCTCATAATTTATTATTGTAAAACAAAGGTGTGACTTACTGTAACAAAGGTAACGGTGTTGGCCCTTGACCTTCAAGTGTGTGTAATGCCACTCGTGTTTGAAAACAGAGCTTAAGGAAGGGCAAAGATCAGTGCCATGTGGGAGCACAGCTCCATTCAACAAAAGGCTGCTTCGTGGCTGACACACCCACCCTTCTGCACAAGAACAACTGTCATGACGGATGCATCCGCACCGATGACAAGTGAATATTGGGTCAAAGACAACTGCTCAGCCGTGCGTTTCCCTGAAATATCTCTCTCTGTTCATTCTTATGTGTATGAGAAGTGAGAGAGCTCTACCTGACATCACCAGAGTAGTAGTCTATGTCCAAACAGCTGTGAAAAACGTCAGTATCTCTTGTTTATGTGCAGGTCCCTCCGAGAGCCTCCCTTGACCAAATGGTATGCTGCAGTCAGTGTTGCCTTCTCAAAAAACATAATCATCTGAGATAACTGGAAAACATGACAGGGGTTTGAAGAATCACCTCATCTGGAGTAAACTCATGAAAAACGTGGCAAATTTCTTATTTTCTGTACAGTTTCCACAGAATAAAAACATAATGAATAAATTGTTCATCTGAATGCAGTATGAACAACAAATATCAGATGGCCCGTGTGCATGCTGTCACTGTTGAACTTGCAGTTAGTATATTTTGAAAATAATAACTAGACTTCTATACTCGGGAACGATTTTGGGAATGCTTGGGATCGATTTTGGGAATGCTCGCTTTTCCAAGGCTGCCCACAATCAGGACATTTTATTTAGATCACCTGAGTTTCAGACAGTTATTAACTGCTAAATATGCACTAAAGTGTGGGACGTTCATTAATGGAGCGGCAATGTGCACATTAAAACTGATTTAAGACACGTACTGTAGGTGAGTATTATGATGCTCATCTTAAAGTTTAGGCTTTAGTTTAGATCGTGTCCATGAACATAAGTGGCATTCATTAATTTATTCATCTGAATTATTCATCACATGGTCATCATATATTATGTTATGATGACCTCCTCCTTCCCTTACTGTACCTTAATTCTGTTCTCACCCACTTCTCTTTAGATAAAGATAAAATCTCCTCCATCCCAACATTACTGACATTTTCTTTCACATTCTTTCATATTATGGTTGTTTGTTTCCCACTTTGTTTTGACACTTTATGCCATATTGATGACAACTGGGATCTCCATAGGCCCATATATGGACATATTGGTTGGATCGGCGGGCAGATATGCACACATGCACATTGCGTAATTTATAGAAGGATCAAATTGTTAGTGAAACAAAATAACAGTGTACAATGTTAAACAGAGTAATATTAAACAATAACCCCACTAGTTAGTCAGTGGAAATAGAAAAAAGAAGCCTGTAGTCTTGAAGTTATATTCATACATCATTCATGGAGACTTTCCCCCAACACAAGAGGCCTCAAGACTTGAAATACACTGTGTCCCCTCTTAAACATTCCCAGAGTGGGAGAAGGTATTACGTTCCTTTTTGACAGTGGACTGAACGATGGTTGATGCGACGATTTCATTCAACGTTTAACCTATAATATACACAGGAAGTCCTTGCTTGGGGAAATCACAGGCCCCTTGACGCTCCATTTTGAAGGAAGCAGGAAGGCTCTTCAGATTAGCTTCTCCATTCCTGAGCAGCTGTCTCTCTTTTGTTAAGGTGGATTCTCTTTCAGCGGCAGGGAACTTCAGGGGCCGTGGTATGTGGGATGTTCCCTCCCCTCAGGTCCTGATGGACTTTGCAGGTTTGGGAATCAGAGGGAGATTAACGTCAGTGGGAGAGACAGGGGAGTGAAGGAGGAAAGGAGAGAAAGAGTTGCTACTGATGTTGCGACTGGGAATCTTATCAAGTTTCTCAATATAATAGGAGGTGTAATGGAAATGTGTGTCCATCGTTCGCAGGCTGCGCTTCCCTTCACCTCGCTCACTTTTTCTCACTTGACGGCTGATTCTTCTGCTCCCTTTGTGTCGTAATTTATCATTCCCCAATTGTACTGTACTGTCATTTTCTCTTTTGTTCTCCTTGAGTTTTTCCATCAATCTCAAATGTCTCCGCCAGGCCGAAAGGCATATGGCGAGAGTATGTTTTACCCCCTGTCCGTCCGTCCGTGTGTCCGTCCGTGTGTCCGTCCGTCCGTGTGTCGTTCTGTCATTCTGTGTACAGCTAATCTCCGGCACTGTTGGCTTGATCGCAGCGAAACTGTGCACACACACTCCCTGGATGCCAGAGCAGAACCTCTGCCCCAAATCTTTCACATGGGCCTGTTATAGCGCCAGTACACAGTATCTCTATAGTCATGTGATCAACACGGATCTGTCCGATTTTCCATATTCCATCCTGATTGGCTAAGGTTGGCTTCCAAAGTTTGCAGGATTAGTCCTTTTGAACAAAATGCCTCAAATCATGAATGCAGCTTGCAATTTTCGTGAGATTTCACACGCACATTCCCACTAGGCCGAGGAAGATATGCAACTTGAGATTTTTCAAATCAGCCTCATGGTGGCGCTCTAAAAGGCCGATATGAGTTTGTAACTATAACTGCACCGATCTGCGTGAAACTTTGCCCGCACACTCCCTAGAGGCCAAGGAAAAACATCTGCCCTGCATTTTTCACATTTGCCTTTTATAGCGCCACCAGGAGGCCGACTTATGTAAAACATTTTTTTTATATTAAGCCTTCAGATTTGATCAAAATTTCACGCAAATCGGTACACATGATCTCAATAGTCATTTGATCAAGATGGATCTGTTTTTTATATTTTTTAATATTCCATCCTGATTGGCTAACATTCACATCTTAAGTTTGAAGGAGTGGCCCGTTTTGAACAAAATGCCACAGATCATGAACGCAGCGTCCGATTGCGGTGACACTTTGCGAGCACATTCGCACTACGTTGCCATCCTTTAATATTGCCCTATTATAGCGCCACCAGGAGGCCGAGTTTTGCAACATTTTTCTTTTTTATATTACTCCTACAAATTGTGTCCAAACATCATGCAAATCGGTACATATTATCTCTATATTCAAGTAATCAAGATGGTTCTGTCTGATTTTTCATATTCCATCCTGATTGGCGAGTTCCGAACATTGCTGGCCCACCAAAACCTACCTGACCTGGCGGAGACCTGTGCTCCGAGGAGCACTTTTTCTAGTTTTGTCTCTGTCTTTCTTAATAACACTTTCAGTCTTTTAGTAAGTCTTCTCTTTGTCGTTTCTCTTTTATGAGCTGGGGTCTTCCCTGTTATCTTACAGTGCACTCCTCCTCTCCATTTTACATTCTGTCTTTGTCCCCCGTGGGGAAAAAACTCAACTTTTAGAGTGAGTTTTCCCAATTGTGCAAGCTAACATAAATAATGATCTAAATTTATAGTATGTCAAAAAATATGGGAGAGACATACAGACATACTGTATGAGTCACATGAAATGGGATCCGTTTTTGTTTTTCTTCATACAGTAGCTCATTTCCTGATTCACCGATTCGTTACTGGATCATCGAGTCAAATAAAATTGTCTGGTTAGGCGAAGACATTACTGTGAGAATATGAAGTCTGGATCTACAGTAGTTAGGCCTAAGTGGCAGGTAGTGGGCGGCCTTTATGGGCTGTACTATTATCCCTTTAACTGGAGGAAGCGGATCTGCGTGTCGGATCCCAGCATGCATAAAGCTGTCAAATTCCAGTTGATGGTGATGAACAACCCTGAGCGGAGAGAGAGGGTGATGACTGCCTCCTAGATATCCAAGATGGATGGGGATTGAGTGGGCAGGTCCAGGTGGAAGACCTTCCCAGTCAAAGGCAGGTCACTGATCCTCACTGCCTTACTGTTGTTGAGCTATTCAGTCGCACTTGTTAGAAGGTGGTTACTTATATTTGGAGATTAACTTATACACTGAACCAGAGCAAATGTTTTCTGGATAAAAAGAAAAAAAGACTGGCAGTGGCTACAAGCAAAAATGGATGTTGGCAAACACTTTTACAAGTTCCAATATAATGAATGAAAGGGGAGTCCCTCCTTAGCTAGCCTGCCCCAGCGCGTCTGATAACTGGTCTAGAGGGACGAATTCAAAATCTCCGGAGAAAACATCCGTGGGCCCCTATTGGTTCACCTATCTGTGCGCCCGCCCCCGCCCCGCACCGCGCCCCTCCTCCTCCCCCATTGTGCAGCATTGAGAGCCGTGACGTCACAACATTTGGAGCGACGCCCACTGCACTCTGGTTGGTTGGGGAAATGAAAGGTTGACTCCCCGCTTCCTATGCCGGGAATGTCAACAGCTTGGTCCAGGCTTTCTTTTTGAGCAAAACGCGAAGGAAAATAAAAGCCCGGAGATCGAGGCTACTCCTTAGCCAACGAAGATATTACGCTTCCGGTCTTCAGGCATGGCTACATCTGCTACAATCAATCCCTTTTTACCCACCCCGCCCACTGGGAAATACGATTCAGATGAGCCACCAAGGTCAGCACCTGAACCCAACCTGGGTTTCCTGCATGGGAAACAAAACATCTGTTCCTCTTCCAAAGAGCAATATTAGGCTTCTGGCCTTCAGTCATGGTTACTCTGCTATACATGTACTGTATATAAGCATACAATGCTACATGTACCGTATATTTGTATGCCTCCGCCTACAGACAGCCGTGGTTGGGAGGCCATCCATCTGTCCCAACCTTGTGATATCTCAGGAATGCTTTGCGGGAATTTCGACATTTGGCACAAACGTCCTCATGGATTCAAGGATGAACTGATTAGAATTAGGTGATCAAAGATCAAGGTCAATGTGACCCCACAAATCACTTTAATTAAATTCCTTACATGGATGTAAAATGCAACTGGTTGTTGGAGGCATACAACAATGATGCAGTATTTCTAGTTTTGCATATGTTTTTTATGGAGGTTCCCGTCGCCTGTTGAGTTTTAGCTTCCTGGCGGATAGCCGTGGGGCCGAGGCATTATGTTGTTGGGTTGTCCACCCGTCCCAACCATGAGAATGCAATATCTCAGGAACGCCTTGAGGTTATGTCAGGACATTTGACACAAACATCCACTTGGACTCAAGGATGAACTAATTAGAAGCACATGGTGACAGGTCAAGGTCACTGTGACCTCAGAAACCATGTTTTTGATCATATCGAATTCGAACCTGCGACACACTGTCAGGATGCATTAGCAGCCTACGTGCCCGGACCGCTACGCCAGCCGGGCCAATTACATGTATATTTTGTTAAATAGGTCAAAGGTCAAGGTCACAGTGAATTCACATTATCCCATTGTTTTGAACGCGATACTTAACCCATTAAGACTTGAGGCCGATTCTACAAATGTCTTCTAAATCCTAACAGTTTTCTGAAAAACGTATGTTGCTATATCAGTGGTACTCAAACTTTTTCATGTCAAGGACCCCCAAAATTACATGTATTTGGCCGCTGACCCCTATCTCAAAATGTTTTGTTCCAGGGACTCCCAGAAATAAAGATTTGAGTTAAAAATGTTCGCTTTAAAAATATATATATTCAAAGATTTGCTCTTCGTGAGCTTGTAGATCTGCTATTATTAAATAGCCAAAGTATAATAATGGTTAAAGAGGTAAAAAATATATAGCTAAAATCTCAAATGACACCGATGCTTTTCTGGTTTTAATGGGTTAACACCTTGATTGAATTTCATGATGACATTTGGCACGCAAACATCCACTTGGATTCAGAGATGAAGTGATTAGAATGTGGTGGTCAAAGGTCAAGGTGACTATGACCTCTCACAAAACATGTTTTTAAATTAAATTCCTTCAAAGCCTTCTCTACATAATACTATATGAGTGTGGACAGACACGAATGTGAACTGCAAATGTTTGGCATAGGCCTACAACACAACCGCAATGCATTATTTCCAAATTCAGTTTTTATTTGCTATTAATTTTCTTTTTCTTAAAAAAAAGGAAAAAAGAAAGGCTGCCTTTCTCTTTTACTATCTGAGTATTTATTTGTATAATCATTACAATAGTTGTTGGCTACAGTACAGGGCAGGCACAGGATAGCGAGTGACTGACCACTTGTTGACAGGTCTGTACAGTAGTCAGATTTGACCGATTACAAGGTTAACTCAGGTTTCCCATTTGAGGTAAAAAATTATCTCCGTGAGTCACTAAGGCCAGACAAAACCTCCCCTTAGGCGTCCATAGCAGTCCAGCTCTGTATTCCAACGTTGCTATTGTAATAATGTTTATCTATGACGTCTGGTAGGGATCAAGGTACTTTTACCTTGTTTATTTCACTCCGAGCCATTTCCCGGCTGTAATGGCTCAGGACTCAGGAGTCATTACAACCATATGTTCTCTGAATACCTTCAAACATTCTCTGTTATTCGCCTTGCCTCGTATCACACCAATTATCTATTCCTGCTCATACGGTACCCATTGATAGAAATGCCCCTTTTCTCATACTATCAGGAAATGTCACACATGTGACATGACACGGTGAGCACAGTGGATATGAGCGTGGTCGAGTGGATAAAAGAGGAGATTTGATGAATGAAGCATTCTCCTCCTCCACAGGACGGGATCCTTACCCCTGAGGGAAGAAGTCTCACTAGCCTCCCTTTAAATACAACTCGAGCTTCCTGCTCCAGCCCTTTAGGCTTTGTTCTTTAGTTGTGAGAACTACGGACACATGCACATTATGCGCATTATACACCCACTCAGACATATGCAAGCACACCCACATACACATACACAGACTTGGAGCATGTGGTCTTCTAATTTGATCTGATAACTGCCAGATGATGAGGCCATGGCCAGGCAGCACGCAGGGGCCCCTGACTGACTGATGGCCTGGCTGAATGACTGACTGATAGATCCACTCTTTCTTCACACTATGTGAATAACTGCTAAACTATTCACTCACAGTGCTGGAGCAAGTGCAACAAGGATAGGTTCATTTTCCGTTAGCGGCCAGTGCTAATTGTAGTGCCAATTGCTTCACTTCCTCATCTCAAGGTTTTTTTATTTTTAATTTCTGATTTTGGCCACACCCACCTCCAGGTTAAAAAAGTTGTAATATTCTTTAGTGACAAATTGTTGCTTACTATTGACAAACTACCAGAAAGGGAAGAAGGCAATGCAAGAGCTTCCCAAAGAATCAGCGCTTGGCAAGAAGACTTCCCTTCGTCATGGGAGCTATCTGTAGTTTTTCCACTTGTATCTCTATCGTCCTCCAACGTGTTGTTGAAAGTCATAGGCAAGGCAGAACCTGACAGTGAAAGATTGTGCTTATAACAGCAGAATGGAGAGGGGAATCACTGACAGTGTTCACTGAAGCTTCGCTTTAATACGGCATTTACTGACTACTGTTTTAGGTTTTAGTGTTGAAGACAATTAGAAATTAACACATGGCAGGCTATTGGGACTAGAAGAAGCACAGCAGTCACACAGGCATGTGAGAACTTCGAAGTCTTGAGAGCTTACGGTGTTGGCTACAATATCATATGTAAACGTATATTTTTCAATTTAATTTTTTCAATTAACTTAACTAGCTCTCTTGCTCTTTAGTTCAGCTTCTTTTTTTAAAATTATTTGTTGACAAATAACTGTCTGAATTTACAGCCACTTTGTCATGTATGACACTAATGTATCATTTAATCATCAAAGTTTTTTGTCCAGAGTACTTCAGATAACCATCAGACTTGATAGGATTTACAGGGTCCAAAATCTTTAAAAGAGAATCCCTCTTCAGACCGGCTTCTGTTGCTGCTACTGATGATGATTCCCAGTGCTTCCTCTCCCTCGTGGATTCACAGAGGGCCCTGACAACAGCTGTTGACTGAATGTGCAGTGTGCTACCGGTCTTGTGCTCGCCATGGTGAAAATGTTGACAAGCGCTGGATAATTTAGCTTATCCTTTACGCGTTATGGACATCAGAGCTATTTACCTTGGGCCCTACCATGGTTGAGTGGCGTCCTGATTCCTTTTCAAGCTCATTATACTTTTGGAGCAAAGCAATGAGTGATGGAAAGGTTGGGGAGTGTTCATAAGTCACGAAGATGGCATGTTTCAGCACTTGCGTATTACAGCTGGACAGGCAATTAGCCTGGATGTATTATTTTCTCTCACTATGCGATACACTGAGCAGGAGACAGAGTAGACATTGGTAATCAGCAGCATGATTCAGAGCAGCTATTTAGTGTTAACGTTAATCATGGGTTTTAGTCCATGAATTACAAAGCTCACTATGTCAAATGCCAAGTAGATACAAATGCTAAGCTAACTCGATTAACTACAAATATTGGTCATTTTTGACCCCTTAAAAAAAAAGAAAAACCGCCACCTTCCCTACTTGGGAAGTTGAGGCTAAAATGAAGTTTGGTTCCTATAATCATTGGACCAGGTAGTTCATGAGCTTACAGTACCCTCTCAAATTGGGTCCCGGCCCCCAGCTTCTGACTCGATCATCCTATACTGTCTGCGTCTCACTCAGTGATGCATGAAATGACAAATGCACTTCTGATTTTCCCCATGACTGACCTCTGTGCTGCATCCTCTCCTGTCGGTGGTGACCATGTGAAACCATGACCAGGAAGCAATTTGTTAGGCCTAGGAAGTCTAAAGGAGATGAGGGGTCCTCAGGTCAGCACGCCAGATATTTCCACTTAGTTCTGTGTCAGGGGTGAAGACCTGCAGTGAAATTTCCCTTTTGTCTCCCTTAAAGTGTGTTTAACTGCACCAATGAACTGAACTGCACATGGTTTATAGACAGGTATGCGAGTTCAAATGCTTCCAACACATGACAAGGCAAAGCCAAAGGGTCTCGTATCACCCTCAATAAAATGCACCACTGATGCATTGCATTTATTGTGGATGTGTACCTTGATTGTGAGGCTCACAGACTGTATTACACATGTGTGTGATTTCTTTGGCGATTTTTGATTTAATAGATAGCAGAGTGTAGGGAGACAGGAAACTGAGGTCAGAGAGAATGGAGATCATGCAAGACATGATAAGAGTTGGTTTCGAACTTGAGTCTCGCGACTCACAAGGAGCATGTGGTCCATGCGTGGCTGAGCCACCAGGCCAGTTTTTTTTTTCCCATCCTGACAGTAACTTGCCCGTGGACATGAATTCCAAGGTGATGGACAAATTAAAAAGGCCGAAAAGGGACTCTGGTGAATACTTTCAGTGTTTTGACAGCTCTGGCGGAGGGCTCTGCTTTGTCTAAAAAAGTGAATAAAGCTGTCAACAGAGAGTGATGAAAATGTTTGATGCCACTGTTTTCCTATTCGTCCACAGGGAGACTTCTTTCACTGACCCACTTCATCCATTGAGAGGATCAGAGATGGTGGACAGAGGAAGACTGGGCCTGGAACCCTGTGGCTGGACAAGAGCTGGTCCATGAAATGCTTCAGCAAACAAGTTTTATGACACTTCACCGAGGACACATTGTGAGTTTACTGACCGTAATGATTACAAAGTGCTCTATTGCCGGGGATATGAAATAATATTTGAAGAGTAAGTTCCACATTATTTACTTTGGACCTTTTTTTTTGGCTTGTCCAGCTGTTATATTGTATGTCATATAGACGGTCAACAGTGTCTCACGTTATTCTCTGTGTGAATCTGATCAAGATGCCAGTAATGTTAAAGCCACATGTTTTTACTAAGGGCTGTCTGTGATACTTTTATAAAAGTTTCATACAACAGCAGTACTGAGAGCATCCTATATATCTATATCTATATATCTATATATCTATATATCTATATATCTATCTATATATATATATATATATATATATATATATATATATATATATATATATATATATATATATATATATATATATATATATATATATATATATATATATATATATATATATAAATAAATACATTGTTATTTAAATTATTTGAAACATTAGATTTCTTTTATAGCAAATCAATATCAAATTTTGTCTTTATACAGTATATTTCCATTGATTTTATAAAGGGATTAATGATTCTTTAGGTTAGGTAATGTATTAATATATCAACCAAGGTATAAATCTTGTTCTGTTGGCACAAAGTGATCTCCAAAGTACTCCATCGAGCCTTTATCATGCACCATCAACCAGATGAATAGTTGGCCAAAATGTTCTCAAAGGTCTTGGTCTCAGAGCTTGTCTCAGACGATTTGAAACCAGGAACTTCACATTCATTGGAGAGCTCTCACCATCTTAGACAACACAAACAAAAACACAGGAGCTTTGGGAACACTACTGTGTGAGTACTAAGCTTCTACAGTAATCTATTATAATGGCTCAAACAGCAGACACATTCACAGACTGCAAATGGCTTTCCAATTATGAGATGTGAGCCTTTTTCATGGATGTACAAAGCATGATAATAAGCAACTGGGGGGTCTACTGTGAGATCCAGCAAATTAAAACATTATTGAAATACTTGTGTCCAACACACTGCATTCAGTAAAGACCTAATTGTAACTGGTGCATTTAATGCTCAGATTCATTTCTATGCATTTTATTATACAAAGGCATGAATGGCTTGCATAAGCTACGGCTTCATCTGGTCATAAAACGCATTTATTGTGTGTGTGTGTGTGTGTGTGTGTGTGTGTGTGTGTGTGTGTGTGTGTGTGTGTGTGTGTGTGTGTGTGTGTGTGTGTGTGTGTGTGTGTGTGTGTGTGTGTGTGTGTGTGTGTGTGTGTGTGTGTGTGTATATATAAATAATAAGTAGAGTGCATACTGTACTTCAATGCCATTTTCAAGTGTTGAATAGTTTACCATGCAGCACCCCACTTTGATTTGATAATCTAGGGTTTGCCTTATATACTGTATGATGATATGCACACAAAGTTCCAAGGGGTTGCATTATTCCGTTCTGAAGGTACGGCATATGCACTTTTGTGAGAAGCCACGCCCACCATCCTTTCCTCCACAAGGTTTCATACAAATCTCTCATAACTTTTGGAGATATCCTACAGACAGACAGACAGACAGACAGACGGTATGGAGTGAAAACGTAACCCCCATCCAATTCCTTTTGGTGGATGTAACAAAAACACAAAACATTTAGTTAATAGGTTTTCATTCAAAATCAGTTATTAGTGTGGCCTGCCATCAAAACAAGCTGCTGAGTCAGACTCAGTACACCACACCACACACAAGCCC
The DNA here is from genome assembly GCF_963280865.1 of Gymnoscopelus braueri. NCBI lineage: Eukaryota > Metazoa > Chordata > Actinopteri > Myctophiformes > Myctophidae > Gymnoscopelus > Gymnoscopelus braueri. The sequence goes on from NC_137619.1 coordinate 35,048,289, forward strand.
ATGGAGATACAAATCTATAAAGAGTAAACTGTACTACTGTAGCTCTAAAGTAGACACGAATGTCAAATGAATTACTTGTAGCCCCGAACTTAGATTTATGGCCTGTGAGTGATACTTTGGTTGAAATCCCCAGCAGAGTACAGTCACTCTGCTTCATTTCAAATGTTTCTGCTACTGATATTTCACCAGTTAAAGTCTGAATGGGCTCAGTGCATTAACTCACCATGGGATTTCATTTCGCTCACTATGACCTCGTCTGCCAAGTTTTTTTTTTCTCTCCTGCTGCCAGAAATTCACTCTTTAGGGTCATTATTTGAGGAGCTATTTTCAGCTGAGACCTCCCAAAATAAATAACACTCGTATTCTGTGACCGGGGTCACCTATAGGACAGGACGCACCACTCGTAAGACCCGTAGGACTCGGCAGATTCCATACCAATGAGGTTGTGGCTGATTACACCATGGGCAATTATCTAAGATAATTTAAGAGGGAGTTGCAATATCAATATCAGTGTTGGTCAAATGAGAGCTAATAAACTGTGATTTTGAGACTGAAATTAGGACACACACAAGATTGAATGATACCTTATCATACTCATTGAATGATACCTTATCATACTCCATTTTAATGAAGTTACTCACCCAGCGCATATGTCGCTGTGGACACCCTCTTTCTGTGTTTGGGCCCTCTGGTTTGATGACATCATGGCATAAGCATGTGCAGTAGTGTCCTTTAGGTGTCTACATCATGAACTACTTCCTGTGCCTGTGAGTTGAGCTCATTGGTCGAGGCCCGTTTTGCTCGTTTATGTATTGGGCCCCAAGCTATGGTCAAGTTGTAGTACCAGATTTGGCCACTTGGAAATCTGCGCCTCACAAATCCCACCCGGTTCTGGGGCCTTAGTCCTAGATGGTATAGAGATAAATATTTTGATCTAGACGATATAGGGGCCACTTGTTTTTATTGTCCTATTACGTTTTACATGGAACTAGGTTGATGGAAAGAATGTATTTGAGTTTATCTCCTTTTTTGTTTCTTTTCTTTTTTTCTCATTTAAAAAATTGTAATCCCAGTGGGTGGCAGTAATGCATCATTTCGTGACTATTATAACCACAAGAGAAGTGTCATGAAAATTCCCCATATAACAGTGCTGTAATAACAATGCCTGAAGCATATTTCTTGTAATAAAGATCCCCAGGTGAGCAATCTGGTTTCTAAACTTAAGATTCCTCATAAATGTTGCGAGTCTTTACTGCTCGTCTTTTTAGGAAACCATGATGACAGTAGGGGAAAACAACAAATCTACAAGCTCACAATGTGTCACAGTACGACACGTTGTGAGCTTGTAGATCGGCTATATTGTCACAATGTTTGTGTGACACTTGTACATCAAAGTATACAATAGGGCTTAAGTGGTTAATCATACTAATTATTTGATTGTAAAAAAAACGATTCAATTTTTTTTGCATCAATTCGTTGAAAACAGAACAACTGATGGAATAAATACACGCTTCTCTTTTATTCGATTACCGGTAATTGAAAAAGTAGTTTAGAATCGGTAAAAAGAATAATCGATAATTGCAGCCCTGGATGACGGTATAAACCAGTGACCTGAGGTCACCTAAGGACAGTGGAAACTGGCGGTGGTTTTCAGTATCAAGTATCTCAGAGGGAGTCTGAGTCAAAGGAGGGGTTAGTAGAAACCCATGAACTCACATTGTAAGGACATACAGACCTGCTGCTTCCGATGGCCGCGTGGGCCTACAGGACATACGTACGTGATCCTTTAAGCAGTGGTGGAAAGTAACCAAGCACATTTACTTAAAGGGACTACACCGTGAATTTTAACTTTTTCTTATTTTTTGTGTGTTTTTGGTCTCCCCTACCTCTCTTCTATCCCCCAAAATACCCCAGTTTGAACACTCAGGCTTTCACAGCAAATCTGGGGTTCTCTGTAAATTGGTCTCAAAACAGGCCAAACTGATTTGGTCACGTCACGTCAGGGTACAATCCCTCCCGTTTTTCAGTTCCAACCCAATTAAAAAAAAAAACTTCTACAACTTTTCCACAAAGAACCAGGAGATAACATGCATACAAACTGGCTCAATAGTGCCCCGTGCTAAACAGGACAATGTGGTATTGCAGGTGAAAGTGCTTTATAAGCCAGAGAGAAGTTAGTTGGAATGAGTATATCTGAGGCTTGATTTAGGCTCAAACCTTTTGAAAAACGTTTCAGAGACATAAATAATATGATATTAAATATTATTATTATTTTTTTAATTCATGGTGTACCGGTAGTTCCTTTAAGTACAAATCTCAAGGTGCTTTTACTTTACTTGAGTATTATTTTTTAATACTTTTCACTTATACTTTTTATTCCACTATAACACAACTTTAAAGTTACTTTGTAGATTTAGATTATTATTACAAAACATACCTTAACCAATGAAGCCCTATTTTATACTTTGTCTACTTGAGCTCACAACATGTCGTTTTTACAACGTGTTTTCGAAAAGGTTTGAAAACTTTGAGTACTTTTACTTAGGTTCTGTAAGTATGTTTTGATGCCAATGCTTTTCTTTTGTACTTCTGCTCAATTAAAAGGTTGATCACAGGCCTTCTACTTGTAACAGAGTATTTCTATACTGTGGTATTGTAGTACTTCTTCCTCCACCACTGCTTTAAAGTGATTGAATCTGTTCATGTACAATCTAGGAATCGTCACAGTTATGCTATTTTAAATTGCAATTTCAAGTGCTGATTAGTATCTACTTTTTATAAGATTTAACCTATTATGTTTTATTTGACTCTTTTAAGGTACTCATTTTGATACTAGTCTCTCTGTCTCCCTGTAGGGTTTCTTATGTAGCAACCAGAAAGTACATTTGTCTTTGGTGTGGCACATTAAAGGTAAGAGTAGGGTGGAGTGTAAATTGTTGCTTGGTGTGCATTATTATGCTGCCCTTGAAAAGTGATGCTTTTCACTCATTCTGGATTAATTGAAAAGTTATCACTTAAACCCCATGTACTTTGTTGTACTGTTGTACAATTTGCTGATCTAAAAGCTCAATGTGTCACAACGTGGCGCATTGTGAGCTTGTAGAGCTGCAATTTATGCACACCGTTTGCCTATTGTTTGCCTATTATGAGATGCCCAGAATAGGGACGTTAGAGTTAATATGATTAAGGCACCTACTGAAAGCAGTTCTCAGAGACATCAGCCCCGGGTTACAGTTCCATGCTATCATGTTGTCAGATTTCCGTTTAATATATTGTGTAATTATTGTATTCTGATTGTATTAACTTTCTTCCCTTATATCAGTGCTTCTCAAACCTTTTCATGTCAAGGACCCCCAAAATGATATGTATTTGGCCGCGGACCCCCATCTCAAAATATTTTGTTCCAGGGACCCCCAGAAGCAAAGATTTCAGTTACAAATGTTTGCTTCAAATAATATATATTTTCAAAGATTTGCACGATTTTTCAAAAATAGCCTCTGCAAGCTCATACAGTATATCTGCTATTTTTGAATAGCCAAACTATAAAATATGGTTAAAGTGGTTAAAATGATTGTGATATTAACACATTTTGCTGGGAAACCCCTCGTACCCCTCCAAGGATCCCTGGGGGTCCCCCGGACCCCACTTTGAGAACCAATGCCTTACTGTATATGATGCAGCTGTATCCAGTCCTCTTGTGATGGCCTTGTGATGGCCTCCAACAAGAAGACCGGCCTGTTCCCATGTAGCCCAGTGCCCAGGTCAGAGGTTACGATGGAAGATTCCAGATTATACAGGACCAGGACATGGTACTGTAAGCCTACTTTGATCTCGGCTTCTTTCAAAAGTGGAGCCACTGATGATTACTCAGGAAGTGTGGAAGGTTTGGACCTAAAACACAAGAGATTTACTGAAGTAGGAACGCAGCCCTATAGAGTCATTAGAGAGTGCATTAGGGGGTAATGTTTTCCCCATGTGCTCGAGGCTAAACTGTGAGATACTGTACATGGAAAATAATTAAGAGTTTACCTTTGAAATGATGGTGCTTTCCTTTTCCATCGACTTAATTTTTGTTGTTGAGAGATTTATTCTGTACAGCAGGTCACTGAGCAGTCATCCCCCAAGTTGGTAGGCCAATGGAGCAAGTTTATACAAAATATTACAGTAAAGGACTATCAACTCTAGACAACACCACAGTTGTCTAGTGCTTGTTGAAGCTGAAACCATATGACATTTGGTGGGGAACTGAAATGATTAAGGTTCTACTTCTGATGAGCACGAATTCGCTCAACCATGGATGGATATAGACTGGGCCAGTGCCCGGGGGCCCTAGGCTATCCTTGGGCTCAATGACAATTTACTAAAATGTACATACAGTAGGTTAATGCTCAAAAACGCAAGTCCCTCAGCCAATACAGTACAAGGCTCCTCCTACAGGACACATTTGGACTGTAAATCCTGTAAACAGGTCTCTACAGGTGCTTTCTAGACCCACAAATGCCACAAATGAGTACTGTGTTTGCGTGCCCGCCCGACTGCCATTCTGGGTAGCGTGGGGGGCCTCTCAAAGATCATTCGCCCAGCGGCCCCTGTGAGTCTTAATCCATCCCTGCGCTCAACAAGTTTCATGGCAATCTGCCAGTTAGATTTTGAGGTATTTTGTGTACAATTGAAAATTTGGTGGCGTTAGATTGGCTTACCAAAGTCTGTAGAAATTATTATCCTGGCTGAATGAAGGTGCATGGAAATGTCCATGCAATCCAGTGGGTATTTTTTTAAATCTCTTTTTTGGAAGTAAATGGATGGATGGACTGACTAACACCTTAGATTAGACCGTGAGATATTTTTACCCTGCCACTAATGTGGCTAAAAAAAATAATAGTTTTAGACACATCTAAAAGCTCTGAGAAAAAAGCCAATGTGGGTGTAAATGGTGCATTTATGTAGCGCTTTTATCCAAAACACTTTACATAGATTGTGCATTACATTCACCCATACATTCATACACCGATGGCGGAGGAAACTACTGTATGCAAGGCACCAACCTGCTCATCGGGAGCAATTGGGGTTCAGCGTCTTGCTCAAGGACACTTCGACACTAACTCGGGGGGAGCCGGGGATCAAACTGGGAACCTTGCGGTTTCCATCCGGCAGCTCTACCCTGCACTCTACCCAGCCACTGCCGCCCCGTGTATCAATGACTTACTCTGAAAGTAGCAAGACAAAAGGGGGATGCCCTCCAATTACACTAAGAACTCATAATAATTGTGCCTATCCAAGATGGATAAGCTTCTTGTCTGTTGGTCACTGGAATCTACTACAACAGGTCACTGGACCCTGTGGAAGATTCAGTACTATTATACAGCTTTGCCAGGATTTGAGGGCCAGGACTTCAAAGCAGACAATTAACCATCTTACAACCACTCCTTAGGAGTGGTTGTAGCTTCCAAATATAAATCTGCTTTAAGGATGTTGGTGGCAAATGAAATGGCAGATATTTAGCAGGAAAGAGACAATTATAAGAACTCACCAAGTCTTTGAAGGAGAAAATGTACATGTGTAAGTATATGCAACTGTACAATATGTGAGAGTTGGGATGCACTGTATGTTGATTTACAGTTGGTAGTGGACTTAAATAGAAGTTGATTTGACCTGGCACAAAATGGTGTCTATATCGGCAGGATATCCTCATTATCAACAGAAAGCCATTGTTTGTACATGGCTTTTGTAAAAAAAATCAAGGAATTAATTGTGCTATTGTGCGTCACATGATGTATTTTTGTTTTCTGGCATTAAGTTCTTGGTCTCTGTCCAGAATCGATATCATTGTAATTTGCAGACGTCAGCCCTTTTTACGAGCACAAAAGACGGCAAATGCTTTTCTATTTCAGGACAATAAGATGATTATTTTTGCGTGGTGGTGTCAAGGACACATTTATAGGCGGTGGCTACATCCTTGTGTTCTCTGTGGTGGTATCACTCATCTCTAGACATAATGGGATTTGACAGAACATGTTCATTCACCGTCCATTGATTTTCATGTAGCGTGCAGACATGCATCATGACTTGAGGGTTTCACAACCTTAGTGAGAAGAACACACTGTACTTTCACCCTCGCATGACATTTCGTTCTGTCATTCGGCCAAAGACAGATGTGGTGTAGGAGTATAGAAAGAATAAAAAAGTAGAAGAAAGGGAGTCTGCATGACTCTGAGGAAGATGCGGTAGCACCTTAATAAAAGAGGCTTCAATTGCCTGAGCTGCCCCAGTGTCTTCTTTACATTATAGAGCACCGAAGTCTGAAGTAATTTACGCATCCTACCTGGGTCGCGTTTTTTCCCCCTCCATTCTGAATTCCCATAGACGTGTTTAATATCACGTCAAATAAGAACTGAGTTCCAAAAATAAAACAAATGATCCTGGCGGTTTGACTCATATGGATATGAAGCATCAACTGACTGTGAGAAAGCGCTAATGTTACCGCCGCCGAATTAGTTAAATTTTGGCCAGAAACAGACTGTATCAAATATGAGAGACTATCATAAACTATACAGAGCCACCTCCCTGACAATATCGTCGGGACAGTTTGTTTATTTTTGGACCACATACTTATATGAGACGATTCTAAGATGACCATGTTATTCTCCATAGAGAAATTACTTCCGCGACCCAGGGATGAACGATTGACGTCAGGACTTCGGTACGCTATGCTACGGTATAAAAAAGTAGAATTAGATTACATGCATACAACATAGAGGGTGAAGATAGCCTTTAGAAAGCCTTTTTTCTTCTTAGTCTATTGATAGTGACATGGACAGCGATAAATGATTCTGTGCTGCATGACTCAGAATTGTCAAAGTGTTTCTTGGCTTTCATCCAGAACCTTTTTTGCAGTATTTTCTCTGTCGTTTCTGGGACACTCACAGGCCAAGTTATTGCTGACATTACCATTTGCTTGGTGATCCACGGGATGCTACTGCTTAGAACAACACAACAGGGACTGATCACACTACGCTAAACACACATTAAAATGAACGTACAGTATGTGACTTGGCATGAGCCATTTGAGTTGAGGAAATGGTACCCTGAACACCTTCCTCCGAGAAGACATGATCAGTTTCGCAGGACTTCTGCACTGAAGCTGGAATCAGTTCAGCAAAACAAAGTAAAAGCTGCCTATTCACCCCAATCAAAATACCATTTGTCCACTTGCAAAAGGCACTGAAAGGCAGTAGGAAAATTACCACTTAATGAAACCAGTGTGACATACACTGTTCATCAGCCAACCTAAATTACTTTTGGCTCTCATAACTTCACCTTTTAAAATGGCTGTATTTGTCAGAGATGCACTTAAATTGTTATTCAAGCAGACAGATGAATCAAGCGCAATGACCAACATTACCACCCACAAACTGATGCGGTGCTCTGCTCGTAGATGTGCACCACCTGAATCAACAGGCCGACTACATGAGAGTAATGAGGGCATTTAGGAGTCCTCGGTTTCTACCGAACTGTAGCATGGCTGCAATTACTCCTCATTGATGTTCATTTAACGTAACAGTCCACGATCCCTTAAGGGCTCGGACACATCCACTGGAGAGTCACCTCACACCATTGGGAGAGGCCTTTGTGACTGCTCGAAATTGTTCTCCACTGGTGCAGAGATGAGTTGAAACCAGCTCCGCTTTGTACCATAATCCCAGCTTGATTCGACTAAATTACAGTAAGCATTTCATTTGGAAGAGGTGCTCCCTGACTTGGCCTGCAAGAAAAAAAAGAAATGCTTACTTGCATTCAATATGAAAATGTATTTGCACATTGCATGCAAATTGTTTATCTGTTGCTTTTCTTGGAACAATTCACTCCATGAAATCATTTTTAAATGATGCCATCATAACCACAATGCTGGATTGTACAGTAATGTAATATTGTCATGTGGTATTGGCATTGCATTTCAGGATATCCTTTTGCAAATTCCCCCATATCTGTAGATCAAGCGTCCGAGCCCGAAAGTCACGCCAAAACATATCTATTTCCAACCAAGGCTACACTCGCAACGTAGCCAGTTTGACCCACATTGTCTCTGAATAGCTTCACAGTGCCTGCCAATGAAGCATGGTCATTGAGCAGTACAGGCCAAACACAACTTTTGTAATCGGCTATTGTGTGTGGGGATCACTGAAGTAAGGCTTTAGCCTCGTATGAGCCTTACCCTCTTTCCCCTTCACAAGCCCTGCGCCTGTGTCTGCCCAACCCCTCAATCCAAGGGATGCAAGGGAGTCTTAACGAGCTCCTTGCCAAATGTGACGCAATAAGAAAAGCCCTTGGCCGGATGAAAGTGTAAATTCTCAGTTTATTGCTTTGAAAACACTTAACCTGGCTGTTGACCCAGAAGGAGGCCATCCCACACCACAATATTGGGGATCGGCTGTGGTTCACTGACCCCGATCACCCCTTTTAGAATGTCTCATTAAGACCACCCTAGCTCATCTTAAAGCTTTCATTCCTTTTAGTTTATCTGTTTTACAGCTGTATCATTTTACACATGGTCATTCTTGGTTTCTTGGTTTGCGGATATAAATGTAGAGTAAGTACCACAGTGCGTTATAGAAACGATATTCAAGATTACATATTTTCTGTCTAGAGTGCCAGTGGTATTCAGGAGCTATTTTATGGCTTTAAAAGGTCATGTAAATGTCCAATATTGATGGTTATCGATTGAGCTTAATCAAAAAAATTACTTATCTTGATTAAGAAAAGATTTTGACAAATTATTTTTCATCTGTGCTGAGAGCACAGTTGCTGACGGACATAATTTCTTTTGCAGTCTGGTTTTGTCTGGAGAAATAAATGATCCAACACTGCTGTTTTAATGTCCAGCATCCGCTTGCCCCTATCTAATCATAATACATTGAAAACATGTTGTTCTTGGAAGCAATGCGTGAGATTCACAGATAACTTGGGAAGAATAAAGTTCAAGGAAACTTTGAGGTTATCCTAATGGGAAGGGGATATTGCAGATAGTGTTACAGACCCACTAATCTGTTCTTCCCACCCAAAACAGAGCCCACCATGGAATGTTCTACTGTTCACTAGAAGGGATTACATCTGGGGAAGAAGATTGAGTAGCAGACGTGGAGTAGAGGGGAGACAGAGATGGAAATAGAACATGTTGCTGTGAATATTCCTCACTCTTCTGTTATTAGATGTGAACCGATTGCTTATTTGTTACGCTTACACACGTTCATTCAAATATATCGCAATAGAACACTGACTCGTGAATCTTCGATAAATAAGTGAAATAAAATGTGAAATTTTGATTATATTGAAGATATTATGTATTATTATGTTCCCGTTACACATGAAAATAATTTTCACTAAGAAGTCACCTTAATGGAGAACTGAATTTATACTGTATGTTTGATGAGGTAGATTGACATTCACGCCAATCTGAATCGCAAATCTCATCTGCTACTAGACACTAGAGTATGTGTATCAAATAGGAAGTATCAAAAATATTTACTTTTGTTGAATTCCACCCAATTTCAATTACTTTAACGTCAAATTTTGTAGGGCAGTGAGAACAGGTACAGTAATGGAAGGCAATATGAACATGAACAGTTATGGTAATGATGAACTGACAGGTGGAGCCAATTATGGGTTCAGCCTTTATGGCAGTGCATTGTGTCCATAGATTGTGCGGTAGATGCACGGTAGATGCGGGAGTCCTGCAATCCCAGATTTGACTACCAGGTAAAGAGGCAACTTCACTGTAATGCCGTGGTTCTGGGAGCTTGCAAATGCATTTTTCAGGGGGGGGGGGGGTACCTTTATTTACCCAGAGGAGGTTGGCTAAGCAGAGTGTCTTTTTCAGTCACGCTGCTTTACATTCTCTCACACACACACACACACGCACACACACACACACACACACACACACACACACACACACACACACACACACACACACACACACACACACACACACACACACACACACACGCGAACACAAGAACCCAGGAACTGCCCAGTACTACCACACTCTTATACTCTTGGCCACTGAGCAGCGCCACTGGAGTATTTTGGGGGTTCAGTGCCTTGCTCAAATGAACTTCAGCTGTGGGGGAGGGGTAAATGGTGGCCATTCACTTCCCCACTCAGATTATTATTATTCTTTCCTGCCGGTCTGGGGATCGAAGTACATAATTGTGCACACTCATTTCCCAATACAGAGGTATATTCTTTACCCTAAAGAAAACCTGGCGTCCCTATTTGATTTTGGGCAAGTGACAATGTGAAGTTTTTTATTTTATTTTTATCTTTGATTTGTAGGAAATAAGACTTAAGTGGTTAAACTTTTTATTTGGCATTTGTCAATACAAATAAATGTTTCCAGAGTGATAAGAGTGATATATGAGTGCAATAGAGGCTATTTTGCATGGATATGAGTACAGGTGTGCCTTGAGATTTTGACTTGCCCTTTCCTGTGCACTTTAGCACAAAAGTCAGATATGCACAGGGCCTGTCGAAGGAATAAAACGTGGACTAAACCGTGAAATTAACATGTAGGTTGGATTTCACTGTATGTTTTTACCACAGCTCAGTCTTTTTGCCTCCAACTCTAAATATAAACATGGACAGCTGAGGTGGGCAGGATCAAATGCTTCCTGGGGTTGAAGTTGTGATTTATGCCAAGGAACACCAACAAAACCTTTAATTGGGGCCAATGGTGGCAGCATAGCTTTATGGAACAGCTGCTCCCAGACCGTGACTGTTGGAAGACAGACTTTATTAACAAAAAGTCACAGCTGGAAAACGCACAATAAACTATTCTTGGGGATGCACATCATTTTATGTTGCTTGTTAGCTTGCACAATTTAAAGGCCGTACATATTCATATTTTAGAAGGCCAGGTGTATAATACAATGCAGAAAGATCCTGTTCTCTTGTCTGGGGAAGAGCTTACGTGCTTATGTCTCCTGTGGTGGTCATTTGAAAAATCAGCATGGGAGTATTTCCTTGTGTGCAAATAGTAATTTCTTCTCTTGTTTTCTTTTCTGTCCAGCACCTACAGTTTTTATTGTTTGAACATTTGCGCTTTCTTCTTCTTCTTTTTTTTTTTTTTTTTACAGTGTTTCAGCTTCATTCACAAACTGTACATACTGTACAGCAGCTTACAATATGTCAATTTCCAGCTAACTAGAATGAGAATGTATTTCCTTCTCTCCTTTAAAAACCTATATCTAAGCCTCACAACTCTTTTTTCCAGACCCAAGGGGTCGGCTTACATGAGGCTTTGTACCTGTTTCGTCCATACATGGGCATGGTCCCTTTGTCCTTAGGCCCCAGCCATAAAAGTCTGTCCCCCTTTCGTCCATACATGGGCATGTTTTCTACCTGTTTTCTCCATACATGGGCAAAAAACTGGTTTTGGTCACTTTGTCCTTAGGCCCCAGCCATAAAAGTCTGTCCCCCTTTCGTCCATACATGGGCATAGACACAGGCTGACACGTCATGTGAAGTCTGGGTCTGGCAGAACCAGGTCTCCTGGTCTTGTTTTCTGGACGGTTATTTTGTGTTGTTTTTGTCTTCTCTCTTGCTGTTGGTAGTCATGGCTGCCAGTTCCCACCTGATGTTATGTGGGAGTTCAGACTGCTCCAGACCGTACTGAATAGCCGCTAGCTTGCATAACGTCTTCAGACTAGGACTCAAGTCTAAGACATACAGGTAATCCCTCTGTCCTCCAAAGAGCATTATACGGTTTCCCACCATGCAACAGCATGCATCCTTTGAACTCGGGACGTTTCCCTTGGACCGGACCTTCTTCCAGGAGAAGGTCTCAGGATTGTATTTCCACAGATCACTGAAGGTTTTATTCAGCCAGTTCCGCCCTCCAAATATGTACAGCTCTCCATCGGAGGCAAAGGCTGAATGACTCATGCGTCCTTCTGGAAGAAGCTGTGCAGAAGGTGTGCTCAGCCAGCAGTTGGTCTCTGTGTCAAACACTCTGATGATGTTGTTGTACCCCTGGTGGCCCTGGTGGTACCCTTGGCCCCCAAATACAAACATCTTTGTCCCGATGATGGTGGCAGAGGAACGGTATGAAGCAAATGGTGAAGTGCCTCTGGTGTTAATTAAAGACCAGACCATTGTGGTGGTGTCCAACTTGTAGATGTCATGTACAATCCGATAGTTGCATTCCCCATGGACATACATGACCTTCCCCAAGACACAGGCTGAGTTGCTGGACCTCGCATCTGGAACATTACCAGAAACCCTGGGTTTGAACCATCTGTGGGCATCGACATCAAATGCATAAAGCACATTAGAGTAACCTGGGTCGGTCCACCCGCCCCAGATGTAGACGACATCTTCTATCAACACAGCTGTGTGGCGCTCAAGGTGATGTTCTCCACTTCCAGATGTCACTGGAGGCAACGTCATCCAGCGTGAAGACACTGTGTTGAAGACGTGCACCTCAATACGAGCCCTGTCGTGGGAACCGACAAAGGAAAACACCTGGTGTCCGACTGCAACGGCAGTGTAAGCATAAGCTTCCGGTCCTGCGTCCCGATGCGGCATCCAGCAGAACATTTCTCACGCCGTAGATCTTGTCGGATTTATCACGTACTTTGGACTTGGACAGAATGCAACTCTATTGTACAGCTAGCACTTATATTGGTTCAGCGGCACAATCGTCACACAACGTCTATGGGTTAGGCTTAGCCAATCAATGAAGCCTATGCCTTCTGGTCTCCCTAATATGGTGAATTGAATAGCAGCCCGACACCAGTCCAGACAGGTAGTGGACCCCCCCCCCCTCTTCTGCACACAACAAGCTAAAGGAAGATGCTCCGGTGGAAAAGCACAAAGGAGCTGTCCAAGATGTATGGAGGATGGAGATGACTGGAGACGCTGATGGACGTCTGGTCTGAGGACCACGTGAGGAGGATGGAGATGACTGGAGACGTTGATGGACGGCTGGTCTGAGGACCACAGGAGGAGAATGGAGATGACTGGAGACCAGTAGTGTTAATTTTGTTGACTAAAACTATGACGAAAAGTGTCGGTCGACTATCTTTAAAACAACAAGACCAGGAGACCTGGTTCTGCCAGACCCAGAATAAGTACTTTATAAGATCAGAGCACTACGTCACCGGACTTCACATGACGTGTCAGCCTGTGTCTATGCCCATGTATGGACGAAAGGGGGACAGACTTTTTTGGCTGGGGCCGGAGGACAAAGTGACCATGCCCATGTATGGACGAAACAGGTACAAAGCCTCATGTAAGCCCGACCCCTTGGGTCTGGCAAAAATAAAAACTAAGCTATGATGACTAAAACTATGACTAAATACACTGACAATTTCGTCAACAAATAAAAACTAGACTAAAATGTTAGGGAGGGACTTGTGGAAGAGAGATCCAGTAGAACTAAGACAAGTCAATCTATGCTTGGTAGTGAGTGGGTGTCACGCTCCGAAAATAGTCTCTCAAACCCCTCATCATAAATGACACTTAGGTCAGGGGGATTGACTAGTAATATTTATCATTGTTGTTTCCTTGGCTGAACTTGCTGTGTTCTGCTGTTCTGTTGTGTATATAAGGTGTGGTCAATCTGACATGAGTTGAGTCAGACGAGGGTGTTTACCGATCGCAGTTATCCATTACTGTTCGGATCTTTCAAATCTTAAGCCCTCCGAATAGGCTGACAGGAATCACACGTCTTTGTCACAACTCGTGTTTGTCTTTTGTAGTTTTATTTTTTAACCACCACGGTACACAGTACAGACCACAGTACGCAGTACACAGGTCAGACCACAGGTTATAAACCTGGAAATAGAAAATAAACATTGCATTACCATATATTAATGACATATATAATGCACAAATAAGCAGCATGTAGTGGAACACATTATGTAGTAAGCTCAACACAGTAGGACCGAAAGTACTGTAGCATAAATGACTACATTACCCAAGATGCATTCTGAACGGTTACCAACGTGTCCCCCAGCTACCATTAAGTTAGTGTCCAATTTACAAGACACAAAATACACCAACACACAACTCTTCAATGTACTAATTGGGTAGCATTGATGACATTAACCACAGTAGGGTTCATAAAGTTTGTTGATGAGACGTTTACATTGTTAGATCAGTCACGGCAGCGACGTTAGCATTAGCCGCATGCTAGCGATCACTCGGCCGTTAGCTTAGCAACACGCTAACGGCTCATATTAAGTTGGTTTGGCTATTAATCATTAATCCCAACTAACGCCAACACAGTAATGGATGTAAACATTCACATACATGCTTAAGACATTATCATCAGGTTGCATTAGCAACCAGCAGCAACAGAATACAAGTAGCAGGCTATGCTAGCAGCTAATACTGTCAACAACATACCAACTGGCTGTGTGATCCTGTCGCAGGTAGATTAGGAATGAACGTCTCCACCATTGTGAAGACGACTAGTAGCATCTGCGCATGCGCACAAGTATACCAGTCTCACGTAACCATAGCATTACTGTTACAATCATTTTAAAGACATGTATAAATGTAAATACTATATCAATGAAATGTAAACATATGAAATATAAACAAAATGTAAACATAATGTAAACATGAAATGTATTATTTATAAGTCAACTTATTTAGACCCATTAATACTTTTACAATACTTTCACCAATACTTTTAACTTAGTGACCTAAAAGTCTTGACACCTCCCACTTAACCGACTGATCATTATCCAAGGAGGTTACAATAAACACAACTGTCACTTAGTGAGCATTTCAAACTTAAAGTCAAACCTTGTAGGCATTACAAATTAAAGTGCTTTTCAAACGAAAGTGTCTTTCACAGTTTAAAGCGGAACATCATGCGTGCAAAACTGACTCAGGAGGTAGGTCCCACCACCAGTCCTCCTACTGAGTGTAGGTGTGCCCTTGAACCACTCAGTTGCCTCCCTGGGTTACCCGCTAACTAAACAAAGTTCACTTAGAGTCACATAGTCTTTTGGGTACCCATGGTGAGGACTTTTCTCACCTCCTGTTGATCTTCAACTGGAATCAGAACGACCAGCCGCCGCACATCTCTGCGAAGGACGATGGTCGTGGGCAGGGTAGAGTCCTTCCCCCGGGCTCTGGATACAAGAGGGGCAGGAAGGCCGATGCAGGTTGTGACGTCCGCGTCGCGGACCACCCCTTCTCGTCTGGATACGTGATGACGATTCGGCCGAGCCGGAACTGTCCTCTCAGGGCGTTCTGATCTGCGATCCAGACCACGTCTCCAACCTTGACACTTCTCTCTGCTCGGTGCCACTTGTGTCGGATGAACAAGTTCGGGCCCGCCAGCTCACTCCACTTCGACCAGAACTTGTCCACTCCAGCCTGGACAGCTCTCAGCCTGCGCCATGGATGAGTTTCCACGTCGATCCCGAGCATGTCTCCTCCTTGTCCGGTGCGCCCCAGGATAAGGGAGTTAGGAGTCAGGTACTCCACTGAGTCCTCTTGCTCCTGCGCCTTGGCGTCGATGGGTCGCTCGTTGGTCAAGTTGGCTGCCGAGTAGAGTAGGGTCTGGAACTCCCCCCAGGTGTAGCAGCCGGTGGTTCCGCCGAGGCTGTTGAGTGCTCTTTTGATGAGTTTAACAGCTGCCTCTGCTGCTCCGTTCCTGTGGGGCGAGTCCGCAGGATGGAAGTCCCACTGCCACTCAGTGCCATTTCTGGCGGCAGTGTTCTCAACTGATGCCTTCTGCACACAGGCCAGGTGCCTGTGCAGCTCTCTCAGGGCAGGCTTGGCGCCCACGAAGTTCGAGCCTCTGTCCGACCATAACTTCCTGGGATGCCCCCTTAAAGCAGTGAATCGTGCGTAGGCCTGAAGAAAGCTCTCGGAAGACTGGTCATCAACGAGGTCAGCGTGGACGGCCCTGGAAGCCATGCAGCAATACACGACTCCCCAGACCTTTTTCTTGGTTCTTTTCTTCACGGCGTCCCTCACCTCGAAAGGGCCGAAAAGGTCCAGCGTTGTATATTCAAATGGGTTTGCTCTGTTGGTACGCTCCAGAGGTAGGTTGCTCATCACTTGCCGGCATAGTCTGGCTCTTTGCTTCTTGCAAGAGATGCACTCGTTGACCACCTTCTTGATGATCCTCCGACCTTGTACCACCCAGGCCTTTCTTCTTGTGCGCAGCAGTGTGGCCGCAACGCCTTCATGATTTGCCTCGTGAGCTTCTCTAGCGAGCAAGGTTCCCAGCCATGACTGGAAAGGTATTAACGGTACAGTTGTTCCGTCTTCGTTCCAAGATTGGACCCTACCGCCGCAGAGCAAGAGTCCTGTGTTGTGATCTTTGGTCACAACTAGACGATTCAGGGTTGTGTCCTGAAAGTCCACGCCGTCTTGGGCCGCTAGGGCTAGGTCTTGGAAGGCCAAAGTTCTCTCTTCTGCAGACAGCTTAGAGCTCCTTGCCTCCCACTGTGCTGACTCCGAGGCTTGGTATTTTTCATTCAGCCAGGAGTCCGCAGCTCGTCGAACCCAGGCGACAGTTCCACATAGTTTTGACAAGCTACTGAACCGTTCAGGCTCGACAAGGCTCACGAGAGCCACGCCCCAGAGTCTCCTCTTCGGCCTTTCTGCTGTTGGAGTTGGACCTTGGTCTTTCGGCGGTGGCTTTAGCGTAGAGTCTCTCAAGTCTGCACCGACGTCAGTGTTGCTGGGGCCTGATAGCTTTCGTGACTGAGCCCTGGTGACTACAGCTGAGAATGCCTTTCTCTGCAGCCTTTTGACGTCATCAGCAACGGTAGTCACAATTTCGCTGGCCATCTTCACAGGCCACTCAGCTTCAGGCCATCTCAGGAACTCTGGGCCTCGTTGCCACTCTGACTCATTGTCGAGCTCTTCTGGAGTTGCTCCCCTTGTGAGAATATCTGATATGTTGAGGTAGCCGTCAACCCACCTCCAGTCTTCCACTGGTCCAGCCATTTGTATCTCTCCGATGCGGTTGGCAAAGAAGGTTTGGTAGCCGTAACTATCCTTCTGAATCGCTCCTAGAATTGTTTGGCTATCCACGAAGTGGATCCAGTGTGCGACTTCGATGCGGCAGTGCTTCTCAAAGTACTTCTTCAGACGGATTGCGAAGACAGCGCCGCATAACTCTGCCTTAATCACGTCCCCTTTCTGGTCGAGAGGAGTAAGTTTGGCTTTTGACTCAACCAACCTTACGACGACCCCGTCTTGCGTCTCCCAACGGAGGTAGAGCACGGCGCCGTAGGAAGCCTCACTCCCATCTGAGAACGTTACTCCAACTGGGCGGCCAATGGCTCCTGGAGGTGTAAGGCTTCTCTCGAACCTGATCTGGCCGAGTCTCACATACTCCTCGAAGAGTCTTATGGACGCCTCCCGGAGTTTTGGCGAGAGAGGGTCATCCCAAGTGTCTTTAGTTGGATTTCCTAGTCCCGCTTCTTGGTAGGACTCTCTCACAAGCATTACCCCTTTCTGTTTTACAGGCGTGGCAAGCCCAATGGGGTCGTAGAACCCAGCGACCTGGCTTAGCAGTATGCGACGGGTCAAGGGGTTTGGAGTGTTACTTCTGACTTCCTCTTCGCGAAGATCAAGTCCCGTCCTCATCTTGCCTCGCTTCTTCGAGAAATTGATGGACGTCATCACGCGAAGCTTGTCAGTCTCTGGTTCGTAGCCGACTCCAAGTGCTTTGTTTTCTTCGTCCAGCATCTGGTTGGGTAACACTAGAGTCTTGGGCGCAGAAACGGTAGTTGTACTGTTACTGGAGTCAGCCGCAGTCCCAGACCTCCCACTTTGGCCTGTCAAGACCCACGGTTTAAGGGAGAAGCCTCCAGCCTTCAGGATCTTTTCGACTCCTTGGGTGATCTTCTCCAGAGTCTTGAGGTCGTCGTGGGACGTCAATATATCATCGACGTAGCTGTCTTCTACTAGAACCCGGCGCTCTTCCACCATGGATACAAACTGGGGCAGATTTGCCGTTTCTCTCATGGCAACCTGGGCGATACAACCTGCAGGTTTATCTCCGATGTTGACCCTGACGACGACGAAGACTTCAATTTCATCCTCTGGGTTGTCTCTCCAGAGGAATCGATGGAGTTGTACTTCTTCGTCCTTTAGCCAAACAGAGTTATACATCTTCTTAACGTCGCCTAGGGCGGCGTACAATCCAGTCCTGAATCTCAGAAGGACTCCTCTGATCAGATTGAGGACGTCTGGACCTTTGTGCAGGAGGTCATTCAAACTCACCCCCTGGAACTCTTGGCTACTGTTCCAAACGATTCTCACAGGGGTAGAGGATGAGTGAGGGTTTGGTGCGACGAGATGACTTATGTACCACTTCGGTCCCTTCCAACTGTCGAGTTTCTCTTTAGTGAGTTTAGCGGCAGCTCCCCTTGAGACCATATCATGGATTTGCTCTCTGTACGCAGCCTTCCACAACGGCTCCCTCTCGAGACGTTTCTCCGTGTTCCGGAAGGTCGCTTCCACTGCACGTCGGTTGTCTGGCAGCGTCGCGGGGTCTCCTCTCCATGGATAAGCCGCGTCCCAGTGAGGGGATTCGCTGTGTTTGTCAGCTAGCACGTAGGTGAGGCATTCTTTTATCTTTTCAATATCTCTTTCCTCTCCTAAGGTCATCTCTTTGCCTCCAGGCGGACATCTACCGCACTTGCAGCCTCCACATTGAGGATCACAAGCCGCGCCTACGCTGTCCCACTTGAACCATTCGATGACTTCTTTGTTGGTAGCCGCAGTACTCCGTAGGATTGGTTCTCCGTCTTCCTCCTGGACTTCGCTTGGTCTAGCCGGACCCACGAGGATCTCTCTGTACGCCTTTGAAGCTGTTCTCATCGACCGTGCGAAGTGAGTGTCAGACCTATGCACTGCTAGGTCCACTACCTCAAAGAGGTCAGGATGAGTTCCACCGACTGTCTTCCCCAGGGGTCCATCCCAGAGGACGAGGTCTCCCTCCACTTTAGTTGGCTGTGGGACCAGGCGACCTTCCCTGTGACTGATCAGCAGGTCGATCTTCTCGGGGCGGACTAAGTCCTCAGCTGCGACGTCTGGGAAGAACTTTTGTAGTTGCTGAGGCGTGACTGCCTGGTTCACCTTTGCGATGCTTTCCAAGCCGTAACAGAGGAGTTTGTGCTCTGTCACTGTGCCTTTGGGAGTTCTTACTCTTAGCCTTAGTGTAAACCTTTTGGTAGCAACCGTCTTCTCCATCCCTCCAACTCCTTGAACAATTAACTTGATGTTTTCGCCGTTTAGCTTGAGACGCTCAGCGGCTTCCATCGAGATGTAATTGGTATCTGAAGCGAGGTCAATCAGAGTGCCGATTAGCTGGCCTGAGTTTGTCGTTACCTCTAGTAGCATCATTACAACTGGGTACTCTTTTGGCTCACGGCTGGTGCTGGTGCACACTGTTGTTGAGATTTTGTTTGAGAAGGCTTCCTTGAACTCAGCTTTCAACTCTGGGGAGAGCTTGGCAAGGAGCTCTTCTTGTTTGTCGGTCAGTCCAATCCCCTTTTTCTCCACTTTTGCATATCTCTGCTCTCCGGTCTTCTGCTCACCACTCTTCTTTTTCGTTGGTGGCATTGGACAGAGCAGGTAATTGTGGTCTGAGGACCCTCCTTTCCGACAGTCTTCTTTTGAGCATAGAAACTTTTGGGTGCAACTGCCGTCTTCACCATGAAGGCGCAAGCACTTGAAGCATGCTCCTGATTTCTTCAGTTGAGCCTTCTTGCTTGACAGGTTGAGCTTCTTGAAGACTTTGCAGGCAAACAGTTTCCCCGCATGCTCTTCGTCCCCACACGCGATGCATGAGCTTGGTTGAGAGCCTTTTTGGGTGTTTCCCGACGTGGCTTTAGTGAATGCCCTCTTCTCTTTATTCTTGTCGTTGGTTCGCTCAGGATAGTCCGCTGGGCTAGGCTGCAGCTGATCCAACTCCTCGAGAATGTCTTCTTGCCTTTTCAGGTACTGCAGTAGGCAATCGAAGTGGTTGCGTGGTGAAAAGCCGCTTAAAGGGTCTTTCTTGTGAGTCAGCCACTTTTCTTTCAGGGAATCAGGCAGCTTACTCTCAATTGACTGCGCCACCACTCTATTTTTCACGGCATCTTCCTCCCCCAGGACTTGGAGATCACGGAGAGCTCTCTCCACGGCCTGAATCAGTTCGATTGTCTTTCTGGGTTGGTTTCCCTTGACGGGGGAAAGTCCGTGCACTTCTTTCGAGATAAGCAACACTATCTTCGGCTTGTTACCGTACTTGTTATCCAGGAGCCTGAACACGTCGTTAGCGGAGCCACAGCTGGACAACACAAGGTCCCTTTTGACTTTCTCGTCTAAGCTGCCTAGAAGATGGAACTTTTTCACATTTTCCAACCCATATGGGTTTCCCAGCTGCTGCAGGTCCTCCCATTCAGCTCTCCAACGGTAATAGTCTCTCATGTTGCCGGAAAACATGGGCAGGCGTGCTCGTTCTAGAGTAATTTGGGGCCTGAAGTTGTAAGCACCGGGGTACGTGGCAGAACCACTTTGCAGTGCGCTTTGGGTGCCGTGTTGTGTGCTCGCGGCATTCTGATGTGCGCCAAAGCTGAGATTGGGGGCCACACTGGGCATGCTAGGCTGGATGCCACCTACAGGCGTTTGAGTGACTTGGGGGAAGAACGGGTCAGGGTGAGTGGCAGGCATCGCTGCTAGCTCACTGGTTAGCTCTTTGTTTTGGTTTTCCTCTACCGCAACATGTGGCTTCACCTGTCCTCGCAGCTCCTCTTCGTCGTCAGACTGGTGCCAGCCTCGCCACGCCCATTTATCCCACAGTGTCTCTTGTCGCTTTCTCAGCTTCCTAGAGCGGTCCCTTGACTCCGTTACTTTGGGTCTAGGAATCACGTCTATCCACTCATTCACTGCTTTGTTGAGCTCGCCGACGTCTCGTTCCAGGTTTCTATTTACTAGTTCGCGCTCCCTTTTAGTCATCTGCTGGTGGTCGCTTGCCTCGGCCTTGTCCAATGCTGACTCAGCCTCTATGGCGAGGGTGTTAATTGCCTCTTCAGCGAACCTGGCCCAGAAGTTCTTTAGGACGATGTGTTCGGTTTCATCAAACTTACGGTCGCACTCCGACGTTTTCTCGTCTACTTGCTCCGCCTTCTTTGTGGCCTCTTCATCGTCCACTTCTCGTAGGGCCATGCCATATTCAAACGCAGCATCTCTGACTCTAGTATGCTCCATTTTGAGGTTCCTCCACTCAACTCTCAGTTCGCTTTCTCCCAGCGCATTAGCCCTGGAGATGAGATGGTTGGCTCTTTTAGTGAAAGCGGTTTGGGCTGCTGAACGCCTCTGCTTTAGCTTCCCCAGCTCCTCCTCTGTTGTTGTCATCTTGCTCTTTTGTTGCGTTGACCGAAAATATATAATTTTTAATGCCAACTGGGCTCAATAGTCCTGTTTTCAGACTTTGTTTCCTCTTCTTGGCTTTAATTATTTTTATTTCCGGCTAGCAGGTTAGCAGATGAGCAAGCAGCAGTATTGATGGGCTGTTAGCTCAGTCAGATGGGTTAGAACAGTCTCTTTAATTATTTGTTTATATTGTCATTGTCCTTTCTTCAAGGTCATCCGGCGTCCTCTTCTTCAGAAAGCCGGGCCTTGGTTTATAACTGTTCGGATCTTTCAAATCTTAAGCCCTCCGAATAGGCTGACAGGAATCACACGTCTTTGTCACAACTCGTGTTTGTCTTTTGTAGTTTTATTTTTTAACCACCACGGTACACAGTACAGACCACAGTACGCAGTACACAGGTCAGACCACAGGTTATAAACCTGGAAATAGAAAATAAACATTGCATTACCATATATTAATGACATATATAATGCACAAATAAGCAGCATGTAGTGGAACACATTATGTAGTAAGCTCAACACAGTAGGACCGAAAGTACTGTAGCATAAATGACTACATTACCCAAGATGCATTCTGAACGGTTACCAACGTGTCCCCCAGCTACCATTAAGTTAGTGTCCAATTTACAAGACACAAAATACACCAACACACAACTCTTCAATGTACTAATTGGGTATCATTGATGACATTAACCACAGTAGGGTTCATAAAGTTTGTTGATGAGACGTTTACATTGTTAGATCAGTCACGGCAGCGACGTTAGCATTAGCCGCATGCTAGCGATCACTCGGCCGTTAGCTTAGCAACACGCTAACGGCTCATATTAAGTTGGTTTGGCTATTAATCATTAATCCCAACTAACGCCAACACAGTAATGGATGTAAACATTCACATACATGCTTAAGACATTATCATCAGGTTGCATTAGCAACCAGCAGCAACAGAATACAAGTAGCAGGCTATGCTAGCAGCTAATACTGTCAACAACATACCAACTGGCTGTGTGATCCTGTCGCAGGTAGATTAGGAATGAACGTCTCCACCATTGTGAAGACGACTAGTAGCATCTGCGCATGCGCACAAGTATACCAGTCTCACGTAACCATAGCATTACTGTTACAATCATTTTAAAGACATGTATAAATGTAAATACTATATCAATGAAATGTAAACATATGAAATATAAACAAAATGTAAACATAATGTAAACATGAAATGTATTATTTATAAGTCAACTTATTTAGACCCATTAATACTTTTACAATACTTTCACCAATACTTTTAACTTAGTGACCTAAAAGTCTTGACAATTACATTGGATTGTGAGTTTGAGCATTCAAATGCTAAAATCCCTCATGCTTAAACAAATCTGAGTTGTTGTCTCTGTCTCATTTTGTCTGAGTACCCCAATACAGATATCCCGACTCTATGCATTATATATGTATGTGTTTATCTTGTGTAGCCAGTCAGGAAATGTCCCTCCTAGGCTACTGTGGAGATAGACATGCCACAGCCCCTCCCACTTCCTGTTTTCCAAATTGTTGGGTTCACTATAGCCACACTGAGCAGGGGCTTCTCCCTCTTCGATCCCTGTTGTAGCAGGTTGCCTCTGCTCGGTGCAATGCCCCGGGTAGGTGTATATTGTAGATTATAGGTGAAAGTACATGTATGTTTGCCGGACCCAGGGGGTCTGGTTGCCAGACCCAAGGGGTCTGGCTTACATGAGGCTTTGTACCTGTTTTCTCCATACATGGGCATGGTCACTTTGTCCTTAGGCCCCAGCCATAAAAGTCTGTCCCCCTTTCGTCCATACATGGGCATGTTTTGTACCTGTTTTCTCCATACATGGTCAAAAAACAGGTTTTGGTCACTTTGTCCTTAGGCCCCAGCCATAAAAGTCTGTCCCCCTTTCGTCCATACATGGGCATGTTTTGTACCTGTTTTCTCCATACATGGGCAAAAAAACAGGTTTTGGTCACTTTGTCCTTAGGCCCCAGCCATAAAAGTCTGTCCCCCTTTCGTCCATACATGGGCATAGACACAGGCTGACACGTCATGTGAAGTCTGGGTCTGGCAGAACCAGGTCTCCTGGTGTTGTTATTAACTACTGACCCATGTGCTCAAATTGAACAAATTGTTTACAGGCCTATATGTTGGTCATTGTTTGTATGCTGTATGTGCCTGAAACCCCCATTTATTTTTGGTTGCTTAGAAACGTATCCAAAACCTTCTTGACCTCCCTGGTTCACAAACACTGTTCAGGGGTCTGCCATGAGAATAGTCACACCAGGGGCCACGTTGTACAAACCAGCTCACTCTGTCTGGGGCCCCCAGGGGCTGTAATCTGCACCAGACTTGGCACAAACGCTGTTCAGGGGTCTGGCATGGGAATAGTCACACCAAAGAACTTACATTGTAGTCATAGGGGGCGCTACAGCAGTGTTTAACTCATTCACTGCCAGAGTAAATAAATCAATAAATCATCCATTGGGGGCACGGTGGCGCAGTCGGTAGCGCTGTCGCCTCACAGCTAGAAGGTCCTGGGTTCAATTCCCGCCGGGGACGCTGTGGGCGCTGGGGGCGTGTTCTCTCCTCCGCGTCATCAGTGCCCATACCCTAGGTGGGGGGTTGGTGAAAGGGCCTTTCTGTGTGGAGTTTGTATGTTCTCCCCGTGTCTCCTAGGGTAGTTAATACCCTCACAAAAACATGCAGTAATCCTGGTCACTATACTGCCTCCCCCTGGTCAGCCAGGGCGCCTGATGGAGGGGAAAGGAACTGGTTGGAATAACGTGTTCCTTCCACGCGCTACGTCTAACCAGGGAACCTCCCCCCTGTCAGGTGATAAGAAGCGGCCTGCTTGCTCCTCATGCATTGAAGGAGGCATGAGCTTCAGCTTGGGCTCTCCCTAGGTTGGCAGAGGGAGAGTAGCGCCCAGGATTACATAGGCAATTGGCACTGGGTGAAAAAATATGGGTTACAAAATCGTGGGATAAAAATTATAGGAGAAAAAATAAAATAAAATCATCCATTGCCAGCGATGTTTTGTTTTCCTTACTTTTTCAACTAGTCACAGAATATTTATCTCCTGTATGATCAATCCCCCGATCGTCGCTAGCCACGGAGGGTTTCTCTGAGCTTCCACGAAAAAATGATTACAAAAATCGCGACCCTGTTCGTTTGTCATAGGCCGTTGAATATAGCATGTCCTATTAGCTTATCCAGCTGATGGGACTGTGGTGATCCTTTCTTCTTCACCTTTCTTGTAAAACAACTGTTCTTACAAATCAATATCCTTCATCATTGCTGTTCCCTGCATTATACAGTATTACAAAAGGTTGCAAGAGAGAGGGCGCACCAGTGAGCACAATAGGAAAGCGGTAATCGATAGCAACCAGTAGTAAGAAGTGATCCTCATTCCACTATTTGTATGCAGGATGTAGGCAAATTCATATAGAAACCGAAAGTAATAAGTGCTCCTCATTTCACTATTTTGTATGGAAGATTTCAGTAAACTAATATACTGTAGATCAACCTTTTGTTGTGTGAATCTGTGGGCAAACCTCATGTTGATAATCCTGAGTCCTGACCGGCTGTCTCTTCCAACAGACAGGAGTGTGGTGATCGTTTCTTCATCACCTTGAAAAACACCTGTTCTTACAAATTCCTTTGACCTTCACTGTTCCCTGCATTGCAGCTACAAAAGGCTACAATACAGAGATTTCTGCATTCAAAATGACACGCTTACTGAAAGAAACGAGAGAGAGAGGGTGGTGGGAGAAGGAGAGAGATTTTAGGCTGGTATTTCAGTGATCCCTGCCAGGCAAAATTGTTTTGGGGGCGTCTGATTAGCCTCTCAATTGCAGCGATTACAAGGGGTACTTTTATGTTTTCTCAGCTGATTGTTGGGCCAATGTAGCCGCAAGCCCTCACTTAAACCTGTTTGTGTTGTAATGGCTATAGCTCAATAGTATTTATAGACTATAAGAGGTAGAGGCTTTGCTGAACTCCAAGAACAGAAAATGTCAATACACTTTTGCAATAACAAAACAGCACCTTGTATATTATCTGTCGGTGAAGATTCCCTGAGTTTGTACATTAATACTATGACTTACTGTATGTACTTACTTACTTGAGACATACTGTGTACAGTACTAGTTGCTCGATGTCACTCCTCCCCCCTCACAGTTTAAGGTAATTATATTTTCACCTTCAAACATTATTATAAGTTGACAGTGCAGCCAGTCATAACACCATCTGAAAAGCCTAAAGCCAAACAGAGGTGGGAACTCCAAAGCCACCTATAAGAGCAAATGTCACCACTCTGTAGAGATACAAAAGGGTTAGAAAGTGGCAAAAGGAGCTGCTCCTTTTCAACAAAACTATTGCGATCTCCTTTCATGTGAACCAATACAAAACATTCCCTGGTTCAGTGGTCATTAAAGGCTCAGACATGTAGCCTATGTTCCACCAGTCTTATGAACAAACTTCTATGTAGAAAGAATTTGTCTAAACATGTTCTAGGGAGAGCATAGAGGTCGTAAAGAATGGTCTACTACCTGACATCAAACATCCTTAACATAAATTCAGTGGAATTTGCATGATGATCATTCTAAATTGAATTGTACAACTAAAAACAAACGTCGCTTTGTGTATGGAGTGGGATTGATGCCACATCCAGTTTCAGTTTTGTAATTGCCACCAGCCTAAAGTAAACAATGTACTGAACCAAACATAATGGTTAACATCCTTCTCTTCACGGTAGACCTATACTTACAATTTGCACAGTTGTACAAATCAATATGTTTGATACTTGAAAAACATTGAAGTATACTTCCTATTTGTGTTAATGGTTTCAGCTATTTTCTACAGTAAATGCTGCCTTTTATTCACTTTATTTGAGCCTTATTCTTATTATTTGGTCATGTATCCAGCCAACAGCCAACCAGATGCAGTACTAAACTGCATATACTGTACTGTAGGTCAGAAGTAGGTTTATATTATTTTTTTGCTGTCCAGGTATACTTTATTTGTAACCGTAGGTTTTGCAGTAGACAAGGCAACCATCTTGACACAAATTTGGATTAACAAAGAGACAGTTCACAAACATGATAAAGGGCTTAAGTGTTCAAATAATCAGGCCATTAAAAAGAGAGAGAGAAAAAATAACAACACTAAAATAAATGCATAATACCACTGTATAAAAGTTGACGTGAGCAAGTGACACAATAATTTGCCAGGTCACATACAGTAGAACAAAGATAATCCATATAGACTAGAGCAGCCAGTCTTTTACATAATGAGAGAGAGAGAGAGAGAGAGAGAGAGAAGTGGGGGAGAGTGATGGAGTGGAAAGCACCCACAGGGGCATCAAAGCACTACTTCCTTTTTCTTCTTCATAAGGTTGCTCCACTTGCAGACCCAAGGGAGGCAGGGATCACACAACTGGGGGCCCAGACAGACAGCTTCCTGCTCAGGCCTTACAAGCACATGAGTGATGGCTGAGGTGGAACATCGATTGCCATGCTTGACAGCTCAGACATATCATCAGACTGGCTGATATGTTGTTGTTTTTTTTGTCATGCTTAAGGGAATGATCTCTTTGTCTGAGACATCTCCCCATCTCAGTGTTGTGAGTGTGCAGGAACGTGTCGACTCAGCCTCTTTTAGATATGATGGATACTCAAGGATGAGACTTTAACTGAACACACACAGCAGGCATGATCTCTTTAGAAACATACTGTAGAGACGGAACACACACACACACACACACACACACACACACACACACACACACACACACACACACACACACACACACACACACACACACACACACACACACACACACACACACTCTTATACACCAGTCACTGAGACAAAAAGGAATCTAGTAGTATAGTTTAATTTATTACATATCGTATAATATAGTTTACAAATTTATTTTTTCCCCAAGCTTTTACAAATGTATATGTATTTTATGACCTACTCCCATAAACAATTTGTTTTCCTATGAGCCTTTTCAAACCATAATGGTATCAGAGATGTTTAATGGTTCCACTACTACTACTGTCCATCTCTTGGACATCTCTTACAAATCAAGGAAGCTTGTTGAAAACAAATCCTACCCAAAGGCCTCTTTACTACTGTCATGCTGTCCTGCCAAATATCTATACAGTGGTTATATTGGCAACAGACCATAGATTTCTCTCAATGACAGTGTCGTCTTCAACCGAGTGCTTATTGCAACCAACGTGTAACATTGCAACCGAAAGCCCACCTGACCTGGCAATTGTCAAAGCAACTGTTTTTCTAAGAATCTGCTGTGAGAATTTGCGCACCTTAATGGCTTTTGGAACCTGGCTCTTTGCAGTGACCGAGGCATGCACTTATACTGTAGATTAAAGATTCTCGAAAATACTGGTTCAGTGATGGATGTTCAAGGTGCATGGGAACTCGGAAATGAAAGAAAAAAGGAAACAACAACCCACAAAAGGCTTTGAGTTGCATCACACTCAAAAGTACTTTCACAGCTTATACCAGACCCAAGTCTTCATGCAGACACTAAAGGGGGAAAACACAGAGCAGAACAGACTCCTCTGGGAAGTATCCATATCCTCTTGCACTGGACTACCAAGTAGCATATCATCGCCGTCGGGCAGAAAACTTGCATCTCCATATTTTATATTTTTATATATTGGCAAAAGTAGCTTTTTTTGTGTGCTATTTTTAAATCACCCCCACGCCTATGATGACATGCTCATGCTTTTTATAAATATTGATCCAATGAAAAGTATTAACAGCCTTTGCCTAAATAATAGCTATATTGGATCCATTGGAATGCAGGTTATTTTTTTTTCCATATCCTGAAAAGTAACGCCCTTGGACATACGATGTTTCCACACAACAGCAACAATATTTAGTGAAATACAGGAATTTTTGTTTGACTACCTACCACAGCAAGGCACATGGCACCATGCAGAAGGACTAATAAAGGTCCCCTGGCACTGTTTTAAGGGCAGGTGGGACGGGGAGCAGGAGCACTGCGGCTGCTGTGCCGTGCTGCTGGTTAATAATTTCTTTGGCCGAGCCTCAAGGAGGCACAGTGTTCTGCTGCTCTCATATTCCCGCCTGTCTGCCTGAATCGACTCCCGAGTCCGGAGCTGTGACGTGCAGGCTGACGTGAGGAATTCTCTGCAGTGCATGCCTCTTAGGGGGGAACACGCAGAGAGTAGTGACTCGTAATTATTGTCGTAGTAGTAATACCAGGGCCTGTGTGAATGCATTCGACGTGCAACATTTTTGGAACACGTGCAATTTGACCTTCCAGTTCGATTAAAATGCAACTAAATGAACATGGAATGGGGAAAACTGAGGTGCTGGGGAGCCCAATGTCATGTACTGTATGTTGAGTGTTAGTGGTAGAGGGTTTGTATGTTCCCAGTGCTTCCACCTGTTGAGCTTTTCCTGGAATGACCCTCCTCCCAGTCTGCTAGAGCAGTGGTTCCCAAACTTTGGGTCGGGGGTGGGGGTCCCTGAGATGATTAGCTTAATGTGCATCATAGTTTTCTCACTCAACAGTAAACAAACCAACGTACAGTAAGTGTATATGTCACAGTATGATTGGAAGACCAGTCAGATTGAAAAAGGTGCACTTCTTTTTCGAGGCGGAGCAAGCGAGAGGCTTTGATGTCCCCCGGTACAAACCGAGTGCTCTGCTCACAGCTGACAACAACAAACTAAATTAGCAGCTACGCTAGAAGGAACACTGCCTCCCTTCGAAGTGGTCCGAAAATGGATTCAAACGTCATTCTGAATAAAATAAACAATCTTATTATATGTTGTGATTAATTAATTAATTTAATTAAAACGTTAAACTTTATAATGTGAAATAAAGGCGGGGGGGGGGGCACAATCTAAACCGCTAAGCTGACAGGACTCCTCGGGGAACCACCCCCGTCTTGTCCCATCCTGTCTCGGCTCCCGGGGCCGGGGCCTATCAGGAGCCGCAGTGTTTCCCTAGGATGAGCGGGGTGCAGAAGTGCTTGTCTTCGGACACCGACGGAGGCGAGCGAGTCGCCGTGCTGAGCGTTGCAAAGTCACCTTCAGTCAACTCAGCGCCGTCCGAGTTATGTTCCGAGAGGGACAGAATCGTAAACGATCTTCCCCCCTAGTCTCAGTACCGCCAAGACGTCAACACCTCAACATACTCATCCTAGGAACACTATGGTTAGCCTCTTAGCTTTAGCGCCTAGTAGTAGCTCCCGTTTCGAGCCCGTTTTCCACTCCGTTTATTTATAAATGATTTATTTATCGGATATTTTCACATTATTTATCTGTGGAACCGAGTCAAACTAAATGTAGCCTCGGAAACCCATGCTTTTTTTTTGTTACAAAAGAAAAAAAGCCTGGGAGAGCCATGCAGGAATGATGGTCTTAGGACCTTGTTATCTCCTAACCAATCAGAGTGCAGAGGGGCGTCGCTCTAAATTTGGTGACGTCAGCGTGCTCCGTGCACAGGCCGGGGGGGGGGGGGGGAGGGGAGGCGGGGACATAGATTGATGAAGCAATAGGAAGCCCCACACGAATCCGGGCGGCTGGGTTTGGATCCGCCCTTCAAGACCATTGATTGGGCTCGTTCTCTCAGTCTAAACTAAATGTAATGCCTACAATTCCAAGTGCTTGTCAGGGTGGTGGTCCCCTAGCCTGGGTTTCTGATCGGTCTGAAGCGGAAATAACTTTACGTCATCAGGTGGCCGGAACACACGACCGGAACCTCCGGTGCCGTGCATCTCCAAAGCCTGGTGACTCATGGTTAGGGGTCCCCAGTACAAATATGATTATTTTGGGGGGTCGCGGCCTGAAAAGTTTGGGAACCCTTGTACTAGAGCAGTGATTCTCAGCCTTTTCTGGATCAGGGCCCACTTGAAAATGTGTTCACTGCGTGCATTTTCAGAGCATGTTTATTTGTGTTCCGGCTTGGATCAGTGGAACTAACATTAAGTTCCTATTTATCGGTATCACGATAAACTCATTTTTCAGAGTTGTAAAGAAAAATTACATTATTATTTTTATATTAATATTATATTATCATCAAAAATGAAAATCTTAGTGTTTTTCCAATTCGTTGGGGGCCCTCTTGCAATATTCTCACGGCCCACAGGTTGAGAATCACCATACTAGAGCTCCAGCCAGGTTGACGGGAAATGGCACATGTACACACAGGCACGCACACACAAGAGCCAAAGCACACAAACTGGAGGTCTAGATTCTCAGACTAATCTGTTTCTTGTCTCTTTTAGTCACTGCCTTCGTTTTCCAACTTCTTGAACTGATATGTTTTTCACCTGGCGGCCCGTATGAAAGGCCTTGCTCAAAAAAAGGACACGTGAAAAATAAATCCCTCTGCATAGATGTAAAAAAGCAGAAAGTGTCTCCAGGGACAGTCTCTGCATAAACAACAGACCCGTTGCAACGCAGCACAGATGGCCTCAGTCTTTTCCAAGGCCCGATATGTTGACCATCCACAGACCGAGTCTGTGTGGTTGGATCTGGTTCATCTTAACTCTGCTGGTTGAGACCCAGCATCTGAGCGGGCCAAACCCCAACTTCTAAATCAGTCTACCGACTGGGGTCTGAGCACGTAGTCTGTAGCCAAGGGCCATGACCAAACACAAGTAGTAGCAAACCCCAATGAGCTGGACCTGGTGCTGAAGCAGCGCTTTTCATCATGGCTTGATGCTCCGAAAATAAACCTCATCCGATTACCTCACCCACCGTTACGGCAAGCCTAATTAAACCATGCGGTAGGAGTTATTTAGAAATCTTAATTCTTACTTTTCAGGGAGTCCAAAAATATCATCCACAGTGACTTCTTATTAATGATGGTAATGATATATGATAAGTGGTTGGTTGTGTTTTCTTTTCATTTTCCCCGCAGGCTTGTTTAATAAATCTTGATTAACTTGAATTGCAATCGAGGCCTTATGGTCTGGCAGTGAGATGATTGAAATTGTTATCTATAGTGCAGTGGTCAAAGAGATTACAGTGTATTAAAATTCCACAAAAACGACAATGGAGAACGTACAGTAGACTAAAAATAAACATGTGACATCTTATTGAAGAATAGCTGAGTGCTGAAGAAGGCATTTACATTTTGTCTATGGCAGTATTGGTTACATGGGTAGACATTTGAGAATCAATAAAATACTCGACCGAGGAACCCTGTCCATAAAAATCTAATCTCCATAAAGCCTCGTATTCCAAATATCAACAGAAATTTGAAACTTTACAAAGTACTTGTGTGGTAGGCAGCCCAAAATTACTTTTAAACACGCATTGACAAGTTGCATTGACATGTTAAGGCCCATGCATGGGTCACGGGCCCGATTATGTGGTGAAAGGCTGAAGTAGGTTTCAGACACATGAACTATACATGAACTATGTACAGTTAATCTGAAATACCTTGTCCAACTGAACAAATACACAGTGTAAAGGCTATTTTATACTCTGTAGTAAGACGATTGCAAAAGATAAGTTATTTTTGGCAAGCAACACCCTCTAAATTAAGCTTAATTTCAACAACACCTTTTGACAGTAAATAAATAATACACAGAGATATCCAGTTTCAACACCAACCAACCCTGATGGGATTTTTCCCTGCAGCTGCCTTGCCATGTTTTTCTTTCTTTATTAGAGAGATTGTCACCCCACATCTGCATTCGACAACTCCTTTATGAAACCTCATGTGAGCTGGTTCTAATTTGTCGTCCCTTGCACGGAATTCAACTTTACCAGGCTCCAAAGACTTTGGGGAGGACGAGATGGGTGAGGGATGCAGCGGGAGAAATAGGGCTGTACATGGGAGGAGGATGACACCAAAGACGTCTAATAAGCACTTGGTGTTTTTAAGTGTGCATGATGTGGTCCTACTCAGTGAGAAGGTTGATGCTGAGACTCAGAGGAAAGGCCAGATGTTGGTTGTGTCATCCCTCAACTTGAGTTTTCCCCCTGCAGAATTTCTTATTTAATTGACTAAATTATCAATTAAATGATTGTAGACCCAAGAGGAGGTCACCAGTGAGTCGGCGGCTTTGAGCCCTACAAGGCCCCCTCTGGAGACCATTTTCCCACAATGTTTCATGGTATTTAATGAATGTGTTCAGACGTTTAGAGCCACTTTTACGCTCACAATTAAATGAACACTTGAGGGTTTCACTACTCTGTGTCTGTCAGGTGTCTCTGCTCCAGAAGGATGTGGAAGTGAAAGAAGAGAAATACCTCAAGCTCACTGCAGAACTAAATGATCTGACCATAAGTGCAAACAAGAGCCTATAATTTATTTGATGTGCGTGTCAGCAATACTTTAATATCCCAAAGGAAAATAACATTGAGGGTGGAGCGACCGGTTAATTATAGAAGAGTGAGAAAACCTCACAAACCACTGGAGGCCCCAGGGTTGATGGCTCGGACCGCCTATAAGCCTGGTTGCACGGACCAACCTCACCTTACAGTGTTGTTGGAAACCAAGAGGGAAACATAGTGTTTTGGCCTCGGAGGAAGAGACTGAAACACAGAGGATACGATGGAGAGGAAGAGGGGATGACAGCAGCTGAAGGAAGCAAAGACCTTGAGCCTGGGGACACCAGCACAGGGAGGGAGAGCACCATGGCCTCATTAGAGTCCATGCTGCATTGTGTATGTTTTTGAACAAGTGCAGCTCATGGCTGTCCCGCTGTGTAATAACACACTGGCAAAGGAGACACGTTGTAATTTTGATATTTAAAAGCCACAGTTGCCTGATACTGTGGTAAACCAGATGGAGGGGAAGATGAACAAAAATGTATTTAAGCTCACTGGAAGATGCCTTGTGTTCAGTAAGGCCTTGAACTGTTTCTATTTAATTTGATTCAAGATGATGGGTGACAGATTAGATTAAAAAAAAACAGAAAGATGGCCTTCAACATGGTATTCAGTTGGATGTTTGTCAGCCTTGCGAATTCTGGGTATGAAAATGTGAAAATATCTTGTTTGGAAATGATTTGTATCTATAAACCTAAGACAGCTGCTACTTTTTCATAGAGATGGCAATGATATTTCAAGTATTATGGCAAATATGCATTGAATATAAGGTATTTATTGTGCCTCACAATGTGATGTATCTCTCAATTTGCCCATAAAAAAATCTAACCAATTACAAATAAATCAGCTAAATGTAATTAGTTAAACCAACTGTGAGTACCTAATTAAAACCAATTAATTAAACTAAATGTAAGGGACTACCTGTCAGTGTACTAATCAAAGTTCTCTGTGATTGATGGTGTTCGTGGTGGTCCAATTGACCCCCTGGCTCCCTCTCATTTACTACATCCTCTAATGGGCTAAACATGTTAGCCTGGACACATAATGTCCATTTTAACAGGACCGGGATCTTCTCCGGACACACCTGCAGGTGATTAGTAATAATTAGCCTCAGGGGCTGTGAACATCCTTTTAACCTTGACAGCCCTTCCCCACCCCCCTTCAACATTTCATCAGATGGGCTACAAGTCCAAGATGGATAGCTTGAGACAGATTGGAGCAATTGTATCTACATCACAGGAAAACCACGTCACCCATCTACTCTGGGCAATTGCTTAATTTGTTACATAGAGCAGACAAGCATCCAGTCTTTGGCTGGATCGAGAGTGAATCGGGAGAGGATTGACAAAAGCTCATGACTATTTGTATTTGTTGGTTTTATAGATTTTATTTATTTAATTATTTATTCATGCAATTTTATTTTAAACCAAAACCTTAAAGGGATTCTAGGTAAGCCTACATTTTAAAAATATTTATATATATATATTTGCATTTTTCTCCCTCTATCAGCCACTATATAATGATGCTGGGGTGTTATCCTGCATTGAAACACAGTCCTTTCTGAAATCCGTATTTTCCCTAATATTTATGTTTTGACATCCGGGTATCCGGGACATAAAATGTTGGTGACGTATGTGGGAGGGGGAGGAGGGGCAGGGGAGGAGGGGGGGGGGGGGGGGCAGAGTTCTAGCCAATAACAGCGCGAGGGTGTGTTCAAAATCCAACTTTATCTAGACGTTCGTTCATAAACATGAACAATGCCATAAACACACGATAAATGCACCATTTTTATTACAAAATGTATAATATACCTACATCACTCATTGTCCAGCAGCTTCAGGTATCGTTATATCCTCAGTTTTTTTAGCGGTGCTGCGATCAAGGTTTTTGCGATCCGATCCCGATCAGGCAGCATCAAAACAGATCCGATTCCGATTAATTCCGATCCGATACGGCACATAGTCTCTATACAGTCTATCTCATATTTTGTATTCTCAAAGATTACTGGGTTTTTGAATTGTTATGCAATCAATGAAATCAACCAGCAATTACTTACAGTAATGAGCTGTTATTGAATTGAATCTAGATACTTGCAGAAGAAGCCTTAGTAAAGCTATGGGATGGAATTCATTAACAGTTGCTGAAAGAGTGAGTATATTTTCTCAGAATTTACTCACACAAGCCGTTTTATGGGCGTGCTGTAAATTTCACCACTTATGTTGTGGTTGGACAAATGAGTCTGAGTCACAGAATACACAATGGCAGTTTATAAGCACAAATGGATACAAACAGTATACAACTCTTTCGACAAGTACAAAATACAAATGGGGAACAAAGTGCTGAGATCTGTCATGACAGGCAGAGGAACATGCATTTTTCCTGTTGTGTTCATGTGAGTTTAAGGAAGAGATTCTCAAACATTTTCATGTCAAGGACCCCAAATTGATATATATATTTGGCCATGGACCCCCATTTAAAAAGATTTTGTGCCAGGGAAGAGAAGATTTGTCAATGTGACATGTTCTGAGCTTGTAGATCGACTATTTTCAAATATCCGAAAATAGAATAAGTGTTTAAACGGTTCCTCATTTTTCTGGGGACCCCCCCCAAGGACCTCTGGGGGTCCCCGGACCCCACTTTGAGAACCAGTGGAGTAGGGTTTCTCTGATATGCTGCACTAATGCACACTCAAGATTAGTTTCTTAAACCATGGCTCCATGACAGAATATGGGTCACAGGGTTGTTTCTGGTGCATCACCAGATCACAGGAACTCTACTGTGTTTTCATTTGTCTGGGTTTCTCTGGCCAGACTAATGGCCCAGACTAATTTTATCCAGTTTAGGGGTTTGAGGCTGGAAACATCTAAGGAAGCCCTGATTTAGACTCTACCTGTTACCACCCAGGAGAGACTCTTACAGATGCATTCATTCCAGAGCACCTAAATCTCCCTAACTTTCAAACACTGGCTGTTAATGGAAAATGACCAGACGGGGCGGAGAAGAAGGGATGAAGACCCATTGTGCTCCCTTCCGCCGCCGCCGCCTTATCTCTCTCTCACTCACGCATTCTCTCTTTCTCTGTCATCTTCTGTTTTACAGTCACTCGCTGTTTCTCTCTCTTTCATTCTTCACGTTTTGTAGTACATTGAGGAACGGAAGGACACATGCACACATCAAACCTGTGGAGAAAACAGTATTATTATTGTGGAAGTAAAACAGTGTAACCTTGAGAACAAGAGTTTATGTGATCTAGTGTGTGTGTGTGTGTGTGTGTGTGTGTGTGTGTGTGTGTGTGTGTGTGTGTGTGTGTGTGTGTGTGTGTGTGTGTGTGTGTGTGTGTGTGTGTGTGTGTGTGTGTGTGTGTGTGTGTGTGTGTGTGTGTGTGTGTGTGTGTGTGTGTGTGTGTGTGTGTGTGTGTTGTTTTTTTTTAGATGGAGAGAAAGCAATTTCATGTATAATAAACAGATCCATAAATGTTCAACCGAACTGAACGTGCTACTGTATTTTTTCATGTCTATCTTCTACAGTACTTTGTGCAACACACTATAGTCACATCACAGCCCCCAAAACCATAAAACTGGCCTAGTGCCCTCACATAATCCTCAGGCACAAGCCCTACATCAGCTCTCAAGTACTGATGAAACATAATTTACAAAAAAAAACAAAAAAACATTTTTGTTTGACAGCAAACCCAACAGATCTCTCCCCCATTTAAGTCCTTTGCAATGAACTGTATCAATTAGCTTATTTCTAATTCAAGAGTGAGATTACATGCACAAATGAACCCACGTAGATTCCTCCTAACCCATGGCACATGTTGAGCGATTGGACTCTTGGGATGATTACTAAGCACTTGACCAGAAAATTGTCATGTTGCAATGGCAACCAGATGCCTTAGAGTTTGGGTGCTGCTGCAGTAGAATTAAAGAGATATGTCAACCGTTTTATGTTACCATATTGTCTTTTCTGTCAGTAAAACCAGGTTAGCAGTAATGACAGAATCATTTATGTGCTGTACAAGCTCTCTGTAATCCTTCGACTACAGCCTTCATATATTGTGCAGAATAAGCTCTTTATCTAACTCAGACTTGTAAAAAATTGGATGTGTGAATCATGTAATGTGTGAGTGCTTCTGTTTGAGAGGAACATCTGGGAGTTCATCCTTGAAACCGAATGTAAGTGTCATTTTAAAGGACCATACCTCTATTGATACTCTATATGTTGTCTAATCACAGTTTCAGCCACATATATCACACAAACTGACCATTTCCCAATATTTGATTCTGTGTTGGCATGATTGCATTTGTATGATATGTTACTAACATATCATTGGAGTTGATGTATACCATACATAGTTTAATCCTGAGTGTTCCTTTATCTCTGCATTATTTACTACCACTATTTATTTACTGCTATGTAGATAAGATGATGCCTGGAGATTTAACGTGGCCTGTTTTATATGGAAACAAGTGGTAAACTCATCCCTGTGTTAGTTTACAACTACAATCTCTATCACAGCTGTGACAGCAGTAAGATGATGAGTCATTTTTAATTAGATTTAATCCTATGATTGCAATAAATGTACCTCTTACTGAGATTCATTTTCAAAGTGTGTTTTTCTGCTTGGAGAATCACAAAGCCAGCTGGCCACACAGAGTTGAGTTGTAATTACAAGGACTCGCACCACATGGGTTCATTACATAGTGATTCCTGCCCATCCACCCATAGTCATAAACCTTGGTAGGAGCATGGCGTCCTAAGATGTGGCTGACAGTCGAAGGGCCATCTCTTGGTCTGACTACAATTACAGCGCAAAGACACAAGTCAGGAAATTCTCCATTAGCTTTTTAAAAACCCCTCTGTGGTGGCCAGAAAACCTTTGCCATAATCGAAACCACCCATGTGGTTTTGTAAACGCAATTAAACCAGCCACCGCTTGAGGTCGACCAGCTTGATTTTGGTGGCTGCCAAGTCACCGTGTGGCAAAGCACGAGATGAAGTTGCTACACAACAGCAAACAAACGCTGGCATTATTAAATGTGGTGTGCCCTTCAATTTCATGTATTAATCAATATCCTGCTGTGCTGATGCTATAATAGAACACAAACATGGAGAGCTGTTCTGGTACATTTTAACTGGCATCTTAAAGGCAAACGGTAAAACACTCTCTGGCTAGACCTTTAACTAGAGGGCCTGAACATGATGCACAGATGCTTGAACTTTTTTTTTGTTGAACAAACTGTAAACTGAAAAGCCACATCAAATAGTGACCACTTCCATTTGACATCAGGGATGAAAATGATATATTTTGACATGTATATTCTACATTATATCTTACTCTTAAAGTAAAATTGATGCAGGTCCATAAAGATGCACACAGAAAAAAACACATTATGGAACAGGCACATATTATGTATGAGTAGTCTTTCACTCATTCACATTAAATTAAAGCTCCAGCGTTTTTCTTCCATTTATGGACAGACACAGAGCACGAATTGTGGGGAGAGTGAGAAGGGGAGTGGAAATGATGAAACAATAATATGATTGGTTGAAGATTCACCGCATCATTGAAGCACTAAAAAGTTGAGGCCAGATCAAATTGGATTGGTAGCGCCTCAAGCCCCTCAAGGGCCTCTATGGAGTGTGTTCCAAAAGCACTTTCACTTTTTGTCCATTGGGGGTGCCACAAATGCAAAAAGTTGCCATTTGTATGGCAATATACAGTATATGGACTAACAATTGTATTTTGATTCAATTTCTACCTGTTTGTAACTGTTCACATGTCCATGTATTCAGAGTCCATGAACTCTTACCCCTTGCCCCCCCACTTCTTGTCTTTCTCCCCCTTCTTCTTCTTCTTCCCTTTCTCTTATGGAATTAACAAAAACGATGACGCTTGCACAAAAAATTCACCCACAGTTTTACACCTGTAAACCTGTGATGTGACAATGAAGTTGATAGTCTGATACCAGGCTTATAGAGAGCACTGCCCTCGCTCTGTATATAAATGCCTTCCTAGCCCCTGCCATTTATGACTCTGAGGAAGATGCAGTAGTGAAGAAAAAAAACGTCATTCAATACCTTTTTGTACTTAGCACCTTAATAAAAGAGGCTTCAATTGTACGCGTGTACAATTAAACACCAGACAGTGTCTTCTCTACATACGCTGTGTTGTCCTGCTCTTGTGATGCACCGGGCTTGCCTACGTTTAGCTGAGGCGCGGCAGTAGACTCCCTTTCTTCTGCAAAAAGTTTCACCTTCATGCCTGCGGCTTTTCTCTGGCCCTGATAGCTGCAACCCACAACTTACACAGCCCATGGGTAGCCCTGGGTGTTTTCTTGTTTTGGAGGGATGTTGTAGGATGTTACGATGTTGTAAATCTCCAAGACTTGATCATTTTTGTTTGTTTATAATTATTATATAAGGAAATTCTAAAACCTTACACAAACACGCTCCCATCTTAGCACTCATGCCTGACTCTATGACAACTGACATCATTTCCATGACATCCTATATTATCTGTTCAGCTGGTCCACTCCAGAAACCTGCCAACCAGCCAAACACCCTGCGGTGCCGGTACCCATGTGCACTAAGCAGTGGGCGTCCAGGGGACATGTATCCTTTTGTTCTAATATGTACAGGCACTAGTGCGCTACTGCTATCTTGATAGATGAAAGTTATCATTTTAGGTATTAGGTACTGTGTGAGTGAGTCCACCCTTATTTACCTTCTGCATGAAACAACGTCATTGGTTTAAGACTTGGATTCTTGATTGCTACCGTATAGTCACAAAAATACATCTCCTGTCCTCCTGTCCTCAAAAATATTTTGTTCAAATGAAAATGTCAAACCAGCACATTTTCTTCTTGAGGCAGATGGCTTTGTATAACGGTTTTGCTCAAATGGTGGTGCATCAGGCCAGCATCTCAGGCAAAATATTTCCTTTGGCCAGAGGGGATTAGCCTTTGGCTAGCTGCTATAGCTGCCACATGGGACACACATTTCTGAATCCAGTCTGGTGTTTCCATGGAGGGGGTTCAGAGAAAGTGGTGATAGTAGGCCTACTGACTGAAGATTTGGAAGCCTCAAGATCCCAAAAATCTAATTTTACCCACTAGCAAATGATTGGTTGACTGCATCGTTTGACACTGGCCTAATGCAGAAATAATACCACTCACTGACTCACTCACTCTCATTCATCAATTCAACCTCTCTCTCTCTCTCTCACTCAAACACACACACACACACACACACACACACACACACACACACACACACACACACACACAGACACACAGACACACACACACACACACACACACACACACACACACACACACACACACACACACAGAGGCATAGTCAAACAAAGAGCAGCACAAACAGGAGCCAGCTCAGTGGCCCATGGTGTGTCTGTGTGGCTCGCCAGCCGTTTTAATGGGGTGGGAGATGAGAACTTCAAAGACCACTAGAGCCGACCTAAACACTGTTATTTGACTGTGGGTGAAACAACAGCAGCAAACTAATCAAAGAGGGACGAACATTTGTCTACTCCTCCTGACCGTCCTGTACCCTTGGACACCGGAAGAATGATGCAAACAAGTGTGAGTGTTCATTTAGTGTAAACGTTTTTACACTTGTAGTTAATACTCTGGATTCTGCTGTGTAGGTAGCTACCTGGAAATCATTATAGATTTTTGGGCTCTCAGGGGCCTTTATTGGGTTTTCAGGGGATGACCTCCATGTACGTGGTGTATAGGAAATGGTAGGTTTCACTCCTGCTGTAATGCAGCGTTTCAGCTATATTGCACTCAGCAAGCAAGTTGTTAGCCAGGACAAAATGTGGTTATCTGGTCTGGTGATGTGTTGGCCCATTAGAGAACCTCTGTTTAAATGGTTCTACAATGTTTCTGGTGAGTCGAGGCTTTAAGCAGGGGACAGCAAAGTTGGGCTTTTGGGGGTAAGCAACAACATTGAAATTATACACTTGGTTACAGTTGGAATGATACATGAAAGTGATTGAGATGCAATTGTAGTGTTGCTGACAATGGCAACAGTTAATTCATTCATATCTGAAGTGAACACATTGTGACCCAGTCTTCCTTTTCTTATCTGTGAAAGGGAGAGGCTGATTAAGTTTTATGACTTGGTTACATCATAAAGCTATGTTAAAAGGCAGAGCTCCCTGTCACGATGATGGCATTCAATAAAATGAGTGCCAATTAAGTGAACATAACTGAATTATGGAGGTCGACATAAAGTTACATGTTGTTGTCAAGGCTACACAAGTTTGACAACAATTTTACTTGCACAACATGAGTGTGTGTGTTGTTGTGTTGGTGACGCGTCTTCACTGCGCGCCGCCTCGTACTGACTGACTTGACTGAGGGCACCTAAAAATATCCCTCGCAAGTGTGCGGATCAAAAGGGGCAGCAGCAACGCTGCCGTGAATCCCTCCCCAACCCCAACCTACACCCCACAAACTCATAGGAGGAGCATGCACGCCACTGTCGAGCAAAAGGCCCATGGTAACCACTTT
The DNA here is from genome assembly GCF_963280865.1 of Gymnoscopelus braueri. Classification (NCBI taxonomy): domain Eukaryota; kingdom Metazoa; phylum Chordata; class Actinopteri; order Myctophiformes; family Myctophidae; genus Gymnoscopelus; species Gymnoscopelus braueri. The sequence goes on from NC_137619.1 coordinate 35,089,587, forward strand.
AGTGCAGAGGCGAAGTGGCTCGGGTTTCAGCGAGCAGAGCGCACTGACGGCTGATCTCTCAGAGATAGTGGACTGTGTGTGTGAGTCACTGCAGCAGCACCGCTTTGAAGAGCAGAGCCCCATCAAATGGAGCGGCTGAACGCATAGAGAGTCCCTTTCACATCGGACATGACTTGACTGAATGATTGATCCAAATCTACACAATGCCTCGTGTTATAATAACTTCGATATTATTATAGACACTCATCTGAAGACAGCAGCAAGGTAGTTTTGTGGAGGAGGACAGCTGCTGCTGCGCAACCTGCCAGCCCTGCACGGCAACAATCCCCCCTCAGTGACTAAAGTTGTAGGTCGTTGGGATTTCTCCTCCGCTCTTCACCTCACAACTTTTTTTTTTCTTGATGAATATTGGAATTTCGCGGTGGATCAAAAACGAATAGAAGCGTGTGACAGCCATGGAAGAGGATCAGAAGTGGGGAGTCGGTGGCAAATCGAATATAATGGGGAGGACTTGCAGCGTCCAGCAGCACCCTTGTAAAAAGCCTCTCTGGAGAAATTGGAAAGATTTGTCTGGCATAGCAATCTGCATAACATTCTCGCTCTTTTCGCTTGGAGTATGCATTCTGGTTGTCCTGCGGACGTCGGAACTGCAGTCGCGGATAGTAAGTCTGGAGAAGCAGCGAGACACGCAGCTCTCTGCATGGATGTCTGTGGAGCAGCAGGTGGAACCCGTTATCTTGGGGCGACTGGAGCAGATTCTAGAGGAGGTGAGCGGTGTGTGTGTGTGTGTGTGTGTGGGCCACAGACCACTGCGTAAAGCTGTGGTTCTCAACATTTTCAGGCCACGAAAGTAATCATATATTGAACATATTTGAACTGGGGACCCCAGTCTCAACCTTTTCAGGCCACCAAAATAATCATATTTGAACTGGGGACCCCCCTACCCTGACAAGCACTTGGAATTGTAAGAGTAAATATTGTGAAAATAGCCGATCTGCAAGCTCACGTGAGCTTGTAGATCGGCTTTTTTTTTGTTGACAATTTGGCCAACGTTTGACCAGTTTTTCTATTATTACTTTTGATGCAGTTACTGCAGTAATGGTCTTTTTTCTTTCTTTCTTTTGTTTAAGGTATTAAAAAGGTATTAAAAGGCTTTAAATTGTCACTTCACTGTCATCTGGGGAACCCCCCCCCCCAAAATCAGGTCCCGACCCACGGGTTGAGAACCACTGGCGTAAAGTGCCCGCTCTGAGATAAAGCTGACATTTGTTTCCTTTAAGCTGTGTGATGCGATTTGCCTCAACAATTCACTGTCATAGAAATTGTGAACTCATGTCTATTCTATTGTCTATTGTCTTGTCTATTTTGAAATATATATATTTTACATTTGAATTATCCTAGGCTATTTTCGCGGCGGAGTCTAACAGCTGCATATCATGAATGTAAATGGGTTCAACTTTTACAATATTGACTATTTTAAAAGGTTGTGGGATCGATGCTCGCCCCAGGCCCCCAGCATAAGGCTACTTAGTTCCGATGCGAATTTCTCTAGTGCCACGACGAGCAATAAGCCTAATATTACGGTGGAGAAATTGGATAAGTTTATTTTTTATTTGTTTTATTAAGTAATATGATAAACCAAACGCACAAGACTGTAGCCTATTAGCAATTAAATGAATGCGTGCAGAAATTATAGGCTAAATAGGCTATCCTAAGGTGACTATGATTTAATCAGGAATGTAGCCTATTCTTTCATTTGCGAAACGATGGTTCCAGTTAGTATCATTGTTTTGGATAAGAGCGTTGACCTGGCCGTCTTATATCACATCTGTTGTTTCTAAAAACGCTTTCTGAACGCTGCCCTTTAATTGACCAGCTCCACAGCTATACTAACAACTTTACTGTGATTGAAGTGCCGCAGTGGCCCATGTTCTCCCTCCCCCTGTTTACTTTAAAGCCAAACTTTTGTTTTGCCCCTCCACTTTCACTAAAGGGCATCATAAATGCTTATCAGGGACTAAAGAAGAGCTCAACTCCACAGCAATGGTGTAGTAGCCTATGATAGTTAAACATAGGAATGCTAATAAAGATGGAACATTGAAGATCTACACTTAATTCAAATAAAGAGTTGGCAAAATGATTATATTATCCAGAGAAACAAACAGAACTATACTGAAGATAAGTGACAAAAACTGAGATTCTACTAATTAAAATATATATGAAAAGGTCTTGGTATTTGTGCTTTAAAACCTTGAAAAATGTGTCTTATATACCTATGACTAGGAACCTAAATTATACTACTTATAAGTTCCATTGATCCAAGCCAGAACACAATCGATTGATTGATCATTAAAATAAACATGCTCTGAAAATGAACGGCGGGCCAACCCATCTGACCACCAAGTGGTCAGATGGGTGGGCCGCAAAACGCTTTCAAGATTTTCAAGTGGGCCCTGATCCAGAAAAGGTTGGGAAGTGCTGCCATGCAGAGTGAGAGAGCAAGCCACTGCCTTTTGCAGTTACAGTATCCATGCATGCTGTGGAGCTAGATCCTCTTCATGTGGGCAGATGAAGACTCCAGTCTGGCCTCAAGGAACACTGCCCCACCTCATTGTATACGTAGGACTGTGACTCCAGTCTGGCCTCGAGGAACACTGCCCCACCTCATTGTATACGTAGGGCTGTTCGTACAAGTCATAATTGATGTGAAGCAACTACAGTCGTGGTCATTTCTAGACTGACGTCTCAGTTAGTTTCTCACAACATTGTCCAGAGTTTTTCCTCCCTGTCTCCTTGAACGACTCTATGGAAAATGAGCCCAGGCGGGGGAATTAGCTCCCAATATTTTCCTTCTCTCATTTGGATCAGGGGAGATTCTCATAACTTTGGTGGATAATGTTTATGGTAGTTTTCTCTCTCTCTCTCTCTCTCTCTCTCTCTCTCTCTCTCTCTCTCTCTCTCTCTCTCTCTCTCTCTCTCTCTCTACCCTCCCTATTTTGAGCAAAAAAAGAACATTAAAAAAACTGTCAAATTGTCAAAAATGATCGAATGCAGCTAAAATTGCAGATCTACAAGCTCGCAACGTGTTGACACATTGTAAGCTTGTAGATCAGCTATTTTTGCTGCACGATACAATCATACAACAAAGTATAAAATATGGCTTAAGTGATTAAAGTTACAAATAAGACAAGTCTTCCTCATCTGGTTTTGGTTATGAGGCACTGTAGCCTTTGTTGCATTGCCAACCCAACAAACTATATTATATGGCAGGCAATACTTCTGCCCTTTGCCAATGTCAGAACAGTAATTTCTTCATAAGCAACACATATTTTCCAATTTCTTCATACAAGCATAGATGCACTGCCCATGGCCGAAACCTCAACAGGTGTCCAAAAAGAGAATCATACTTGTGAGGTGACTATATTCACTCATATTCCATCAAATCGCCCATGTACTCTTAAAAACATTCATTGAATCCGAACGCACCCTTATCTTGCCCCAGAGTGGCCTCTTTTGACATTTACAATTAACCACAAAGTGGTCTCTGCAGACTCGGCAGGGACCTAGCACACATTCTCGGTTGCGGAGGCTTGGTGTGAGTTGCAAGCCAGATTCAGAGGTGTGGAAAAGTGAGAAATACAGACTCCCTCTACCCCGGTTTCCTCACTGTGATCCCCATAGATCTGTCACCCAACACGGTGTAAAATATATATACTGATGTGCTTTGGCTGTATTGTCGCTGACTGCTGGACACACACACACACACACACACACACACACACACACACACACACACACACACACACACACACACGTGGGAATGCATAAACACACAGAATGACAGATAGACTGATGCGTGCACACACTGCACTTATTAACACACATACACAATGCATGTGCATGTAATGTATCGTGTATTTCCCGTGTGCGTATTTGAAAGTATGAATGCCCTATGTGCTAATCAGACAGCCTAATGCAAATAGCACACTCTAGGAAAAGTGCCTGTTCAACCTCTGCACTTTGTCAGAGCACAGTTAGTGAAGGCTTCAAGATATGCACAGATGTGCGCACACACACACACACACACACACACACACACACACACACACACACACACACACACACACACACACACACACACACACACACACACACACACACACAGCAGAGGCAGGAGTCGAGCTCTCAACCTATCCGAATGATTTATCCAAGGGATTAAGGCCAGTGGACTCTGTGCAGCACTAATGCATTACAATAATTTTCTTTCCCTTTAATGATTATAACTTGTACTGTGACAGCTCTTATCTTGTATTCAGAATGCGTCCAAGTGTCCAGTGTCCAATGTCTGCAACACTGTAGGTCTCAGAATTACTTGGTACTATTGGTTGAGGATTGTAGATGTTTTGTGTTACGATCCCCTGTGTCCAAATTTAGCAATGCTGGAATTCCTCAAGTACCTCAGTGCCTCAGTTTTACAACCCTTAGGTGTAACACCTATAGTATCCTTGATGTGCCCTTGAGATACGGCAGCATAGCAGGATTTACAACAAGCTAACACAAGTATGTTTCCTTAATGACGTATGTTGGCAAACATTGGATCGTTGGTGAGAACAAAAGGAATCAATAGGAGCCTTTATGACACAGCGTTAAATGCTTTAGGACCCCCATGGTTGATGATAGGGTTAGTGCCGATGTTGCATCTGTTACATAAATCAGCTGGATTCAAATAAGAGTACACATGCTTCACCCTAGAACTATAAAATAGGCGTCCCATGGTTCCTTGATGTGGTAACAGTGCTATAACCTGGGAATGGATGGAGGACAGTCTGAATATATTTTGAGCAGCATAACTGGGGCCCTGTGGGGAGTCATGCCGATATGGTCTTAGTATAGCTTTAGGACAGTAGAAGGTTTTGTCATGCATTGAAAATAGAATGTTAAAACCAGATCAAAAACTCTGGCATCGGGTTACCATTAAAGTGGGGAGGCATAGAGGCGGAGAATGCACGCCCCTCCCTCTCTTTTTATCACCCCATCCCTCCATCCACCCTTCAGCTCCCTTTTCCCAAACGGACTGGGCACCCCAGCTGTTATTCATGCATGCATGCATGCATGTATGCCCTATGCATCATGCCGTAATTGATGTATGTGATTTGTGTATGCCATCACTAACTAAGCATCTGCATTACATATAAGATGTCTGTTGGAGCTCTCTCAGATGAGTCCTCACAGAGACCAGTTGTTAACGTGGATTTGGCGAAAACGTCAGCCGAATGTATGATTGGGTGATAAAGGCTACTGATAGTCTTTTGTATCATGGTTTTTACATTTTGTTCCCCCTGGCACAGTTTTAAAAGCCTCTGGATGTCAGTTGTGACTTTTGATGTGGTTAGAAACGGCTTTTAGGGTCAAAGCTGACTGGAAACAAATAGGTGAATCTATAGAATCCAGTACCTCTTCTGCATTATCTCTCATTATGTAGTGCACTGGTTGTCTTATGGGTCCTTTCGTCTCCATGTTTAGCTGGGTGTTGCACAGCATAGCAAAAAGTGCAATATAGAACTTGTAGCTATGTAGCTCAATGGATTTGTCTTACTAAAGAGTTCTCCAGAGCAGGACATGTCAGGATCAAGCAAATAAATTCCCAGAGCTATGTTAATAATATTATGGGGTTTGAGGGGAAGAATGTGCAACAGTGCAGTCCTACAGCTGATTCAGCTTGAGCCTGTGATGAGAGTGCATGACTTTTGAATCCTCGGGTATCTTGAGTCAGTCCCAGCTTTTTGAGAGCATGGCTGGCAGGTTTGACATGGCTGTAATAACTTGTCCCCTTACAAATGGAATAAAACACTAAATATAAGGGCTGCGGTGTGTACATTAATATTTTAGTTGTTCATAAAGTTGCTCATAACATTTATTTCAATTTTCTACCCCGAGTGAGATTCACAGTCTATGTAATCCCTGTCTGGCACTCCACCACCCAAATAGTACTAATCCAAAATATTTTTTGTTTAATGGTGCGCATTTGTACTGAGGATTCGGGTATGATCCACGGCCACAGTCATACATATACTGGGATAGTGGTCACACTAGGCCAACGGGCAGTACAGAGAATAGAGACTCAATGCTTAGAATGGCAGAGCGTTCATAACATCCCCTTCAGCACCTGTTGCAGGCCTCTAAACAGCCAGCCCTGGCATTCCTATGATAGTAACCATCACCGATGGGACTGCTGCTATGCCACTGGGAATGTACTAGAATGTTTTTGTGTTCTGCTCAGGGTCAAATCGCAGGCGGCCTTTTGTTGATCTAACGAGGTCAACTGTCACACGTTGATACCGTGATGAAGTTTAAATCGAGACTAGTGGCAAATCCATTGCATGTTTTGATTGATGTTTTCTAATCTCACTATCTATGGGTTGTACATTGGGAGTGTTGTGTATACACATTTAAAGACAGTGCACACTTGGATAATGTATTCTACACAGTATTCACTGACCAAATGATTGGCATTGCCAGTGCAATGATGAAGTTCACCAGCTGTTTAAAACACTTTATTGAACATCAGTAATCTAAGCAGACATTGATTGATGGAATCAGGCCGTCTGAGGATTATACAATTATCGAGTACAGTTTCACCATATTTTACCAATGTCACCATATTGTAACATTGCTGTGTGTTTTGTCTCCTGTGCAGAAGCTTGCGGCTCGGCTACCTAAGACGCGAGAGGCCAGAGAAGTTTCCCACAGCTGCTTGTGTCCCCCAGGTAAGCTCATTCTTCTCTCGCATCTATCCCAACACCTCATGGCTGACTCTTCTACACCTCCATGGCTGTGTTCTCAGGTCTAACCTAGAGGGTATTTAGCCACCGCGACTAATTGCCACTACTGCTCAAGCCCTCCTTTGGTTTCACTTCTCTTGGGGGGGGGGGGGGCAATTTGCCTTGCTTAGATAGGTCACTAGATCGAGGTAGTGTGGGTGGGGTTCTTGGCAGCACTGCAGCCAAAGGGCGAAAGATTGTTCAGTGATAATGAGACCCTTCCCTCAATGTGTTACCTAACCGCTAAAACCTTTTAAAGGAAGAGTGAGTGTGTTCTTAATGGTGTTGTTGCCATGAAAAGGTTTCATTCATAGCTTTGTTTTATTGACGCAATACTAACAACTGTTATCATTCATGGTGCTTTGGTTGTCAATGGAAACAGGGTGCAACTCCCACGCAATAAGCGAGAGATGACACGGGTGAGTTTACATCAGCGTTATCTACACGTAATACTCTTGGCATAGTAATGACACTTTTATCACTCAAATATGATTAACCTAGGTAATGAATGTTGCCGTCTTAAGGGGGTGACATACGTTAGAAACGGTTAGAAACAGGAGAAATGCAAACATTGAAGCTCAAAGCAAAGTTTTTTTTTGTTGTTCTTATGGGTTGGTGGAAGTAAATGTTTTCCATTTGTAACTCTGAGAGTGTACAAATGCAATCAAACGGACCTGCAAGAGTAAGGATTAGTGTAGAAGAGAAGAGCAGCGGAGGTGAAACTGGGGCATCCAGGCAAACAATGCTGCATTCTTTGCCTCTTGGTCTGGATGGAGCATAAATGGGAAGGATTTAACAGGTTTTATTTGGTACATGACTATCTGCCACACTTGATACTGTACATGCCAACTGGTGCCCTCCCTCTGCACTTGTGCCTTCCGACTCGCTCAGCCATACCGACAAGTGGAGGTGTATTTCGGGCACAAGTTGGCAGGGGTGGGCATTTGGTGTCACATTGAGTCATGATGCAAGCTTCATCAATGTATTGCTGGGCATTCATCATTTTAACACGGTTCCATATTTATAGTATTTTGTTGTGCACAACAGACCCACTGATGGTCATGGCCAATTGCATAATAATTTTCTTTCTCTAAATTTGTGTACTTTGGTCCCCGTTTGCTGCCAACCCACACTGTTTGTCTGGGGGAGGGTGAAGACGACAACATGCCTCCTCCAATACACACTCACCAGCTGCTTTTTTCTCTGAGGTTCACACTGTCTGGCCCAGTTCCCCGCCCTCCTGACCAGCAGGAGTCACTAGTGCGGCGAAAAAGAACAGCTGGCATTCCAACTGCGGACAATGCCAGTCGCGTCTGATGGAAGCACTACTACTGCTAGGAAGCAAACCCCAGTCTCTATGGTGGGGGGGGGGGGGCGAATGTGGCCTACCACAAAATGTAAATTTTCTCCGACTTCATTAATTTAGTTAGTTTTTCAGTATTTTCAGCATTCATTCCTTAAATATGATTTTCATGGAGCGCATGTTACTTTTTTATCGTCATCATCAGTGACTCCAGGTTCACCTTTTCTCAAATTACTTAAGACATGATCAAACCAATTCCATTCTTTCAATGATTAAAACCCTACTGTACAGCAGAGTAAAGCAAATAAACAGATAAATAGTAAATACATCAGCCAATCAAGACAAGTCAGTCAGTAGGTCTGATTTCCAGGGGCGTTAAAGCAGCTGGACTGTTAGCAGTTCGAGTCAAACTCGTATAAGAATGGCTCATTCAGCTACAGATGCCACCTGTTTCTGTGCTACAGCCCCCAGGTGTGAGTAATTTAGTAATTAGGTAGGGATGTGTTTGTGTGTGCGAGCTGTATGCACTTGCAGATGTACATTTATTGTGTGTGTCATATGGTTTCTTCTGTGTGTGTGTGTGTGTGTGTGTGTGTGTGTGTGTGTGTGTGTGTGTGTGTGTGTGTGTGTGTGTGTGTGTGTGTGTGTGTGTGTGTGTGTGTGTGTGTGTGTGTGTGTGTGTGTGTGTGTGTGTGCGTGTGTGTGAGAGAGACACATCATTGCATGTTTACAGTATGTCTCTTTACTAGGCTGTCTGTCTGTATGCCAGGCTGCCCCATCCCCACTGAGACCTGTGAGAACTAGGGGAGGTGCTGGCCACCACACATTAGTGCTAATTGGACTTGTCAATAGGATGTCAGCGTTACAATGTTCCGGTAAGTGTCTTCTGGACGTACCGTGAACACCAGTTATGGTGGAGGTGCTGTCAGAGCTTCAGAGAAGAAGCCACAGTCACTGCAGGTGTGGAAGCCTTTCAACTCCGGCTGTCCCAGATGGCGTGTGCTTTACAGCGGGGGCTGACATTTGTGGGTTTCCTCGCGTCCCACGGCTCTGACCTCCTGTAAAAATGGCCGCCTGGAGACATTAAATTATTTTCCTGCATGAGCAGATAAATTAGATAAACTGGCAAGATACAGTTTCTCTTTCCACAAGCCATTTCTGCATAGGATCTTTTTTCATTGAAAGCACTGAATAAAACAAGGTCGTAAAAACGAAGCCTTGACCGTCACACGGCATTTCACACTTAACCTAGAGATGTTTGTTTGGATAGGTTTTTTGCAGCTAGCCATATATCTTAGTGTTTATAAGCCTTCCCATTTGAATGACTAATGACCAACCATGGCCTGTTCAAAAAACACAATTCAGCATGGCTGCTGTCTCTTTGGGAGGCTCATCGCTGTGTTTTCTTGCATTGCATTGTGGGATATGTGTATGTATGTATGTATAGATGGCTATAGAGCGCCGTCCCATTGCCCACCTGGCTCCTGCCAGTCAGCACGACTGCACACTATGTTCACATGGCTGCCATTCTTTTGTTTATTTTCAGAGCCTGGCGATCAAGGTACAGTGAGACACAGACTGGGTCTCAGGAGCCCCCCGGGCTGAGACTAGGGACTCATGTTTGATGATATGGGATTATGTGGAAAACAAATCAGTGGTTAAAAATGTATTTTCTTTTTGTCCTGATGAAGGTCTAAGGACCGAAGCGTCATATGGTAACATAAAGCTTTTTGCAAGTTCTAGACAGCGTAAAGGATGTTGTCCTCACCCACAGAAATGCACAATAATTCAATTAATAAATATCCATGTGCATTTTACACTGAATCCAGGAAAAGTCAGAAACACAAGTGTCACCAGCAGTTTACACTGCAGTGGTCATAGTGGTTCCTTCCTGTGTAGAGAGAATAAACATTGATTGATTGAATATTTTATTCAGAAAATGTAAGCACGTGGTACAGTAAGACATTCAAGCTAAAAGAATAGCACAAAAAAAGTCCTGGGGACTTACGTACATTGTGGTCCTTTGTATTGAATTCAATACATAAATGTGTTGCATCCCTGTGCAGCACGGATTGAACTGGACATGCACGCTCGCGTGTGTGCGTGTGTGTGAGCATGTGTGTGTGAGCATGTGTGTGCGAGCATGCGTGTCAGCGGATGTTTCTGGTCCACATGAAGGACATTGGGTATTATTCTCAGCTTGACTGTTTTGCGGGCAGCTTGTGAAAATTTGACTTTTAGTGTCTCTGAAACGGCTCAGGTCCCAAGTAAATTAAGTGCCGCTTCGCCTGTTGTTTTTCAAAACGTTATCATGACCACAGGGTTGTGAAAAGCCTTGATGTTACATACATGTGCCTAAAATAGGTGTAACATACATGCTATTTTAAGTGGATGGAAATGAACCACCAGACACATGGTTATGGTTGAGTGGTTCCATATCATCAGTCTGGGTATGCCATGTGTATGTGACTGTCTACTTATGTGTGTAGGCAGCCCATGTGCCTTTATGTAAACATGGCCAGAGGACTATGTATGTGTCACTTTCCAATAACCTCACAGTCACAATCATATCATCATGTCATGTTGCACACAGACGGACAGACAACATTACAGATCACCAAGGATATTAATATTTCACAAAGCCTCTGGGTTTAAGGGCTTTTGTATACACTAACAGCAAAGGCCTGATTTGTCAGACTTGTTTGTTATGATAACTTGCATGGTTTTAGATCTTAACAAGGAGTGAAACGTATTTGAATATGTTAGGAAGGAGTTAACAGAACTAATGGGCTTTTATTATGTTTATTTTGGGGGCGGTGATAATAATGCCACATGCTCATGGAAATTGAAACAAGATTTTCCAAAAAGCATGACATGTTTTTTCGTCAAGACACTAAAAGCAGTACTCCTCAGTCCTCACTAACCTGTGATGAATGAGTCTCTGTCGAGTGTCCCTAGTGTGAGATGCCTCTGGCAACCACCAGAGGGTGAAGACCTTCGGGTCAGATAAACAGCCTGAGGATTGTCAGTGGGGAGTGAGTGTGCATGTTGTGTGGACCATTGTTAAAGTGGGACTTGGGACAAAGGATATGCAGTGTATACGTTAGTGCTGTGATTTATGGTTGTAAAAATGTGTGTGCCTGAGTTGTTTACTAACGCATATCCACAGCTGTCATAAACAGTGTTTACTTTTTTTATTTATAACATTACGCTAAGTCACACATGAAGAGTGATTACGCCATGGCTGACTGGAGATAAAAAATCACAAACCGACCTGTTACATGTGACTAAAACAAGCCAGAGGTTTTAGTTGTGCAAACAAGCTGCATGTGTGCAAGTATTAACACATTGTTCAAAGTGAAGAAAAGAGTACAACAGTGAGGTGACGGCGAACTTGGAATCAGGATAAAAACCCATAGAATCGACTCGAATCCCCACGTTGCTGCAGGGAGAGGCTGAGTGGCACTTTCTTAGATGGAAAGTGAAGAAAAAGTAGAAAGCACTTTGGGGACAACAGCCCCTCCTCCATCTCTTGTCAATTGCATTTCCGCCTCACCAAAGAAATTCTAACTCTGTGGATTTAGTTGCTTTGTGCCTTGGAATCACAATGACGTATGTCTTCAAGCTATGGGGGAGGGATATTTTTTGTGTGTATGGAGCATGATGCTCGCATGAAAGATCATGTGACTCCATAGATGTTGTCACAGACGGATGTTTTAGGATTTTTGTTTGCTAATGAATGTGTGTGTTAATACACTGTCTCTCCATGTATCACTACAATTCTATCTTGGGAAGAGCTCGTCAATGGGTCTCAGTTCACCACTTGGCTTCCGCGGAAACCCATCCGCCCGCATGGCTTTGGAACAAGGCAGGGGTGCTAGCTCATGTCCCTGCCATAAGGGCGGATTAGCCCCGGGTAAAAACAGGAGAGATGGGGGGGTCCAACAGGATAGAGGGCGGGGGAAAGGGGGGGGGGGGAGTTAAAGAACTTTTAATCCTGCCGCCGCTGTGGGAGGAAGTAGGCTTTGACAGTTTACCTGGCCGGGATCCCAGGGGAAGCCATGTCCAGGGAACAGAGGCATGTAATCTAAGACCACATGGTCTGCCACACAGGCTGGCATGGTTGGCATAACTCCATTCAGCCTTCATTTAGCCTCCCGCCCACCCAGGACAGGACACCGTGAAGGAGACTGAAATCCTGCTGGTGCCTTTTGGCTCACATCAATAATATCTGGGGTCGTGGCTGGGTATGTAGACAAATACCTGCACATGCAGTGTGCCATGACGGAGCATTACACGGCTTGTCGTCCACATGTTTCATGTGACACGATGAGGTATTTATTGCAGTTTTCATATGTCATATCACGTTACACTGCTGCAGCGCTTTCCCATGCTCATGTCCATCAGATCTAAATTGGACACTGCTTAGAACAGGATGAGTACTTGCGAAGACAGTGCTATGTGCAAACATTGCAAGTCTGTTATTGTCCAAGGTATGAGCCATTGTCAGATGGTCACCAGTGCCCCAGTGTGCGTGCCAGGGTTGCAGGGTACACTTGGGGAGATGGAACTACCGGCACTCTAAGCATGCCTCCTCAGCCTGACCGCTGACAGCCCACTGCAGCCTTCAGTCCAACTGCAGCCTCCATTTCCCTGCAGAGAGAGAATAAGGGAGCGATATAGGAGCAAATGGGGCAGAGAGGGAGGGCAGAAAGCAGAAAGAGAGCCTTCGTTCTGGTGCAATTGAAAAATACGCCACCGCAAACCACGTGCACAGACACACACCAACTCCATCACCTCCTATATTAAGCTGATGCTGTAAAGCCAGGTAATCCAGAGCCCCTGTCTTTTTTTGTTCCATATAAATACCCTTGCTGCCAGTAGATATATTTGCAGCTGTAAAAGACCCTAGCGATGCCCTTGTAAACAAGAGGCTTCCTATAATCTTTTGCTGCCGGGGGGTGGGGTGGGGGGGGGGGGGGTGTTTGAGGGACCCAGGGTCGAAGGGCTGGTTATTTAAGGAGTCCCCCAAGTTCACCTTGACATCTCTGCTGACAGGAAGAGAGCCTGGCAGATCTCCTTTCTTCGCCCGTGATAAGTTTACAGCGCAGCTGCCAGTCTGTGGCCATACGTGGAGGAGGGCTGATGCCCGAGGCACCAACAGGCCGTGGGTAGAGAGAGAGGGAGACTAGAGGAGAGATGGATGGGGTGAGACAGAGAGTCATGGACAATGAAGGGGGAGAAAAAGACTTGACATGAAGGGGATGAGGAAGGGAAAGTGTCTGTCGACAGCGTCGTCGGCTGGCAAACATGTCGTGAAAAAGACTAAAGTACCGTATGTGTTGTCCGACCTACCTGTTGTAAGGTCACAGACATGGGTGTCCATCAGTGGCTGTCTTACATTTTCATTGGTTTTCTGGACCAAGCGTTCTGTTGGTGTTGTATAATAAATACATTAATAATTATACTTTTACATGTGCAACATTTGGCTTAATGGGCATTTATTTAATGAGTAATGTAACCATTGATGAAATTATAAAATATCTGCAGATAATATCGGTTCTTGCTATTGTTATCTCCTTACTATAGACATTGGCGACAATAGTAGAGAGAGAAAGAGCCCGAAGGACAAGGTGAACCACACAAAGCTAGAAAGGTGGACAGAGAACATAGTAGAGCTACAGTATAGTTGACCATCTGGTTTCCCCATAATGAATGCTGTGCTGGGCTTGCAGCCACCTGATCTCCTTGCAATCACTGTTCCAGCTCTTATACAACGCACCCGCATCCTAAACTTGTTAGCATCTTGTTTGGAAAGTCACTTCACAGCCAACACTGTATGCACTGCTCAGGGAGAAATGTTGTTCTGGCTGATTGCCTACCTTATCTCCATCGCCTAACTGAATTGGACAAAATACAGATACAGTGCAAGAATGTACCTGTATGTGCAGTATGTGTACAGTGTGTGCATTCTCCATTTTGCATGCAACACACAAAAGCTGAGTTTTTGTTTTTATTCACATCACATTTTAGACACTTGTGGATTAGATCTGTTGCAATACAAAGTCCACAATATCCGGTTTCACACTGGCCCATTCAGTTCATGTTGTGTGAATAGGATTTAGGAAATGCGTAGTCATTCAGCAAGAGCTGACCGCAAACGACGCCCATTTCTGCTGTTACAAATAAAAGCATGATAGTGAATACAGCACGGTGAAATTAGATGTAATTGAATCTGACCTCCCCCCAGTGAGCCCCCCACTACAATTATGGCTAGTTTTCCTCGTATGGGAAAAGGTGGGCCAAAAGGGATTCTAGCTGTCTTGGCATGGTACAGTACTGCACCGTTAAGGGCTACCAACTGTCAAGAGATTAGAAATCATGGACCAGAGTTTGTAGAAAGTCTAAATTATCTAGATGATAACTAGATGATAACTACATTCCAAAATATTTCCAGATAGGTCAAAAGTGTTCATTTCATCTTAGAGTAAAATGTATAATTAAGGATTCACTCGTGGCATCGTTCAAAGTGTTAATGATCTTTATCTCCAAAATCGGAAACATTGATGTAACATCACCCACATTGTCTTGCTCTTATGACAGAAATTTGGCCAATGAACATGCATTTCAGGAATTTAAAATTGTAAAGGTATTTGAGGGGAAATTATTCATTATTTACATTGGACAAAGGCCAACAAACACATTGAAGCTTTATTTTCAGTCTCAGATGTTTGGCTTTGGGGCAGATGAGTACTTTTCCAGATGGTGCTGAAATTACCTGAAATTCTTAACATAACAGCTATACCTTATAGGTTTTATAGGGATGGTTTATCTGATGTTTTGCCAGTTGGAATGCTCAGATTATGTTATTTTCAGGGTCAGATTCTACATGCAAGTATATCACAGATCTGCAGCGCAAACGTCCTTGTATTCCTTTACATCCACATATTGTTGCCACATTCGTTTGAACACCACAGCCGTATAGTTTCATTAATTTCCCCCTGAGTATCACACTTGCAGTTTCACACAACTACTACAGCAATAACATCAACCATAACACAATGCACACTCTGAGTGCTCTGAATGCTTCTTTTTTTATGACCATATCATTTATGTCCACAAATTATTTCATAAGTAGACGCTTTGCATGAAATAAAATGGACGTCCAGAATTGCACAGGCCACAGAACGACTAATGTCTTATAAAACCAAAAATCCTAATCAGCTTGACAATCAGCCCTTTTCACTGAGGGAATCACTGTGTGGGAAGTCTGGATGAGAACAGACGTGCCTAGTTTGCAACTCTGTTTGAGTTCGACGGGTGTTTGCTAATGCTATGCTTCCTTTATGTATGTGACAGGAAAGCTGACATAAGTTAAACAAGGAATTGCTGCATTTGTAAACTTCAGCTCCAGGTAGAATTTACTGAGCTCTAATACGTTTGGAAATCCTGACGTACTGTATACTGTACATGAGTAGTTTTTTCTTCCACTGGCAAAGAGCTACGGGGGGAAAAAAATACAGTGTTGTTACAGTTCTTGTGCTGCCACATCAATTCTGTAAAGCTAATGTGCTTCATTAAGATATATTTATTCAATAACACGTGTTTACAGGAAACAAGGGGCCAAAACTTGACACCAGGTGTGTGGCCTGAAACCGAGACCTCCAACACACACACACACACACACACACACACACACACACACACACACACACACACACACACACACACACACACACACACACACACACACACACACACACACACACACACATATGCGCGCATGCGTGCGCATAATTATGCATGCATGCCCAGTGCACACACACAAACAAACAAACATGCACACACACACACACACACACACACACACACACACACACACACACACACACATGCGCGCGCACACGCATGCGTGTGCATAATTATGCATGCATGCCCAGTGCACACACACAAACAAACACACACACACACACACACACACACACCCCCTCCTTCCCAGAGGGCGGTGTTGTACATTGGCACTCAGTCTGTGAGGCCCCCCCTGGCCCGCTCCAGACATCCTGTGGGCATCAGAGCGCAGCATGGCGAGCGAGTGAGCAAACCCACAGGGAGCACACTCTTATGTTAACAGACCTGGGATGCCAGCCAACAACAACACATTTCGTATAGGCATTTTTCGAAAGGGGAGAAAAAAAAGAGAAATTTAGTATTTTTTTCCCCTTCTCCCATTGGCTACAGGAGGTCAGTGCTGGTAACAGTAGTTGAAATTGCAGTAGCTCATTTGCAAAAGGTCATGTATCGCCTTTAGAGTTCACTTGTAATTAGGACCACTTGAAAGTCTTGGCCAAAGGGGACGCACGGTCACATGCACACACACACACACAGGTTTCCTCCATACACCCTTGCGCAATGGAATGGCCTCGCGCCACTGTACAGCCGAAAGGGTTGCGTGAATTGAAATCTTTAAGTAACTGAGAGATGGAAGCACTTGAGAGCTGATTGTTAATAAGGGCTATTAGGGTGTGTGTGCAAGTGTGTATCCCTCACAGTTAATGGTCCTGAAGACACAGGCCATCTGCTTTGGATCATAGTCTGATTGAGAAAAGGAGTGGAACGGACCTTGAATAATATTATGATCGGCTGGAAAAAGTCTCTCTGTCTCGAAATTGTCCTCCAAGATTCTACTGTTTGCCAGTTTCTCCCAGCTGCCGGAACATCAGCTGTCAATGGAGGGGGAATGAGTTTGTTTGCTAACTCGACTTTGATGGATGTTGCTTTTCTACTGAATACTACAGATTAGATTTTCATGAGATATTTCACATCTCACTCAGCATGTCACTCCCTGGCCCAGAAAAATATTTATTTTTGGGCTTTTTATGCCTTTATTGATAGGACAGTAGGTTGACAGGAAATTGGGAGAGAGAAATGGGGAGTGAAACGCAGCAACGGCCGTACATTGAGCCTAGGTGCCCGGACCGCTACGCCAGCTGTCCGGGCCTTAAACCACTTTTTGCCCTATCAAGTAATGTGAACTGTTTTAGAGCTCCTTTTGCTGTCGATTTGTATTTCTTTCATTATTCCATATACCAAATGGGACTCTTTCTTCAGAGTGAAATGAACGTTTGGTTCTAAGAAATGGGGTTAGGGTTGTAGTCGAGTTGTTGTGTGCAGGACAATCATGGGTCAGTTGTTCAGGTCACAACTGGAGTTGTTGCTGAAAAGGATAATTGTTTTGGACCCTGTGAACTTTCAGCTCTTAATATATTTTTCCAATATCAAACAAACGGGACTTCCCGATTGGCAAATAAATTCTGAACTAATTTCCCATTTTAAATATGTAATTGTCGAGGCCTTGTCTCTCAGTTTGTAGATGGAAAATTCAGTGACATTTACATGTACTGTTCCACTTCAGATGATGCAAGCTGACACTATAGGTCATGTGAAAAAAAGAAAGAAACATTGCTTGAATTCATCTGTACAATAAAAAAGTTATATCTATTTCTGTCTTATATTTATATACATTTATATAATATATATGGTTTTATATCAATGATAAATATAGTCAAGTTGGTCTTAATATAACAATTGGCTAAAAGAGTAGGTCATAGTGGTTGCACACATCATAGAGAAATCGTTTGTGTCTCTGAAATATCAGGCCCTGTTAAAGAAGAGGTCCAATCAATGTACAGATCACTCTTTAATAAAAGTTTGGCTTTCTTGTCTTCTTTTTTACAAGGACGACTTTTCCAGATGTAAAAAATATGAGAGGCTTTGCCCATGGATGGGTTACCTTTTGTGTTTGACATCAGGCACTGATTTGGTTGATCGGCCTTGGGGCTCAGCTTAAGCTATTTCCCCTTATGCTCAATTGACTTTTCATATGAAGCCATAAGCCACAGGCTCTGTGACGCACACAGCCACTCTATGCTGGCCATTTGCCTTTAAACTGTGCCATTCCCCGGCAGAAATGCAGACTCTCGTAATACGACTTTAATCACAAGACTTTATTTCTCACAATGAAAACTGGAAAGGCAATCGTGACCTTAGTGGACTTGTAAGAGAACTAGAGGTCCGGGCTGCTACGTGGCCTTCACATCTAGTAGCCTAGTCCCTCACATCTAGTATCCTACAATATAGGCTACGTATATACTATTATTCCTCAAATACAAACCCCTCAGGTACACAGGGTGGCTTGCTCTGCGTTGGCCTGGTTGGTCATCATTGGGTTTTGACTATGCTGGTGGGTTATAATAAGATGTGGTATAATGTTAATTTGGGTAAATGCCTATTTTTCATGTTAGTGATGATGTTCTGCAGCCTCGCCGTTCTGAGGGTTGTGAAACAGCCCATGCTAGGGGAGATGGGGAGGTAGCTGGATTACGCAACAAATGTTGCGTAATCATGTAGTGCGGCAAATATGGGCCAAAAAACAAGTAGAAATGAATGCTGAACAATTAAAAGTACACGATCCAAAGGCGACAGGCATGATCGATTGTTAGGCGAAATGTGTAGGAAATTGGACACGTGGTCTGCTAGAACATAGCAGAAACAAAGAGTCCTGACAGAATGACCCTTAAGTCCAACCACTACGCGACTGTATATATAGATTGCCCATTCATAGCTCTGTTACTGTCACTGCACTTATCGTAACAGAGACGGAATGGATTGGGGAGGGCTCATGTTATCAATGATTCATTCTCATTGGTCATGGTGATGCACTGCGTCAAGAATGATGTGACATAACAGTGGGGGCTCCTGTGATTTGTGGGAAATGGACCCTGTATCAGAAGCCCTTTAAAAGGAGCCCTCTGAGGACCCATGTTTCTTTCTGGAGACATTAGTGCTGAGGATAGAAGGGGGCGGGGATACAGGGAGAAGAGGGAACAGAAGAGAGGATGACGAGCGTTACGTCACAAACACACACCAAAGAGATGCCGGCAGATCATCGGAGGTGGAGGAGGGGGCTGGATCTATTACAAGCCTGAGACTCTTCAAGGGGTCGCCTTGGCCTCTGACCCCACACACCCACTCTACCCTAAAACTGTCCACAAATGAATTGGGAGTGGGTACACCCGGACCTCTAATGGGTTTTTAATGACTCTCTTTCAGCTTTGCTCTCTCTCTCCCTGTCTCCTCTCTCCCACTCAGTTTGTCTCTCCATTTATTGTTTCCACCATGCTGGAGGCCGGAGACTATGTTTTCGTCCCTGTCCGTCTGTCTGTGTGTCTGTCCGTCAGTCTGTGACCAGCTCAACTCCGGCGCCGTCATCAGCCTGTCATAGCGCCACCATTAGGCAGAATTTTGCCTAATGGTGCCTATACTCCTACAGATTTTGTCCAAGCCTCACGCAAATCGGTACACAGAGTCTGGGGTCATATGATCAAGATGTATGAGTCTGATTTTTCAGATCCCATTCTAATACTTTATTATCTGCCAAAGTTTGCGGGGCCTGGGTAGGCAACCCGGCCTGGCAGAGCACACTTTTCTAGTTGTTCCCCTGCTTCAACGTATTCTTGCAGTAGGTTTGAGTGAGCCCTACTGGTGCTCACTCACTGACTCACTCACTCACTGACTCACTCACTCACTCACTCACTCACTCACTCACTCACTCACTCACTCACTCACTCACTCACTCACTCACTCACTACACTCACTCACTCACTCACTCACTCACTCACTCACTACACTCACATACACACATGCTTAACCTCCTGCTGTTTCTACGACCCCCTACACCTTCCCGTAACCCCTCTCACCTTCTAGTGGCCCCCTGTGGCTCCTCTAGATCTAATTAGGCCTATTAAACAGATAGGCTGTGTTTTTCTAAGCTGTACAGATGGAGCCTGGCCCTTCGAACCCTGTCAGCATGGTTTTCTGCCTACGTTGTTCATGTAATCGCGTGCGCACGTGAATGCGCATGCATGCGTGTGTGTGTGTGTGTGTGTGTGTGTGCTGTATATGCATATGATCAATAAAGGCAGTTATATATCATGTGTATTGCACATAAACACACCCAGAAACCCATACTGTACACTTACACAGACATGCTCATACATTGATTGATTGATTGATTAAATACTTTATTATTCAGAAATGTAAACAGCACGAGGTGCAGTCAGACATTATGGCTAAAAGGATAACACGAAAAAAGTCCTGGGGACTTGTATCAATTGTGGTCCTATACAGAGACTTGAAGTAATACCGTGTTAGATTTAACACAACCATGGACCTTTATGATAATACAATAGCAACATAGTACAATGTGTGTCAAACCATTGTTGTGCAAGTGCTGCATGATTTGTTGATTTCTTAGAGTGCACAATATTTACTCTTCGGAGACGATAAGACTGGCGTCAAAAGGTCACATGTCATATTCCTGCTAGATTTAGTTTTCCTTATCACTGTTATCACCATTGCTCTTGACCTGTCAACCTTTATGGCATTCATCATCTAGGGCTGAAAGAAAGGGGAAGGACTTTGCTGTAGACATCGATGTTACAGTACAGAACAATTTTTTGTCCTCAACTGAAGTACAGCGGCTATTGAGTGTAGCTTCTGTTGTTGGCAGCCTTTGATTGAGAAGTTTGTATTGTTTGTATAGAATGCATCCAAGATACAGTTAACCACTTTAACCCTGCATGTCATTATATAGCTATTTAAGACTTATTTTAACATAAAATATCACTTGCACCCCCTTTAATATACTGTACAGTCAACAAGAGAGGTATTTTGGAAGTCCTTTATGTTGCGTAGGAAAACAACCTGTGAATTTGCATCAAGCATCTCTTTTGAGCACCATTCATTCATTACTGCTGTTCTCTCTAAGGCAACAATCAACTCCTCCACTTTCAATGGAAGCTTTGTTGCTACTTGGATTTGGCTGATAGATCCAGAGTGCCTCGGATTCCTTATGGTCGCCCAAGAATGCACTAAGCTCCCACGTAGGACCTACTTTCTCTCTTTCTTGTTGTCTTGCAAAGACGTTAGTGTGTCAGGTCTCTGAGGTGAGGCGAAGAATGCAGGAGAGCTCTATGGGTTTACCAGAGACGCTGGAGTCCTGGGCTAGCCAGCAAGACACAAGAAGCCCATAGCGGTGGGGATGGAGCCTGACCCGCATGGGTTTCAGTGTGGAGAAGCGAGCAAAGGTATCGAATTGCTCGGGTTTCATTGTTACGCGCAAGACTTGAGTCACCTCCGTCGAGGAACCGCTGAAGACAGGAAGTTCATCCAGATCCTTACAAAGTGAATCATCTTGTCAATGAATCATTAAAGGGGTCCTGAAAAGGTTACCCCTGGTGTGGTCCAACACGTGCTAATACAGCCGTATATCTTTACAGTTGTCTGGTAACAAACTCAAAAGCTACCATTTAGAAAACGTAAAAAATAATAAATAAAGATTTCATCCACAGACAGGGTTTGATAAAGCTCGTCGCAGGAGGCGAGGGGCTGAAGTTAGGTGAAGCATTTCACCACAGACCAGCACTCGCACAGCCAGAAAAACATTAATGCATACTTATTACTTATCAATTACAGTTTCTGTAAAGCCCCCCTGTTACACTTTCTGTAAAGCCCCCTCCCGCTGAGGGTACTGGAGCGTTTGCCTGGCAGTGCGTCAGACAAGCTATGGGCCTGTCAACAGAGTGAAGCCTTCGCAGAGCCTTGCCGTCAAACCCACTTCTAAAGAAGGAAAATGGCTGCCAAACTAGGGTCAACTTTTAAGAGGACCTTGTTGGGGAAGTCGTATAAAAACCATTTGTGACCTGGTGAGGTTATGATAATAATAAGTTTTAATAAAACGTATCTTGGCAGAGCATTCTAGCACGATCAAGGAACCTACTGTGTTTGAATGTGGCTGGTGAACCTATATGTCTCATTTGGTTGCACTTTACTTCCCTGTCCTTCCTGTCATTCTTCAATATAGCATTTAATATCTGTGCACTATAAATAGTAATAGTAATAATCTTTAAAATATTGCCCGTAGATTTTTCATCAAAATGTCTGTTTTTCTTCCATTGTAAAAACAACGTTTTAATAACGTAAGACTTTTAAAGATGTTTCCATTACATTGAATCTGTAAAAAATATACCCCTGTCTCGTTGAGTTTATTCACTGCCATATTTCTTCTTTTTGTTCTAAAACAGTATGTGCCTGTGTAGAATCTTTTATCATTTAAGACCTGTCAGATTATGGCTTTGTTCAGATTGCTGGCAAATCTGATTTGTTTCTCAAATCTGATATTTAGCAATGACTGTCCACACTGTTATTTGCAAGTGATCAGATCAGATTTGTGTATTCAGACATCGTCCTTGGTTGCTGTGGTAACGATTTAACTTTCGATCGGCATGAGTAATGCTTAAATTATTCTCTGTCATATGACGAAATGCAGTGCATTGTTAGCTGGTAGATCGGCTATTTTCACCATCGTATGACATAAGTATAAATCAGGCTTCAGTGTGAGAGTAGAAATCAGGTTTGAATTGCATTTTAAACCTCCCAGGACTGTTGTTCAAATCTGAATGCAAAAATTCATGTTTCCATGTGGTGTTTTTTTTTTTTTTTGCTGTTCAGGCTTGATAAAAACCAATCTGATTCCAATCTGGATCAGCCAGAAATAAGATTTGGGCTGCCAGTGTGAACATAGCCTATGCTAACGTGTATGAGAATGAATGGGTTCAGAGAGATGGAACCAAACTGAAACAAGACAAAGGGACAAATTGACTTCCAGGATGTCAAAATGATATCTTCCTCAGATAATCTGACTGGGTGCTTTGTAAGCAGTGGTGAATAGAGCTTATCTGTCCAGGTATCTCTAGTTTGTGGATCCCTTATCATGTAGGTCATAGGTCAAGCCTGTTGCCAACTCACCCCTGGGCTGTGTCGCGTGTGTGCTGCCTGGTTGTGTGTCCGTGTACGAGTGTGTGTGTTTATCTGTGCGCGAGTGTATGTGCATGTGTTTGACTTATTTGTGTGTTTCTCTTCCTGTAAGGCGAAGGCAGATGATGACAACGTGCTGCTTCTGCACAATGACTTCCCCAGCTGTGAAACGAGAGAGCGCTGCTCACTCACAGAAGGAGAGAGAGAGAGAGAGAGAGAGAGAGAGAGAGAGAGAGAGAGAGAGAGAGAGAGAGAGAGAGAGAGAGAGAGAGAGAGAGAGAGAGAGAGAGAGAGAGAGAGAGAGAGAGAGAGAGAGAGAGAGAGAGAGAGAAGGCTGGGGGTGAGTGAATGCACCGGTGCCATGCAGAGGGCGGGGCGGGGGTCTGGGGCTGTCGGGAAGTCTCCCAGGCTCAGACAGTTGTTTAGCTCATCTAGTCCCTAAACAGGCGTTTGATGTCCTCAAGATAAACAAGGTTATTTATGGTCCTGCAGGGGACCGTGAGGAGGTGACAGTAGTGACATCAGTGTTCACAGAACGGCTCTTCAGTGGGTTTTCGGACAGATGGGCCTTTTAAGTGATTAGCAGCCTGTTGCGTTTTGGAACGAGTGACTCTCTCTCCTTGTTTACACACATGTCTTTCTACCTCTGTGTGTGTTTGGGTTTGCGCTATTATACAGCCAACAAAAGTGTTTGCATTAGTGTAAGTGTGAGTGCATGTCTGTGTATAGGCTGAGCTCTTCTTTTTTTTTTACCTGACCTCAACATGACCTTTTGACCCCTGGAAATGGTCCCACTGTACTTCACACAGGAAGGAACCTTCTCTCCCTACCGGCACTCTAGCTTGTAATGAAAGAAGAAGTACCAGGTCGCTTACAATTACACTGTTACAGGTCGTCTTTAATCTCAGTGATAGGAAAGGCCTGCTTGGGGGGGGAGATGTGGTGAAACCCCCTCTCCTCTCCTCTCCTCTCCTCTCCAGTGTGATGTGTCTCTATGTGGTCGAGACGGCCACTCCCCCCCCCCCCCCCCCTCCTCCCCTTATTCTTGTGCCAAGACCTGGGGGCCTCCCTCCTGAAATGCAAGGCTGTAGAGATAAAGCTGGCAGCCCCCGCTGTCCCAGACACTCAGGACTCACACCACCAAAACCTGATATCATCATTTACTGTAGTGCACCTCACAGCATTGTGTGTGTGTGTGTGTGTGTGTGTGTGTGTGTGTGTGTGTGTGTGTGTGTGTGTGTGTGTGTGTGTGTGTGTGTGTGTGTGTGTGTGTGTGTGTGTGTGTGTGTGTGTGTGTGTGTGTGTGTGTGTTTGTGCGTGTTTGTGTACTCTGTGTATGTGTGTAAGGAGTCAGGACTCGAAAAGGCTTTCACAGCCAGGTTGAGTGACGGTGATGGGATGAAGGCACAGCATTCTGAGCCTGTCAAGGTCCCATTCATAGTATTCAAGGATTAAGTGTGTGTGTGTGTGTGTGTGTGTGTGTGTGTGTGTGTGTGTGTGTGTGTGTGTGTGTGTGTGATGGAGAGGAGAGTGTGTGTTGTGAATGCTGCTCTCTTATTGTTTAGCTGCTGTCAACATGGTCTCAGCAGGGTGCTGATGACTGATCCTGTAATCCAGACGGGACAGGAGGAGTTTTGGGCGCAAGAACTCCACCATGTCTTCCCTCTACCATGGCAACGCTGACCACATAGTCATAGACTCTCAAACTACGGGTTGGGGCACAAAATAATGGGCTGTGGTCCAAGTGCTGGTGGGTGCTTACATAACAAGAGTAGCTAGGGATGTTTGGGTAATTTGCAGGCTGTTGGAAATGTTTGACCATGGTTCACAGGGTGTCCATGCAACTGGAATGGAATGGAGACCAGAGAAATACAAACAGGTTCATCTCTCTAAGTGTGTGTGTGTGTGTGTGTGTGTGTGTGTGTGTGTGTGTGTGTGTGGGGGTGTGTGTGTGTGTGTGTGTGTGTGTGTGTGTGTGTGTGTGTGTGTGTGTGTGTGTGTGTGTGTGTGTGTGTGTGTGTGTGTGTGTGTGTGTGTGTGCGTGCGTGCGTGCGTGCGTGCGTGCGTGCGTGCGTGCGTGCGTGCGTGCGTGCGATCATCTGGATTCGAACCTGCTCACCTACATTGGAAACCAAACAGCTACTGTTCATCCAAAGGGAAATCCCCCACTGCCCAAAGGAGATAATATAGTAAGCTTCTGGGCTTTATGCAGGGCTAATTTGCTACATTCAGCCCCCCTTTGCCAAGGGAGATATTAGGCTTGTGGGCTTCAGGCAGGGCTGCTCTGCTACACTTGCATGTGCAAATATGTGTGTATGTGTTTATCTGTGGATGTCTGGTGTATGTTCTTACCTCTCATACATGGTATAAGATGGAAGAGCTGCGAGCATCGTCACTGGACCAGTAAATTCAGCTTTAAACATTCAAGCAGGGCCAGGATGTTGTCGTCAATCCTGAGCTCATGAGAGCATTCAAAGGATGATCCAGCTCCTCGCGTCCTGTCCTGCTGGAAGTAGGAAGCCCCTTAGGAAGTGAGGCTTCCACGTTCTTCCCTGTTTTCCAGGTTCTGTCTGGATTTCAGGTCAAACCACGTAGTCAAGTAAAGAACTATGACAGGGGGCGGCCATAGCTGAGTGGTTATTGAGCCCGCCTAGGGAGCCAGAGGCCCTGGTTGCCCCAGGTACGATTCCAGGCCACGGCAGCATATGTGTCGATGAAATGAAATTTGTCCCTGAGCAAGACTCTTAACCCCTAATTGCTCACAGGCCCTCATTGGAAACAAGCCCGCAAGGACTTTCATGAACGTCCTGTTAAAAGGAATTATCCATATCCTTATCCACAGGGCCACCTGTGATTTGGCTGCATAATCGATGGATTCTACTCGTTTTATTGACCCCTTGGCCTTTCCTCTAGTGTCACCCTTACGCCAAAATGTCCACTTGCATCCAAGATATCTCAGAATCTAATGTGTGGCTTGCAGGATGAACCCTGCTGATTTTGGTGAACCCATGGCTTTTCCTCTTTCAGTGAATATTCTATATGCAGTATATGACCCCCAATAATCTTCCCTTTTTTCTATTTTCAACCCCACTAGTGAGACCACAGGGCTCTATATGCTGGTTGTTTCCTCTTTCTCAAGATGTCATCTCAACGTTTTCTTAAAATAATGTGTGACAACAAGACTAACTGGCCACGTTGTTAGCTGGGAGGTGCTGTTGTTCTGGTCCACTTCAGCAGCTCTGGGCACTAATGGGGAGTGAGTCAGGAATGCTTGCACGAACAGGCATCCTCCCCATCCCACGTCTCTCTCTCTCTCTCTGTCAACTATACCTCGACCCTTAAGAATCTAACCTCATGCCAACTCTAAATACTTTGAATCAGAGCTTTGAATATGGGCTTCTGATCTGTAGTGGCCTCAGTATTTGCTGTCACGGTTGACCTTTGTGCCTGCTCACGCGTGATGACATGGATATCCCAGATTATGAGGCCTGACACTGCTCAGGGGATTTGAACAACCACTGTGTCTCAGTCTCGCTCTAGTGAGCCAAAATGGATGCTATAGCTTCCTTGGTCACAGCACTATGTCAGTGGTCCAACAGTGCAAGTAGAGGCGGGGGCATCAGTCCCGGCGGTATTTGGACAGGGGTTCTAGTTGGCTGACCGTGTGTGGACCGTGGGGGCCACTGTTGCGTACAGGAGCCGGTTTTGTTCTGTAGGTAACAATTGAACAGCAGATGGTTGATCTGAGCCAATGTGGTCAGCACACAGCAGAGATCTTCAGAAAGAGGCCCATTGCCTGTATCCCAGAACTTCCCCTGTCCGGAAGCCCTTGGATTTTTTAATTATCACCCCAAGGAGTCGTCAGCAATTTGGGATTGTTTTATTGGATTTGGGCGCAGGCCTGGGGTTTCTGTTTGTCAAGCTTTGAAGTCTATAATTCCTGGAAGTGCATGACCAGTGACCACCTCAGTGTCTTACCCACATGTCCAGACACAAACATACACATATGGGTGGACACACGCACGCACTCATGCACAGACACACACACCACGTGTACTTTGCAGGCTTTTCTAAGATCAAAATCTGTTTTCCACTTTTAGGATTGAAGGCTGAGGTTTCATGAACGTTCGTCTGGTTATGTCTGACGATTTTCCTAATTGTATCTGATGACAGTAAAAGGGAAACCTGGGGTTAATCTAAAGCAGATCAATCTCTCAGTCAAAAATCAGACAATGAAACGGACTGTCAAATTACCAGCTTCTTTCATTAATAAATCTAGTGTGTCCCTCTACAGAAATGTCATATGATACACAATGCGACCCATTGTTGCAACTTCCCATCATCGATTTGAAGGGGGGGGGGGGGGGGGGGGGGCAATTATAATACTGAATTCATTTTTGACATGCCAAACAACTTTTTTCCTTTTTTTCCCTCCTTTTTTCACATGGGAATTCCACGTTTCCTCCTCTTCTATGAAAGCAGATTCCTTTTTATAAAGGAAGCTTAGCCTGAGGCATGAGCAGACTGAAGTTTGATCTCCCTGGCTTCTGAGTGGTTCAACTCCTGGAAAAGTAGAGAGTAGAGGAGGGGGGGGGGGGGTGACAAGTTGCACACGCTCGTGCACGCACGCACACACGCACACACACACACACACACGCACACACACACACACACACACACACACACACACACACACACACACACACACACACACATACACATACACATACACATACACACAGAGACACACACAGAGACGCACACACACACACACACACACACACACACACACACACACACACACACACAGTGTGTTTTTGAAATGCCCTAGAGCAAGTGTTCTGTGGCTAGGGACATGGCTAATTTCTGGTGTGGATTGTGAGAGAGTCCATATGTCAGCCCTTTTGAAATGTGCTTGGAGACAAATAAGGCCTGTTTCTTGTTTCTTGTTGTAGGATAATGATTTTGGAGTGTGTGTGGGGCACAATTTGTGTTTTTGTCTGCAGAGGTTGACAAGTCATAAAAGTTTATTATGCTCTCTGCAATGTTAAGGGTTGCAATCTCAACGTGTATGTGGTCTCCCATGCCATAAATTTATATGAAAATGTTGTTTGGACAGCCACTTAACAGATCTGCTTTGAAACATAACACTCTGTGCTGAACCGGTATGCTTGAGATTTCTTCCCTACCCCACGGCGCAACAGATTTCTTTTTCATTCATAGGTTGCATGAATAATATCCATCCATCATATACTATACACAGAGAACAACCACTCTTGCCAAACCAGTAATTCTTGACCTTCTGAGGGCACGGTAGACCCTGTCTAGACAGAAATATCTCTGGCAGACAATTATCATATAGAGATTTGGTTGCATTTTTATGATGTACTATTTTCTGTTGATATTTACCACTTTTTTACAATTTTACAATTGAGCCGATCTACAAGCCCACAACGCATCACATCATGAAGCATTGTGAGCTTGTAGATCTTTGCACTTGAACTGCTGACTCTCGAGGAGTGTTTATTAAATAGTCTGTGGACATTCCTTTTATTTTTGTGTTGGTGTGTGAGCGTTCCTATTGCCCTTCTTGTTTATGGTGAACAAATGTACTTTGTAGCGTTATACAGAGGTGCACACTTTAATATCCATCGTGTGTGTGTGTGTGTGTGTGTGTGTGTGTGTGTGTGTGTGTGTGTGTGTGTGTGTGTGTGTGTGTGTGTGTGTGTGTGTGTGTGTGTGTGTGTGTGTGTGTGTGTGTGTGTGTGTGTGTGTGTGAGTGAGTGCACGCGTGTGTTTGTGAGTGTGTTTAGTCTTAGCCATGTCTTTATATCTGAGATGCAGATGTGTAGGAAATCCTGTGAAGATTACTCAGAAGACATCTGGAAAGAGACACAGAGGGGAAAATGTGTGTGTGTGTGTGTGTGCATCCGTGCGTGCGTGTGTGTGTGTGTGTGTGTAACTGAGAGAGAGAGAGAGAGAGACTAACATTCAAAGCAAAACATTTGAATATTTATGTTGATGGAGCAGGTTCTGGGAAGTGCTTATATCCAGGGTTTCTATGTAGCTGTAGACCAGCCTATAGGACAGTATCAAGTTGCAGTATCCCCTCCCCTAAACAATATGTTGTGACATTTGTGCCTCTGTATCTCATTGGCAATATCATGCAAACGTTATATTAACATGCCACACTTGCATGACATTAGCGGGCAATATTCAAAGTGTACTTACGTATACAATACTTGAATGGTCATTTATGTAGTTGCAGTTAAGACATTGATGTCGTATTTTGATGCTTAAAGCAAACATCAATAATGCCACTTTCTGTAGCTCGCGGAACACTATTCAATTTCATTAGGTATGACACCTGGTATTCTGCACACGCAGGTCCCTGCCACCATACTGGGGTGTTTTCGTTTTGCACAGCAGGATCATTCTGAGTGGTAACAGAGAGGGGGGTGCAAACAGTAAAATGTCATTGGTGTCCCCGGCAGTAGTCTTTAACTAAGCTGCAGCAGCGGGCGTCACGTATCGCTGCTCCGGGTTACAAGCCTCAAGCGTGTGCTGCATGTTTGATTATGTCTGCTTTTGGCACTTTTTTTCTGCAGTGAATTTCCTGGTCTGGCTGGAGAGAGGGAAGAGAGAAAGAGAGAGAAAGACAGACAGACACAGAGAGAGCGAGCACACAGGAAAGGAAGGAGAGCAGAATAGGAAGGGTTGTGGTGGTAGGGTGAAGGAATGTGAGAATGTCTTGTCAGTCATAACTCCGCTCGGCTGGAGGTGAGGTGGCGTTTGCGGCTAGCGCTGTTTTTCTCATTTGGGGCTGCGTTGAGGGAAACTTGATCCGTTCATGTGATTTGGCGTTTCACTTTGTTTGTCTTTGCAGTGGACGTGCCATCCCTCATCAGCCCTACTGTTTATTTTGATATCCTGTTTGGGACCTAGAGCTGAGCTAGACAATTGATTGGGCACCGTCTGGACGGCTTGCCACAAGATTTACACAATGCTGTTCTGTTCCCAAATTTTTGAGTAGGCTATGTCTGATAAAACAAAACACAAAAATGAATTAATACCATGTAGTTATGCAACTTTCTTTTTCTTTTTTCTTTTTTTTACAAAGCATCAGACAAGATCTCAAATGTTGTCACTGCTGGGCAGCCTGAGATCTGCTATTTTCACTATTTATTTATTTTAAAGATATTTTTTAGGCCTTTTTCTGCCTTTATTTGATAGGAAAGTAGACTGACAGGAAACGGGGAGAGAGATGGTGGGGGGGGGGTGACACACAGCAAAGGCCGTCGGGATCGGGAGTCGAGCCTGCGACAGACTG
This sequence comes from Gymnoscopelus braueri, assembly GCF_963280865.1. Lineage (NCBI taxonomy): Eukaryota > Metazoa > Chordata > Actinopteri > Myctophiformes > Myctophidae > Gymnoscopelus > Gymnoscopelus braueri. The sequence goes on from NC_137619.1 coordinate 35,119,915, forward strand.
TCGGGCTGGATTACCAGCCTAGGTGCCCAGACGGTTACGCCAACCGTCCGGTGAAAGTGGTTACTGTAACTCTTTGCGTTTTATAAGTAAGTAAGTAAGAAAGTAAGTACGTCGCCCGACAGTGACGATATGCACTAGTGCAGTGTTCTGTCATTTAAGGCAGCATTATAACATTCAAATCTTTCCTGCCATGCACATACACATGTCATGACTAGTATCACTTTACAGCAACAAACCACGAAATATTTCTGTACGGTTTTGAAGTATTTGTTTACCCCCGTCAGAGCTGCATGTGTACTTGATTCATTTGTTTTGCACAGGGGAGTCAGACTGAATAATGTCACCGATGACAGCCCAACCTAAGCCTGGCTTGTGACATTGAGGTGTCTGGGCTAATGACAAACAGCAGACCTGGGGTGACGCGTTTTTCTAATCTTTCGGACATTGCGACGTGGCTTAATGCCTGGCTTGAACAAGAGTAACTCTCCTCGTAGTCATGCAGGAGTCTGGTATAAAAGGTGAAAGGGGACAAGGGGTCGGATAAAGTGGGGCGAGGGTGGGTCTTTTTTCCCTGGGTGTTATTTCAGAGAAGCTGAAATCCAAGCTTTGCTGCGGTCCTACTGTCAGACTGCGCAAGGGGGGGGCTTAGATTATATCTCAAGCTCATCTTTCAGCTTCACGAAGCTACAAGAACACTTCAAGGACTTGCGCGCCCATCAGTGGCCACCAGTTCATTCAACTTGAGTGTGGGGACAGCAGAGATTCTGGGGCCTGATTACATGCTCTCTATATTAAGATATAGAATGTCTGTCCTGTAGCTAACCGCAGCTAGCATTATCACTACCAACAGTCAATTGTACTAATTGAATATACAAATATTTCAGTTCAAATCTTTAAATGTGGGGAACATTTTCAATTTCTTATTATTTTGTTTTCCCTCTTTATGGCAATTCTGGCTTGTTCCCTATCTGATTACAGCCGTCCGTAGGTCCCCTTTTAATGCATAGGACTTGTGATGTTTACCCCGGTGTTTCTGCCTTTGTATTTAGCCCAACAGGCAAGAACCATTTGAGAGAGAGAAACCACATTTTAACACTAGTACTTAATGTGTAGTGTGAAGCTGACCAAATGCCAAGCTCCTACGACACACATGGTAAATGCATTGACTTCCTTCTCGTTTATTTCAGCAGTCTCTCTTTATGTCTCTCCCTTGCTCTCCCTCGCTCTGAGCTTCAGTTTTAATAACTTATAGCTTGACAAGATACTACAATTCTTCTGCCTTGTTACTCGGTATGAGAAGGAATCAATACAGCTGCTCAGTTTTGAACTTGGCAGAACTTGAACTTGGCAGATGACTGGAGTTATGAATTCAAAGGCTCCTAGCTGGTGGTCCTCAGGGAGACTTGACATCTGCACTATTTCACATTTAATAATGTGACCAAGTTGGACTAAAAGCTGCATTAAGCCTTACTTATACGTCATTGTGCAACCGTGCCGCGTGCCGAAAATAGCCAATATACAAGCTAACAATGTGTCGCATCCGCGTGACGCATGACGGCGCGACACCGTCATGCGTCGGAGCATAAATTAGGCATTAGTCTCTATCACTACCATGAAGTGATAGAACTCAACAGGAGAACCTGAGGAGACCAAACCAGGCTGTTTTCGGTTGTTATAAGACCACAGGGGATTAAGAGAGTGACTAATTGCCATGTTAAAGCCATGCTGTGATTACATTTTTCAGAAAATTATGATATATCCCAGCTGCCGCGTGCATGATTACACTGAAGATTGATGTCACCAATTGAAGAATGTCAACTCATACAAGTTCCCTCGCCTCACGGTTGAACTGAATTATTCTGAGGTCTAACAGTTTTCAAATCTATTACAGTATGTAAGCTCAACAAACCGTCCTAGATTACACACTCATAAGTCTTTATCAAGTGAGAGGAAACGTCAGTGTCACATGTCATGTCACCAACGCCGCTTATTTCCTGACTTGACAAAAACATTTCAGGTTCCGTTACGAACGCAGGCTTAAATCCGATATTTCACAGCTACCTGTTGATGTGACTAATTGACTGTACTTCTCCTTGTTTGTTTTCATAGGGCTGTTTTTGCAGGGTCAGTGATCCATTCATCAGGCTCTAAAAACAATAACACTCATTTAGATCATGTCTCAAATCGCTCACTTCACAAAGTCATCAGAGGATACGCACATAGATGAGGCCCGAGAGGCTGGAGGAAGGGCGAGCTGGCTCGCTTGCACAATGCATCCTCTGTTGTCCTCGACCCGGCATAAAACACTCCAAGGGTTTCACGTTTGGCCATGAATGTTTCGTCTCCCGGATCGTTGTCAAGTTGTTGTTTTAACCTTCACTCTGATGCTATTTGTCTGGGTTAAATAATGTGCTTAGGGGTCAAAAAGCGGTGGCTTTCCCCTCCCGGAACGCCCACTGTGTCTCGTTAACGTGTGGCTCAAAGGAAGAGAGTGGCGCCTGGAGACTGCTCGCCCGGCGTTGCCGTACACGTGCCTGGCCTATTATTAGAGCCCTCTTTCTATAGGCTATTGAGATCAGTGCAAATAATCTGCTCCTGGAAAACAATGGGTTTTAAAGTCTTCATACCCTACTCTATATGGTTGACTGAGGAGACACGTTTTGGCACAAGGCCAAATATTGTAGGTGTATGTAAATATTTGAATTCCTACTGTCCTGCAGGTAAAGTAAACTGTATATTCCAAATTATTTTGTGAATCATTCATATTTATACCTCTCTAGATATTTCAAGACTGTTTTAAATGCCTTCAGTCTTTACTTATTTTTCATTGTCGACGTGTTAGGGAGTGAACACAGTCACTATTAACTGGAAGGAGTGAAAGAGGAGGTGGTGAGTGGAACCTTTATTTGGAAGGGCAAATATTCCAAGTGCAATTATCAAATCAGACAATATGAAATCAAGAAAGTCCTTTGGCATGCTTTCCCTTTCAGCTATCATGGGTCTGTTTGCTTCATTAATTCGCCGCTGAAGGTTTGCATGCCGTAGCATCCAATCAAAATCCCCCCATCCACGGACAGCATAGCAGACTTCCTCTGGCGCAAGCGCTGTCTGTTAACCCCTACCTACACGGGGCCAGACATACAACAACCCCACCCTGAACCAAAAACCACAGGATACGTCTGAATAAATCTTGATGATTTTAAAACATAAGGAGATGAATTGTGAGTCTCGCTCTCTCTCTCACTCTCTCTCTCTCTCTCTCTCTCTGCCTCTCTCTTTGTCTCTCTCTCTCTCTCTCTATCTCTCTCTCTCTTTCTCTCTCCGTCTCTGTGTCTGTCTCTCTCTGCGCTCCACTTCCCATATAGCTGTGTACCTTCCCGTAGCTGTTTCCTATAGTTGGTGACAAACAGCAAAGGAAGTACATGCAGCATGAGATATTAGTTTTCATGACAGGCCTGTGTGCTTTTGAAGGTTATTTAATAGCACAGAGGCCCCTCTTGGGTTACAGCGTGGGAGGTGGGCGCATCATCACTGAAGGCGTTGAGCAGAAGCCATTTTTGGTTGGCTCTGACTGTGAAAATTCCTACACTGAATTACACACCTTTTTTTTACACTTTAGTTTTTTACACTGTGGATTTTTGTTATCTCTCTCATCAGTCCTTGCTATTAAAATAGTGAAGTTTGGTTTATAATCTTTGGCATCAGCTGGATTTGGCAGGTAATAGTACAGTCTTCCTCCAGTTAGTCTGTGGTTAGTTTTCTTAAGATAGCCTGGAGCGTCCACTGTCAGGTTTTCTTTTGTTTTGTTCTGTTTTTTCTATGTGGAAGATAAGGTCAGAGCCGGGAAATCAGATGACCTCTGTCTGTTGACTTCCCCATGGCTTCTATATGGCCATTAAGTCAAATAGCTTTTTTCCCCTGCCTGCTGCAGATCTTTTGTGTCGTGTTAATTCATGGCCTAAAGGTCTGAGAACAGCTCAGCATGTTCGAAAGCAAAACCCATGTCAACCTGAATAAACCTTCAGTGCAACTGAATGCAACCCCACTATTAAGTCAATGAAAGAGGAGCCAGGGTTGAGGGCTCATTAAAGCACTGGGCATTTGCAGAAAGGCCCTGACTGTGCACTTCTAGTGGTTAGGTGAATTAGCAAGTCAGGGAATTGTAACCTAGTATCCCCAGGCGCTGACGTTTCGCCTAATTACTTAATGATATAGTCTAGGCTTTATTAGTTTCCAAAGTGTTTACCAAAAAGAAAGGTGTTTGTTACACAGGAACATAATGTACAGTGCTACAGTATAGGGTATGTAGTAAATATAATTGTATTAATTTATCTCTTACCATGCCAATCCACAAGTGCACCTCCTGCACGAGCAGTTCATGACACACATATATATAGACTCAAATGGGAAAGGTAGCTACCATAGCAAGTGTATTCAAATACAGTTTGAGAAGGAAGGTGCTGGAGCAGTTCGGACGATTTAAGGCTTTTTCTTAAAGGTATCATGACATTCATTTTCACTTTTTTTATTTTCAATGTTTTATTTGGGGTTTTATGACCTCAATTACACCCAAAAAACCTGAACTTAGAACATTCAGTGGATTTTCTGTGGTCTGGGGTTTTCTGAATAATTAGGCTGAAAAGTAATCTGAGCTTGGCCCTTCGACAGTGAGGTCACTGTCGATTAATCCCGCCCACTCTCCTCCTCGCCCCTCCCCTCCCCTATCCTTTCCTTTGGGGGGGGCGGAGCAGAGGCGATGATTGACAGGCAAAATCCCTCACCAGCGACACCCGCAGGCAAAGATTTCTTTTTTCATTGCAGTTGAAAAGGCCTTAGAAATGTGAGAGAAAAACACCTGCCATGGATCAATGGAATGGAATTTTCACTTAAAACTTTTTGTACACTTTTGAAGGACCAGGACAAAGACTTTGAATGTGGTGTAAAAGTGAATGTCATTAAACCTTTAAAGGTGCAAAGTATAACAGGTAGACTAACATTTCGACATCATCAGAGTCATGGCTGAGGTGCAGTGTAACTCCCTTTCTTCTTGCATTCAAATACAGTTTTTACAAGTTTTCTGTTTTGCTCTGGCTTAGACTCGCACATACGTAATTGGTTGGGTTTTTGCCGTAGTTTCACGCCTGTGATTTAAATACAGGAAAGTATGGTAGATGGGAAAACAAAGGAGAGATTTATGCTTCCGCAGCATGAAAGCACTCAGTTCAGTGAATTGCTTTTGAAATACTTTTTGGAGTGGACTAGAGTGGAACTGTTAGGATTTTTTATGTATGCCTTTTCTTCCCTCCTGGGAGCAATTTGGGAGAATAATGGTAAAGGCAGATTAATTGTTGCCTGTCTGGCACATACAATGTCATCTTTGTAGTGATCTGCTGTAAGCGCCACAGACTAATTATTTAACCCTGGACTTAGTTGCATTATTTATTGTGCTCAAAGAGTCGGAAAATATGAAAGTCTCTATGAAGTCATGTTGCATAGAAAGCATAACAGGTACTCAGTCATTTCTCCCATTCCAGAACTGATGGGAACAGTGCTAAAGGAAACTGAATAGGATTCCTTGAATTAAGATTTAATTTGCATAATACATGGTAAGCTGGCGTCTAGACCTGTATTTTACTGACGGATACTGTGATGAACTGTTCATAAAGGACTTGGACTTCAGAAGACTGTACTTTTGAACGGTGCACACCACATGTTGCTCATCCACCCAGCCCCTAAGCATATTGGCTCCCCACCCAGGGTCCATTTCCCATGGCCTCCCATCCCATGGATGCTAACGAAGCCAAAGCCTTCCGTGCGTGAAGATCCAGCCCTTTGCCATGAGCCAGCTTACACAAAACTAAATTGCATATAGGAAATGTGTCTGGACATTACTGGTATGAGTTCACTTGAAGGCGCTGCTCATGTCAGAGAGCCAAAGCAATATCATCTGTGGTGTTTATTCTCAAAATGGCTTTTCAGCAGCATTAGAGAGCATCTTTTCATAAGGTTTGTTTGGCTGAGTCACATTTGACATTTTGTAAAAGCATGACATTAGCCTGGTATGAGCCAAAGAAATCACAGGCTGCCATGACATTATGCTTAACATGGCTGCAGAGTTACAGGGGCTCCGAATGAATGGGTCAGCTGTCATGGGTACACGTAGGCGACGAGGTCGAGGATGAGGGATGAGCCTCTTTGTAACCCCCCCCATGTACCCCCACTGGTTGTAAATGAGTAGAGGTAGAGTTTGATAAACTATTAGTTTGTCTAGACGTGATTTTTTTGGTGGAAGGCCTAGGAACCCAATATATCCATTGTTAGCGTTTATTGGTTCCCTGTGGATGCAGCGACGGCAGTGGTGCATAGAGAGAGTCGTACTATTTCATTTTCAAGGAGTCAACTAATCTTCCTCGCCTCCCTGAAGGTCACATTTTCCTTTTTCTTCTTTTTTGGAAGGAGAGGATATTATATGTGTATGTGGGGGCGGAGGGGGGGGGGTGGGGTGATATGTACAGTAACAGCAGTGAAAAGGCATGAAATTTGAAGAATAATTTTTTCCACATCTCAATAGGAGGTGGAGGCGTTTTCTTCCCCCTCCCTATGACAGAAGTGCAAAAGTTCAGTCTGTTTTATCCTTTGACAGATACACACCCCGAGGTAAATCCCCTCTACTGTTTGCACAAATTATACGTAGCCTGCGAGTTAGTTCTGGCAGCATACACTCGAGAGGTTACATGCATTGCTCATTCTATATGGCTGTTTACAGCGTCATGCAAGATCCTTACGTCATACACAGACGTGGCAATCAGCTGTCCAATTGGGCGGGTATTTAAGTTCTCTTGAATCGGGCATTCCATCCGGTTGTGTCTTCTAGCTTGTTGTCATGCAGCGTTTGCTGTTCCTGGCTGGTTGTTTGGTTGTTTGCTGGAGCTACTGCAACTTGCTATCATGCTTCCCAGAAGCTGCTGTTGTTTGCTGGTGTAACTGCTTCATGCTACTTGAATCATGCTTTCTGCTCATAAGCTGCTGTCTATTATAGGCTACTGTGAAGGCCAGGTGGTATGGCGTCGCGTTTGTTTATCTACTAAGGCTGCTGTGTTCTTCTCTATGCTGCTGGAAAAAAAAAAAAAAGGAAAAAAAAAAAAAAAAAGCTAATATGCTGTTGATGCTAATGTCATTGTTGAGGTTTCAGTGGTGGTCTGGTGCCGCTGGTTGTTATATGATACTTGTTCTATTACTAAAAGCAAAGCAACTTAAATTGTAGTGAAACTGCTCCTTGCTAATGTTTTCAAAGTTAAGCTGAAAAACAGCGGTGTTTTAGCTCAGCCAGCAGAGCTTTCTGTTGTGTCCCTCCGGGCTATGGGGCCTCATCTCATTATTAGCTGGTTTTCTGTCAAATCGCTTATTGGTGGTTTGGCTTATTTCTGGGGAAAAGTTATTTTGGGATCGCTTTCTTATGTGGTTCTGTCATGGTCCCCAGATTAATGTGTAGTTAAAAATATACATATTCCAAATATTCCACTTTTATCACAAGATTTCGAAATAGCAGATCATCTACAAGCTCACTTTAGGCTATTTCAATGACAATGCATACATTAGGATAATACAGGTTAAATACAAGTATTTTCGTGGTCTAGGTTGGCTGATTTCTCTCTCAAACCGGCATCACTGCACGTATCAGTGATCAGCTGTTCAGAGCAGAGAGGGAGAGAGAGGTCCAATAGTTAGTGTCACTTATGCAGTGCATTGCTCAAATCTTATGTTTCATATAATGTAGCCTACTGGTTAAAAACGATTAATGCACAGTCTGGCCGTCATCTTGAGTGGGATAAGAAAGTACACTTGTGGATGAAGAAGAGCTAGTGTGTGTTCTTGCGCTTCCAAACATGTCGTGGTTCACTGATCAACGTCAGTGCGCTCCCTCCGGGCTATGGGACTGCAAGCATAGACGCAACACAGTGCTGGGTTGCCATGTCCGCTTATTATAAGCACAAGTTATAACTAATAGTCATTTTTCTTGATCTCGTTTTAGTGTTGCAGACAGTAGTCTGCGGATTTACTTGAGTAAATCAGCATAGCACCAGGTATCTCAGTGTAGGAATTAATAATGTTTCAAGTTAATCTACAGTTGGTTAAAATATATATAGGCTATTTATATTAGTGATTCATTCTTTCAGCAGTTTTTCAAATCTAGGAGACTGCATTCAAATATGCTGTAAAGAGAACTTATGGTTCATGGTGCATAATTTTATACTAAAGTAGACTATAGTGTGCAGTATGGCCATTATATTGTGGTAATATATTTTATGTTGCAGCTAGTATGTGCTAATTGGTGGCTATAGCTATTTCCATCTGATGTAGCCTACATTTTCTGGTAATAATTTGCCTCTAAGATATAGTGGAGGCTGGTAAATATAATAATGAAGTAAATTGTGCAAATCAAGTAAGTAATGGGCTATTATACTGTGTTGGCTGCAGTGCTTGGTTAGATGTAAGCTTTGGTTACATTCTAAAGTCCCCCCTGTGCTATTGTATTGCAAAGCTAATTAAGCTATTCTTGCTGTCAAGGTGATATACATTTTGCTGCTTACACCTTGGATAAGAGACTGGTAGGTTACAGGGATTTTCTTAAGTAAATCTTGAAACACTTGAAAGAAAACAACTGCTTTTCTTTATCTTTAGCAATAGCAGGCCATCTAAATGGTCTTTGTTATATTAAAGATGGTCCAGCAGAGGGCATTCATGCTCTCAGGGCATAAAGGAGGGGAGCAATTTATGAGGGCACTCATGTCTTATCTTGGGATCAACATATGTTCAGATCCCCGGATGTAATGCATTCTTATAAAAGCGGTTGACAATTGATGTCATGTTGTGTGACAAGCTACAGGAGTAAAGTTATTGCTACCAGATAAATGGTGGGGCTCTTCAGTAGAGTCATGGTTGATGGGCATTTCAAAGGTTCTTGGAATCCAAACTTAGTTCCGTTATTGTTGTTATGAAGTTATTGGATAATGAATGGTATGGTCATTAATTAAAATCTGCTCAGGAGGCAAATATTTAATGTTATGTTCTTTAAAGGGTGGCTTATCATTCTTGGTATTATGTTGGCGTGGTTCTTCTTGCAGTCTCGTAAGCAAGGTTGCAATTTTACAAGCATGTAATGTAAAGGGAGTACTGGATTCAGATTAAATATTGTTGGTACTACTAACTACTATAAGTCGATAACCATTGCTTTCATCTACGTGGAGTCTAATCTAAGTGTATATCAAGAGTTAGTCATGCATCTTGATTTCTGATGTTTTATTTCTATGGAGGGACATTTTATGAATATATCTTAAATCTCTCATTGGAAGCTGCTTCAGTATTCTTAGTTAATTAGAAGTCAATCTATGGTTAGATGGGGCAGTCATAGATCTTAGCTGTTAAAACACAGATCTTAGTCTGTTCTCACACAAGCAGCATTATGTTTTATCTGTGGCTCATTTGTTCATCAGGTCATGTCCCATCTTCAGTTTAAGCTTTAATTCAACAGAACAAATTTTAACCATCTGCATATTATCAGTTGGTGCACAGATCAACCGTTCTGAATAAAATGGTCCTTAGTGCCATGTTCGTCATGTGCGCTAAAATGGGGAGTTCTTTGTTGGCTCAGGATGTAATGAATACAAGTGTTGTAATAGCTAAATGTAAATGGTAGTTCTGTTATTACCATGCATATCTGGTGGTCGCTGGGTGAAGGTAAGGTGTAGCGTGACTTCAAAGTCATGTTAAGTTTTAAATGTTTCTTTAGTTGGCACTAAAGAGTTAAGCTGGTTGCTCAAACTCAAAAAAGTGGCATCATGGTTGATGCGGTTGGTTTGCATCATGGCTGATGCGGTTGGGTAATAGCATCACGGTGATGCAGTTGGATGGCATAAGAGTTGATGCGGTTGGGGGCATCAGTAGGATGCGGTTGGGGGCATCAACTCTTAACACTAGGCATGTTAAGTTTATGTAGTATATTCTTCTATGTGGCTATTAGAGGAATGGTTAAGTGCTGCCTGTGCATGGCAGCTAAGGCCTTTTAGTTCACATAAAGTTAGTATGTCCTCGCTGATCCCAGACGCCGGTCTGTGGTGGATGGGATATCAGCTTGGTCAATTGGTATATGGGTTTGAGAATTCACCCCACACATAGTTTTAGTTCACATAAAGTTAGTATGTCCTCGCTGATCCCAGACGCTGGTCTGTGGTGGATGGGATATCAGCTTGGTCAATTGGTATGGGTTTGAGAATTCACCCCACACATAGTTTTCCTATCATATAGAATAAGGCTTACGGCAAGCGTAGCCATGGCTTCACATTCAAGTTCACATAATGTTAGAATATCCTAGCATGATCCAGAATTGCTAGCTGCATATTCGTCACTGTCTCCTGAAGGAGTCTATTGGGATATCTGCTAGGATGAATCGGTGAGCGTTCACCGTAGGGCGTTCTTGGTTCCGCGTGTTGGGGGTTATGTTAGAATATCCTAGCATGATCCAGAATTGCTAGCTGCATATTCGTCACTGTCTCCTGAAGGAGTTTAGTGGGATATCTGTTTGGATGAATCGGTGAGCGTTCACCGTAGGTCACGCGTGTTGGGGGTTGTTATGTTATGGTATATCTATCTCCCTGCTCTTAATGGTTAATGATGGCCGTATGATTGTGCTGAGCAGGGAGAACAAATATAGCAGAGCCTGAACGCCAAGATAAAATATTACTTCCACACTTGTATTCTCATTCTATTATATTGCTTAAATATATTCGGTCTATAATATTGGTTCAATCTATTCGTGAGTTATCTGACAGAAATTATACGTAGCCTGCGAGTTAGTTCTGGCAGCATACACTCGAGAGGTTACATGCATTGCTCATTCTATATGGCTGTTTACAGCGTCATGCAAGATCCTTACGTCATACACAGACGTGGCAATCAGCTGTCCAATTGGGCGGGTATTTAAGTTCTCTTGAATCGGGCATTCCATCCGGTTGTGTCTTCTAGCTTGTTGTCATGCAGCGTTTTCTCCCACCACCACCCCAGCACCACCAGTGGGCTCTGCTATTGGTCTGTTCCCCATGGGGGGTTGTTATGTTATGGTATATCTATCTCCCTGCTCTTAATGGTTAATGATGGCCGTATGATTGTGCTGAGCAGGGAGAACAAATATAGCAGAGCCTGAACGCCAAGATAAAATATTACTTCCACACTTGTATTCTCATTCTATTATATTGCTTAAATATATTCGGTCTATAATATTGGTTCAATCTATTCGTGAGTTATCTGACAGAACTGCAGCTGAAAATCCTTCCAAGGCTGAAAGTGAATTTACAGAGTAAAATCAATTGGCTGTTTTTGCTAAGGATTCTTTTTCCCTCAAAATTAGGAAATTTGGTACGGTTGTTACGGTTTGAGAGCAATAGGATTTATGATTGGCCTTGCAAAGTGCTTGTCCAAGTTCTGCTGACAGAAATAATTTGAACTTCAATCTTCTGAAAGAATAAATGAATAAATAAATAAATGTAATTTATAAATGAGTGTAATGTAATTTTATGTTGACTCACACACACACATTGTGCAATTAATCATCATTTGTTTTTTGTTCTATAAAGTTCTCTATGTATCTATGATAATAATACAGACAATTTATATAGCGCTTTTCTAGGTAATCAAAGTCGCTTTACAGAGCAGATAAAAACAACTTTATTAGAACAGACTAGTTAAAAAGGATTAAGGGCGCGCTCCCACCAAGAGTTGGCTGGCCGCTGTTAAACGCAGGTTGTGCACGGCCACAGTTTTTTGCAGCCAGCGGATTCAAAAAAACGGGAGTGTCGCGCCTGTCACTCACTTTCAGGAGCCTCCCCGTAGCCCGCACCGCCTCTGCCTGCTGCCTTGAGCACCATGTTGCTTCCTGAGTCTTGAGACGGTCCGCCTTCGACTCACCCGATTGGACAGAGGGAGAAAATCAGCGCCTGCCTCCAGCAGTTTTATGCTTAGTCGCGGAGAGCAGATAAACGCAAGGTCTGCGCGACTAGCGGAAAAATCTGCTCTTGCGTGAATCAACGCATTTGCATTGACAATGCATTGGCAGATTCTGCAAACAGCGGCCAGCCAACTCTTGGTGGGAGCGCGCCCTTAAACTATAAAAGAAAGATAAAGGTAAACAAAACAAAAGGGAGGGGCAGGGGTTGGGGTTTTATGTAGGGAATGCGATTCTGAAAAGGTGGGTTTTGAGTGTGGTTTTAAACATGGTGAGGGTGGGTGCAGTTCTCACTTTATGCCTTTAAAGTGAGAACATTGTATGTTTTTTGTTGCTGAATGAATGAATTATTTCAAACCATTCAGATCACACAAATCCAAATACCAGCCCATTTTACTCAAACAAACGACAAATACGTTTTCATTTATGCATAAAAATGTCAAAATGAGTTTAAAACCAATGTGTTGACAGACATGCCTTGTATTAAAGTAAGAAAATAATACTATGAATTTTCGAGAGCTGTGTGTGCACCCAGCAAACTGCATTCTATACAGACTGAGTGGGCCCGTTTTTGTTTTCTACTATGCCTTGTATTAAAAACTATCAGCAAGGAACTGGTCATATTGATACAGTATATTCATTTTATGAAGTTATTTTCTTAGATCGTATGGATCAAAGCATGATGTATGGAGGACTCTACTGGTCCTCTGAGCTTGTCCATCACAGTTGACCACCAAAGCCCAACAGATTGTTAATAGCTTTGTAACTACTAACTAATGAGATATTTATGTGTTGCATTCACTATTTCAAGCGTGTAACCTTCTAGCCATAACTTACTAATATTGAACCCGTCATGGCTGTTAGGGCTGTGTTTTTGGCAGGGCATGTTGTACTTGCAATATCTTCCGCTTGCTTTCCTCTGCAGTATTATTAAGTATTTCCTAGAATGTGTCTCTCTTCGACGCTTAAAGAACAGACGCCTGATAGTCAACACATTTGCGCTGGCCACTACTGTGTGTTTACAAGAGCAACCCGAGAAGCAGGGAATCTGAGAGAGACTGGTGGTGCCGGGTGAGCGGGTGAGGGTTTGGATCTGGGTATTTTCAACACTGGAATTCCATGGGTTATTCCTGGATCTATATCCTCGGACAGGGTTTGTCTCAAGATGGCAACCCACCTGCCCAGAGGCCTCCACCACTGGTGTACTTTAAACGACACAAAAGGTCAAGCGAGCTTAGAGAGGATATGGTTATTTAGCATCAGAGTTGTTATGGATGTAAAGTCAAAGGCCATTATGTTTTATGTAGTGTTACAGTATGGGCATTGGCATAGAATGTTTCTGGAGGGTACTAGCACGCTAACAAAGTTTCCTGCTGCCTGCGTGGAACAGTGTTTGGTTAGACGGGTTCCACTTGCCATAGGAGTGGATCACCCATGAGTTTGCATGTTGGCATGGAATATTAGATGCCCATTTCAAGCTACTTCCTACCAAGGCTCTTACATAAGAAGGAACAGGTGTTAGTGATACTGTACACCATTAAGCCCAGTGGAGGTGAAGGCGGGGCATATATGATATCAATATCAATAACAACTTCCCCTTTTATGTCATGTGTGCTGTATGTGTGTAAAGTATGGTTCGTGTATTGCTCACTGCCTGTTGCGTGTGAAGCTTTTGCTTGAGTGGCCCCTCTTCGAGCACCATCACTTGGGCTATATTTATTTGAAACCCCTTCCACCCCAAGTGCCTTTGGATCAAGGTGGTCTATAGATGTCCCCCCTCACCCAAGGTTCCAGCCAACAGGATGTGATGGTGGGCCCAGAATGCAACTGGAATCTGGGGTCCATACTTGCTTTCCCCTTGCTTGCATGCAGAGAGGGTTTAGGCTTACGCTTTGGGGGACAGACTCGCAACCACAAGAATGACTGGAGCGCCCCAAATTATTTGCTCCTCCCACCACCAGTAACTGATCTCCTCGTTCGATTTGAGTTTTGCAAATGCATTGCTTTAAATTGTTAGATGTGGGCAGCTTGTGTGGCTAGCTCTCCTGTGAGTGGCTTAGAAGCTTGACATATCCCTTGGTAACTTCTAAGCTTAAGAAAGATTTTGTGTGTTGTTTAATGTATAGGCTTACTTATCTGCAATGCCATGATGCTGGACATACAGTATAGGCTATTACTGGTTTAAAGTGATGTTGAAGTTTGGTAGAACCTTGTGTTGTATACTTACCTGGGCATGTTATACATGTAAGGCCTAATACAGTATTGTCGATCATCTTTATGTGTTTCTTGTGCTGCTTGAGTGAGAAACCAGAAGTAGAGGCTCATTTTGTTTATACATTGGCAGAATCCATTTTGTGTTTATTTTTGTGCTAAAAGTAATTTTGAGACCTGTTTTGCCATACAATACCATACAATGAATGAATGGCATTGTATGGTTCCTGGTCCCTGCACAGAAGACAACAAACATGTTGATGGACAACATTGGGACTTATATTATGCCCATTCAGCTATATTACTCAAGGTTCTACCAAATTACTTTAAAAGGATATTGCTTTAAGCTAGTGACTTATGTCTAACTGCTGGTTGTGTTTCAACCAGGGCGTCCTGGGTCGAGAGGAAAGAGAGGTCGAGATGGGCACCCAGGTACAGTAGGATGAATGTACTGTGTGTCTGTGCCTGTGTGTGTACAGTATACAACATGCACTGTCCTTCTGTAACTACACAGGAGAAGGGAAAGATTTCAGGTTGCACTCTCCCTAGTGGGTTGTTTTATGTGTGTAGCTGTCTGTCTCTCTCTATGTACTGTAGGCATGTATACTGTACTGTACTGTACTGTGCTGTGCTGTTTTGACAGATGTTCTCTGGTGGTGATGTACTGTATCTGTCACATTTTGGAATTTTACATTTATAGAATATTTGAGTCTTGCATTCTGTGAGGAAGTCACAGTGAAAAGTCTCTGCCAGGAATGCCACATACTGTACTGCAGCCATTCATTCTACTGCAAACGACCATTACCTGAGGGTTTCAGCACCCACTTTTGGTTTGGACGGTTACTTGCACTCGAGTCGATGTGAACAAAAAGCAAAAAAGGGAAGAAAAAAAACCTTCAGTCAGCACAACCTGAGAAAAATGCCATCTCAAATTACTAGAAAAACACAGCCACAAAAAACAGGAAAGGAAAGAAAAATGCCTGGTCCAAAAGGGGAATATTTGTCACCCCTGACCACGTCGTGCTTTAACCCCTGAATGTTATTGTTCATGTCAGACTATTTCACCAGGTTGCAGTAGTGACCAGACATTCTTTACTCTCACTTCGTCAGTTTTTGCAAGTCATTAATTTATGGTTGGCTGTCTCTTTTTGAAAGGCCATTTCTTAATCTCCGAGTGCTTTTAAAGCAGGATTTATGACGGACAATTTGACTTAGGCATCCTGTGTTACAGTGTTGCCCCGTATTAAGGCGCTTGGTGTCCCCAGCGCCCTATTTCTGTCTCCTCCTTACCAAGTGGCTAGTCTGCGCGTCTGGCTCCAGTCAATTTAGCAGAAAAATTATCATGTGCCTACTGCTATTTTTACGCTCTTTTCTAATTCAAACTGTCTGTAAAACCTCCTCTTAGTATCCCTCAAACTGTCTCGTTTCTCCGTACCAACTGGTTTTCATTTAACGGCAGAACAAAGTGAACAAATTGACCTGACAGCGGGCTTTTCATCGGGGACAGCCCGAACCTTAAGGAGCAGACAAAATAAGCCTGTTTAGAAGATAATGCAGGGGATTTGATTTGACATTTCATGGAAGTGATTTGTCATTAGTGGTTTTCCTCGCCTCATTGTGATTGACGTAATGGCATCTTTAGTTTCCCCCTCCCCCCGCCTCTGTCATGAATCATCAGTAATTGATTTTGTCGGATGACTCTGGGCTTTCTGATTATACTTGTGAAAAGGTCATGGGAGAAATATTCGGTTCCCTTTTTTTGGTGAAAAGTCTACCTGAGCAGTCTGAGTTTGAGTGTGTAGCCCTGCCTCAATGTGTCCCTCCCATATGTTTTTGATGATCATTTTAAAACCTGGTATTACCCAGCAGGGCAGCCTTTTGATCAGGTCTCTCTCTATGGAGCCTTGAATAACCCGACACTAAAGATAATAAATAGTACATTTCCAATTAAAGCCATTTGGACTTGCAATAACGTAATAATTATTTAAATATTTGAGTTCATCAAGTTCAATATAAGAGTAGTTTAAGATATTGTTACTGAGAGTTTATCCCTGAATGGAAAAAGGTCTCACCGCTTTGGCCAGATGCCTTGAATTAATCTGTGACTGGGCGTGGAAGAAATGCTTAAAGGAGCGACCCGGTTCATCTCTGGCACAGGCTTCACATTGTGTTGTCAGGCAGCACCTCCCTGGCACACGCTACGTCCCTCTTGCTCTCCATCCCCTCCCTGACCTCTCGCATCAATCCAAGGATTGATCGGTAGGCAGAATATCTGTCATTACTAGCCAGGGTCATGAGATGTTTTAAACATGGCGAGGCTGACCCACGGGACGACACACAGTATTTGTCAGATGCATGATGATTGACTGCATTAAGGGCAAGTCCCCTGAAATTGATACATTGGTTTGTGCTTCAATGACATGATGCGACATGGGTTTGAAAGCACCGCTTGGCTTTATACGTGGCATTAGCTCCTGCGCGTGACTTATTAAGGCAACAGACAGACTGAACACATCAGTGAGTCACCCTCTAGCAGTGGAATATAACAGGTGACGCCAAAGACTTGTATTTCAAAGCACTTTTCCTCACCAGTCTTGTAGGTATTTCTTTTCTTGCTGAATAAGACGCAACGCTTTTATGATACCCTATTTGTAAGTGTTGGAATCTTCCCAAGACATGCCCAATTTGAGTCATAATTACTCTACTATGAATCGGTCAAAAACGGGAAGATTGCAGGGGTGAAATATTGACGGGATTCTGAACAAATTGAATTCATACTGTTTGAAACTCTTAATGCCTATCCTTAATGTAAATTGTTTTCTAAATCATAGAAAAACTAAACAGTCTTTTTCTCTCCCTCTCTTGCAGGACCTCCAGTAAGTAGACGAGAAGCCTTGTGTGACCTGATTGTGGTAAAGTGACTGTTTTCTTTTTGCATTTTGGTGTGGAGGCCCTTTCTCTGAGGTTGAGTATTCAGGTTGCTTGATACTGTACCAGCATCTTACCTTGCCTTGAATCTGGATGTGTGATGTCTGCACAAGGCCCATTCATAAGTGGTCATACTTTTATATAACACTTCCACATAGCCGGACAAGTTCGGGCTGTTAAGAACTAGTTAAGTCTATCAAGCAATCACAGTTGAGAATAAGATATTTAGTGCAGAGACTACTGCTATTATGCATTCATTACAGTGTCCTAAAAGCCCATTGAGCATGAATACGGTATTTGTAGTCGTTAATCGGCACCTCAGCCAAACGTCCCTCCCTGGAAAGTATGATGGATGATTTCATAGAGGAGATATCCAAGGTACATGATGTCAGACAACGAGGCGCGTTTTCCATTTTCGTGCACTTCCAACACCACAGGAGCCGACAACTGCAAACTCCAAAATATGCTCAGATTAAACGTCTCTCCTGCACGGTAAAATCCTCAGTGTTAAACAGTGATGATTTTACTGTGTATGTCTAGTCTGCCTTATGCCAAATACCTATGATGTGGTATATCATCCTGTCCGTTGCATATCAAGGCTAACCTGTAAGGCCCGTCTTTGCCTTTGGGATGTATGCAACTTGTTGGGCAGGGTGCTAAAATTGCTCACAGCTGTGACAGCTGCGTCCTAGCACTGAGCAAGGGTGAAGGTCACCGCCTAACTTAGGGCCATGGCAATGATGGATTGTACTGGGACAGCCAAGGGGAAGTGGTAGAGCCAGGGATAGCCAGAGTCTGACACGGTAGCCAGGCTGGGTGTGTACTGTACCACAAGGGCTTCTGTCGGAAGCCATTTGGGCCGTCGTGGGTAGGTCAAGGAAACTGATAGGATTAATTACAGCTAGTTAGATGGTTTGATAAGACAACTGAAGTTATCATAGGATTAGACGGTGCAGTTCATCTTGCCTATTTTGTGATTAAAGCGTAATATCTGCCAAGCCGTTTGAATATTACAAATCTAAAATGGTTATTCATCCTGTTAAGGCAGGATGAACCAGGGGAATAGCCAACTTCACCAAGCCAAAGTATTAAACCGTTTATTATCTTATGAATAAATCAAGTAAACGATATTAGTCTCATATATCAACTTAAAATAGATAGTTTAGATGGTAATAATAAAAAAATAAAAATAAATCTATGTTCCATAAATCTGTTTTCTAACACACTGGAACTTAATGTGCACTTTGACAAGGGTGGGAAGTTCTGACAAGACAATTTGTATACATTATATCAGGAATCTATTTACATAAGAAGCTTAAGCTAACACTGTTACCCAAGTGATTCCAAGTGTAAAATGACGTGAAATTAGTCCTTTCCTGCTCTCCTGAAAACCGTGCGCTGTCGAACACACAATAACATTATCATTCTTCATAGGTCACATCACAGGGGCCTTGGCCCTCTGCCCTCGCTCTGGCCGTGTGCGTTTAACACACTCTAAAACAATCAAGTGTGATGGGAAACACCCTCCAACGCTAATAAAACTGAACAGTGCTGCCAAATTGGCGCCTTCAAAAGCTGTCAATCACAATCTCAACAAACACAGTAAGCCACCATTTAACACCATCATGGGTGAAAATGGAGGGCATGTTTATTAAAGATTAATTGCCAATGCGTTTTCATAGTCAGTTAGACATCGCCTCACATTTCTCTGATGTCAGCTGCTGGGTAAAATAACACCAATCAGAGTACAGCTAAGTCGGGCCTTTCTCCCACACATCCCAACTAGTTCCTCAGAGGCTCCAGAGGCCCCAAGAGACTGTAGATCGCCCGCATGATAGCCAAATACATCCCACCCCCTTTCTCATTCATTCAGCGGCACTTTGCCAAATGGGAGCCACATGTTGCAGGGCTACCGCGTAATTCCAATGAAGGGTTCCTTCCGGCAGTAGGGAACCCCTGACCCCTGCAGACGGCCCCTGGAGGCCCTGTAGCTTATGGGCAGGCACCCATGTGTGGCATGTTCTCACTCAGCACCTGGCGCTGCACCTCACCACTGCCCTCTGACTGCTGGTGCCTCGTACGTAAGGTGCTTTAGTTAAACTACTCATCTTACGACCAAACAGTAGTCACTGGGCTCACTTGCCCAGATGTTTAAGTGTCTGGCAGAGCATGTTACATTCAATAGATAGGCTGCCTATACAGTACATACGTGGAGTATGTACTGTACATTAGGGCTAGGTGATATGACATTACATCTTTCAAAAAGTTAACAAAATTAAAACCGTGTCACATCTCTGTGTTCGATCGTATATTTTAGCAATTTTTATAAAAACATCTGAATATTTTGAAAGTATAAAATAAGGATTCAGTGATTAAAACCAGGAAATGATAACACTTGTACCCTATTACAATATTACAATATCCAAAATCTATCTAGATGATATCTAGTCTCATATCATGTTATTCATATAATATTGTTAACGTGTCCTGCCCATGGTTGAAGGTTCTACTTTATTGTTACCTTATTTTGTTTACATGTACATAAGAGTAAAACCAATTTATGTTTGGCTTCCTACTGTACATACTTAATTTTGGCCATACTGTAACTTATACTCCTAAGCATTGTAGATAATTTAATGATTCCTCAGGAAGACCTAACACATAGAGGCAATATATCAAAATATGGTCCTGCTGTAGTTTTGCTGGTAGCTTTTGTGACTGTAAATTTAATTCATTTTGTCAGAATCAAAGCGCAATGAGAAATGAGAGTAGTGTTAATGTCTCTTCCCTCTAGGATTATTGAAGTAAGAATAATGACTTCCCCTCTCTCGCTGTCGGCCAGAACTCTCTCACACACACACACACACACACACACACACACACACACACACACACACACACACACCCACACACCCACACACCCACACACACACACACACACACACACACACTGGGATGGTCTAACAAAGTCTCTCAGGACTCCTCAGGGAGGAATAGCGATGAAATGCCAACATTCAAGACCAGGAACTCCTCCAAAAGAATTCATACAAGTAAACAGCCAGTGTGTCTAGGTACAGTTGCTTTTTAGAAAATGTCAAGAGTTCCTGTTTAATCTTACAAGCAATTAGTTGAACATCCTTTGCCAAAGGATTGCTTACAAAAGAACCATTTATTTGTTTTCTGCTACCTTGGTGAAAACAAAACACACTTGACATTGACAATGTGGCCCCACTTCTTGAAGACGCCCGTAATTGAATGTTATTGTACTCACTGACATTGTACCTCCTCTTGCTTTGTTTATCGTGGAAGTCACTGAGCAGAAATGCCCTTATTTCTGCTGTTAAAAAAAGCGCTTCAGAGAAGAGTGAGTTCAGAGTTCGGAAGTTCATGGTCAGTTATGCAGGTGCATTACGAGTTTAAGCCTGAGTTATACTTGGTTGTGCATTGTGTCATGTACCGAAAATAACAGACACATTGCAACCCATTGTGACCTTGAAGATTTGCTATTTTTGGTGCATGATACTGGAGCACAACAAAGAATAAATCAGTCTAATCTACAGTATAGCTAAAGAAATGCACATGGTGGCATGCACTTTCACAAAACCTTTGCATGTTTCTATACTGATAAAAAAAATATCAAATGTTGTGATCTGTAATGTTTACCAAAATCTTGTAATTTGTTGATATGTACCTTTTCTTTTCTTTTTCTTGTTTGCATTTTACCTCGATTTAAAGAGGCATGTGATTGCATTAGCCATAGTTAGCAATAGCATTCAACTAAAATCAATCACTTCAATTAGCCACTTTCTCATGTATGTTTTTCTTCAGTCATGGAATGCTGTGTTGTCTCTTTTTTTGTCTGCCTGTTTTTGCTGAACCATCAAAGGTCAAAATAAAAATGTACACAATTTAATTCAAAAACGTTACTATTAGGCATGAAAATTTGGTTTCAGTAATGCTTATCAAAACAAATTTATTCTGGCCTGGCTCAGTGATTGGTACTTTACCTTTTATGATATAGACTCTCTCTGTAATACTCTCTCTGTAATACTCTCTCTTTTTTTGTACCCATCTTCTCTCACCCTTCTTTTAGGGTCCTCCTGGACGAGCAGGCTTTCCGGTAACTGTCTTATAACTTGTGTCCTTTCTGTATCTCCGTCTGGTTGCCTGTGTGAAGTATTGTCCAGTATTGATCTTTCTACACTCTACCGAGAAGCTCACATTTTTGTGCTGGGTGCATTTTCGTATTTAGAAGGTGTTAATTTAACTCCCAGAGTGTACAAATGTAAGCACATGGAGATCTCAGTTGCAGGTTAGATTAGTTTGATGTAGATTAACAATTTAGCCAAATATGACAGCTTCTCAGTAGATCTCAGAAACATCAATGCAACGATTGAGTGCATACAAAGCAGTTTGCAAATGAACATGAATATACTTACTATACTTATTGATGAATTTTCTTTATTTTAATTCAAAATGAAGAAAACATATAAATGATACCAAAAACATTGAAATGTCCTTTTCCAGTGCAATATACAGTAGACATCATATGAGTGTCATCCGTCATCTGTTATTTTTCATGATCATTGCAGTCTGTTTGGTATTAAACTCACCTCCCCTGTGTCTAATGGCCTAACAGCTCCCCCTCTGATCAGCCAGCCATCTCTCTAACATGTCTTAACAACCTTGGACCCAAACCCCACCTGGTCTCCATCACAGCATGGCAACAGGAGACCGTCTAATATCAGGTCTTTGACATGGGTTGCCGGCTACAACCAGCAACCCCCCCCCCATCTCCGTTTCTGACTGGCTCGATTATGAAACAGTCAGCAGAGGCAGGACACAGGTTTCTCACAGCAGATTAACTAACTAGCACCTTTTGTCAAAGATAGGATGAGATTCTTTACCAGACTTTGTGATTTATTATACCTGTCAGCTAGCTGGAAATGAAATCACAAGTGGTTTTTGACTAAATGAAGGGGAAGGATGTGGTTTTGGAAGCGGAACTGTCTGCTTTCAAATCAGTATTCAGTGTTTCCATAGAATGCGGTTATATTAGATGTGATTTTTCAGCAAAGAAATAGTTGAGTGATGACGGATGGATTGTAAGCACATTGTTCCCTCTTCGTCTTACACAGCACACAAACAGACACGCACACACACACACGCGCGCACGCACAAATATACATTGTCTTCGCCACATAATTCTCCACACACATTACAAACTACATATGGATACGGACAATTAACACTAAGCTCTGGGCTATTGTCTTAATGCCCAAAAATAAGAACCAGAACCGGGCTACAACCATAAAAGACATTAATGTATCATCATCATGCTATAACTTTATTGAAACTGCTGTACCCTAAGCCCTGCAGGGATTTTCATTTAGCCATGCCCTGTCATAAATGTATATATAGAAGCAAAAGCCATCTGATTGTGTGTATATTTTACCAGTAGTAGCTTTTGTGTTGAGTGTGGGCTGGTGCAGTGTGTGTGTGTGTGTGTGTGTGTGTGTGTGTGTGTGTGTGTGTGTGTGTGTGTGTGTGTGTGTGTGTGTGTGTGTGTGTGTGTGTGTGTGTGTGTGTGTGTGTGTGTGTGTGTGTGTGTGTGTGTGTGTGTGTGTGTGTGTGTGTGTGTGTGCGTGCGTGCGTGCGTGCGTGCGTGCGTACATGTATTACTATAATTGTGAGGGCCAAATGTCCCCACAAGTATAGTCGAATTTGAGAAACAGACGTTGGTAGGACAACTTTCCTGGTCCTGGAGAAATGGTTGCTTTATGGTTAAAAAATATGCTTTGAGTTTGGGTTACGATTAGTTGAAGTCTCAGGTTGGAGTTAGGGTCCTTACACACCGGGGCGATTTTTTTCATGCGAATAATACGTTTTTTTTTTAAACCTTATAAAGTCAATGCAAGCTTCCACATCAGTTTCGCGGAGCGAAAAAAGCGTCTTTTAATTATTCGGAACGAGTCCGAATTTTGCGTATATTCGCATATTCGCCGGTGTGTAACCGCCTTTAGGGTTGCGGTTCGTTATTTAGGGGTTGGGGTTAGGGGTTAGGCTTTAAGTTATGCCCATTTATATGTACTTGCACCCCGGTGTCACATACCAAAAATAGGCGATCTGCACTGCAGTACAAGCTCACAGCAACGCCGAAACACTGGCATGCAGCTGAATATAACGCAGGCTTTAGGGTTAAAAATGGCTAAATAATGTTTTTGATTGTGGTCCTAAAACGTTGATGTCCTCTCAAGTATAGTAATTCAGACGTGTGCGTGTGTGCGTGTGTGTTGGAGAGGAGCCTAAGATCCAGCTGAGTCTCATTACTGCTGTAAATACACCTGAGAGGCCTTAACGCTGCACTGCTAAGGGCCCGCATAAATCCTTCTGACTGGAGTGGAGCATACGTGTGTGGGTTGCGTTTGTCAGCTGTAGGCGTGTGCGTGCGCGTGTATGTGTTTGTATGTGTGAAAATGGGTGGTCAGCTGTGTGGTCAGACAGCAGTGAATTTGAGACTACTGAAGCCCCAATAACTCTGAAAACCAGACTAGAGAGAGTGATAGGCACTACAAAAAGAGAGCTACACAAGAGAGCTCGATTGTGCGTGTGCGTGTGCGTGTGCGTGTGTGCGCGTGTGTGCTTGTGTGTGTGTGTGTGTGTGTGTGTGTGTGTGTGTGTGTGTGTGTGTGTGTGTGTGTGTGTGTGTGTGTGTGTGTGTGTGTGTGTGTGTGTGTGTGTGTGTGTGTGTGTGTGTGTGTGTGTTGGAAGGTGGAGGTAAAGTATCCCTTATCTTTTTAAGGAGAAAAACCTAAACAATCGGGGCAGTTAAGTGACAAATGGAGTGGAATTGTGTGGGGAGTTATCAGGTTTCTGTCTGCGATCTCCCGGAATGTTGTGTAACACAAAAACAGACTTGGCTGTGTGGCTATGTGAGCTTTGAGAGCGCACAATTCACCCTATGGGTGGAAAACCAACTTTAGTGAAGGTTGTATTTTGTGGTTATAGAAAATAACCACTGTGGGTCTTTTAGGCACTTCATATAGCCCCCGACTCTGAATGAAAACAATCTTGTGGTATTGGTAGTGTTGTTCCAAAGCCTTGGCTCAAATCAGGACCTTGGACAGAGATTTAAAGAGCCCCACTTCAGTCTCTGGAGACAGTAGTACAGCATGAAGCTATTTTTAAATGTCTCTCACTTATTGGTGACACAACATCTGGCCTAGCATCAATATACCACGACTTTGTGAGATTTTCAGGAGAGAATCAAATAATTTTTTTTCGGGATTAACCACTTAAATCCTACAAAATATGTACTATATTAGCGATAATAGCTGATCTAAGCGCTCACAACGCGCTGCTACTGTATGCATCACGTTGTGAGCTTGTAGATCTGCTATTTTTGCTGAATGTTCGCCTATTTTTGTCGAATGTTTGCCTATTATGACGCATGCCCGTGAATAGGGATTCATGTGGTTAATGACGAGAGTGTTAGAGCTTCACAATAAGCCTCGCTCAGACCTCTCCTCAAAGTTGTAAATGTTTGAGGTAACATTGCAATAGTTTATGGAGCCCGGCCCAACCTGTACTGTAGCTACAGTATACAACAGCCAACTCTGCTCCTGTGATCGCTCCAACCACCCTCCCTACCCCCTCCCAAAACTCCTAGCCCCCTTTTTTTTCCATGACGTGTCACAAGAGTGAGTCGTCAAACAGCTGTCAGCACCAGCCAACTCCCCGATCCTTGGGGCAGGCCTGCTATTGGGGCCACGGAGCGGCTCGAGCATATTAAAGGGCTCCCAGGAATGAGCACCTTCATGTGATAAGTCATTGCAGCGTGACGTGCGTTTATGGTTGTTTGGGATAGTGTGAAAGAAGTCGATATGCAGGGCAGACGACGTGCAAGCCTGGAGGGAGAATGTTTGCTGATGTTTGTTGTTGTTGTTGTTTGGCTTTTAAAAACATGGCTCAAACTCGAGTCTCACACCGCTGCCTCCACCCACATGTTTCAAACCTTCATGACCTCTTAAGAGATATATCTCTTTGCAGATGGTGATCAAAACTAGACAGACGAGGTGTGGTCAGCTTGCAATCTTCATTTCAGGCAATTTAGCCAATCTAGTACAGTATGATTCAAGTAAAATTTTATTTCTTTATTTTGTCAGTATATAAGAAACCAAGATTCTTGGGCATGGCTGCATCAAAGTAGTTAGTCCTATATCACTGTGGAATGGCTGTAGTCTCATTTCAACATTAGGCATGTTGGCATGGTAGGCTGGTTCAGCTTTGTATAGGGTGGCAAAGTTAACCCATTGTATTAGTTTTGATGGTCCTTTAAAGAATACCATGACTTTAAGAATTCTAGTCATCACATAATAAATAAATAAAATCAACAAGCACGTCACAATATGGGGGAAATGCATTGTTACTTCAATGAATCATAGTTGTTGAATGAATTCTAATAACACTTACTGTACACGTCAATTAAAATATGACTAATCGACAGATTTCAGAAGTTTTTTTGTGACAGACTGTAATTCAGAATGTTATGGTATCCCTTTAAGAGTTCATCTGTTAGTTTTCATTATTATTGTTGACAACAATCCTTTTGACTTTGCGTTGCTGAATAGGGTGACAAAGGAAGTATGGGAATCCCTGGAAGAATGGTGAGTGATTTGGGATTGTGCAGAAGGGTTACCCCTGTAGTGTGTCGATCCACATATAAGCAAATACCCCCCTCCCAGTAAATGAATAAATAAATAATGCTTAAGACTTAATAAAGGCTCAAAATTTTTAATGTATCATGACTTCTAAGGAAAGAAAACATTTGTCATTTTAAGATTTATTTGGGTATAAAATAGCAGATATACAAACTCATAGTGCGGCACTCGGTACCGCGCTATGAGCTTGTAGATCTGTAATTTTTTTGCAAAATATTTTGAGATGGGGGTCCACGGCCAAATACATATAATTTTTGAGAACCACTGATATTATAGCAGCATACGTTTTTTTTTTTAACGTTAGGATTTAGAAGACATTTGTAGAATCCCCAGAAGCAAAGATTTTAGTTACAAATGTTCGCTTAAAAAATATATATATTCAAAGATTTGCACACATTTTCCAAGCTTCTACAAGCTCATTGTGAGGCACTCGGTGCAGAGCTTTGAGCTTGTATATCTTCTATTTTTGAAGAGCCCAAAGAAATCAAAAAATTACAGAGATGCGTTCCCGAATCGGTTAATCTACCATTAGTACAGGTATATGCACGACTATTATTAGCAGGACCTATATAATCCCACAAGTAGTCTAATACAAATGTAGAACAGTATATTCTGTATACAGTATACTGTATAATTGCCACCTTCTGTGTCCCTTTATAAAAGGTGCAGGGATCAAACATATTGTGGTAAAACATCATGGGAAAGATTTGCACTGACACTACAACTTTGCAGATAAAGCTCTTCCCTGCAGTTAGGACATTCATAACTGCAAACATGTAATTGTATATTAACATATTGTGTTATATTTTACGTTTTCGTGTTGGCTGTCTACAAACATGCCAATTTACTATAATGACTTAATTTATTATATATTCTCAGTCATGAAGAACAAGCAGCTTGCGCTTTATTGTAAACTATCATTACCAGTTCCAGCGTCCTCTCCATTTAATCTATTAGTGTTTGCACGCCTAATGTCTCACAAATCTATCTACAGTAAGCCCAATTCTTCCATAATCTGTCTTATTCATGAGTCTTCAATACATACAGTATGTATATAATTTTTATGACTGATTAGTCTTTTTCTTTGAGTCTTGGAAGAAGGGTTGCATACTTTTGTTTAGCCAACTCAGCTTTCACCTTGAGATAACATGCATTTGTCATTTACAGATATAAAGAAAACATTTTTTTCGACTGACAAGCCAAGGCTTCCCCTTATATTGCCTCATTCAGTAAGATTTGTGTCCGTTGGATATGTCCATTTTTCAAGGCAGTTATATCCCTGCACCATATGGACGACATTCTACCACTGTATCTCTCAGCTGAGGATTGTCACTTATCCAACACTCGTTCTTCTGCTGCCACTTTGGACTCAATACTTTGCTGGCTTTCAAAACACTCCCTCTCCAACGGTAGGCTTTTCGCCGTCTAGCTCCCGCTGTGAGACCAATGCAGAGCACTCACTATTTCAAACAGGGTAGAACTATGTGCTTCTCAAGTACCTCCTCCAAAGGGAGTTTGATTTTTTTATGGCTTATCCCTTACTTTCTGCCTGTTTCCCTGGCGGTCTATGTAAGAAAAGTCTGTCTCGAAACAACACGTCTCCCGTTAGCGCCCTCCCTACCACACTGAGAGCGCTGCATGCCCCATACCCTCTCCATGTCTCTAACACCAATTCCTCTCTCTCTCTCTCTCTCTCTCTCTCTCTCTCTCTCTCTCTCTCTCTCTCTCTCTTGTCTCTCTCTCCTCACTTCACACCTCGTTGCATGCAACTGTGTCTGCTGTGACTGACTCCAGGGCTTAAAAGGACACACAGGGGAGAAGGTAAGTTTAGGAGCATCTGCCATTATCGAAGGAACCTGTTGTATAATCTCCAAAATAATAGAGAAGAAGGCAGGGGAGAAATCCATAAATCACAAATGATATGCGTGTTTGCATAGTTCCATGGTTTTGATTTTGAGGCATTTAAAAAATGTATTTGGCCATGTCACGACAGACTCTTACATAGGACATAGTTGGATGAGTAGGTCAAAGTTCTATGCGGTATAAATAGGGTGTCACCCAAGACATTGCTAAGATCTCTGTCTTAGTGGGTGGCGGTGTGGTTGGTGGTTAGCAGTGCATACTTGTGCACTGTGTAGTGTATACAGGTAGTATTGATTTATATCAGGGAACCTGGGCCTGTATTTTTAAAAGGGCATAAGGGTCACATTCTGCAAACCGCTTCCCAGCCCGGTTGGATTACCTGGAGTTTTTATACATTATGAAACACAATAGTAAAGATCTGTCACAGAGTCTCAATGCTCTAATTTAAGACTCCCCGAAGAAAGTAGAAGGACATTTATGGAGACCACAGCAGAGTTCATGAGAAGATTCTTGAGGGGAACGTAGTATCAGTGGATTGATATATATATAATGGTGGCTGAATTGTGTCTGAGGTACGTTGCGCAAATGTTCCATCATATTTCCATCTTCCAAATCTTCAACGTGTTCACTTGCACCCCAAAGACGTGCTGGAGACACGGCACCCTATCATGCTCTGAAGAAATGTGCCTGCCAGTTTTGTGACCTCCTGAATCCTGACTCACCACATTTGCAAAAGCAATCATCTCATCCATTTCGATATTTGCTCGTATCAAAGCCAGAAGCAGCAGCTTTTTCAGATTGACTTTTCATCAAATGTGAGGTGATTTATAGCGTGCTGGTATGTATGTGCGATGAAAAGGGGAAACATGCGTCACATTCTGCACTGTCACACTGTAATAACAAAGGAACTTACTAGCCAAAGCGTCAGTCAGCCAACACAGTTGTTCTGTTGGCCTCTAGGAGCCATTTATTGACCAGTGAGAAAACAGAAATAGCGTTGTGACCACCAGAATGGTTAAGTGGAGAACCAGATGATGTAGCGTCCGTTTTTGGGAACTCTTGACAGATTTCTGTCCAAAAAAATCTGACGGCTTCCATTTTCTTCAGCAGCGGTTGTTTTAGGGAAGCACACAGTAATATTGGAGCCGGGGTTTCTCCCCTGTGGTTGGTTTTGCACTGTGGTTGCCAGGAGAGAGACTATGAAGGAAATACAGTGAGACTTGGCTGCAGTTCATCAGCACATAGGAAAGCATCTTCACTCAAATAAAGACAGACAGTGAGACACAAAAAGAAACAGTGAAGATGAGCTTTTCCAGAACATTTCACTCTTAAAACAAATGGGTTCTGTGGGTCTTGTGGGTCGGGCTTGTGGGGCAAGTGACTGGCAAATACAACCAGTCTGAGAGTGAAAACGGAAAGAAATGATGGATTGGTTTAGCAGAAAAGGCGCATGAACCACAACAGATGGCCAATCTGCTTTTTATGGGCTGGAGAAGATTTCATTTAGGGGGGGAGATTAAGTCTGCAAAGACTTTTCATAGCCCTTGTTTCTACTATATGTCTTTTATGTCACATTTGGTTTGGATTGGTGTTGGTTTTAGTCGTGATCTTGTTTCTGCTTTGATATATTGACTCACTTTAAGCAGTGTAACACCTTCTGTACAGTACAAGGGTCTCAGTAGATCTTTGCACATCTTGTTTACCGCACCGTCAGACGATCAAGAAAGTAACTGTAAACTGAAACCTGACCTGGAAACCTCTTTTTCACCATTACCTTTGGCATTTTTGGCCCCTGCGTGATATATCCACCATCAATCTATCTAACCAAGAGTGTGAAAACAAATACTTCCCCTCCCCAAGTAGGCATTCGTTCAGAAACATTTAGAATCACCTGCGTTTTTGATGGATGGCTTGGTCATCAAAGATGTCCTTGTGTAGGGTTTCCTTCGGGTGTTGTTGGCGGGGGTTGGGGATTTGTGCACAGTAGAAGCTAATTAGGGAAAGTGCTGGAAACCCGAGCTGGACCAGTCTGGCCCCAGTGGTTTGTGGGATTTTGCTGGGAGGGTCTGTGGAGCTATAGTACGTGGACCAGGGCTGACATGGTGCAAATCATCTGTTTTGTGCCAGAGCTGAAGCCCAGAGGCTCTCCATTGTTTGCACAGCAGTGCCGTTGACCTTTTTGAGTCACATTGTCGAGTTATAAAGTATAGTCCTGAAATCAGACCCCTTTTCACTGGGTTGAAATTGATAGTAAATTAGAACAATTATGCTCATATGCATGCTAACCTTGTCCCGTGATTGGCCTGAGAGGATGTAGTCATGTGTTGGAGGTAGAGATACAGTAGGCCCGTATGTTTAACAGATGGTAACTGATGTACTGTACTGCACTTGCCCCCAACTCCCAGCACCCCTCTTTTGCTATTGTAAGAATAATATCTGGACCCTCACAGTGCTCAATTTCTGTAGAGGTTTGTTAGGAAAGAAAATGCTGTTCTTTCTGCTGCTCTTGCATTCGCTGTATCTTCTCTTGTGTCATTTGTCTCTCTTTCTATCCGTCCTTAGGGGGCACCAGGCGAGCCGGGGCTGTCCATTATTGGCCCAAGAGGACCTCCTGTAAGTCTCTTCACCTCTCCTTACACCTAATAAACCCCCATGTCTTATCTCTAAACACTTATCTCTGCACAGCCCACTTTGGGCCTGCAATCTTAAGCATTTTATTTGCTGCCATTTCTGGAGAGACGTCTGCTTAATGCTTCTGGGACTCGTGCCTGTTTTACGCTTCGTTGCACGACGGTGTTGCATGCCGAAAATAGCCGAGCTTGCAGATTGGCTATTTACGGCGCGTGAATGTATAAATCAGGCTTTTAGACACTAAAAGCGTGACCTTGCAGTTTCCTCAGATTAGATTGGACAATTGTTGAGATTTGCTCTGTCCATGCTCATGTTACAGTATACGAGATCCAGGATTAAGAAAGTAAGTCAAGCAGTCGCTGGCCATGATTGTAGGCGAATGTACCCTGATCCAAACAATAGAACAATGTTTAAATGCATATTTTGTGGGAATATCTTAACAATCGTTTAAGAGGGCTTGATATTTGATTTGGTGGTAAAATAGATAATTTGACACGACTGATTCTTTAACCGTTTAAGTCATAGGGAGGAAATACCGATCTTCAAGCTTCAAGCGTCACATTGTGACACATTGTGAGCTTGTAGATCGGTTATTTTAGCTATTTTTGAAAATTGTGCAAAATGTTGAAAATGTGTGAAAAGTTTTACATTGAAATTTGACATTTGAAAATGTTCGCCTGTATTGACATGCCCAAAATACTGTAGGGATGGCAGGTTGAAAAGTGGTTAAGAAATTATATCAGAAACTAAATATTAGAAGTCCCACATGTCCCGCATGTGGGATGAATCTCTAACCGGACATGAGACCATCATTTGGTCTTTTGTATTAACACATTGGGTGCCAGCATTTTTTCATAACAACTTACGTTGGGTGCCAGCATTCTCCCCATTGACTGCGCTTTGCTGTTTAAAGCTCTAGACTCCACGAGGAGCAAATCCATGTAAAAAAAAACATCCATTCATGTTGCGCGATGACCCTGGCTACAACCTGGAACGATAACATTTCACTCGCGAGTTACAATGGGGGGGGATCGCGCATCGCGCATGACCGGTTTTCCCCACCGGAAACAGATTCGGAGATATAGGTGTTTTAAAGAAGGAAATAGACAGGAAGTGGATGGCAGCCATGTTTTTGTTTTTCCGGTGATCTATCTGGCCTATCCTTCTCAAGATCACAATGGGTACTCCCAGAGCTGCTCTAGCCCCGCCCGTGTGGAGAAAAACGAAAAAACAAAAAGACATATTTCACGGTCTGGACCGTGTTCGGCACCGGACCGCTACTCTGCGCAAACACGGTTCAGACCGTGTTTGGCACCCGATGTGTTAAGGTCCTGAAGTCTGTGAGACAGAAATCAATGGACCAAATCGTGGTTTGGTTCATTTTATGTCCTTCCTCTTCTGTTCTTATGTTCTTCCTCTGCAGGAAAACAATAGTGTGTCGTGTCTGTGTTGCACAATATCCCTTTTCTCAAATCTCTTTGAAGACACTTCAGTCATAGTTCCTCTTTTGTTCCAGTTTACGGTTGCAGAACAGTAATATACACAGCCAATAGTCTAGCCACTTAAGTGTAGCTGACATCTGTTTTTGAAATTGGTGATTATTACAATATATACCTGTGTGTGTGTGTGTGTGAGAGCGAGTGTGTGTGTGTGTGTGTGTGTGTGTGTGTGTGTGTGTGTGTGTGTGTGTGTGTGTGTGTGTGTGTGCGCGTGTGCGTGCGTGCGTGTGTGTGTGTGTGTGCGAGAGAGCGAGAGAGAGTGTGTGTGTGCGAGAGAGCGAGAGAGAGTGTGTGTGTGTGTGTGTGTGCGTGTGTGTGCGTGTGCGTGTGTGTGCGCGTGTGTGTGTATGCCCACTCTTCCTGAATGGGTAATAGGCATTTCTAATGAATAGCAGGCTGGGGAGGAAGTGAAGCGCAGTAGGAGCCAGGTTCTGAACATAGAGGGCCAGTTAGAATGAGGTACTTGAAGGATAGTTTCCCACAGCAGGTGAGATTGACATGCGAGGCTGGTCTTGACCTGAGATGGAACAAGGGAGTTAATTTGGCAGAGAGGTTGGGAGAAAGAGAGAGGAAATGACAGCTTAGGCTAGCCAGGTGGGCCTGTATGCACTGCCACACTGTCATTTTAGAGAGTGGAAGATCAGTGGTGCAGAGTTTTCTTCTGCAAGAAAGGTTTTCCACTATAGTTAGACTATTATGGGCTGCAAACCAAACAATGTTTTACCCCAGCTAGCAGCTCGGCTCAAAGGATGGCAATGTCAGTTGGTCAGCGCGTCGAACCAGTGTTGATTTTGACAGCAAATTTTTAGTTTTAGTCAGTCTTTTGAAGAAGATTCTGTTTAGTTTTAGTCATATTTTAGTCACCTGAAATGTTTTACTTTGAGTCTAGTTTCAGTCGACTAAATATCATAAGATTTTAGTCGACTAAATCTACAGTTATTTTTGGCGGGCCTTGATGGCATCGAAATGCTTTTCACTTAGCTGCATGCCGAAAATAGCCAATCTACAAGCTCACAACGCGTCGTGCTGCGACGCGTTGTGAGCTTGTAGATCAGCTATTTTCGGTCTGTTAGTCTAGTTTTTATTTGTTGATTAAATTGTCAGTATATTTAGTCATAGGTTTCATAGCTTAGTTTTTATTTTGTTTTTGTCAGTGAAAAAAGGTAGTCAACAGACATTTTTCGTCATAGTTTTAGTCGACGAAATCAACAGTGCGTCGAACACATTGGTTACACTTTTGGGAACAACATATCTCTCAAACTACTGGCTGGAATCTGCTCTGCACCTTCATGCTCCCAAAAGGATGACCCCTACTGATTTTGGTGACCCCATGGCCTCTCCTCTAATGCCAACCTTATAGAACAAATTTTCCACTTGCACCCAAGATATCTGGTCAGTCACCGGCACAGCCTGAGGCCTGACAAGTTTTAGATGTTTTTTTGTAACGAGAGTTTGGACATCTAATGATGACAATATCGGTCGGTTCAAACCACTTCTTGGGTTATGTGCGGTGTAAGCGTCAGCACGACCTCTAGGGGCTAGTGGAGCTTTTAGACTTTTCCATGAAACTCCAATCATACATAATGATGACTTGTCCTACCATTATTTTTGCTCAGATGCCACCTAGTCTATAAAAACAACAATCCAATGGCAAAGACAGTGGGTTCATAAGAAATTGTTCCTTTACAAACCACATCCCACGTCCCTTGTAAGGTTGATGTAAAAATACAACGAAGCCATGTTCTACAATGTTTTTCCATAACAGACTCGAGATTCCTCGGGGAGAGAAAACATGCAAGCATTATACTTCTGGTCGCAGACATACAATCTGTTTCATTAGCCACATTCACCCCCTTCCTTGTAATTTTCTTTCTGTTTGTCTTTATTACCACCCCCCCCAACCCAAACCCCACCCCTCCCCTTCACTCTTTTCCCCTGGGATATTGAATGGCCTTTACCAGTCCCTGAAGCAGGGTGGAGTGTCCACAACTCAAATCCGCCTCGTTTTCATCAGAGCCTGAAAACATGTTAATTGCTATTGACGTATGTTACCTTTCCTCCTTTTCTTTATACTATTTTTATTACATTGGAAAAGCATAATCTCTTTGTGGATCTCTCTATTCAGTGTTGTGTTTCAACGTTTTCCGCTTTCCTCCTCTCTTTGAAAGGGTCATTTTTTTCGATCTCCCTCCAAAACTCCCCATTGCCTACGGTATCACTCCCACTGTCAAAGTCAATTACAGCACGCTGCCCAAAAGCTTTTCTGCACAGAAGGAGGGGGAGAATGGAGTCATGACTTCGTACACTGACCTCCTTTCAGCAGATTTCCATGTCAGTCCTCCACAAGTCAAAAAAAACACACCGTGATTTTGTTTCTGTTTCTCTTTAGGGGCAGCCGGGAACCAGAGGATTTCCAGGCTTTCCAGTAAGTCAAAGCTGGGCCGTTTATCCTTTATATAAGTGGTGGTCAGTTGTTATAGATGAAGATTTTATTAAGTGGGGCCATATTAAGCAAATACTTGCTCGGAGTGGCCCTCATAAGCAAGAAAAGTGTCTGTAAATGACTTAAGTACATAAGTGTCCCATGTAGTGTTCCTGGCAAACAGTAGTTGTTTCAGTTATACATCTGATGCATGATTTCCATGATTCCAACACCAGTGTTGTGTGACACTGAATGCTTGACTCAAAGTCACTCGTTAACACAGTACAGTAGTTCCCTTAACTGTTTTCCTCCTGTTAGGAGCACAGAATGCTCCTAACCCATTACGTGACTTGCAAATACTTTTACTGCCTCTTGAAAATGACCACACTACAGAGCTGTAGTCAGTATAATGTTAGCTATGCAAGTGCATCAACCAATGACAACCATTATTATGCTTTTAAATGTATTTCTCTCTTCCTTTATCCTATAGGGTCCAATCGGGTTGGACGGCAAGCCTGTGAGTTTCCACCCACTTCCTGACAAATGTGAAATAATTGCGCAATTTAGTGTTTTTTAGTGCCCAGAACCTGCCACCTTATGATGGTAATGAGCATAATTAAGTTAAGAATGATTATGGTCATTATTGTAATAAAATCTCTATTAGCATCATTACTGTTATTACAGGGTGGAGTTAAACATGTTATTGATATTCCTAAGACGTTTTCCCAAGGAAATCATGTCCAGGTAACTGTTGGGATCAATTTGATTATTTTTGTCCACCTGCACTCACTGTGTTATGTTCATACAGGGGCAGAACGGATTGAAAGGAGACATGGTAAGTCCTCCTCAAATGCCTCATAAGATTTGTTTTGTTTTTGTGCTGATATAATATGTACAACCAAGCACAATAAATGCTTGGCTCTGTATGAACAGACTAGCGGATAATGTGTTTTAGATGCGTTACATGCGATTACCATAAACAAAGCTTCACGCCAATATAAACCTGTGTGAGCTCTCTTTTGGTATTATGGCATTGCATTACCTGGTTGTTTACTTTGTGCCCTCAGTGTAGCCACACAAATTCACTGGGAAAACAGACTAGTGGGCTGATTTATGTACAGAGTAATGGGATAGCAGTAGGCCTCCTGTTCTAGTGACAAGGAGAATGCCGGGCCATATTTAGTAGAGAGGGTGCGTCTGATGGGAGCTGTTATGCACACTCTGGGTTTCAATCAGGGTTAGTAGGTAAAACGCTGTCTAAAGCCTGATTTATATTTAAGTAAAATTAAGCATAACTGACATGGACACAAAGGGACTTTGCACTGAATTAAGAAGCATGAACCGTATTGCATATGCTTTATGCATTTTCCTCTACATAAAAAAAAGGGATATGGGCAAATCCCAGTTTTGTTTTATTGTCCGTGCTGTGAACATTGTTTCAGAGACACCTTACAAAGCAACGTTTAAGTTCTGAAATGCATCCAGTTCATACCGTGACCAATGATCTGACAATGACTTGCTCTGGCTTTGTGATGCTTGCGTTTCTACCCTGCTGGAGAGCCAAAGAAAAGAGATGGATTCCCCCCCTCCTCCAGACACCTTTACTGGCTCCCATCAATCCTATAGGCTCC
Organism: Gymnoscopelus braueri; assembly: GCF_963280865.1. Classification (NCBI taxonomy): domain Eukaryota; kingdom Metazoa; phylum Chordata; class Actinopteri; order Myctophiformes; family Myctophidae; genus Gymnoscopelus; species Gymnoscopelus braueri. The sequence goes on from NC_137619.1 coordinate 35,155,818, forward strand.
CAGCGCGCCTTCTGCTTGAGTCACCACCACTGTTAAAACGCTACTGCCCCCACCACATCTATATGACCGCTGGACGGCTCTTACTATGCCTCACCTGGGAGTTGGAATCATGGTTTTATTGACAACTTTTCTCACCGATTTTGATCCTTTGGATTTGGATTTTTTTACAGCCTCAATAAAGATACTGTATTTTATTTAAAAAAAAGAAAGAAAGAAAGAAGGAGCTCTGTGTTCTTCGTCCGTGGAGCAGCTTGGACGCCGTTATGACATTGATGCTCTGGCTTTTATCACGCCCGCTGGTGATGTTAGTACCTTTGTTTGAAAACCATTACTCTTGCTCAGACTTGGAAGAGGCGGGGCTATCATGCAGGGGTTTGTTTTATGAGTGGTGGTGGTGGGGGGAGGGGGGGGGGGTGCTTGAGCTTGTGCTGTCTCCAGCCCCGAGTGTGTGTGGAGTGGTTCCTCTTCATTGAAGCTCTGCACACGCGGGAGGATCTCTGGGCCAGCACAAATGGCACGTCCGTCCGGGAGGCCAAGTGGGGTTGGATAATGTTGAAATAATGTTGAATGTTGATGAATGGCCCCATAATGAGCTCCCCTTTCGAACCCCCTTCCTGACGAATGTCGAGGAGCATTGAAAAAGGCTTTGAGGGGTCATCTGGTAAATGTATAGAGATGGAGTCCCCTTCACAAAGTAGCTTTGGCACTCTTGTGACAGCGGGGTCACAGGCGTGGGGTGTGCTGGATGTGTCCAACTGGGCCCTTTCCCCGAGTCCATTAATCAACCAGTCACCAGGCTCTGACAGCGAGCTAGACGGGCACCCACCCCAAGACCTGATGGGAAGTCATATTGAGTGGCTTTGACTATAGCAAAATGATTGGAATCGACATATGTAGTTGGCAAGACATCAGATTAGATTCAGTCCTTGTCAAGTCCTTGTCAAGATCTGATAACCTTTATCGGGATACATGCGTGTTTAAATCCTGTTCGATTGAAATCTTTGAGGTATAGTTAACTTGTGTGTATGCATAAATCCGTCAATGATTGATTGTTCTACTGTTTATTGTCTTAGGGTCACCGTGGACCTAAAGGACTCTCAGTAAGTTTTTTTGAAGTCTGCTATTCGTCTATAATGAATGTCTGTCTTTTCATCACCCTTATATAACTGCCCACCTCTTCTTCTACTTTCCAGGGTGAACCTGGTCCCAAAGGCGAGAAGGTGAGTTTTTTCTTTTATTCATTAAAATAGTATTAAAAGCAGTGTGTAAAACTGTTATTTACTGACTAAAGCAAATAGCATTTCACCAGCCAATTCAATTTCTGCAGTAAAAACAAGATAGACTACACTGATTGTACTCAAACTTATATCCTGATTAAAGGGATATTTCACTTTCAAAATTTTTTTTGGTCATTTTATCATCTACTCAGGCCTTTGTGAACCGCCCAGACAGTTTTTAAGTTGCTTGATTCATTATTTAGATATTTGATATTCATTGTATCAGACACGCCCCCTTCCTATACAAACCCATTGTAACTTCAAACTTCATTTTAACCATGCTAGATTCATCAAAAACACCCGTCCTTGGTTCTGGTGACTCATCCTGCCCTCCTAATTCGTGAGGGGGCCGTGTTTTTTCAATTACTTTTTTCATTTATTTTTTATATATTTTTTGGAAAATGAAAAAAATAAAATACAATAACAAAATTAAATAAAATAACTGAAAAATGTAATCGGAAAAACACGGCCCCCTCGCGCATTAGGAGGGCAGGGTGAGTCACCAGAACCAAGGACGGGTGTTTTTGATGAATCTAACATGGTTAAAATGGAGTTTGAAGTTACAATGGGTTTGTATAGGAAGGGGGCGTGTCTGATAAAATGAATATCAAATATCTAAATAATGAATCAAGCAACTTAAAAACTGTCTGGGGCATGAGTAGATGAGTAGATGATAAAATGACCAAAAGTTTTTTTGAAAGTGAAATATCCCTTTAAGGCGATTATAGACTTGACAAGCTTAACACAGCCAGACCCAACCAAATCTCACCAGAAATTGGCTTGTGAGGTGAATAGTGTTAATTTAAAGGCCTGACTACTGTAATTACTGCAGATTTATTTTCTCTGATCCATTCCTGTGTTTCGTGTTTTCTCCAGGGCGTCTGTGGAGACTATACACACCGGGTAAGGAGATATCCTACATTCATCCAAGTTGTATACATGTTCGTTCATCTTATTTCAGTCTGTGTCTTTTTTATTAAAAGTGTGAGATGTAATTGTTTTTCTTTCTCCTCACAGTAGCCGTGCATTAGATGGTAACTGACATCAGAATAATACCAGTACTGTATTCTCCTATAGCAACTTATCTTTCACAGGTCCAGACATATGGGCAGCGGTGAACCTAGTGTAATAACAGAGGAGGAGAGAGAACTTGAAAGAGGAGCAGGAGAAAAAAGAAGCGGGGCTTTAGACAAACGACTCTGTGATAGGTAGCACATGCATAAAATGCAAACAGGCGTCCGGGTGATGCAGATCGTCCCAGCGTCTCTGGGGCTTGGCTGCTTGAGAGAAAACAAGGCAATTACAGGCTGCTTGCTGGAGCATACACTCAGATGTGATAAGGTCCTGTATGTGGGGGTGCCAAGAATAAGAGTCTCCTGTGTGTACTGGGGGATTTTTCAGATAACTAAAGTCCATTTCCAGTGTAATCCGAACTCCCAGCTATTTAACGGCTGCTGTGGAGATGTTAAGAACAACGTTTTCATAAACGTTTGTTACACTGTCAAACTTTGTATCAAAGCTCTGTAAAATAACAGTCCCATGTTGAAACAAGTCGTCGATAATTCGTCAGGCTCTCTGATATGCATCTCCTGCCACCAAACGCTTTTTGGCTAGATAAACATGGTAGGTCAGAATGTGCAGTTCAGCGGAAGTGGAACTCAGAATGTTCTAAAGTCTTCAACCTGCGCTGCTGCCCTCCCCCTCACTTGATGTGCGTGTGTTTAATTACTTTTATACACCTATACAGGAGTCTCCTGCAGCAATCTCCCCTGTTGGTGGGCAGTTCCACTCAAGTTCTCCACATACGAACATGCGGGTGTTAGGGGAGACGAGGAGGTCTATGTGGGCTTGGGGTGGTGGTGGTGGTGGGTGGGGGATATACAATGCTGTGGATCTGCGATCTGATTTTCCACTGGCAGGGGAAAGCCAGTGCAGTGTGTGTTTTTGTTTGTGTGCATGTTTGCGCCCTTTGGGTTGATATAAATGTTCTGATGACGAAAGTGATCTAAAGTCATGACTGACCCGTCAGTAGATCCACACTCATTAGATCATAATCACCATTAGCGCTGCTGAGTAAATGTTAAAATGTTATTGAGTTTAAAAACTGACCCCTTACCTGGTATGCAGGGCGTCTTTGTGCAAGAACTCCCTCTGAAAACCCTGGCTGCCTTGCGCTCCAGTCAGGCTCTGACGATGTTGAAGGTTTGTGGGTGCCCTCAAAACACCCCCGTATCCTCGAAAGTGGTCTCCACACAGTCATGCCGCAAAGAGAGCCAGTGCTCCAAAATACTCAGGTGCTCCTCAACCCTCTGCTCTCCACCCCCCCCCACCCACCCCCCCAAAGAGTCAGTCAATCAATGTCACTGGCCACCCAACTTACAGTAGCAACGTGCAGTGAGGAGATTTTGGTTTCTAACGAAACAATCTGATAATTTCACGCTGTAATCCCGTTACCTTCAGCGGAGACTCTTTGAGAACAGAAATAGAGCAGCCTTTCACTGGGTGAAAAGGCTGAGAGACGAGAGCTTTGACATTGGGTTCCTAGTGGTAATGTTGTTTCACTCAGGCTATCTTAACCACTTCAAATTTGTTGACTGAGGTCCCCCAGGGCTCTATACCTGGTCCGCTCCTTTTTTCCTGTACACCTTATCTCTTCACCTAAAATGGCCCATCTACAAGCATTGTGAGCTTGTACATCAGCCATTTTTGCAGAATCTTCGCCACAGAATTGGCACGCTAGGGTTAATGTGGTTAAGACAATAAAGCGATGATCTTGTGAGCTGGTGGTGTCGGTGGTAACACACTATATTACAGCATGGGGGCAGATGTGGTGGATCGCTGAAAATGGTGGGGTTTAATTCAACTGTAGCAGCGCACTTGCCTACTTTTAGTCCATTTCCTCCCCTTTACTCATAAATCACATGCTGTATATATTTCCTCGTCACGTAACTATGTAATCATTATTTTTCTGTTTAAACAAGTTAACGATTAAAGTCATATACTTCGGATAATAATTATCCATATTGATCACAGTGAGGCGGAGCATTCTCCTTTTTGTTTAAAATCAAAATGGAAATATGTACTGTATGTAAAAAAGTAGGCAAGTTGCACACAGCTCGCTCCAGTAGCCTGTGTGTCAACTGGGACATGTGGATGTCAGTGGGATCGTGCCTTTACCCCCCTCCCCCCCCGTTCCTCCCTCTCTAACTTGTATCTGACAATGCTGGTCATCTCAACAGAAGCGACGTATTGTACAGCCCTGTGTCGGACAGTTGGCCACAGTAAGTCTGGATGTGTACTGTGCTGTAAGCTACTGCTGTACTGTATACTCTCTTTGTGGCAAGACTGAATCCCACCTGATCTCCGCTCAGCTGCAATCTAGGGGCCCAGAGTGTTGTTGATGAGAGTTGGTGCAAATAAATTAAATATATATATATATATATATATATACTGTATATAGGGGCTGTCACGATTACAAATTTAAGTTGACGATGAATTCGATGATTATGTAATAGTTGTGACAGGCCTATATAATAAGCGCAGGCCCATTATGAATATGGCTGAAGGCTTGTATATGAGAAATGTGCATGACTTTCACATGCTTGCGAAATAATGAAGTTGGGTATATGCGGGCACGTCAACACTCCTCACCTTCACCTACTGTAGCCTCCAGTTTGCAGGACTGGCAACTCTTCGTGTTTTTCTTTCCTCAGCCTCCTTTCTTTCTCTCCGTTTGCCTTGCCATTTTCCTTGCTTTTCACTCTCATGTTATTTTTTTCTATTTTTTTCTCCTTCCCACCTCCCTTCTCTTTCCCTGGCCTCCACCTCCTCCTCCTCCTCCTCCTCCTGGTGACCTTTGCCCCACCCTGTGACCTTTTTGCACCGCTGGCCACCTGTGCTTTGTGACCCCAGATGTTGCCCATCACCGTGCGCAACATGCCCTCAATAAGCCCTCTAATCCTAAAGCGCCTCAAGGTACTATTTCTCTCTGAGCCCGTCACGTGCCTCTCTGTCCTGTGGATGCCAACTGCCGTCGACCGTCGCCAAACTCTGCTAAAGTCTGCGTTATGCTTGTCACTATGTGTCGCACGCTGAAAATAGCCGATCACATCTGTGACGCGCTGTAGACGCTTGTAGATCGGCGATTTTCAGCGCTTGACGCCATCGTGCCAACGATAAATCAGGCGTTTCTGTAACGCTTCACTTCATTCCTTCTTCACTCTTAATGTATTTCACTGTTTTAGTGACAGACTTCCATCCTAGACATAGTCTGAGCGAAGTTACACCTTATCTGGAATCAGTGCTATTGCTTTGATATGAAAGTAGTCTGTATGTTTTTAATTGGTTATAATAAAACGTGATTCATCTTAAGAGTAAAAATCTATTGATTTAAGAACAATGTGGTCAGGTGGCCAGTGGCTATTAAAAATGGATAAAGTTGTGGTACATTATACAAATATTGCACTCTTCAAGAGCCATTTATATACTATTAAGGTGAAATAAAAACCTCAAAGTGAATGCCAAAGAACCCACGGTTTTGACCAAATGTGGAAAAGATCAACAACATTACGATCGGATCATTTACACTCAGCAGTATCTTGACAGCCGGAAATACACGAGTCAAATCAGAGCCTGATTTTGGCAAGTATAATGCCTGATCTTCACGGTGAACTTTCACCTCCGACTCTCTGAAAGAGCCTCAGTTTACCTGCCATGTGCTCAGCGGGCACCCTACCCGGTTAGTGAGAGGGCCTCCTGGCACAGGTAGACCTGAGTTGGCATCCGCCCTTCATCTTGTTTTTCCCCCAGGTGTGCAGTTCGCTCTGTGCCAGGACAGAATACCTTGTTTGGAGACAATGCTGCGCACTGTGGTAGAGCAAAAAAATCTAAATCTAAAAGGAAATACCACCCTTAACTGGGTTGGCTGTGTTTTGTAAAAAAGCCCTGCGTGGATCCAATCTGGTGTACCATAGAGGAATGTGTTCATTTAAGTCCTGTATCCGGCGACATAAATCATAGCTGCACAAATTTTGTTCCACTGTGGGGAATGCTAAAATATGGATCTGATGTGGACGGATATGTTCCGGATTATCTCAGGGTAGACCCACTGTTAGACTTGGCAACACTGAGCGTGAGCTACTGTAAATGTATGTTCTTTATAAAGTTACACTGTGATTATGGAGCGCTTGGATCAAGGCCAGTGCTTTGTATTATTACATTCTTTTTCAGTTAGACCACATGTGCAAATAAATCATATACTGTGGTGGAATCATGTCATGCCATGTCAAATTGTTCCTTTCTATTGAAATGACAATGAATGTAAATCCAGACCTAAGACGTTTTATTTTTTTTATGTAGATGAAGCTAGTCTATGCAGTACATGATAAACCTAGAATGTTCATCATAGATCATGGAGACCATAGTGGTCTTATTTAGTCAATGAGATGAATTCCAGGAGTATGATCGGAGAGTAAACTCTTAAAACCATAGATTCAGGATCTGCGCCTGCAGGCAAGTTCATGTCAGTTTTCCATATCCCGTGTCCATTGAAATTGACCTTGATTTGATTTGTTTAGTCTTGGCTTGTGCTTTAGATAATTTCCTGTTCTCTGGCTCATAATGGAGAGTTCACAGAACAATCGCACAAAGAGATGAGTTGCTTGTCAGGTAAAATGCAGGAAATTTTCAAATATAATTTGAATATAAAAGTGGATACATTTCACGGTTAACACTGTAGTGGACAACGTAAGTCTGCAAATACGATGGCATTGAGATTCCACTCTTCCTCCTCAAGGAGAATCCACAGTTTACCCCATTCACAGTGCCACACTCTCCAAACCAAGGTACTCGGTGAAAAAGTAACGGCAATACAACGCTTTGTCTTGCTCCTCTCTAACATTTCTCTGTGCAACCTCTTCCTCCAGTTATTGTTATTATTGTGCAGTGCAGTGTTGAGGTTGTTGTGTTGGCATGGTGTTGCTGTGGGAAGGCTAGGCTCCACCATGGCAGGTTGTAACCCTAAGGTCTCTCAGCAGGGCGAGCCTGGAGCGCAAGGCCCACCAGGACCTCCTGGCCCCCCAGGGCCCTCCGGCTTGAATGGAGGCAGTGGCCCGCCGGTGAGTTCTTTATATCACTGTTTCCCAAACTTTTTTAGCTCAAGACCCAAAAGAGAAATTAGACGTTTGCCTGGGGACCCAAACTAGTGAAAATAGCAGATCTACAAGCTCACAACGCGGCACGAAGCGACGCATTTATTTATTTTCTTTTTTTATGTAGGAAACAAAAATAATTGGTCCGCGACCCAAACATGGGTCACGACCCATTGTTTGGGAAACAGTGCTTTACATAATACAGAGCACCGGCTGAATGTCTAGGGTAGATGGCGATTGCAATTAAATCCGAATTTTACAAAAACCCAGGCAGGAACTATTATTGGACTTAACTTTAAATGGCCCAGTGATTTGTTAACCTTGGTCAGTGTATTCCATGAAAACTGTCATCATTCTACCATTCCATTTCCATACCGATAGCAATACATTTTGGTAAACAAACTGATGTGCTTGAAGGGCAACTTTACCGATATTTAATGTGAATCATGTCGGTTTATTGCGAGGACAACATGAATATTTGACATAGCACTTCCCTATATGCTCTGTTTCACAAGCTCTCTCGAAAAGTGTACATACATTTTGTGGAAATATGTCGTATTACATACTGTAGGCTGGCAGCGATTTTGCTGAGAGAGCAAACTGTTATTCACGTCTTTCTCACAGTGGAAGAATAGGATTCATGTTATATATAGCTGACGGTGCCCTTTAACTTAGAGAGCCTCCTGTTTGTCAGAGAAGAGGTGTAAACTCTCATAATTGTCATAAATGTCATACATTTATTTAACTGAATTCATATTTTCTTGTTTCAGCTCCACTGTTTTTATAGAAAATAAACATTTTGATTGTTAAGTCTTCACTTAAAAAGCCTCTTTGTTCTACTTAAAGGGGAAACCAGGTGAACCAGGCAAACCAGGAAAAGACCCGAGGGTGAGCGCAAATTTTGTCATGCCTCTACTTTCTATTCTATTTTTACTTGATTTGCACACATGTGAAAATATATCGGCATGACATTCTTTTTCTTCTTTATTCTCTTTGTAGCTTCTACCAGGAATGAAGGTAAACAAATCGCTATTGTTTTACAAACACAATTATCGTTAATTTTCTCCAGCAGCTCAGTGGACTCTCATGATGATTTTTGATTTAACTCGAGATGAAAAAAGGGGAATTCGAGTTAGACGCAGTTGAGTTGTTTCCTCTCCTTTATTGCTGCAGCTGTATGCACAGCCCCAACCTACACGGCAGAAAGAGACCTCATCGGTAGTTTCTGTGTTTCTTTTGGACGGAGCAAATCAATTTCCTCCCATGATGCATTAATTGTCATGGATAATTTGAGAGGAGGAATCTTTTGATTGTCACGTCATGGAAAAGGAGAGTCCTGTAAAACGGCTGTCTCTTTACGAAATAAAAAAGAAACAAGTTCATATCACAGCAGGGGCTTGAAGGTCCACTGTGTTTCTCAGGTCATGGGACCTTAAACAATGAGCAATACCATCCCTCAGCTGGCCTACAGCAGGACCAAAGCCATCTGGTTTGGAAAATATGACTTTGATCCCCTCAATACAAGACATAGCACACAGGCCACCTGCTAGGTCTCCTGTCGAACCTGTCTGTGTAATGATACTATGGTGCACATGTTCCACTGGTTTGACCCATGAGGGTCCATTTGGTTCCATTTGTAGACTTTCTGAGTTAAATTAACACTGAGGATTGGAACAGTATTTATAAGTGAAAGATGAATAATGGTTTCTCTTTATAGGGCGAATCGGGTTCATCAGGTCCAAAGGTGAGTCCGTGTAATTATAACTTTTGTATGAGAGATATTCACGTAAAAAAGTGTTGTGGGTCACTGACCAGAAAGACATAGATCTACAAATTGTCTACTGGGCAACAGATGGATTTTACATCACAAAGGGAAAATAATAAGTTTAACCATGTATCACTGCCACTAGATATGGGGGGTGGGGGTGGGTGAGGGGGGGGGGGGGGCAGCAATTTTCTCTGGATCCATCTGCTTTCAAGTATCGGCTAGGATTAACACAGGCAATATTTCATCTCTGTGTCGTCTGACTTATTTGAAAATGTCCCACAGACTGTTCATGGGTTTCAGACATTTTTCATACATGTCTGTAAGCAATAACCTGACATTTTTGGAAGGAAATTATATATCCGCATGAAACCTGGCATAATATTGAACTTTGAACAAGACTTCTGATGAAGTCCTGCATTTTTGTTAATGGTGTTTCTTGTCGTCGTCATCAACTTTCTAACTAACCACCTCATGTTCTCTCCCACAGTGTTAGTTTGTTCATCATCTCTCTCTCTCTCTTCACAGGGTGACGTCGGCCCTGTAGGTCCAGAAGGCCTGAAGGTACTGTATGCTTCTATGCCTTTCTTGACATATCGATTTTGTATCTCGATTTTGTATCTCAATTTTGTATCTCAATTTCTCACTTACACATGGGGTGGGATATATATATATATATTTTAGTTTATTCAGGACATACAGTATGTTAATTTATAAATGTATTACTGTTTTTAGTTTGGTTGTTTTTTGTCATTTGTGTGATATTTGAATCAATCTGTATGGTAGAGTAGGTTAATACAATATAATAAGCACGTCTGCAGTGGTTGAAGGTGGTCTGTCTCCCTACTCTTCCATTGAGAATGTTTGACCCTGGTGTCAGCTAGGACACCGACTGGTTGACAACTAGCACTGCCCTAAAGCTCATAGCACAGAATCTCCCCTCACCCAGCAGTGGTACCTAGAAGAGCGGTAGAAATTTGGTCTCTCGTGAGTACAAAGAGCAAAGACCCAGGTTCGAAGCCGACCTCCATCTTGTCTCCCATGTCTCTCCTCCCTCTTGGCCCATTAGTTCCCTGTCTCTGACCTATCTGAAATAAATAATCCCAGAAACGAACCATTAAAAGAAACAAAAACAAAAGAACACAACATGCACACGTACACACGCACAGTCACAGTCACACGCTCACATGGTCCCATGGTGGCAAAATTCTGGGAGCTAACCTTGGCTGAAGCCCTGCAGAGGACAGAGAGAGCTATGCCCATTAAACCCTCCACGTGGCTGTCCTCAACCACTTTTCCATGGCTTAATGGACTTCCTCTGGCGGACACAAACACACACAGGCTCTCACACACACATACACACACTCACAACTGTTCTGCACTAATCTGACCTAAGCCGAGCCATCACATACTGTACAACGTGACTACTGAGACAGACAGACAGAGAGAGAGTGAGAGAGTTGTAGGCAGGCAGGCAAATGATAAAAAGTATAGTGCCAGAAAAGGCTAATAATTTTAGACTTTGTCATGCGACCGCATCACTCGACAAAAATAACCGATTCTCAGTCGAAAATGGGGGAAATGCCTGCCTCCATTGACCACAGGGTCACCTCTACATAAGCCCCGCGGGCAGGCTAAAAGTCTCAGCCCCCGAGTAACGTCCGACTGTTTGGCTGCTGCTGTCACAACAAAACCACTGTATATAAATCCATGACGTGATGCCTTTTTTAAAAGTGATTATTACCTGATGCCAGATATAAAAAGCGCTGATTTATAACGTGGGGGCTTTTTATAGTAGAAAAATAATACCCTTTCATTGTATGGTTTTAATACTATACATTGATTTCAGGGGGCTCTGACCGCTGGAAGAACTTTGCTATTCTGAGCTCCTGTGCATATTATTGCCCTGTTAAACCTCAGCTAGTCTCCCCATCTCTCTTCGTTTTCCCATGAAATCCTCCCAGAAAAGCCTGTATGCATTGTGTGGGTTTATGAGGACGATGGCTCCACTGTACTGTAGGCTGCTGAAAGGCCAGGGGAAGTGATTTGATTTAAATGGGTCTATTATTGTTTTATAATCTTATTCAAGCTATCTACATTGATTCATTCATGAAAACATTTTAGTCTTGTCTGTCGTACAATACAGTATGTTACAGTATGTCCTCCTCCACACTCCCATGTTGCTTTATTCTGACATTTGCAGAAACATCAGAGCCTGTATTGAAAGATGTGCATGAAGATAGGCTCATAGTTTCTACCTATACATTAACTTAATCCATTGTCAGGTAAAAAAAAATCAAACCTCCCTAAGTGCTCTGTATGGCTCTGTGTTCATGGGGTCAGAGTTTGTAATGCTTACAGGTTATATTGTGCCATCTAGTGGTTGACTATGAAATAGTCATTTACAACAATACAATGAAAACACCATTGTACTGTGCAATCTATTGTGAACTGTAGTGACAGTAAAAGGTTTACAAGATGTCTTGTCTACAAGTACTGTACATTACAGTAACATTTATTTTGAGTTAGGCTGCTCAGACATTGTAGCAATTTGTAATCTCTTTTTTTCTTATTTTTTAAGCAAACGTATACACACAACAACAAAAATAATAACATGTCTTCTTATTTGTGTTTTCCTCTCACAGGGACTGAAGGGAGACCAAGGAATTAAGGTAATTTAATGCACCAGTTGGAAGTTATACATGTGCTATACTGTATGTACAGTCCAGAGCAGTGTCGGTCACTTAATTAAACTTAGCCTATACATTCATCTTGCTTAACTACAGGGAATGTTCTTGCACCGTATTCTTGTTATTTGAGTAATTTGGCAACACAGCCCACAATGGACTTTAGTTGTTTTGTTGTGTGTTGGTTTCTACTTGCCTGTTTTATGAATGGACATACTCTCCTCTGACAACCTTGCGGGAAAGGAGGCTCCCATTGAAAACAGGGCGTATGCTGTCAGGTTGTCGCCCTTATCTAGAATAAACCGGAGGTCTGTGGCTTAATCTGTGAATGTACTGTACACTGACACAGTGAAAGCTCGATTGCCCGGTCTGGACGAGATATCAGCGCACTTCAAAAAGTTTCCCCCCGCCACCCCACATGCTTCGGCCTTGTCCAGTTTTAATTCCCCTTTGGCCAAAGATTGATGGAATATTCATTTCCACCAAAAGACCACAAGTTTGTTCTCCAGTCCAAGGACCACCGTGGTAGAAGGCCCGTGCAGAACGGCCCTGGTGTCATCTCTAAAGAGGGAGATTTATGTGACCTTGTTTCAGGCTCGTGTCATGTGGGAGCACTCCTTTTCCCCCCGGGGCCGTTGATAGTCCTTTGATTCTCCCTGGTTGAAATGGTGGGCTTATGTTTTTGCCCACCTTGCCTTTCTGAAATGATGTCTCCATCCGCGTTGTAGGGAGATGAAGGACAACAGGGTTTCCTTGGGGAGAAAGGAGAGCAGGTACAGAGAAAGTCCTGAGTGAAGTTGTGCCTGGCATGTAGAGTTTTGTTTTTGATGGTGATCTGCATGGAAACATTACTCATGCCGGCCCTGGAGATGATTTAAATGACATTCCTCGGTTTATTTGACAGAAAGTTGTAATGGTCTGTATTTGTAAAAAGTGGTGTAAAAGCTGTCCTTGTATTTTATTCGTCACATAATCCTCTGCATGTAAAAATAGTCATTTTTGTTTTTGTTCTGTTTTTGGATACGAACAGCTTCTCAGATTTTTCAGAGTTTCTGAGCTTATGTAAATACATGTACCGTAGCCTCTTCAGCCTGTAGGACCCTCGACCCCTTTCTTTACCCCGTCCACAACACTCAAAAATGTTTAAATATATTCCTGTTATCTATCAGGGTACACATTTAGGATTTCAACAAGTTCAGCTCGTCACTAGCAGCCATCAGAACATGGCCATGTGTACCAGCAAATATTTCTACAACTACAGTAGCTGAACAGTGTCCAGATCCTGTAGTGAACATAATTCTCCACCTTTCATCTCCCTGCCTCCGCCATCCAGGAAGCTCAGTTGTCCCGTAACCATGGCAAATGATCTTGTTGCCGCGGTAGCGCTAGCAGTAGCGGCACCGGCCCGTGTGTTTTCTGCATTAAGCCCTTCACATGGACAGATTGAGAGGGGGGGAAAGAAAGAGAGAGAGACTTCAAGGAAAGCACATATCAAGACGGTGGTATCCACGGGAAACAGCGAGCTGGAAAGGCTTTTATTGTTTTATAATAAAGAGAAAGTGCTTTCGCAGGCCAACCCTTCAAAGTTTTTGTATGGTCACTCGAGGATTTGAGGTTCGCACTGACCCCAAGGGATCTCTGTTCTATATATAAGCTCACAGAGCTGGCTGACTGTTCCTTCTACTAGACAGAAATAAAGTGGAGCAGGTAGGGATTTTGTGGCATATAGTCATAACAATTAATATCTACATGGTGCCGACCGCAAAGGATGACTGCGTCACACCCTTAACCACTTCAAGCCCAACGCGCACAGCAGGCAGCAGTTCCACATGCAGTCATGGAGGAAGCAGACAAGACTATACCACTCATAGACCTTGTCTCTGTTACAGCACTGTAGATCACTCTTAACCACATGAACCCTAGCGTCCCTATTCTGGGCATGTCATAATAGGTGAACATTTGGCACGTAGGGGATCATTCTGTGAAAATAACAGATCCACAAGCTCACAATGCAGCGTATAGATCTGCTATTTCACTATTTTACGGACAACAAAGTATATAGGGTCTAAGTGGTTATGTCTATACTCACAAGACAAAATAATACACTTTTTTCGTTTGAGAATGTGTTACATTAGCTGCTCGACGACAGACACTTGTCTTACGAGTGTCTTAATGACATCATCACGGATGTGTGTCTACCCTCCCCCCAGTCTACTTCAGCTTAATTCAATAAGCTTTGTCTTTAAAGGGGTCTTTGATTTCCGTTCCCCCTCGAGTCAGTGAGTGGGGTCCACTCTGGACAGGAAAGTTGGATGATAGAAAGATGGGCTTAATGACGAGGAAGAGGAGGTCTGTGGGGAAGCTGCTTTTGCTTTTCTCAGGCTGACTGAATAGACCTTCCTGCCCTCCTGGAAATGAGAGAGGCAATGGCCAAACGCAGCTGGAAAGAACATTATGAACCATGGGGAAGACAAGCAATTAAATTCCCAGATCACCCACCTAGACTTATTATTGTTCATTGTACTGTAGCTAGCTACTAGCTATAGCTCTGCATGCACTAACTCTAAAGCCTTGTTCAGACCAAAGATTTGCAATGAGATTAAACCATTTAAGCCAAATTTATACTTTGTCGCACGGCTGCGTTGTGCCCCGCAAATAGTCGATCTACGAGCTCACAACATATGTCACTGATGCAAAGCGTTGTGAGGTTCTACAGTAGATCAGTCATTTTCAGCTTGTGACACCATCATACTACAGAGAATCAATTAAGCATTAGAATGTTGCAGAGAAAAATCACAGCGGTCTGAATTACCCCTACTATAAATTGGGTTTCTTTTGCACCGCTGAACAGATTGGCACAACTGTGTTTATCCCCCTATAATAAAACCTCTATGAAACGTGAACTGCAGTATGTGAATATCATAGGGAATCATAAACTAGACTTGCCATTTTTATCACCCAACTTATCTGATTATTATCCTGTCCAGCTGTTGCCAGCATTAGTATTTCTCTGTTTAGACCACTAGTGGAAAGTGTTCTGTACTTCCCGGTCATTATGGAAACACTGGAAGAGAGGAGCTTTAGCTTTAGATGAGGTCTACAGGATGACTTGGCTGCAGCACAAACACATTTTAAACAACTAAGCCTGCAGCATCAGTGGAGGGATCATTACCGTTTCTTTAAAAGCCGTGTGGGGTGGTCATTGATCTGTTTCTCCGTGTCTATCTCGCTACATTTCCTCTGAAGTGGAACGCCTCTGTCCGCACGGCTTCAATAAAGAGATTAACAAATTGATAAATCATGGCTCGGCATGCCAATTTGACAGGTACATGCTGCCCTACACCCATTGAGTATCTCGGGCATAGAGGCATGCGCGCGCAAACCCCCCCCCCCACACACCCCCCCCCACACACACACACACACACACACACACAACTTACTTTAATGTTAAAATAGAATCAAGCAGAGGGAATGGGGGGCGGACCATTAAGTGCACAAGTGGAATGCTGCAAGCTTATTGGTGGAGCCACAGATCAAAGAGAGGCTCCGGTTCCTGTTTTAAGGGGGGCTGGTTTGGGTGAGCCTCTGAGGGACCCCACCACGCGATTACAGCCATCACCGCTTGCATCCTCCTGGGGGACCACTTGGATAAGGGGGGGTCCAACAATGCTTTCATCTTTCTAGAAACTGACGCTAGGTATCAGACACTCTATCCTGAAAGGGTCCCTTCACCCTTCCCAACTTGACAGAGGAGTGTGATTATGAGATATGAGTCAGTCCCTCACTCACTCACTCACTCACTCACTCACTCACTCACTCACTCACTCACTCACTCACTCACTCACTCAACCCATGCACAGTAAATTCCTCAGTGTTCATTTAACTCTGAGTGTGTACAAATTGAACCAAATGGACCCTCTTGGTACTCTCTCAAAGTTTGTACACTCTCAGAGTTAGGTGTGGGTCCCGCCTCCTCGTCCCTCCTATGTCTAACTGTCCCTCCTCTCGCTGTGCTGTGCTGTGCCGTGCCCCCCCATCCCCCCCACCCACCCACCGCCACCACAGCACCTGTTAGGAGCTCCAGTCACTTGTTGAGTGTTTGTCTGTCAGTGCAGAAAGGACAGGGGATCCATGGTCTAAAGATCTGCCAACTTGCAAACTATGATCTGCATGTCTTCCTTCAGACCAGCAGGAGCCCAGTTTTCAGTGTCTACACACACGGTACAATCCAGAGTGTCCATTTATCTCTTGATGATTTAACTGAAGAGACCTTTACAGGTCCATTTTACACTCTCAAGAGTCAAATTAACACTCCAGATTTTACTTTAGCCTTTAGTGCCATACCTCACAGTTTTATTCAGGTTCAACGTTTTACTAGGCAGTCTGATATAACCATTTAAAATATATATGCATGTTTTGATGTGCTGACTGTGCTTGCTATCCTGTTTTTTCCCTCCTTTTTAACACTACCTGCCATGTTCTATACTACAGATGTTGCTTTTCTTCAAATCTTTGAAAGCTGTGTAGTTTACAGTATGTATTTCATAGTTGTAATTATCTACTTTTAGGGAGAACTGGGAATGCCAGGGAAACAAGGACTAAAGGTAGTCAATGTATTGCATTTAGCGAGAAATGGTTCAATTTGAGCACTTTGAATTACTAACAGTCCATTTCCTAATTGTTGTTGAGTGTTTGTTAAAGGCTTGTACACTCTGACTCCTATTTGATTAAATCATTACTGTGCTGTGCACAGTGCACTCCCTAATGCATTGAAAGTAATTTTTAGGATTATGTTTTCAGCATGATTTTATGAACTATAGAAACTGTGACAGCCGGTCAAAATGTCACTCTTTTATTTGTGTATGCTGTCTATAGTCTTTCATTTGCATCCAGTGAAAACTGAACTAAGAACTCCAACATTGACACTGGCCATGAAAATGGATTATTCGAATTTCTATTATAATTATATTGTATGACTTAGAGCTGAGAACACTTAAAACCCAACCTCTATCTATCTATATCGACGTGTATAAGACATGGTATTTATGTCTCAGCAGACACACCATCCACATTATACCAAATCCAGTGGGACAACTAGAATAGTAGGACTTGCATACAGTATGCTTGCTCCTCCTTCAAGGCGGTCTGTGTACTGTTTCTGTACTGTGTCTGTGGTCACAGCTGTGACTGTATATCATCTTTGGCACGTCTACTCGTTAATCTGGCCAATTGATGAGGGCAGCAAACACACAGATGAATTAAATGACTCTCATGTGTTCCCTGCTATTTATAACAACCAATTTCCGAGGGTTAATCGTCTTGCGGCTGCCTCTTTGACGGATGATGATCAGCGACAGTTACTGTAGTTATCCAGACTAGAAACTGTAGAGAAAATATAGGAAATATACATGTCATTTCAAAGCACAGTTGTTAAAAAACCTCTGTTTATTTGTGTGCATGCTTGCCTGCCTGTCTTGATGGATGAATGGATGGATGATTACAGTACATACATCGAGCTATCGTTGTGTGTTTGTGTGCTAGTGTGCATGTTTGTGCATGTACTCTTTCAAGGTGAAAATACAGGATTTCCGCTCATTGCCCATTATTTTTAGTCTAGAAAATATATTCTCTTATGTCTTATCACATCCTCTCTGCTTCCTTTCCTGCTTTTCTCTCCACTTATCGCTGTTTTGCCTTGCTGGCCGTCATAGGGAGAGTCAGGCTTTCCAGGCACCCCCGGACGTAAGGTAAATTAGCTTGGAGTGGTGACTGTGTGGCTTCTTGTGTCATTGCAGTAAAGCATAGAATCAACGATCCAATCTCTTTGTCATAACTTCAATCTTCCTTCCATTGGAAAGGGGCAAGCTGGCATCCCTGGTACCCCTGGTATCCCTGGCAAGAGGGGCTATAGGGTAGGCCTGGCATGGAGTAGGCTAAATGTTTTGCTTTCCACCTGTCAGTCATCTGTGTGTCTTAGCGCCTGGACCCTTCATTAAGTCAATCAGTCATTGCCTCAGTGTTTGCCTTCGTAACCAACCAAAGCTGTGAATAATTCACAACTTGCTTCTTTAACTTTCACCCACATTACATTTTTCAATTGGCTTTTGTCGAAGCGTTTTTGATCCTAATAGCTGGTATGATTAACCAGCCTTAAGGACTAATCCTAATTTAGGTGGATTGTTTGTTGTACTGATGTGTCATTCACATGGTGACCCTCTCATTGTGTTGTGTGTCAGTAATGACTGACAGTTGATTATTAACACCTCGGCAGTTCATAATCACAGAATGGCTCAGGATGTCTGCGAGATGTGCTGTGATTATTCAGTATGTGCGTGTGCTCTTGATGTTGCACAGATAGAATCTATCTGTGCGTTTCATCCATCTGATGGATGAAACGAACAAAGAATGAACGTGGGTTCATCTTTGCTCTTTGCCCGCTGATCAGTGATGTTAATCTCAAATTGCAAATTGAGTTTCATGTTGTTTCACCATTCCCCACGTAATTCATTTTACCATACTGTTATTTTCATGAAGCCAGTGTTTACTGTGTACGGTGTATTGACTGTATTCTTTGTGTTTCTGGCAGGGTGACAAGGGAGAGCCCAGTGCTGCAGGTCAAGGAATCAAGGGGGAACCCGGGGTCCAAGGATTCCAAGGCCAAGCAGGATCTAAGGTATAATAATGACAGATATTTAATATATAAGAGAACATTTTTAGTTCATAATGAAAGTGTGGGATCACCCCACTCTTTCAAAGAAAATAGCAACACGTTCCCATCCCAACACTTGTTTTGTTTGAGCTGCTAGATAATCTAACTGTCATAACCTTATTCAACCTCTAGGGGGAAGCAGGTTCTGAAGGCCCAGCTGGACCCAGAGTAAGTCAAGACTGTGTTAGATTTATAATGAGTGTTAAGATGGATGGAGCAGATGCTCAGTGAAAACCCATTTTTTTCTCCATACCCACAACATGAAACGTCAGTAGCAGTACTGTATTTCACTTGACAAAATGTATTTGTAAACATACAAAATATATATAGGAAATGTTTTTAATTTCTAATGTTTTTAACTTTGTAGGGTCCTCCTGGGCCAACGGGCGAGCCAGGAAAGGCAGAAATCCAAAACAATGAAAATGTACGTCACTCTTGAGTTATTATGATTATTTTGTATTATTATTATTATTATAAGCATTCAAAATAACAGAACGGTTTCAGAATAATTCAGTTTTTAAAACAAACTTTTCATCCAATATTTATCTGCAGGATATCCGGAATATACCTCTGATGGTAGGTCCCTCTGCAGTATGTTTGAGGTCCAAAAATTACAACAAATGTATGTTGCTATATACTGTACATAGCAACAGGAACCCCAAAAGGGGTTCCCGTCCTGAAAGGTATAGTTACAAATAGGGGTTCCCGCCCAAAATGGGTTAACTCATAAATGAATGACCTGTGCCTTTATATCATAAACAAATAGTTTCAAGTTTCTGTTAAATCCATCTTTTCATCTCTCTCCCTGCCAAGGGCCCACCAGGGTTGCCAGGTCCTCCAGGGTCATCTGGACATTCAGGCACAAAGGTAGGTGGTTTCTGGGCAGAGAACGGACAGCACCTGCTGTTTAACTATTTTATCAGATGTTGTATTTTACTAGAGTGTGACCGATGCCACATTTTTGGGTCCGATGCCGATCCCAATTTTGGAGAGACCTAACCACCGATTACCGATGTTTTGACCCATATTTTGTGTTAAAAAAAATGTTTTTTTAAAAGAAAAAAAGTAAATACATTTTAATCAATTTGAAAAACAATCAATCAAATCAATTTGAAACGTCTACAAGCTCACAGCGCTTCATGTTGTGATGTGCTGTGAGCTTGTAGATGGGCGATGTTTTGAAACTTTGAAAACTTTTTATCTAGTCATGTCCAGAATAGGGAGGCCAGGTTGAAAGTTGGGACACATCGGGTACAAACGGTAATTGCCAATAACAAAAAAGTAAAATAATGACTGACTGATCGGCCACCCGATATATCAATCTGGCTCTAGGTTTTACTCTTTACCTTGATAATTCCAATTCCAATTTAATTTCAACAATTCCATTACTATTAGGATCAAAAACTGTGGTCTCAACTTGTCTGTGTAGAATAGTTTGTTATTGAATAGAAAATACTGTAGATCAGAATAGAAAACAATACAAATGTTCTGCGACTAGTAATACAGTACAACTCATAATTACATCATGTCCTATTACTTAGAGATTTATGAATGCCAGGAGTGATTTAATTGTATATCCAGTGGTTAAATAATTACTTCATGAATACAGAACACAAATCTCATGCGCAATGCATTAGTTTGTATCATGATCTTATTAAAGTGATAGCTGAAATTTTGATCTTAGTCATTTTCTATCTAATGCATGCATTATGTTGTGTGCGTGTGTGTGTGTGTGTGTGTGTGTGTGTGTGTGTGTGTGTGTGTGTGTGTACAGGGTGAAGTTGGTCTACCAGGTCCTCCTGGACATGATGGGGAGAAGGCAAGCTTTCCTGTGTTATTTCTTATCACAACTTCTTAATGCTAGCAACACATCAGACTTGTTAAACTCATGCATCTTCAAATAAATAGGCCTGGATTACTATGGTAGAATCACCATTAACGATTGCAATGATGCTTGAAATGTAACCAAACCTGTGCTAATGTGGTATAGAATGTATTATGAAGCAGACATACTGTACCATGGCCACGGAAAATACACACGCGCGTGTGTGTGTGGAGAGAGCGTGTTTCACCCATGCAATAACCCGATGGGTACCGATTACTTTGTGCTTGAAACCTGAAAAAGCTTGATCGACGTGTTACGAGGCGCTGCATTGTCAGCTTGTGCTCATTATGTTAAACGGCATGTAACCATAACAAGTGGCCACGGTATAAGTGCGATTATCCCCTGATCTGTCCTAGTAATGGAAAATAGACTCACCTTCAAGTTCACCTTCAACTTGCGTGTTATTTTCCAATATTGGGACACCTCGGTCGTTCATTATCCCATGTATCTAGCTAAACAGCTATGTGTATGTACTATATGTGAAGGGACCCAGAGGGAAGCCGGGAGATGGCGGTCCTGCCGGCCCACTCGGTCCCGAGGGTCCCAGGGGGGAGGGTGGGCTCATGGGTTTCCCAGGACCCAAAGGAGACAAGGGGGACATGGGCCCGTCTGGATCACCTGTGAGTATACCACTAAGCCACATCACACCGCTGCTTGAGCCTCCCACACCAAAGCTCCAAGCCTCCATCTGTCATTATGCTGAGGGAAGGGAAGGCCTTAGCTTGTAGGGCCACTCTCTTATTATCTAATTAGAGACTTAGTGACATGGAAAGGACCCAAGGATGACAGTGAATTAGGCCTCATTTATGCTCCATAGTACGACAGTGTCGCTTGCCAAAAAGAACTCATCTAATTTACAAGTTAACATCAAGTTATTTTTTGGCAAGCGACACCCTTGGATGATGGAATATATACTAAGCTTTAGAATTCTTGGATCCCAAGTGTGCTCTAATAATAATTATATGTGATGTTGTACTATATCTAGTGGAGCCTGCAGTCGATAGTGAATATCTATGTTTTTGTTTTCTAGATGTGGCCAACTGGCCCTGTTGGTTTCACTCAGACATTTCTGGTGTAAATGTGTTGAGATAGGATGGGCAGCATTGCGTCCCTCACTATTCTATGTCATTAATGCCAAGACACACACAGGTTTTTACATCGTTGCACAAACAATTGGTACAAAGTGCCATGTTTTGGCATTTAATAGTTACCGCTAAGAACTGACAAAAAAAGGTTGTAAAAAGACAGTGCTCTTTCAATCCTCTGTT
The DNA here is from genome assembly GCF_963280865.1 of Gymnoscopelus braueri. NCBI lineage: Eukaryota > Metazoa > Chordata > Actinopteri > Myctophiformes > Myctophidae > Gymnoscopelus > Gymnoscopelus braueri. Next base: position 35,177,558 of record NC_137619.1, read on the forward strand.
TCAAATATTCACTATTTCACTATGCATGCAAATTGAACTGAATTGAACTGAACTGAATTGAACTGAATTGAAATTCTCTGCCATTATGGTGCTATTTATCTCCCCCTTCCCTGTTCTGTAGGGTTTAGATGGCCCTACTGGTGAAAAGGGGGTTGCGGGGGCCAGTGGCCCCATTGGATTACCTGGCACAATGGTACGCAATGGTGCCCTTCAGACTGAAGCACCCCGTGTGTCTGAATCTATGCAATTCCTTAGGCTTGAATTATACTTGTACTGTGTGTGCACCGGTGTCATGTGCCAAAAATAATCTGCAAGCTCACACTGCAACGTAGGCCGATGCATTGTGAGATTGTAGATCTTTTTTGTTTTTGGCACTTGATATGGGAGAATCGTATGAATCGAGTTTTATAGGTTCACCCCTAGCGATGGTTGAATACAGGCCTTTTTTATAGATCCTGTGATGAAAGAATGTATTGTCAACTTCTTCATTCTTTCACAACCATCGTCACAGGGTCATAAAGGGGAGTCCGGTGAGGGAGGAAGATCAGAAATGGTAAGGATTATACTGTACATATAGTTTTAATGGTGCGTTTCTGGTTCACATTTTTGCAGTGAAAGCAAAAGTACAGTACCTGGATCAATCGTGCTTTATGTAACCTGGTGTGTGTGTGTGTGTGTGTGTGTGTGTGTGTGTGTGTGCGTGTGCGTGTGCGTCTGTGTCTGTGTCTGTGTCTTCAGGTCTATGGCCCTCCAGGGCCGGCCGGCGCTCCAGGACCAGTTGGCCCAGCAGTGAGTCTAATTTAATGCAGCCATTGGTGTTGAACAATACAGGCCCCTAAGTATCCTGAAGCTACACACAGTATTTGACAGAAGATAAGATAAACATTTCTTGATGCCCATGTGGAACAACAGCAGTAAGCGTGAAACAGAGGATACTGTAGATACTGTACAAGTGTAGAGAGATAAGAATACGAATCAAATAAAGATACATTTAGTGATATGTACAGTATATTCTATCAATAAATGTACATGAACACCTGATAGCAATGGTCCTTTCCTCATTATAAAATGCACTGGGGTTACCACCCAGTATTGTATTTTGTATTCACTTCCTTTCACTCGGAGCACTGGGCACTTAAAGCATCGTAGTTTTCTGGATGTATTTTTATGCACATTTTCAACGGTGTGTATGTGTTACCCTATCAGGACATATTAAGACCTACACACTTGTGAATAGCAGTTTATCATACTGGCTTACAGTTGCTGCAACAGTGCTCTGCCAAGTTGTCACACTGAAATTTTGTATTTCTATCCTCCAGGGACCTCCAGGACTCTCAGGGCCAAAGGTGAGATTGTTTTCCATTGTACAGTAACCGCTGGCTCATACTGTACAAATATTCATATATTTTCGAATTCACATGTACAATACAACAAACCTCTTGAGTTTGGTTTGTGATCAGGCCTTTGTTTCTCTCCCAGGGGGAGCCAGGCATAGGAATCAGAGGAGAGAAGGGAGCGAGTGGTCACAAGGGTGACAAGGGGGACAGAGGCCATCTTGGACTTCCTGTAAGTGACTGGACTTTCATTCCATTCTGTAAAGACTTTTATCTTTTTAATTCAGTGAGATTAAACAAGAAAACGGTATTTTCACTTCCCTTGTTAAGTGTACTGACTGACTTGTTTATGTGGCTTTACTACTGTAGGGCTGCAACTATCGTTTATTTTCTTCTTGATTATGCTATCAAACGAATCAAAAACTACAACAAAAAGTCTGATCATTTTTTGATAATTGTTGATTAAATCGTCAGATTAACCACTAAAATAGTGACAATAGCCAATCTACGTGGGTGGTGAGCTTGCGTAGATCGTCTGTTTTTGCAATTTTAATTTTTTTCTTTAAAAATCGATACTTTTTTAATAATCGATTCAATCGATTAGTTCGATTAACGGTTGCAGCCCTGTATTGCTGTAGACTGGAGTTTTATGTGTTTTGAGACTGACTGCCATAATGCTGTCACATCATGTGTGGCTTTGAGTTCAGGCCTAACCCTCAAAGGATAGGTTTCATGCCTCAGTAGCTGCTTTTATGTTGTCATAATCCTGTCAAAATGTTGCATGGATGGGTGGACTGTATCATGTCAGAGTAATTAACTAACATGACAGGTCTCAACATCCCATCAAGGCTTCATTGTAACTGCCAGGGGAATGTCATGTAATGTAGATAATTAGGGGCCCATTAGGGTTTTCTCTGTACAAGTTTTATATTTCTGTTGTTATTCTTATAGTGGTTTATGTCTATCAGTCATGGTGTCTATTATTAGTACTTGGCAATGTCGCTCACCGAACATAGATTTTGAACATGAGATTTTCATTCTTGGTTCTCATCCTGACGTTGAAAATTGATCTATACTCAACTAGCCATAGAAATAAATGTACGGAATGGACATTTACGTTCATACTGTAACTACACTATGCTTCCATCTCAAACACAAAATAATCAATCGTGATGGAGGCTTCCATGGCGCTTTTGGTCGATATGAATATGCGTCGGTTATACTTAATTCTTAGCTATAAGCGTCACTGGGTCCCCGAGCAAAGTAGGTGGCTGTGAACACAGTAGTAGACCTATCTATACTTTTATATCTATGGTACTATCACACATCATCACAGCACAGTAACTCCTTTTGTACAAAGACATTCTGAGTCATATTGTGTGACTCAATACAATATTGTATTATGGGCATAGCACAGGATGATATATACTGTAACTCTACCTATATTGTAAATATGAAAACATGGATTTACCACTCAAGCCCTATTTTATACTTCGTCGTAAGACCGCGTCTAACGGCGAAAATAGCAGATCTACTATCTCAATCGTGTCAAAACGTGACATGTTGAGCTTGTAGATCTGCTATTTTCACTATTTTTGAATTATTTGATAATAGTGGCATGCCCCAATGCCAGGGAGATGACTTGAAAGTCGGTTTAAAAATGTATTGTCATGATTGTACAGTACGTCCAAAACTGTCTATAAAGCATTACGTGCATCCATGTTTATTTATTACTATGTTTGTTGACCACAATATGACTGCAGTCCTCGTGTCAGAATCGAGTACACAGACAAGGAGTTACTGATGTCACTCACCTCACCCATCACCGTCATCAATCATTATCATCCTCATCATCACCAAAACCACTTCCACCACTATCACCCTTTTATTCATCAACACCTGAATGTGTTTTTGGAGTCACTGCTTCACTCACAACCCCAACCACCCCACCCCCACCCTTCTCCACAATTCCTCCTCCTCCTCCTCCTCTTTCTCCACACCCTCTCTCCATCATCTCCGCTCTCTAACTGTGTACACGCTATACAGGGGGCTCATGGGTTAGACGGCAGACCAGGTCCAGTGGTGAGTGGTGCAAATCCTGTTCCGGCTCCCCCTCTCTCTTCTCCTTCTTCTCCTCCTCCACTTCCACTTCCACTTCCATCCCCCGCCCTCCCCCTCTCTCTCTCCCCCTGCCACAGCTTGCCTGCCTGTCTGTCTGTCTGTCTGTCTGCATTGCTGTCTTGTCTGCTTGCTTTCTTACCTTCCATGCTCGCCCTGTCTGGTTCCCTCCTAGTTATATGAAGAAAGAGAGAGGAGAGAGAGCGGTTCTGTTTAGCGCTGTGTTTTGAGGATGCATTGGTGTGAAGAAAATGCATTCACACCATTTGGATGCATTTAGACAGGCAGCATCGTCTCTCATGTCGGAGCGGCAATGCAAATCCACCCAATCCTCAACCACACCTAAACAGTTTCCTGCCTCGTGATCCTGTGAACCCGCAGTGGACTGTAAAACTCTGAGCCGCCATTTGCTTAGGCAGAGGAGCATGTGGAGAGGCTGCATGCGGACATCTATTACAGTACAGCAGGACAATATGGCCGTCCTCCTGCTTTATTCTGCACAGCACTGCACACACTGGATATGCCTGAGATGCAAGGTCCTCTCCTCCGTTCCTGACTACTGCACTGTAAAATGGAGTGTTCATTTAACTCCGAGACCCTTAAAGGGATAGTTCACCCCAAAAAATATTTTCTCTCGATTAGTCACCCCATGGAGACTTGAATTCATGGATATTGTTTTGCTTTTGTCGCATTCCTGAGCCAATAATTTGATGACCAGCGGACCAGTAGGCAGCGGTTCCGGTAGGAGACACAAAGGAGACTCTTTGTGTCTCCTACCGGAACCGCTGCCGGTCATCAAATTATTGGCTTAGGAATGCGACAAAAACTAAAACATATCCATGAATTCAAGTCTCCACGGGGTGACTAATCGATAGAATAAAAGTCATATTGGGGGGAACTATTCCTTTAAGGGCCCATTTTTAAATGAACGCACCAGATTTTACAGTGCACTCAGAAAGCAAGCCGCAGCAGAACTCTTTAAAAACAATTATTTTTACTCATTCTTCCCTCCTTTTTTTTTTAATAACGATAACTGATTGTTCTGTAGTTCAACAAGCTTTGGTGCGTTTGGGAACAGAATCCCACAGTGAGAGTTGAATATTCAACCATAATTTGAGCCTCGTTTTGCGTTGCTCTACTTTAAGATTAACGATGTGATCTAAATGAATGGTCGACATGTCTCTGACAGTGTTTTAACAACTCTGCTCACATCCACCAAGAAGCTTGTTGATCTATTGACAGTAGACGGTTGATAATGTCTCTGCTTGCTCTTACCATTGTTTGTCTGGTTGAGATGCATAACAAGTGCGTTTGATTTGTTCTTCTCCAGGGTCTTATTGGACCAGCAGGGGTTTCAGGACCGGCAGGACCAAAGGGAGAGAGAGTGAGTATATCTCTCTCTCTGTGTGTGTGTGTGTGTGTGTGTGTGTGTGTGTGTGTGCGTGTGCGTGTGCGTGTGCGTGTGCGCGCGTGCGTGCGTGTGCGCGCGTGTTGCCAAAAGCATAGCAGAATATGAAGAATCGTTGAAAGAATCGTTGAAAAAAACGTTGCGAGGACCTCACAAGAGAAAACATTTAGGGGTTACATTTAGGATTTATGGATTTAGATTTCACATGGGTAGTATATGATTGTGTGTGAGTGTGTGGGTGGGTGTGTCCACAGCACAAATTGAAATATTTGATTTGATTTGAGAGGTTCAGCACATACAATTTGAATCCTCTCTTCTCTATCATCACAGGCTACCAAAGGAGACGCAGGCGTTCCAGGACCAATTGGGCCTCAAGGCATCCCTGTAAGTCATTATGTCGCATTCATTCTAAATAATTGCAACTCCCCCCTCACCCCCCCCCCCCCCCCCCCCAGGTCATTTCTAGTTGGCACTTGGAAACCTCACTCCACAGAGGTTGGAGGCCTTTTCATAGATTAATGGCAGCAATACAGCCACCCTATCTCTGATTGTTTCTGACTGTTCATATTATTTTGTAATTTCTCTCTTAGGGTTTAGTAGGACCACAAGGATTCAAAGGGAACCGGGTAAGATAACTCTATTAACTCTTTGGACGTGACGGATTTTGCTGTGTACTCTAGGACAGCTTTCCTAGACTTGTTAGCATTCTTTATGGTGTCATATTCAAAGAGCAGATCGAGCTAGTATTTATTTTCAAATCAAATGCATTAGCTAACCTCCGCCATTATTATTATGACTGCCTTTGTAGTGCCGTAAAAGTTCATTCAAGCAGAACTATGGAGTTTTCAAAGACTTAATTATATAAACATGTCCAATCAAGTGTCCTCTTTGAGAGGTTGCCAGAAAGGAAACCAGATTAGTCATACTGTTAGCTTTGTTTTTTTTGTGGTTATTGGATGATTTGTGTAAAGACGTCTTTTGCCTAATGCATTTGTTTTGCAGTGGCTTTTCCACCCACATTTAAAAATAAACTGTAACAGATGAAAAGAGATTACAGATTTGTGCTTGGATAAAATTAAGACAATAAAGAGCACATTATGGATGTTTTAATGTTTGTGTTTTAGGTTTTTTTGCTCTTGTTTTGGGGGGGAGTTGTAATTTGTTGATGCCATCGTGCGTAGTTTTCCTATTCTCTTCCTATCTCTTCTGTTCTCTTTGTATATTATTAATCATCTTTGCATGGTAAAATATGGTAAAATGATGGACTCTATCCACAGGTTGCCAGTGTATCAGAGAATCTGTTTTCCATTCCTGTTTCCCCCTTCCTGTCTGAGAATGTCTGTTTCCTTCCTATTAACCTACGACTGTTTTAATATTCTTACTCCCATTTAAAAAAAGTCTTTCATAGACATTTCATTAGCTCTCTCAGCACATTCAACTGGTCTCAAGTCAAAAGTATTTGTTTGCACTGCCCACTATCGGTTACTTCCAAATGTATTCAGTTGGCTAAACCAGCTAATTCAAACAATAAACAAGCAAACAATGAAGTAATTAAACCTTCACACGCTTTCATAAACGTCTCCACAGATGTCCAGTTGAAGGTGTTGCAGACATAGCTATGAGATTGTGCTGTTTTTACTCTTTGTCCTGTCTTCCTTTGTTTCCGCAGGTCTTCCTATTCCCTTTTCCTTCCCTCCACCTTGCACTGTGTCCCGTGGCTCTTTTTATTGCCGGGGTTGCCCTCTCTCCCTCTCACAAACCTTGGCCTCCTGCTGCTCCTCTTCCTCCTGCATTCTAATGTAGTCCTGGGTTAATCTCCTCCTACACCCACCCACCTCCCTTCAAGGCAAATTCATACCTAGCCACGCTGACCGCATTGCTTGACGTAAATGATGTAATTTCAACCAGAAAACGTTTCGACGCAGCCGGCGTCGACACATTTTTCAGTTGAAATTACGTCATTTGTTGACAGTGACGCTCTCACGTGACGAAGCATGAATGCATCCTTTACTCCTACTACTTACCTCCTCCTTGCAAGCCTCTTCCTTCCTGTAATCTCCACTGCTCTTAGCTGACAAGCAATGTTTTCCCCAACATTTGCCAACATCAATGTTGGAGGGTTGGTTGCGCAGGTAACATCATGACAATGTTGGGAGAACATTGCCCGTCAGTCAGGCAGTTTTCCTATCATAATTCCTTATCAATAAACTCTCCTATAATCTTACTCTGATCCCTTAAAGCCTTTAACCTTGGTGAGCAGACATTGATGATGATCAGGGTTCATATTGCTGCGTTTTCAAGCCAATTCACACACAGTGCTGTATACTGTAAATATAAGGTCTTTGATTCAATGCAGTGAATGTACTGTAGGTCTAGCTTTCTTAAATAAGTGATTTGGGAAACTGTAGGTGGCTTTGGCTGTTGGTAATCTTGACCTTCCATTTGTTAAAATTCTGATTAGTTCACGCACTGTAAGGTGATGCAACTAACTCTGACAATAGTTTACATATTAGAGCTTGCAGTTACAATACACAGATTCATTATTTGTTTCCGAGAGACTGGATTACAACTGCTGAGAATTGAACCTACGATCTTACACTTTAGTCTTGTGGCATTGTTACTAGTCTGTATTGACACATCCTATTGTTTTCCTGAAGAAGTAAAGTTTAGCTGTTGATTACTCACCCATAACTTTATTAATCTTAATCAGTGTTGTTGGGGAAATTACTTTCAAAGTGAACTATATTACATATTACTTCAAATTAAGTATTGGGTTACAATATACGATGTTGTGCCAAGTAATGCATTATTACTCTTGCAATACTTTTACATAACACTAATGAAGTGCAAAAGGATTAGACATACAGTAATATTAAATTGAAGAGGGTAAGCTAAATGGAATAGAGAAGAATGCTACAATAATTTCAATGTCATGATGAAACTGATACTGTAATAATGTTACTGTAATAATACCCAATTTATAATGTGTTTATATTTCTGTGTTACTCGTGAAATTAATTAATTAATTAATTTCCCACACGGAATCCATAACATTACTGGATGAAAAATATCATATATAATATAATAGGCACTGTAAAGTTATTCACACATTGGCCACCTTTATTGAGAAGATCTGTTTGTTGTCTTTTCCCACTAGATTAATGTTACAGATACAGTGCATAATGCTCGTTGGAGAAGTGTCTAATGCATATGAGACTAGTCCATACTAGACCAATATTTTTCTTGTGACGATTATAAAGATAACTATTTCTATTAGTGAAAAACCTACAGTAAACTGGCCACTGTCTTGCGTTGCCTAAAAAGTTCACCTATAAACTGATGCACACAAATAATGTTGGTGTGAGAGATTCACGGAAAGAATAATAATTTTCACATACAGGTATTAATATCAACTATACACTACAGTGAGGCATTGTCTCTACAAGGAAACAAAATAGTCATTAAAGGGATATTTCACTTTCCAAAAACAATTGGGTCATTTTATCGTCTACTCAGGCTTTTGGGAGCACATCAGACAGTTTTTAAATTGCTAGATTCAGTATTTAGATATTTGATATTCATTTTATCAGGCACGCCCCCTTCCTATACAAACCCATTGTAACTGGAAACTCTCTGGGGGGCACTTTGAGAACCAACCAAGGAGTTTTGGTTCATAGTTCATGTTACAGAAGTCTGACGCCTTCATTCACACTCCAGCAGTGAAGAGTTATGTAAAATAATACAAGCTTGAGAGTGGGCTAAATTTACAGAATTAAAATATACAGAAATCAACAACAAAGTACATTGCCAGTGGGTTTACAGGTGTCAGTGCAAGTGGGGAAATTACCTGCATGTGTTTCTTATGCAATATGTTACCCCCCCAACACCGGTCTGAACAGAGTGGAGCGCATCTTTCTGTCAGATGAGTGAAAATCCAAACAAAGTGCCCATTGGTGCAAGGGTGATAAAATTAATAGCAAAATACCCCAAAAGTTACCACGGCACTCTTGTGGAAAATGTTAAAAAGCCTTTATTGTAAATTGGCTACTGGATGGCAAAGGTTAAAAGCACCAACGCGTTGCGGCAAAAGTCTTCATCAGGGTCTGAACACGCTTTACATTTTGGATATAGCCAACCGTTTTTGTAAGCAATTGCCATGTTGATAGCTTGCTCTAGAGTTTGTTTGTAGTTTTATATATAGATCCTTAGTAGTAGCAATGAAGTTCATTAAAATAAATTGAATCAGGGCAAATGAAATCAATGAAATCTGCTCACCAAGTGCACTGCAAATCCCTTCTCCCTAACTCCCTCTACTTACCTTCCCCTTCCAACAATTTTAAATGTAATGCACATTGTCTTTTAAAACACCAAAAAGCACATCAAACATTACTGTTATGATCTTAGAATATCACAATTAACAAAAATGAAAGAAAATACACATACAGTAGGTAGGAAATTACAGGCAGATGATTGTGCTTTTACCAACACCAACATATTTGCTTACTGTGTGGCAGATTGACCAGGAGGACTAAAGTTTGTCTTTGTTTTTAATGCGCTGTTGTTTGCAGGGAGAGAGGGGCAAGAAAGGCAACAGGGGAACAAAAGGGGATAAGGGAGACCAAGGAGCACCTGGATTAGATGCCCCCTGTCCGTTGGTATGTCTGTAGTACAATGTGTAACCAGGAGGCAGAGGGAAGGAGCACAACCTTAGAATACAACATAGCTACGAAGAACTTCAATTCCCAGAAGTTTCGTATTCTGAGGCTGACTTCCTTTTGCCTCTGGTGTGAAATGGTTCTAATAAATCCTCAAACAAGCGTTAGGGTTTGGTCTAAGTGTCCACTTTGGTGTGGGAGGGGTAATTCTAATTGGATGGTTTTGGGCCTTCGTAAAAAAAAAAAAAAAAAAAGCTTGTTCTCTGCAAAAGAGAAATAGTCTACCGATATGAAATGATTCATCAAATGAAAGATGGTTTGGTGAACTACACTCAGTGGACCACAGGCCATAACTCTGCTTGAGGGATATTTTCTTTCCAGGGATGAGACGGACAGGAACCAGGCAACCGCTGTTGATGAGTAGCAACAGATGTCAAAGTTATTAGCTGCACTGTCATTGAGATTCAACATCCCTCCAGCAGCCCTGCTGTCTTGTGCTCCCTCTTCAAGCGGACATGACAGGCTGAGCACAAATGGAAAATGTCCAGTGATGACAATCCGTGACCTCGCCCTCTCATTTCTGCAAATCTTGACTACCCCACCCGCCCATCTCGAATGTGTATACAATCAAAAGTTGAATCAGTTTGCTGATGATCGGGGTCCAGCTTTCTACAAAATCAGCATGCCGTCTCGGACAAAGAACTGAGACTCCATCACCAGTCGCATTACGGCAGACATTTGCCAAAGAAACAATATTCTGTCGTCAGTGTCTACGCCCAAACAATTTATAGACCTGGCCCTATGCTATCTCATCTCTGCGAGCCCGGTTCCTGTCAGTCCGAGGTGTCCTGCATGCTTAGGCACACCTGTTTCCAGAGTTACCTCCAGAGAACCTGCACATCTGCCCGCCAACAACCAGCGGGAGGGGGGGCGGGGGACACACTCCCCTGCTGTAAGAGAGGTGCAAAGCAACAGATGTTTAAATGGTTGATTTCACAAACAGGGTTTCCGAGGCTTTAAAGGAGAGAAGGGTGAACCGGGCCTGCCAGGCCTGGACGGGCTGGATGCCCCTTGTGCTGTGGTATGGTGCTCTCTCTCCCCTCCCTTTCCCTGCATGCATTTAGCTCTCTCTAACCACACCCGTAACTACTATCTCTTAAATGCTACTCTGTAGGGTTCTGCTAGAAACTTGCATGTCGGTATGGGAATTAAAATAAACTCACTGTTAATAATTTGTTTAACTGGCCCAGTATCACTACAGTTTTAGGCACCTGCTGTCTGTATTACTACTACTACTAAAAATGTCTATTTAACCACCTAAGTAGAAATATGCATATTATTATAACCAAAGTAACCATCACTATTTGACGATAACGTACAACTCACAACTTAATATACAAGGATCATTGCTAACCAGTCTGCATAAAATTTGCATGATGATTTGTGTGTGTGACTTAGACTACCAGTAACAGAACTAGAACCAGCCTGCTCTAAAAACTTAAAAACCAATAACTTCACATAGACAAAGAAACATACTTAAATACTGAACCTATCTTTCCTCTACCATCTCTTGCATGGGGCACCAATTTTCCAGCCTTTTCCTACTTATTGAGGCAACAGACTACCCTGAGTTGTGAAGAGTAGGTATGGGGGAGATTCGTTAAAGTAGGGTGAGGTCCTCTCACAGGCCTGGATAACATCAGTAGAGGAGAATTCATTCTGAGACCTATTGTCTAGACTCTAGAAGATTATTGGAAATGTTTCTCAGGTACTGAAAGGGTCCATGGGTCCACACAGTTTCATGAGCAGTGCTGTAGGTGAAACAAGTCGATGTGTTTCGTTATTGAATTCCATTATAAACCTTTCTCTCACATGCATCTGCTATAACCTGAAAATATAGTCAGAAATCCACCTGCAACGTACGGCATACTAATTTAGACTGAAATGTATTTTGTCTGGTGTAGCGAGTTGCTTTTGTATGTGTATGAGGGCTTATGCTTGCATGATTTCATTGTTATACTCTTCGGCATAGTATCTCTATTCTCACACGTCGTCTGTCTTTCTCCAGGGTGATGATGGCTTACCTGTACCAGGGTGCTGGAATAAAGTAAGTTTGCAGGTTTGAAGTGGTTGAAGCTGTGCTTTTGTGTTTGCATGTTTTTTTGTGACATTAAGCCATTAAGCTGATCTACTGTACAAGCTAACAACGCATCACAGCGCCATGCGTTGATCGGCTGTAGATCGGCTCGTTTCAGTGCGCAACACCCGTGCGCACTGAATTATAAAGAGAGACGAGATCGCACCACATATAACTTAACATCGTGCTAAATCGCCTGTTAATGTCACCGTAGACATGGTTTGGACTAATGTGTTATGTTTTGCCTTTTGCTCTTCTCCTTGCAGTGACCATAACTTCGGAATGGCTTGAGTGATTGTACATAGAATATTTATTTTTGTACTTCTTATCTGCTCTGTTATACTGTTGAAAAAAAAAAAAAAGATGGAAAATCATAAAGATGTGGCAGGATTTTTGTACAGATTGTTTATTTTTAATACGTATGATCATGTTCATGTACTGGATTTTATATCTATGCATTATTTTGATATGTTTGGACAACGAATAATTATAATGTGGCTGCATATGCATGATATTTGTGCATAATGTGAAGTGGATATTGCCTATTAACTTATTGTATCATGTTGTTTTGTTCTGTTGTAATAGACCATGCTGCACTGATGTGTGGGGCTGGAAAGATGAAGTGTTAGCCTTTTAAATTCTTAGTTGAACTCTCCTCTTTGTGATTAGATGTTAAACATAAATGTTGACAAGCACTGCAAGTACAGTATTTTACAAAGTACTGGCCTGGGGTTACTTCTTTGTACACAATTAACAGTGGCAGACAGCACTGTTTTAAGTCTGCACTTTGTTTTGTGGTTGTGTGCGCATACTGAAACATTGGAGCCATACATTAAAGATCCAAAGCTTTTATTATAATAAGTGCTGTCCTTACAAGTAATATTTTGGGCTTTAGACATTGGAGTTTGTTGACTGGTTGGATATAGCCACATTATTATCTGCTTGAAGGTGGTCATAAACATTTACCTTTGCACATCTTGAACTTATCAGTGACCGTAAGATATGCAGTGATATTTTTTATGCTAAAGTCAAAAAGTGTGCTTATAGCGTTCCAGAAAATACTCATTCAACAAAAAGAAAAATAGTTGATGTTGAAACATAATTGATGTAGACTATTGGGGGACAGCCTTATATACCGTTTAATTTGTATTTGATATTTAACACAATTATCTAAAAGTAGAGTATTCCAAACAATCAGATTTGCATTAGCATCTCCAATCTAAACATTTGTATCATTGGAAGAGGGTTTCAACCGACATTGCCTTACAATTTAGAGCTTTGAATCCAAGGTGTGAAAGAAACTGAAACATAAGTGTTTAGTTGTACAGCCAAAAAGCAACATCTTTAAAAATGTTGCTTCTTATCAAGAATGATTGATGATCCTTCTGGTCTCAATTTGTTCAAGTTAATTGTAAATAATTTATATTTGCCCTGTGTAAAGGGCAGCCAACCTCTTGCTTTTTGACTATCAGGCTGTCTTTAACTATAGTGTTTGGAATTTGTTTTTATTGTTTGTTTGTTTTTTGTTGTTTTTTTCTAATCTGTGGCACAGTATACAACTCATAAAGCTTTTTGTTGGATGACTGCATTATTGCTGCTCACCCTTAAGGCATGCTGCTGCAACAGACACAATGCCTCATTGCCCATGAATGCCTCATCCATTTATATTGATATGAAGAAAGCTCTAAGCTTATTTGGACAATGAAGATCTGTTAATTAAGAACTACCGACAAATCTGATCCACTGCCTTTTTTAAATATGGAATAGCTATGTTCTTTAAGCTAATCTCATTAACTATGTTAAAACTCAATCAGTGTTGAAGAAATGGATGGGGGGGCCCAGAGTGGAACTTAATCCATTGTTTGCTGCTCTTTGTAAAAAGCTATGTTTGTATATTGCTCTGCCTGGAATTGTTCTTGCCACAAGAGATTGTCAGATCCTTGCCTTCAATAAACTATTCATCAGGTCCCTTTACAGTACAGTACCTCATGCTAACGTATGTCTTAGTCACTACTAGTTGGCATTTATTGTGTTGTAAGATTGATCATGAATACACATGGATTTGTCCAAACATGTCTGAAATGTTAATATGTTGATTGTGTTCAAAATGACAATCAGAATTAAATATTCATTTCTAGATTGTTTCTCTAAAGCATTGATTTATACTCACCTCAATGAGAAGGAAAGGATATGTTCAGTAAATGTGTCATAAAAATGCCTTTTCTTAATGATAGAATTTGTTTATAATTTGTTATGACTGAATAATACGACCATTTTTATTCTCATTTATATTTTTCTTTTGGTAATGCAATGGAATTACAGTAGAGCACTAATATCTGGAGCTAATTAACTTGGTGGTTGTTTTGTTAATTAACTCTAATCTCTTCAATTTCAAGTTGTGTGCCTCATTGCATGAATTGAATGAGTTTGTTGAGGTGAGTGTTTTCAACTTCTCTTATTTACCTCTGCCAACAGAGTTGGATGGGGGTTGTGTTTGTTAGTCTACAAACTTTATCAAAAAGGCACATATATTCCAAATGGATTCATGTTACACCACAAACCACATCGGGTATGATCCCTGTCTTGTCTTGCTTGTCTCTCCTCTCTTTCTGCCCTTGGTTTCCTGTCTGTCTGCACTGGTGTATCTGAAATAAAACACCAAAATGCCCAAAAGATTAATACAAAAAAAAAAACTCAACTAAACTTTGAGGAAATGTTTGTCATGGGGCAAGGAAGAATACCAATTGGTGGCCGACCTCCCTGGGCCACGAGGGCATTGTGGGGTATCATTGGACCCTGTCGACCTCCCGGACCTCGCCCATTTAAATTTTTCCGAGACAACACCTGAACTGTCTGCGCAATTACAGGGCATTCATACAGTTCCTACCTGTACACTGCTCAGCTCACAGTAAACACACACAAGATAAATTGATATTCATGTGGTTTGGTATGTATGATGCCTTTTTGTGCAACCTCAGTACTGATTAAGTCACATTTTATTCCTGTATCTTAACTGACAAAGATGCACTGAAGAATAACAATTGTATGTTTCACAGGGTCAACATCCTTTCCAACTGGCCAAGAAGTAGAGGTACCAGAGGTCTTCTTGATTTTAACATACAGTACAGCACCTGCAGAGTGGAAACTTGAAGGCATTTTGGATATATCTTTGAGTTTTACCCATACCTGGATCTTCCAGGAGGCTGGACCACAGGGCCAGTAACGTTGGGAGGCTCCAGTGGCAGCAGCGAGCAGAACGACTTCAATAAGGCTAGAAATAGAGGATGTTTGCCATGCGTTTCAGTTCTTTGATGAAGGCTCCTCGGATCACTGTCACAAGGAGATGCATTTGTTTGTGTCTTCACTTCCTGCATTGATCTCTCGATCATTGACTATGTGAAAACTTGGCATGAAGACTTTTTCCTGTTTTATCTGACACCATATTAAAAGTAACTGTGATTGAGAATTCAGAGCAGCTCACAGGACAGATAGATGCCATCTCTCCACGTTCATGTGTTTCCAACACAGGCCAAAAACCAAGGGAAACACTATTTTGATGATTCCTTGTTGACATGATCAAACTCACTGCCTTTTCAAATACCCTTTAGCCTGCAGCTATTCAATTCTGCTTGAGTATGTAACCTGCTGCTAAAGTAAAGACTTTGACACCTGCCATATAATATTATATGAAGGTGTATGTTTGTATACATCCCTGGCCACAAATAGCATTTTTATTTACATTCTTTATTCAGGTGTTGGAGGACACCAGAAATCAATGCTGTAATTGTAAGTATTGTACAATATCAAAGAAATAACTTTACTATGTGCATAAACTATGTTAACTTTCATAACAAATTGTATCACAAACATAGCATCCAAATTGGGCAGTATTCATAATTGTTAGACTTTAGAAGACTAATGTATCCAAAATAAGTACAGTGCACGCACAGCAATATAACTGTGATGACTGCAGATCATAGCTGCCATAATTTGGATCTTGTATCCAAAACATTTGAATTTTTATAATGGTAGCCCTTTCACACTCCTTCAGTTGGCATTTTCATTATTCATTTGGCCTTGTACCTTTAGATGTGATGAATAATACATATTAATATACATATTGGACATTTTGATTCAAAATAACTGGGCAGCAGATTTGCCTTTAAAATGATTTACTATTTCTTTATTAAGTTTTGTGTGAAAACAGAATATATTGAATGGCCTATTACATACAGTATGTACATCAGCCATATGTTTCAAAGTAACTTTCCTGTTTCATTGAAATCCAATGAACAGAAGCATTCCTTATGCCATTTTGACATCTGTTTTATCAACAGATGTGAGTCAATATAGCATTTCTTTATTTTATTTCGTTTAAAATCTTCCAGGAGTCATTTTTGTATGGGCGGTGGATTGATTAGGGGTAGAGTGGTTGGTTCAAATGTACTTTACCTTTTCAAAACACACCATACAGTATTTTGTGTATGAAATAACATTTTTAACGTGTGGAAATGAAGATTCTCCAGCAGGCTTGATGACAAAATGCTATGATCAAAACCTTGCTTCCTGGCTCGGTGATTCAGTCAAAAGCTTTTAGATATAGTTTTGGGATTTAACCGTGCCCTTGTTTTAAGAGTTTTGGAAGATAGCTGTTTTCACGAGAATGAGACCATGCTGAACATGATGCAGTTATACAACTGTACAGTAGCAAGCAATATCAAACAAAAAGATAGCGTTAGCCTCATAGCATAATTGCCTGAGTCATATTTTTAAAGTTTCCAGGAAAGAAGAAACAAAACATCACTTTCTGCCTAAGTCATCTAGTTGACTTAGGCAAGCATGAGTAAAAAACTCATTTTGCGGAAGTCATATGTTTATCTGCCTTTATTTATATCTGCTTAACTCTACTCTCCTAACACTGCTGCTTCACCCTGCCTTATTGCCAATGTTCACTATCATAATGCTTGTTACATTCAAAAAACATTTCCAGCCCAAGTCAAAAGGTTGGCTTAAAAGCGCTTTCTGCCTAAGTCATTTTGGAATGTAACAAGCATTCTGATTGGCTGAGGACATAGGCAATAAGGCACAATGAGGCAGCAGTGTTAGGAGAGTAGAGCAGAAATGTGAATTTGGCCAACAAAAATATGCTATGAGGCTAACGATATTGATAAACGGAAAAATTGTTCACTCTTTGAGTTCATATGCACGCTGAATCAGAATTTGACTCTTATAGGGGTCTTTAATATGTCCGTACACGGACAAATGTGTCCGTGGCAAAGACTTGGTATTGTCCCTGGCAAATTTTAGATTTTATTTTTTACACACCATTGTAATGTTCTTATTTTGATCATAAGACCCAATTACTGAATGTCAAGTGTCCAGGTTTTCTACAGAATATGTATGACACTTATTTACTATGACACTATGGCATATTAAGAGTCCCAACTAGTACTGGTGGTTCTCAAATGTTTTATTTGCAAGGACCCCCATAACTCTGAGAGTGTACAAATGGAACCAAATGGACCCTTCCATTTGGTTCACTCTCAGAGTTACAGACCTGAACATTTGAACACTCTCAGAGTTACAGACCTGTTATGGTCATTCAGGGCTAGTGTTTTTGGTAATAGTATTGTTGCACTCATTGCACTCAATGTCCGTGGCAAAAATGGAATTTTGTAAAAAAATGTCCACCACAAGCCAGCATGGCGATGACCCCTATTGTCAATATACAATAATTTGTTGTTGGTTTTGCCTGATGGTGTAATCCCTGAAAGTGTTTTTTGGCATTTTTCATTTATTTTTGCACAATGGTGGAGGTAACCTAAACTTTAATTTGAATGGTTATGGACATTGTTAGGAGTATTTTTTTGCTTCATACTGTACATTTCCCTCTTGGCAAAACAATTTCTGTGTCTTGAACATATAGATTACTTATTGCTAATTCAGTATGCCAGTATACTGTACTCTTCATGTAATATACTGTAACTAAGATATGCATCAAGATAGTTTGATGCATGAAATCAGCTTACAGGATATGGCATTTTATTGTTTTATCTATGCACATAATGGCTTTTGGGCCCTATACTGTAAATATATGTAGATTTATTTGTATCATATATCAAATTGCTTAATTCTAATGTAAGGACATTCAAGTAACAGTGTAATCAACCACCTATAATGGCGTGTTGATTCAGATTCTCACTAGTAACTATTTTAGCCACCACAGTTGCTTTAACCACTTTACCTTAAACCTGACTTTTTTCTCCCTGTAAAATTTTGTGAACATTTTTGGTAAATGTTGAGAAAATGTAGAAAGAAATGAGGGTGCAAGCATGGTATAATAGTCAGAGAGACCACCTCATAAACCTGAGGCCATGCACAGGTTAGATCCCCATAAAGCTTTGTGCAAGTGACTAATCTGACCTCTGGAGAATTGTGAGCTGAATGCTAGAATATAAGATTATTATGATGGAAGAGCAGTCCGGTGCCCAAGGGAGATTAACAAACATTCAAGAAGTAATCATAATATATGAGTATTTTAACATTGATATCAAGCCCTCAAAGCAATTGTAGATGCAATGTTTCACATTTTATATGAAGAGCACACAGGTTTTTGGAGTAATCAAAGAATCGCCCAACATTTGATCAGCATTACAGATATGTTTATGATGGTCTGTGCTGTATATATTATTCTTCACTATGCTTGAAGCATTGGTCATAAGGTACAGAAAATACATTATAAGGACATTATAATTCAAAACAATTAAGGATCTTTGCTAGAATATACATTATGACACAAGAATGGAATATGTCATATTTAGATACGTACCACAATGCAGATCTGTAGTACAAACAAATCCAAGAAACATGCGATATACATTATATGCTTTACAGATGCATATATACAGTATATATGTTTGTGTGTGTGTGTGTATATATATAAGTATGTATATAAAATGATGCTTATAATGTGGTGATGGTACTGTACCTCACACTGTACTTCAAGTAAAGTGTTGTTTCAATTTAGCATTAGGTGAATGTACAATATCTTCTTTAGACCCTCATTATTTGCATGTACATCAGGAAATGAAATCTGCAGAAACATTTTAAGTAGTCTACTGTGACCTATTTACCTTGTACTATTTTAATAGGTTCATACTAGAAGATCAAGATGTATATTATCATGAAACCATTTTGTGTGAAAATCTGTATATTTAACCAAATACTACTGTAAAATAGCTGAAAATGGATAAAAGGGCATTTTTATCAGTGCATTTGATGTTAGAACGATGTGCATGCTGATATTATTAGAAGCACTTTGTTAACTTTATTAGCAACATCAATGTAACCTGATTTTTTTTGTGCATTTCAATAACACAAACTGTGGTATTTTTATATGCTATTTATGCACATATATTAGGAGATCTGTCAGTTGAGTGACCATTACCATTTTCCTCTACTGTCAGATTTCTGGTATAGTGCTATTGGAACATTGAATTGAGATGTAAGTTTATTTCCCCAGATTCAATGTGAGTTTGTGGGCCTATCAGCAATTGACATTAAATGCAATCCACAATTTAGTATATATTTAGTAACTTTGAGAGTGGTGTCAGAAATTAATGTTTATAGACTAAATGATGATGTTTTTATTTTCCAAAATTTGTTTTTACCTTTTTATAATCCATAAAACGGCAGCTTTTGTCACTGATAGCCAAAGACAGGTTCACTGTTCAAGACAAGTGAATCTTGATTATTGTCAATGATTCAAAATAAAGAATTACAATTACATCTGCCTGGAACTCATAATGTTTGATGAAAGTCAATTGCGCCCTGCCTTCAGTGGTGCAAAGTAACAAAGTAAAAATGTTCACTGAAGTATTTCCAATTTTCAATACTCTTACTTCTACCCTACATCTCAGTCTCAGAGGCAAATATTGTACTTTTTACTCCACTACAATTATTTGAAAACTTTAGTTACTAGTTACTTTGTAGATTTCGATTATTATTTTAAAAAAATACATTAACCACTTCAGCCCTATACTTTGGCTATTTGAAAATAGCCGATCTACAAGCTCACAACATGTTGCTTTTGCTATTTTCAAATGATTTTTATACATTTTAAAACTGAAATGGGACATCCTGCATAATGAGTACTTTTACTTTTGGTACCTTATTTTGATGGCAATACTTTTATACTTTACCCAAGTACGTTTTGAATTGATTGATTGATTGAATACTGTATTAACAGTTTGCAGAATAAAAAGGCACGGTGGCACAGATTTGACTTGTAACAGAGTATTTCTACATTGCAGTATTGATACTTGTACTTAAGTAACAAATGTGAGTACTTCTTCCATCACTATACCTGCCCTGTTGATGAAGTCTGATTTAAGTCAATGCGTCTCAGGTGTGGTTGATGTAAACCCCTCTGCCACCACCAGGGGTAGCTGTTCTCTCACTGATACATAGACTATACTGTAGCCCACACAACCAACTGTACAGACACAGTACACTTCTCGTCACTTAATTTCAAACGGAGGACAAGCTTTCAGAGACAGATGTCACATACTGCTGGCCCTAATCCCTGAGCCTTTTGTTATTGCGTTTTTTAGCAGCACTTCACCGATTCACCTGAGGACAACACAAGAACAGTAGTAGTCAGTTGTCCACAGAATCTAACTGCTGCTTGAATGTCATCCTGGGCAACACAGTAAGTATATCTAATCACCAACGATTATTTCAGTGGATACAGGATAGGTGGGCACTATAGGGACATCTGGGCACCTCGATGTAAAATTGGCTATTTTGTCTAAAATGTAAAAAAATAAAATAAAATGGTAGGCCTATTAAAGTATACATGATGTGAACATGCACGGTACATCATTATCAGACTTGATTTTATCCTTCAACTTCTTGTTTATGCCCCAGAATGACTGGACATACTACAGATTTTGTAGCTATTTGTAGCAATTGTAGAAATATTAGACCTTAATTGTCGAATGTTTCGAATCATGTATACTTTACATTACTTAAGACAATTTTTTAAATATATATATATATATATATATATATATATATATATATATATATATATATATATATATATAAATATTTAACATTTTGGACAAAATAGACAATTTTACATCGAGGTGCCCAAATGTCCCTAGTGCCCACCTATTTTGTTACCAGGTGATAAAAATGTGAACTTGGGACAAATGTATCCAGTTCACAAAATAACGCCTTTTTTCGGGCATTCTTCATTTGATTTTTAAGTCCTCACTGTATTGCATATTTTAATGTTGTTTTATGCTTTTGCTTTTATTTTATTTTATTTTTATTTTTATTTTTATTTTTATTTTTATTTTTATTTTTATTTTTATTTTTATTTTTATTTTTATTTTTATTTTTATTTTTATTTTTATTTTTATTTTTATTTTTATTTTTATTTTTATTTTTATTTTTATTTTTTTATTTTTTTATTTTTTTATTTTTTTATTTTTTTATTTATTTATTTATTTATTTATTTATTTATTTATTTATTTATTTATTTATTTATTTATTTATTTATTTATTTTTTAAAATTTTTTGCTTTATTGTTAAATTGGTTGCAACTGTAATTGTATTCTTGCTCTGTAAAGCACTTTGAGCTCATGTCATGAAAGGTGCTATACAAATAAAGTTTATTATTATTATTATTTAGTTAACCTATATTTTCCGTCATTAGTTTGTTTATAAAGGTGGTGTGTGCTGTGATGGAAGAAGTACTCACATGTTTTACTTAAGTAAAAGTATCAATACTGCAATGTAGACATACTCTATTACAAGTACAGTAGTAGTCCTGTATTCACATAATAACTTATATCTGCAAAGTAACTACTGTATAGTAACTAAAGTTTTCAAATACTGTAATTGTAGTGGAGTAAAAGTACAATATTTGCCTCTGAGATGCAGTGTTGTATTGAAAATACTCCAGTAAAGCAAAGTACAGTACTTGAGTAAATGTACTTAGTTACTTTACACCACTGGGTGTGTGTAGCCAACTTAATGTCTTAAACCTTGCAGTCATTTCATATTATGGTTCTTTCTGTCAACGTGTTTGTCTTTCATTTTTCTACAGCAGTTTATAGCATGTGAGACAACCAGGAGAGTCAAGGAAG
Source organism: Gymnoscopelus braueri (assembly GCF_963280865.1). NCBI lineage: Eukaryota > Metazoa > Chordata > Actinopteri > Myctophiformes > Myctophidae > Gymnoscopelus > Gymnoscopelus braueri. The sequence goes on from NC_137619.1 coordinate 35,199,367, forward strand.
AGAGTGCAAGTTGTCTAAATAATCACAGAGATTTCTCAGACGTAATTACTTGACTTTGCTGGCCGTTCCTATGGTGGCCAGCCACCACCTAGCCATGGGCAACGGTTCAATAAAAGCCCCTAGGGCTGAAGAGAACAGCTGCCTGGTCTCCTCCACCTATAGGGACCCCCCAGGTTGGGATGCAGAGCCCCTCAGGTGAGCCCTTAACTATTTACAATACATATGGTGTACAGTAAAACATTTAAAAAAGCATGGATCCTTACTCTCTTTCAAAACCGCTCTAAAAGATCAGTTACAGGTGGCTGCAATTCGGAACTGGCCCCTGTAAAAAATGCAATCCTATCACCAGAAATGTAAATTCCCAATGTGCCTTGTACTCAGGCCGATTCTACAAATGTCAGTTTTCTGAAAAAAACGTATGTTGCTATATCGGTGGTTCTCAAACTTGTTTATGTCAAGGATCCCTGAAATGTACCCCCACAAGCAAAGATTTGAGTTAACATTTTTTGCTTTAAAAATATATATTCAAAGATTTTTTTTAAATAGCAGATCTGCAAGCGATTCTTTTTAAATAGCAGATCTACAAGCGATTTTTTAAAAATAGCCAAAGTGTAAAATAATGCTTTTTAGCTCAAATCTATAATGACACAGATGCTTTCCCGGCTCTAATGGGTTAACTCGTCTTATAATTCAGGCAGCGGATTGCCCACCTGGAGCAGGAGCTCGCTCGGCGGAACAGAGAGTTCTGCGCACAGGAGCACCAGCTGCAGCATCTCCAGAAGGAGCTGGAGGCCAAGGTCTGCCAGATCGACAAGCTCCAGGATGCCATCGGCTACAACCGCCCCAATCTTCTGGGCCGCTCGCCGCCACCGCCGCCCCGTGGCCGCCTGCAAAGCCACCGCCTGCTCAGTGTCATCAACCAGGGCCCCAGTCGCTTCCACAAGGCGGCGGTGGAGGTCCACCACAGGCTGAAAGCCAAGGATGGCGTGTCCGCTGAGCCCACGTCAGAGAACTTCTGCATTGGGTTGAGGAACGCGCACAAATCCATCGAGAGGGCTTGTGTCCGCAAAAACTCACAGTAAGTGAGCGGGGTCCCCCCCCCCCGGGGCTCTATAGAGCGTGCCAACGTGTCGTCACCACGGGGGGGCGTGGCATTGGGCAATGTTAAGTCAACCTGGTTTTTACCCCTCAAAGATGTCCGCCGCTACCAAAAGACACTTGTTGTTGCCCCCTTCAGGATTTTTGGCACGCTCTATACTACCTGTATGTCAGCTAGTATTTTCCTCTACACCAAATCTGTTAGGTGTGAGCTTGTAGATCAGCTATTTTTGCCAAATGTTTGCCCCAGAATAAGGACGCTAGCGGCTATATAGGGTTCAAGTGGTTAAAAGAGGTCATATAAGTAATGCTATGTTATGGTACACAATAAGATATGTACCCTACTGTATAGGTTAATGGCAGTCGAGAAGCACAGTAAATCCACAAAGCCTGGTTTATTTTTGATAGTATTATAATTGGACCAGGTTTGCCTCTCCCATGGGAAACAGTCATGGCAGGAACACGAGAGAGCTCTGTCAGGCCTTTGTAGCGTCAGCGCTTTTAGCAGATCTGAAAGCCTGTATTTGCATCAGAGGATAATAACAAGGAAACAAAAGGCGACAGGATCTAAACGCATGTGCTGGCTCATTATGGGCTTCAGTTACACAACCCATACTGCTTCCCCTGCCCACTACTCTCAGACCCATTCAGATATATCATCTGTGTGATGTGGTAATCAGGGGACTCGTAGGACGGACAAACACCCAGGGAAACACTCAGAGATATGGATTGGAGCTCAAATATGAAAGGTTTGGCCAGTCCTGTGACAGGCACAGGCGCAGGCACGTGCACACATACAGTAGGAGCCAATCAGTGCCCAAGTACCTGTCTGATCACCTTCATAGGAGAAAATGCCATTTTTATGCATGCATGATTTCTCTCATTTCTCTTTCTTGACGAACTGAACACCACAGTTGCTGTTTGCCATGCTCTCATTCAATACTAAGGCTTTTCTTTTGCCTGGTCCCTATTTTTTCCTCTCGTGATAAGTCTGGTTTTAGGAGGTTAGTTTTTCCATTGAGAAATGTAGACCCTGGTGTTGGGAAGGACACCGGGTTTGAATACCAGGTTGTACATAATATATAAAAGTTATGGATTGCATGGGGCCTTTAAAGGACCATACCAGCGTTCTGGCATGTTTTGTCCATTGCCCACAACTCATGGTATACTGGTTTGCTTGATCTCCGAGGAAACCATTGGAATTTCAGGAAAATCTACTTGCAGAGATTTGAAACTTACTTGAGATAGATAATGCAAGGCAGTAAAAGTAAGTACGCAGTTCTTTTTTGTCAAAGTTACAAGTTATGTTTTAATGCATTTTTAAACCCTATACACTTCGCTGTATGTCCAATAGCTTGTAGGTCTTCTTTCTCCGAATGTTCACTTTCAATTCATTTAGGCGACACCATAATATAAAATATGGTACCCTTGTTTACTAGCTAATTACTTACTAACTAATGAAGAGTTAATCAGATGCTTTGTTAATGTCATAATGACATAAAATCAGTGTTGCAGTAACGTTGATTTCCTGTTGCACCAGATCTTCAGAATTGGTGACTTTTTGGCACTGTTTGTCTGAATCTCTCTGCTTCATCTTCTCCAGTACCAAGAAACTCATCAATGACGCACTCATGAATAATGACTTTCTGAAGAAACTGGAGCCACAACATACTAGGGAGATGGTTGACAGTATGTATGAAAAAATCTACACCGAAGGCCAGCTTGTGATCCACGAGGGCGAGTCTGGAAACTACCTGTATGTGCTTGCAGGTCAGATCGACATAATACCTGTTTCTATTGCAGTCATTGCCATTTCTTGTTGATGGAAAAGCTTAGAATGTTGTTTGTATTAACGATTAACGTTAACCAATTCCACTTGATTTCAAGATGATGAACTTGATTTAGCCTATTTTTCTTGTATGAGCTTCTCATGCATGCACTGACAGCATGATACCTAAATATTAAATTTTATTTATTTATAGCATTTTGAGACTGTAATGGGTCTATTAAGATCTTATAATGTCTGTCTATGGTGGATTAGAACAATCAGTACTGAATACTTACAAAACAAGTTGATATGTTAACAGGGAATATGAGTATTATAGATAGTCAAATACATTTTTGATTGTGCAACAAATGCCTTAAATTTATTTAAATGCCTTAAATGTCTTTAAATGTTTTCAATATTGCAGAGGGTTTGCTGGAGGTGATACAGAATGGCAAGTTGTTAGGTCAGATGCGTCCAGGAACAGCGTTTGGAGAATTGGCCATACTGTACAACTGTAAAAGAACTGCAACTGTCAAAGGTGCAGAACCCATGTCTGTTGATGAACAAAATCAATCTATCGATCAAGCTTTATTTAATTCTCTGAAGACACACTGAGGGTTGACAACCTCTTTTCCAGTGGTTCCGAGATTACAAATTAAGTAAAACACAAAACAACATGAAAGACTCAAGGAAATTAAATTACTAAATAAATAGTGTTCAAAATCACATTGCATAAGTTCATCCACACAAGTACATCATTTAAAACGGGTGTGATTAAGATTAAGCAGAGTTGATATATCTGACTGAAACTGCCCCAGGGGAACAAAGGAATGGAACATACAGTGTAAAGTTATGCAGGGGCACAAAACTTAAAAGCGGTCTTTCCGAGGTGATAGCAAGGGAGAGCCAACCAACCTTGTTATAGAGGATGCAATGGTGGATACTGAAACTATCGGCAGTTATGAATCTGAGATTGATAAACTGAATCTAATGTTTTAAGTGTGTCTGCATTTCTGTAAATGATGTCCCCCCCCATCATCCAAAGCAGCCATATATGTTTTATATCACCCCATTGGGACACTATATTTATTCAACATTTCTTCTGATGCTCTCGTCCTTTAACAACCATATCCCTACATACGAGGTGTGTCAGAAAAGTAACAGGACTGTGGCAGCCACACTCATGACTCAATGCTAATTAAGTAACCGCTTATGTCACTGTGTTGTGAACATCTCACCACTATTCTGCTATAGTATTTGTTCACTTCTCTCACTCTGTGCTACTGTTCAAATGGAACCAAATAGAGACCCTTACCATTTTGTTCCATTTATTTTGTACACATTTAAATGAACACCATTATGATGTGCCGATAGCCATAGTGCTATGATAATGGTTTTGCTCTTTGTGCAGCTGTGTCCCAGTCTCATATCTGGGCTTTGGATCGGCGAACGTTCCAGACTATTATGATGAGAACGACCCAGGCCAGGCATGAAGAGTACTTCAGCTTCTTGCGCAGGTAGACCCTGATAGTCGTCCAAATAATGTGAAATTAAGTATTGCTTTCTATTCAGCCAAATCTGTGCTGGTCAGGTTTTGATTCAGTTTGGTTTAACATTTTACAGGTCAGCAGGTTCATACAAGGTTTGTTAATGTGTTACCATTAAACATAACGGTAAAATAAATTCTTACATTTTCCCTTTCACTTTCTCTCACATACCTCCTGTAGTAGCTCTGCAGAAAAAGGGTACAGGCTAGGGGTACATCTACCACATTGAGAAACACTGCATTAGGCCACAAACCCCCCATCTCATGTGATTTGTATCACTGACACTGAAACCTCAATTTACACTGTAAAATCCTCAGTGTACACTCAGAGTTACAGACCTGTAAGGGTCCATTTGGTTCCTAAACTATTAATTATTTACCTGGGGACCCTCAGGACCTCTGTGTGTCTCTGGACCGCAAGTTGAGAACCTGTGGTGTTTACAATGATACGGAACGTAGGTTAGTTTAGCACAGGACAGTAAATACTGTTACAAGTTCAAAGATGTAAGTGAATTACTGTAATTGCGTCTTTAACCTAAGGCATATCTTTTGCTTGTCCCAAAGTGTGACCATACTCAGAGGACTACCTGAGGAGAAACTGGCAAAGATCGTTGATTGTCTGGAAATTGTGAGTGTTTCCAAAAATGTGTTATTTTTCATATTTACTTTCCAATTTGGTACAGTATGTCCATTTGAATTGACAACACTGAAGTTACCCTCATGTTTTTCTAGGACTATTTTGATAAAGGGGAGTATATTATTCGAGAAGGTGAAGAGGGCAGCACTTTCTTTATTATAGCAAAAGGAGAGGTGAGATATCTGCATTATTTTTCTCATGGATAAGCATTAAGCAGTCTTATTGTTTTTCCTTCTTCTCATGGTTTTGAGATCTGATCTCAAAACCATGCATCGGGTATCACTTTTCAACCCTACGGTAGAAAATAAATTATTATTATATTATTTATGGTATTTGATATGTCTTTTGAAATAACTCCAGTATCTCTTCATGTATCTATATTCTATACTGAAATGGAAGACATTCTGTAATCAACACATGGTTTCGGGATTACAAGCAAGACGTGTTCAGGCAGACAACTCAATAATGTAATTAATTCCCTGTAATTCTATTTGGCATATCTCTTAATTGTACATTTTTCATGCTTACGAGGAATGAATAGAGACTGAGCCTTGATGCCAAACTAGGCTTCAGATATCTACTGTATGCTCAAATATGCTCAATGAAAATAATTAATTAAATCCAAGAGTTTTCTGGCTGAAATAATAGCTTTGTGAAATACTCTTATCCTTAGCATTTTTCAATGACTGAAGCTGTGAAATTTGCTATGATATTTGGTGCGTTCATTCTACAGGTGTCAGTCACTCAGTCCACAGAAGGCAGTAATGAGCCCCAGGAAATTAAAACATTGGGGGTAGGCGACTACTTTGGAGAGAAAGCCCTCATAAGGTAAAAACTCACACTTCTTAGACAGTGTTGTTGAGTTGTTTTTTAGACTGACAAAGACATTAGTATGCAGGGGAGCGGTGGTAATAGCATAATAACATTGCATTGCATGTAAATTAGGGTTGTTTTCAGTATTGCATTTGACTCAATGTTGTCCTTTGTCTCTATAGTGAGGATGTGCGTTCAGCCAACATACTCTGCACTGAGAATGACACACAGTGCTTGGTGGTGGATAGAGAGTGAGTAGTGCACTAGTATGAATACACAGTATACAGTAGATACTGTAACACACTCACAACAGATCTCAGTCAACATTTTATTTGCAAACACCCTTAACCCATTAAGACCTGAGGACGATTCTACAAATGCCTTCTAAATCGTGTCAAGGAGCCCCAAATTGATGGGGCTCCTTGACAATGTTCTAAATCCTAAGAGTTTTCTAAAAAATCACACCCAGTGTGAAGAGAGTGGTGCCTTTCATGAGTTCATTTCGTTAGTTACTTTTTACAGACTTTGATGACTTCAAAGTATTTTTACTCATTTTAAGTACTTTAAAATGTTTTTACTGATTTTTACGTGTTTTTACTCATTTTAACATCTTTTAAGTATTTTTTACTAATTTTAAGTATTTTTACTCATTTTAAGTATTTTTTACTCAGTGTAGGAAGTTTAAAATGTCTTTACTAATATTTAAGTATTTTTACTCATTTTAAGTATTTTTACTCATTTTAAGTATTTTTACTCAAAAGTGTGTGTTGTGTGTAAGTGTGTGTGTGTGTGTGCGTGTGTGTGTATAATTTGTGTAACTGGTTGCATCTTTGTGTTGCAATCAGCCGCAGCTGTTGAGGCTGTGCTCAAACATACAGAGAGGCTCATACGGACGGACGGACGGACACACAGACACACAGACACACACCAGGACAAAGTCACTCCTTGGAGTGGCTAGCACCACTCAAAAACGTATGATGCTATATATATATACTGTAGCTAAAATCTAAAATGACACCAGATGTTTTCCTGGCTTTAATGGGTTAAACATAGGCATGCCAGGCCGCAGTTGTAAATAATAATTTGTTCTTTAAAAAAAAAAATGCATTGATCTCCAGCGGATGGTGATCGAGCATGTTTGTACCGAAAGTCTTTTAGTCAATCTTTTTTTTTATTTTTTTTAAAAGATTTTTTTGGGGGCTTTTATGCCTTTATTGACAGGATAGTAGGCTGACAGGAAATGGGGAGAGAGATGGGGATCGACATGCAGCTAAGGCCGTCGGGATCGGAACTTGAACCCGCAACGCGCTGTCAGGCTACTTTGGAGCCTAGGTGCCCAGACCGTTACGCCAGCGGTCCCGGCCTCTTTGAATCATTCTTAAGAGTGGTGTTGTTGGTGGCACACTCTTGACTACCTGTGCCAACCACATGTCCGCTACAGATGGTGTGGTGAAGCTTTTACTATTTCACAGACGGCAAGAGGCACAGACATTAGCGTACAAAGAGAAGAGAAGGGGGGGGGGTGCACGAAGTGCTCACAATGGAAAGGGTCCATCACAGGGGTGTGGCGGGTCGCAAGATTCAGAGTTTGGTTTTATCCGAATTAAAAAGGGAGAGGATATGCAATGATTTAATATGATTCAATTGAAACATCTAACATCCTTATCTTTCTTTCAATCTTTTTTTTAAATTTTCTTTGTTTTTCTTCCTTTGATCACCATGCTATAACTGACCTTTCTTCTGGAGAGGCTACTTAGGAACACACACACACACACACACACACACAGACACACACGCACGCACGCACGCACGCACGCACGCACGCACGCACGCACGCACGCACGCACGCACGCACGCACGCACACACACACACACACACACACACACACACACACACACACACACACACACACACACACACACACACACACACACACACACACACACACACACACACACACACACACACACACACACACACACACACACACGCTCTCACTGAATTGGATGTTGCTTCCTTTCTCCAGTAACTTCAACCAGATGGTGGGCACCTATGAAGAACTTCAGACCTACCTGAAAGAATACGTTGAAGAGCTGTCCAGGTGTGATGAGAGGAGAAATGCTTTGTGAGTAAAGTAAAAACATATCTAAGTCACCTCAATCATTTCACCTCTAATGTACACACTCTGTAGAAGACACATTGGCAATCTACAGCATTAGCACCTGGAACGCCTGGTAAAGAGAGTGGCTTGCTATCGTGCTACTGTACATCGCTTCCAGGCTTCTTTACATGGCTTTAAGCGTTATAAAGTTACGATAATGATACTAGTAGCATACCATGAAATGAGGGTAATGCAGACAGCAGAATAGCTAAATAAAAGTGCACATGGCTAACAAGAATATGACAGCCTAATAAACATCCAAAATAGAGCTAAAATACTGTAGGCCCTATGTTGATGAGATTTTAATGTATGAATTGGGTGTATATCTAAAAGATATATAACGTGTATATCCAAGTGTGTATACTGTATGAAAACGTCAGCTGTTCAGCGCTGCTTCTGGTCAGGTCTACGTTAATTAACCACTTTCAAGCTGGTGCCCCTATTTTCGCCATGTCATTATAGTCCGAAACTCTTTAAATAAATTCAGATTTTCAAAAAGCTTATACATCGGCTATTTTCACTATTCATCGTACAATAAATAGTGAATAGTGGTTTAAAAAACAACAACAATTAGACCAATGTCATCTATACTGTATACAGTATGTATGTACTGTATTCATATACTGTATTGTTGTCTTCTCACAGGCCCCAGTCGCCGCAGATGGACCCAGCATATGCCCAGGAGATGAAGAGGCTGCGTGAGAGAACAGCTCTCCTGCTTCATCACCAGCCCTTCCAAGGCCTGGAAGTCATCGCCACGCTAGGTGTGGGTGGCTTTGGGAGAGTGGAGCTGGTAAGACATCATCTGCTGATTACTTACTGTAGCAAGAGCAAAGGAGTCGCAAACTATAACTATAAAACACAGCACAAATAGCAGGTATACAAGCTCAAGCTTGTAAATCGAGCTTTCCTCACAAATGGAGACATTTCTATCTGGATGGGAGATATTTCTTCAAATATGACGCCTCCTTCCGCAGGGCATGTGGTGGTCACTGAGCTACAGTAGAGTCACTAGACTGGAGCAAACCAACTGAGCATGTGTAGGATATTTTATATCTGCATATCTGACAAACTTTGCTTGAATAAACAAAGGAAGCATTGATTATATCCTATTTGACACCATTCTTTGATAGAAAAATTTACATGGTTGTAAACATCTTACACATCATTGCACTTTATGAAAAAGCAGATTGGCCATCCTTTGGTTGAGATGTATGTTTAAAGCTCTGCTTGGTTTGGTCCCTATTTATCTCTGTACATATTATCTTAACAGAAGTCAGGGACGCTACAACATCCTTGGCTGACTGTTCCACATGCTTGTACAGAGCTGGGGGAAAAAATGCCTTTAAACATGCTGCCCCCCTCTGTCTGGAACACCTCCCAGAAAAACTTACCGTAACCACTTGGGGAACAATAGCCAAAAATAGCAGATGGCTTGTAGATCAGCTATTTTTGGCGAAGAGATTTGGTGTAGGCATGAAAAGAATATCCAAGTACAGTTGTAACTCAAGTCCGTTTCTCTAAGAATATAGGGTTTAACGGGTCATTTTACTTTCAAACCTATTTGAGGTCATTTTAACGTCTACTCTGGCTTTTGTGAGCACCCCAGACAGTTTTAAGTTGCTTGATTCAGTTAGATATTTGATATTCATTTAATCAGACCCCTTCCTACACAAACCCATTGAAACTTCAAACTCCATTTTAACCATGTTAGATTCAATGAAAACACACGTCCTTGGTTCTGGTGAGTGGTGACTGATATTGGCCTTCTAATGTGTGAGGGGCCGTGATTTTTCAATGGCTTTTTTCATCTATAAAAAAAAAAAAAAAAATCTTTTTATAAAATGAAAAAATAAAATAAATGAAAAGACAGCACTGAACTCTGGGTTATGAAATTTGTGTTTGTATAATAATACAGACAATATCTCCTGACTGCATTTGTTCCTTGTTTCTCAGGTCAAACTGAAGGATGAGGACACCACCTTTGCTCTGAAGTGCATCAAGAAGAAGCACATTGTAGACACAAGACAGCAGGAGCACATCTACTCTGAGAAGAACATTCTTCAGCAGACCAACTCACAATTTATAGTCAGGTGTGTCTTAACTTAAGCCTAATTTATATTCCATAGAATGACTGTCACTTGCCTAAAAGCGACAGTCTACACATAGTTAGCTTGAAGATCTTTTCTTTTTAGAAAAGTGACAATTGTTGTGCAATGGAGTATAAATGCACTCACGCACTCACGCACGCACGGACGCACGCACGCACGCACGCACGCACGCACACGCACACGCACACGCACACACACACACACACACACACACACACACACACACACACACACACACACAATAGTGTAGTAATTCAGCAGAGTAAAACAGATTGACACATAGGCCTACACCTTTTATTCCAGTCTCTTAAGCGACTATGTATCTCTGTTATGTAAATCTTAAAATCTTTCCACTTTTTTGTTTTTAGTGCCTCAATCATTGCATGACAAATTTGCAAACTGTCTGTCCCATATTGACAGTTTGTCTCAAGGCTTTCCAGTCCTGGCCTGCTGGCCTGATAGCCTGAAGATAGGAGGGTTAGACAAGCCACTGTTATTGTCCAGTGTAACCACTGAAGTACTATACCTTGGGATCTGGATAGAAAGCCTACGGCATGTTATGGTGCATTAGGCTTACTGTAATATGCCACAATTATGCAAAGCGCTAAATCTACTCAAAATGTTGAAGAAAATGTAATAATTATTGTTGTGAAGTTGATCCTCTGGTATTTGTCTTGTTGGTCAGTTCAGAATTGTGCAATATGACACAATGATCATATTGTGCATGGCTCATTATCTGCAAATTTATGCTGAGAGAGCCCTTGAGTTATTTCCACAGAATGAATAAAAGAACAGCTCAGAAAGGGTCAGTTCCAATATTGTCTGGATCTGTTAGACATAAAAGAGAATTTAATTCATATTGTCTTTCAGTGGCAAATGAATAATTTATATTTTGGTGGCAATAACGAAGCAAAGTCACAAATCGAAAAACAAGAACAATTTTGTACCTTCTTTGTAGCCATGTAACCTCATAACATATTGTAAGTTAATATGAAATAATATTCTACTCAGACTTCTATCCACATTGCTTTAGATCAGAGCTTGTATAGAACCAAATAAGTCTAACCATTGAAAAGAAAATTATAACTTTGACGCAGTACCTTTAACAGATATGGCAAACCTAAGCTCAAATCACCTCTAGACTGAAAGTCAGGTCTAGATTAAATGACTCATGCAGTGCTGTCCTTGAAAAACAAGGTTACGATTGAGGTGTTTCTTCAATGAAGTGAAAAGGGAGGCCTCGCTACTCATGTTAGGTTTCCCAGTAGGGTTGCTAAGGAGCCTCTTTAGAGAATGTCTTTTTGTGATGGGTCCCACCATGGCAGGGTTTGACTTATCTGGCCTGTGGCATTCAAAGACAAAAGCCACAAGCAAACACTGCAATCAGCTGTCACTCAAGGGAAAAGTTCAGCTGCAAAGTGTTGTTCAATTTCTCTCACTAACACACACATTCTCAGTGAACAATTTTTACTGAGACTACTTTAAATTCATTTAGTTTTTAAGGAAGAATTAAAGAATGACGATTCATGCTGAGAAACCATAAGATGTTAATGCATTATAAAGGAGCATAGTTTGATAAATACTCTTTATACTTTATTACTCTTTATATAAATTTAGTTGGCTTTAAAGGTTTCACCTACTTTTTCAATGAGCATCTGAATTTTGATGCACTGCAGTGAAATATTCTCTTGACATTATTTCAGGTTATTCAGGACATTTCGGGATGAGAAGTTTGTCTACTTGCTGTTGGAAGTTTGTCTTGGTGGGGAGTTATGGAGTGTACTACGGGACATGTGAGTGTATACACAGAAAAATCACCAGCACTCATGGAAATGGCAGCATGATGCTGCGTTTCGACAGAGCCTTCCTCTGTGTAATGATCAATCAAACCAGGTGTGTCACTTTTAGCCCATTTAGATCAGAGGCCGATTCTAAAAACGGCTTCTAAATCTGAAAAACTTTAAATATTAATCAAAAATGTTAAACAAAATGATGTTGCTATATACTTTACGTAGCAACAACAACCCCAAAAGGGGTTCCCGGATTGAAACGTATAGTTATGTATAGGGGTTCCCAGTCTGAAGGGGTCCTGGGTGAAACAGTAAGCAGTAAGAGTAGACGAAATGTGAAAAAAGTATGAAATGTACGTGTGTGTGTGTGTGTGTGTGTGTGTGTGTGTGTGTGTGTGTGTGTGTGTGTGGGGGTGTGTGTGTGTGTGTGTGTGTATACACCCATTGCAATGGTTAAAAAAGTAAAATGCAAAGTCCAAGCATGGGTATTTTCCTAATCCAGTGGCTACATTACTGTATTTTTATTATCTTTTCACCAAGGAGTTTCTTCGATGAACCCACAGCTCGGTTCTGCACTGGCTGTGTCTTAGAGGCCTTTGATTACCTCCACTCCAGAGCAATTGTCTATAGGGACCTGAAACCTGAAAACCTAATGCTGGATTCTGAGGGTTACGTCAAAATGGTAATAAACATCTTGTTTATTATGCACTAAATAAGACTTACTTTGCAGTGCATGCATAATATTATTATTATTAGTTGAGCCACTAATGGGAAACTATTGTAAAGAGCCTGTGCGTTTGTCCGTACTGCATGTACAGTAATGTATGTCACACGCATGTACAGTAATGTATGTAACTCCAAACATGGCTCAGCTATGCATAATTCAAGGTTTCCTTGTTGTTATTATTATTATTATTATTTTAAATCATTATTATTATTACATATGATCCATTCTACAGGCCGACTTTGGCTTTGCTAAGAAGCTCGGCCTGGGGAAGAAGACATGGACATTCTGTGGGACTCCAGAGTATGTGGCACCAGAAGTCATCATGAATAAAGGCCATGACTTTGGAGCTGATTGCTGGTCCTTAGGCATACTCATCTTTGAGCTGCTGACTGGCAAGTGAGTCGTTATGGCAGAATGTATTTATTAAGTCGTGATAGATTCACATTTCAGAGTGCCCTACAGTATATAGGAGAAAACTAATGGTCTCCGCCAGGCCGAAGGCGTAGCCGAGAATATTTTTTCGTCCCCGTCCGTCCGTTCTTGTGTGTATTCGTCCATCCGTCTGTGTACAGCTAATCTCCGGCACCGTTGGACCGATCAGTGTGAACTGTGCACACACACTCCCTGGAGTGTAACATCTGCCTGTTATAGCGCGACAAATCGGTACACATTATCTCTGGGGTCATGTGATCAAGATGTATGAGTTTGATTTCTCAGATCCCGTTCCAAGTGGCTATGACCAAAGTTTGCGGGCCCTGGCAAGGCAACCCGGCCTGGCGGAGACCTGTGCTTAGAGGAGCACACTTTTCTAGTTTAACTATGGAGCCATAGAACATACGGCCAAGATACATTTAACTGAATCCTTCTTTTGTTTAAGAGGTTCTTGGTTAAAACTTCATTATGTGATACATTATCAATGTTCAATGTTTTTGTTTCTGTTTGGCAAGAGACTCATCATGTACTTCCTTCATCCCTATTTAGTGAAGGTATTCCTATTTGGAGTCTGTTTTTTAACGTTTTGAGTCAGCAGTAGTATGCATTGCCTATGTTGTCTATGCTCTCTTTGTTCCTCTTTCATTTTGTGGTCTCTTCCACCAGTCCCCCCTTTGTTGGCTCAGACCCAATGAAAATCTACACCATGGTCCTCCATGGCATTGAGAAGATAGACTTTCCCAAGAATGTAGGGAAGCGTCCAGATGACCTTATCAGGAGACTCTGCAAGTATGCACTCACTGTACAGTACAGCTGTGATTGGGCTAAGATACAGACGTGTACTCACAGCCCTGATTGTGATATTGTTTTTATGCAACAGTTCTAGTACAATTCTACAACAAACTTAATTATCAAGTAATGGGAGAAAACGGTTCCATCAACCAATACAGTTCCCTAAGTAGTCAGTCTCGGCTATGTGGGTACATAAATAACAAGAAAATGGCTAATTTGCATTTAGTCGCATGACCATGCTTCTCTGCGAAAATAACTAGTTTTCATGGCTGTCACTCAAACGAAAATAAATAATACTTTTTTAAATGAAGAAAATTGAGGCTTAACATGAATTAGCAAGCTAGTGGAATCATAATATGTTACAGTAATACAAAAATCCAGTGCTGTTATACCAGCACGGAAAATGCCTGTTGTTCAATAAAATTACTCAACCAGGACAAACTTTTGTTCAGTATACTGTGAATATGTAATGAGCTTGAGCTTTCTTTTGTTATCTGAAAGACAGTAGGGCATGAATACATACATACATTAAATGAATGCAATGCATGTATAATTATACATTACACATTTGAACAGTGTTTACTGTAGCATCTGCCTGCACATTGCTGATTAGGGCATCTGTGATTTTTCCTGTGTTAAAAGCCGGCAAGCAGCATCATTTAGAAATAATTGGCGGATGGTGGCCTTGTAGTGATGTTGCACACGTCAGTCATACAATTAGTGTCATATCAACTAGTATTCCCTGGCTCCATTTCAGGGGGTTGTGGCAGAGCTTTAGCTCCGCTAATGTTTTAAAGTAATTTAATTGTGTGTGTGTCCTGGTGAAATGACCAGGCTGGTTGTTTATTTTTATTGCTGTAACGTTAGATCCAGATGGTTATTAAAGACAGACATAACATCACCATACACATTACTCTCTCCCCTCAGGCTCAGCCCTGTGGACCGGCTTGGCAATAAAAAGAACGGCATCGTCGACATAAAAAAACACAAGTACGTTTACTCTCAATAATAGCTAATTTAACGTTTTATAGCACTTTTGTTTACACTTTTAGTTTACAAAAGTTTACATAATGCTTTCAGGAAATGATGAAAAAGGAAATATTATTTAAATAACTGAAGATCACGTTCTGCATGCACTACCTCAAAGAACACAATCTTCTTGCTGTCAGCTACTCAGGCCATTATTCTATTACGCCCCCACCATTTTCCTAAGTGTCACGTGGTAGCTGGCAGGGGACAGTACTTGCCACACATTGTCTGTTTAGCCAACATTGCGTAACAAGCAGCAGTTCCCACAGGGTAACAATTAGAATGCAGATTGAGGGTGAAACTTGCAGAAATCTGTCTGCCACTTCACTATGGCATGGTAGGAGACAAGAGACTGGGGAAAGAGAGTTGTCCGCTTCTTGATTTTAACATGGCCAGCATGTACTTCAGGAGAACAGTGTGGATTATGGCATGATTTAAAATAGAAAGCTAGGCATGCTTTTTTTCTTAGGCGACAAATTTCCTATTATATAATATGCCGTGTTTTGAGCATTAGTACGATATATATTTTTTGGACGATGTATAGTGTATTTTGTGGCAACAGGTTTTTTTTTGTTGCTTTATTTAACCAGGAGTAAAATTCCATTGAGATTAAAAATCTATTTTCCAAGGGAGTTGTGGGGCACAGTGTATAGCATTGCAAATTAAAACCCAAGCAACACAATAAAACTAGGAATTTATGAAATAACTATTTAAAGAATTAAAACATACTGTAGTACAGTAAGACACTTTTTTAACAACATAGGACAGACAGTATGTCATTTGTTTGATGGCATAGTGTAATAAGATGTTTTAACAAAATCCTATGAACGTCAATCAAATAAATCACCGCATATGGAGCCAGAGTGTGCAACCTTATCCCTGCTTTTTCAGTATCATGTCAATTTCATGTCAGTATCAAGGTTAGTCATAGTCAGTATCATGTCAGTATCATGTCGGCACGACAGCTTACAATACTGCAGAGGGTGAAAAAAGGTGGTGTTTCTTTACGTTTTGCCCTGTTTGATTAACCAAGTTTTTTTAGTTACATAGTTTGTCTAATTTTGGTAAATGTAGTCAGTGATATTGTGATATTTTGCAGATGGTTCCAGGGCTTCAACTGGGTGGGCCTGAGGCATCGGCAGCTGCTGTCTCCGCTGAAAAGAGAGGTGAAGCATTTACCAATACATTCATGTTACCCAACAATGAGCACTTTGATTGATTTTTGATTGATTGAATACTTTATTAACAAGTTGCAAACAGTACAGCGAGTACAATTACACAAGCAATGCTAAAAAGGATTACACAAAAAAGCCCTGAGGGCTTGTTTCAATTTGTGGTCCTCTCCTGTTTCCTGGACACAAAGAGTTGATTAAGTTTGAACAAGGTATAATGTGAATTAAGCAAACGTTGCACTCGTTAGCGTCCCTAACCTGGGGGGAACATGCAGTGAAAATATCAGATCTACAAGCACACAAAGCCGATCTACAAGCGCACAAAGCGTTGCAATGTCACGCGTTGTGTGCTTGTAGATTGGCGCATTATTTTCGGCGAAGACATTTAGTTTACAGCAAAAATGAGCAGGCCTAGACCCCTGGGGGGAGACTCCAGTTAAGATAAGTATATAGGCTATAGGGTTTACAGTAAGTGGCTAACAGACAATTATATAATCAATAAAATGTCCCTCCTTCAGGTAAAGGGGCCCACGGACCACAGTCACTTTGACCTGTTCCCTCTTGACCTGGATGAGCCTCCCAATGAACTGTCTGGCTGGGACAAGGACTTCTAAAGCCCAATACTTTCAAAACTATACACTGGATATAAATACAAACAAGTCACATTTTTACACTCAGAAGCGTCTTTTGTTTGTTTGTTTGTTTGATTGATTGATCTTTTTTCTCCTCAGCGTTTGCAAATCTGTCACATTTAAAATAAAAATGTATTGATCTTTTTTTTTTTCTGGTCCCATAAATGCAGTCTGTGGCAGTGTCTAACCAGTAACAGAAAGTTATTTTACCGTTTTTTATTTCCTTCGCTATCTTAAGCTCCAAGATGTGCCATTATCACTATTGCTTCCCCGTTAAGGTGCCATAGAGTGGCAGAACGCTACCTTCCCCCTGCTGAGATGCGACAGTGGACTTGGGAGACCATTTTGGGACATTTTCCCCCCTTTTTTTAAATCCCCATTTTCTCTTCATTCACTTATCAGCATTCTGTGCTTCTTTAAATCCACTGCCTTCCAACATACAGTGAAAAACTCTATTCAAATGAGTCGGTGTTTGAAGAGGTACTTGATCAACTGCTGCCAGGCAACATAAATGACTAATCAACACCAGATTGACTGACTTTCAAGTCCCATATCCCCACCTAATGCATTTGGCCTTATTAACTTTTAATGTGAAACCATAATTCTATTAAAGAATTACAAAATAGTTTTGATTTGTGTTTAGGGTGGTGTGACCACAAAGATACAAGTCTAAATTTTTAATACAATGAGGCCCTAGCCGATTATTAACTTCAAATGGCTATTTAAGATTATCTGTACTGTAATTTGCCTACTCTGAAATACTACCTTATTTCACTTACATTTGTTTGACAAACCCCCCAGTTCACTGAAAATAGAAAGTTTGACCTAATTACCGATTTAAATATAAATATATGTGCTATCTTCAGTAAAAATAAATAAATAAACAATTTGTTTTTAATCATCTGTGGAGGCTGATGGTATCATAACAGTTTGCCCAAACTGTGAACATTATGCAATGTCGCCCTCTTATGGCTGTCCATGAGAACTGTAGAATTAGAAAACAAGCAGTGAGAGGGGGAGTTGTGTCAGGTTATGTTGACCAATACACACCCTTAGTGTTAAATTGGAGCTTGAAATGTACTAAATTATTGCCATGAAAATTTCACCCATTTACGCACACATTCATACACCGATGGCGGAGGAAACCATACAAGGCACCTACTCATTGGGAGCAATTAGGGGCTCAGCGTCTTGTTCAAGGACACTTCGACACTACCTTTGGGGGAGTCCAGGATCGAGCTGGGAACCTCACAGTTGTCATCCGGCCGATTGACCGGCCACTCTACCCCTGAGCCACTGCCGCCCCCTGTATACTCACACTTTCCAAAGACTGTCAATCTTTTTCCAAAATAGCAGATCTACAAGCTCACAACGCATCACATTGTAGATCGGCTTTTTTCCCCTGAATAATCAAAGTATGGCAGATAGAGGGGTATGTCATTTGGTATGGTGGTGGAGTATGGGGTGTGTGTGTGTGGGGGGGGGGGGGGGGGGGGGGGTGGTAGTTTTGGAACTTGAAATCTACAAACGTTTTAGTATCAAATTATACTGTCTTTGAGAAGTAAAAGTACTCAAATTTTCTGAAAATAGCAGATCTACATAACGCATCACATTGTAGATCGGCTGTATGTGGTTACCGTAGGTAAGTAACAAGTAACTAAAGCTGTCAAATGCTGTCATTGTAGTGGAGTAGAAGTAACAAAAATGGAAAGTGAAGTAAAAGTACCTAAACAAAATTGAGAGCAGACCCGTGCGAACTTGGTGATAAACAAATATCTGTAGTGTAAAAAATGTGGCCACAGTGACTTTACGAAAATACAGGGCATTTCTCCTGTGTCCTTCTCTCTCCCCACTAGCAAACCCCATTGGAAATGCATTGGATGCTTAAAGTTAAATATTTCAAAAACTACAAATCATTTAAAAATGAGAAATACAAGCACACGTGTCCACAGTAAGAGCAGAATATAGAAAGAGCGCTCCAACAGTACTACTAAGAGACTTATGCTAAGAATCAGTGAGAGATGCCCTAGTGAGCTAGTGATCCGACTCCCAGTACAGAGGTTCCATGTTCTAATCCCAGTCTTTCTATTGTTCATTACTTTACTAACTGAAGGCTAACACAAAAGAACGCTTGTACAGTACGAAAAGACTGATAATTTTAGTGGCTGAGAGATGGTGTAGTGGTCTAAATATCAAACTTTCAGCATGGAGATTCCATGGTCAAATCCCAGTCCTTCTATGGTTCATTGCTTTTCAACTTTACTAACTTTGGCTAACATACAAAAGAGCGCTCCAACAGTACTAAGAGACATGTTGTGAATCAGTGAGAGATGCCCTAGTAGTGGATTAGTGATCCGACTCCCAGTACAGAGGTTCCAAGTTCAAATACCAGTCTTTCATTACTTTACTAACTGAAGGCTAACATACAAAAGAGCGCTTTGAGACTACGAAGAGACATATGATGGGAGTGGCTGAGAGATGGTGTAGTGGTCTAAAGATCAGACTCTCAGCATGGAGATGCTGTGTTCAAATCCCAGTCCTTCTATGGTTCATTGCTTTTCAACTTTACTAACTGTAGGCTAACATACAAAAGAGCGCTCAAATAGTACTAAGAGACATCTGCCAAGAGCCAGTGAGAGATGCGGTAGTGGGATAGTGATCAGACTCTCAAAACAGAGGTTCCATGTTCAAATCCCAGTCGTCCCATATTTCAATGTTGTAGTACTTTGAAATTTTCAAGGCCAAAATACAAAAAAGCTAGTCAAAAGCAGTAGAAGACACCTGTTGAGGGCCCAAAGGTGTGTTAGCGCTTGATTGGTTGCCTCTGCTACAGACTGTTTGCAGGTTCAAGTCCCATGCCATCAATGTACATGGAGGACCATTGGGGGGGACTAAGTCCCTCCCCTGTTTCCTGATAGTTAAAGGTGGGGGGTTATGTCTGAAAGAATGCTTCCCAGCTAAAGTTTTACAGAAATACATTTTAAGTGATCATTGTCGCCATCTCTAGACTCTTGTCCCTCTGCTGTATTGCTGGATACCCAAGAGGGCGACATTGAATTTTACAAAAGAGTTCGGGCATTGGCATCATATTCACTTGGAATTCACAAATTCATGCATGTCCACGAGATTTCACTCCATTCACAGTTCAAAAATTCCACCTTACTGTGGACATGCATCCTTGAGATTTTGAAATGATTTGTAGTTTTTGAAATATTTAACTTTAAGCGCCCAATGCATTGTCAATGGCAATGGACATTTAAAGGGGAAAAGTACAAACTTTGGCAGGCTACTAGTCCTACATACTTACCCCTAGAAACCCCATTCAAACTTTAAAATGTTCATCCTAATGTGGACATGTTTGCCTGAAAAGGAATATTTGAAATGTTTCATAGTTTTAGAATTGTACTCCTTTAAAAGTTCAGAGATTTATAATGCCGATGGAAGATTTTGGGACCTCAAAAAAACACTTTCACCTAGAAGTTTCACAGTTCAAAAAAGAGTTCAAAATTTCCACCTTACTGTGGACATGCATCCTTGAGATGTTTTACTTTTAAATGATTTGTAGTTTTTGAAATATTTAACTTTAAGCGCCCAATGCATTGTCAATGGCAATGGACATTTAAAGGGGGAAAAGTACAAACTTTGGCTTTTACCTTTACCTAATCTTTCATTGAAGACCACGGAAGTGAAGAGATTGAGTAAGAGTGTTTTAGATACAGGGCTTGTAACCAGAAGGTTCCCGGTCCAAATGCAACCAGGACATTTTTCCAACTTTTATCTGACTCTTGTGGTCTGTATCTAATCTTTGACTAAAGAACGTGCAAGAGACCAAAGATAGCATGAACCATGGTGGAGCAGTGGATAAGATACTAACCTTGTACACAGAAGGTTTTGAGTTCAAGACCGGCAAGGAATATTTTCCAACTTTTACGTGGCTCTTTCACCTTTATCTAACCTTTCAATGAAGAACATGCAAGTGAACAGATTTAGGATGAATTACAGTGGTGCAGTGATTGAGATACAGGGCTTATAACCAGAAGGTTGCTGGTTCAAATCCAACAAGGACATTTTCCGAACTTTTACCTGACTCCTGCACCTTTATCTAATCTTTCAGTAAAGAACATGCAAGTGAACAAAGTCAGTAGGAATCACTGTGGTGCAGTGGTTAAGATACAGGGCTTATAATCAGAAGGTTCCTGGTTCAAATTCAGCTAGGACATTTTTCCAACTTTTACCTTGCACCTTTATCTAATCTTTTAGAGAAGGTCGCGCAAGACAATGGATTAAGTATTAACTACGGTGGTGCAGTGGTGAAGATATGGGACGGACGGAAGGTTCCATGTTCAAATCCCAGTTGTCCCATAATTCAATGCTGTAGTACTACTAATTTTCAAGGCCAAAATACAAAAAAAGCAAGTCAAAAGCACTGGAAGACACTTGCCGGGCCCAAAGGTGTGTTGGTGCAGTGGTAGGGTTCGGTTGATCTTGATCGGTTGCCTCTGCTACAGACAGTTTGCAGGTTCAAGTCCCATGCCATCAATGTACACGGAGGACCATCGGGGGGACTGCGTCCCTCCCCTGTTTCCTGATAGTTAAAGGTGGGGGGTTATGTCTGAAAGAACTCTTCCCAGCTAAAGTTTTACAGAAATAAATTCTAAGTGATCATTGTTGCCATCTCTGGACTTTGAGTCTTGTCCTTCTGCTGTATTGCTGTATTGCTGGATACCTGAGAGGGGGACATTCATTTTTACAAAAGAGTCCGGCATCATATTCACTTGCAATAAATAAAAAGACAACCTTTGGCAGGCTACCAGTCCTACATACTTACCCCTAGAAACCCCATTAAAACTTTGCCTGAAAAGGAATCTTTGAAATGTTTAATAGTTTTAGATTTGTACTAATAGTTCAGAGATTTATAATGGAGGTCGATGGACGAATTTGGGACCTCAAAAAAACACTTTCACCTAGAAACTCCATTCACAGTTCAAAAATTCCACCTTACTGTGGACATGCATGCTTGAGATTTTTTCTTTGAAATCATTTGTAGTTTGGGAGATATTTAACTTTAAGCGCCCAATGCATTGTCAATGCGGCAATGGACATTTAAAGGGAAACGAGTACAGGCTACTAATCCTACATACTTACTGCTAGTAACCCCATTCATACTTTAAAATGTTCATCTTACTGTGGACATGTTTGCCTGAAAAGGAATCTTTGAAATGTTTCATAGTTTTAGAATTGTACTCCTTTAATAGTTCAGAGATTTATAATGGAGGTCGATGGACGAATTTGGGACCTCAAAAAAACACTTTCACCTAGAAACTCCATTCACAGTTCAAAAATTCCACCTTACTGTGGACATGCATGCTTGAGATTTTTTCTTTGAAATCATTCGTAGTTTGGGAGATATTTAACTTTAAGCGCCCAATGCATTGTCAATGCGGCAATGGACATTTAAAGGGAAACAAGTACAGGCTACTAATCCTACATACTTACTGCTAGTAACCCCATTCATACTTTAAAATGTTCATCTTACTGTGGACATGTTTGCCTGAAAAGGAATCTTTGAAATGTTTCATAGTTTTAGAATTGTACTCCTTTAAAAGTTCAGAGATTTATAATGGAGGTCGATGGACGAATTTGGGACCTCAAAAAAACACTTTCACCTAGAAACTCCATTCACAGTTCAAAAATTCCTCCTTACTGTGGACATGCATGCTTGAGATCTTTTCTTTGAAATCATTTGTAGTTTGGGAGATATTTAACTTTAAGCGCCCAATGCATTGTCAATGCGGCAATGGACATTTAAAGGGAAACGAGTACAGGCTACTAATCCTACATACTTACTGCTAGTAACCCCATTCATACTTTAAAATGTTCATCTTACTGTGGACATGTTTGCCTGAAAAGGAATCTTTGAAATGTTTAATAGTTTTAGAATTGTACTCCTTTAAAAGTTCAGAGATTTATAATGGAGGTCGATGGACGAATTTGGGACCTCAAAAAAACACTTTCACCTAGAAACTCCATTCACAGTTCAAAAATTCCACCTTACTGTGGACATGCATGCTTGAGGTGTTTTACTTTGAAATGATTTGTAGTTTTTTTAATATTTAACTTTAAGCGCCCAATGCATTGTCAATGGCAATGGACATTTACAGGGGAAAAAGTACAAACTTTGGCAGGCTACTAGTCCTTTAGAATAACTGAGGTGTTCCTGAGGTAACTGTGGTGATCTAATGACCAGACTCTCAACACAGACGTTCCATGTTCAAGTCCCAGCCCTCCTATAGTTCAATGCTGGACTATTTCAACTTTACTAACTGAAGGCTATACGAAAGAACGCTTCAACAGTAGGCCTACTAAGAGACATCTGCTGAGAGTCACTGAGTGATGGTGTAGTGGTCTTTGAGTGGTGGTCTAGTTGTCTGAAATTCAGCACAGAGAGCGCATGTTCAAACCCCGGTTCTATTATTGTTCATTGCTGAAGCACTCTGAAATTATGAAGGCCAAACTACAAAAGAACATGGGGTGTGGGTTTAGGGGGGAGTTGTGTCGGGTTATGTTGACCTATATACACCGTTAGTGTTAAATTGGAGCTTGAAATGTACAAAATTATTGCCATGAAAATTTCACCCACTTGCACACATTCATACACTGATGGCGGAGGAAACCATGCAAGGCAGCCCGGGATCGAACTAGGAACCTCCCAGTTGTCATCCGGCCGATCTATTGGCCACTCTACCCCTGAGCCACTGCCGCCTCCTGTACTCACACTTTCCAAAGACTGTCAAGATGTTTCCAAAATAGCAGATCTACAAGCTCACAACGCATCACATTGTAGATCGGCATTTTTTTTTGAATAGTCAAAGTATGACGAGGGGAGGGAGGGGTATGTCATGTCATGTGGTGTGGGAGGTGGGGTGGCGGTGAAATATGGGGTGTGTGTGTGTGTGTGGGGGTGGTAGTTTTGGAGCTTGAAATCTACAAACGTTTTAGCATCAAAATATACTTTGAGTACCAAAGTTTCCTTTTGATTGATGGCATTTCATTTTATTGAGTCACTTTTTTTGGGGAGTCACATTTGATTTTTGAGCCTAGAACCTTCTGTTCATAAACCCCTTACATTTAGGTTGCGCCACGCTGGCACAGAAGACATGAATGAAAACGAAATATTTAACCTTTTACAATTTAGATGTAGAGTGAAGACCTTCCCAATTTTTGCAATAAGAAGCACATTCCTCACCACTGTACCACGGTGCTGCAGTTTGATCTTCATTAAAAGATTAGAACCAGCATCAAAGAAACTTTTTTTGCTTTATTTTACTGACAGTGAGTGAGAAAGAAATGCCTGCAGAGAGTATGGGAATGAGTCTGACATGCAGCAAAGGGCCTCGGGTTGAATTCTAACCCTGCTATATCTATGTGACATAGTGGGTGTAGTGGGTTGGGGCACAAATTGTGCATTCCAATCTCCATCTATCTCACATTTGTTCCTGGATTCCTCTGGAGGTGGATGCTGGCAAATATTAAATCGGTTATTTTCCTCCCAACGCCCAACACTAAATGTTCAGTCTGTTCAAAGTTGGCATTCTGCCACTGTGTGTGTGTGTGTGTGTGTGTGTGTGTGTGTGTGTGTGTGTGTGTGTGTGTGTGTGTGTGTGTGTGTGTGTGTGTGTGTGTGTGTGTGTGTGTGTGTGTGTGTGTGTGTGTTTGTTTGTTTATCTGTTATCATTCCCACAATACAGAGTGAGGACTTTGGGGTGATATGGGAAAAACTCACACTGCCATACAGTATTAAGAATCTGACAAACTGGCCAAGTATTTTCAAACGACACGCTATGCAAAATCTTGCGTAGGATCGCCCAGGATCACTTAGAAAATTGGCACCGGGTGAAAAAAGGGTTACAAAATTGTGGGGGAAAAAAAAAAAATCTTGCGTAGAAAAAAAAACAGGGAGGGGGAGGGGGCTACATATGCTGTCACCTAACACATACTATATACAAGGTTGTCAAAAGATGTTGTTAAAACTGTTGAAATGCCATAACCGTGAGTTATACTTTTGCTTAAAGTCTCTTGCATCACTCAAGCCAGTTACATATCATAGTATGAAATTCTCACTATAGGATTTGAACCAGGGACCTTCTGCTTATAAAACACTGCCATAATCTCCTGCACCTCAGACACATAGAAGGTGTTTGTGAAAACTACAGCCTTATAGGATTTTTAGATGCAGAGATAAATGTTCACAATAGAAGATTCAAACCAGGACCTTCTGCTAATAAAACATTGCCCTATCTCCTGCATCACAGACACATACAGGGAAGGTGTTTGTGACAAATAATTAATTTGAAAATAATAATAATCAACACTAAACCAAGGAAGAACCTCCATCCCAAATTTGTCAAATCTCCTCATGGTGGCGCTACAACAGCCAACTTCACATTTTGGCCTATAACTCTTGAATCGTAGTAGGTTGTACAATCAACATCTTTCTTTCGCTGGATTCCTTTCCTTTGATCATGACGCAATTTAAAGGCACTGTTTGTGCCAGATTACATTTTCTGCCATAGCGCATTTTCTTCAAAACACGCTTTTTGCTACTACTCCAAAACCTACACAAATCGTTATACATTATCTCTGGGGTCATGTGATCAAGATGTATAAGTTTGACCCATTCCAAGTGGTTAGGACCATAGTTTGCGGGCCCTGGGGCAGGCAACCCAGCCTGGCGGAGACCTGTACTCCGAGGAGCACACTTTTCTAGTTAAAGGTGGATTTGCACTAAGGACACTGTTTTTTTTCTGACACCACTGAGGTATTGAGGATTTTTGGGACAACTGCTTAGCCTTATCAGACTTGCATGTAGATTGAAGAGCTTCCATGAGGTGGATTTGAACCAACTACCTTCTGTTTATAAAACACTGGCATTTCTCTTGTGCCAGAGACAATATTTGTAGCTATTTATTTATCCTCTTAGGATTTACATACAGAGTGAAAATGTTCACAATAGAGGATTTGAACAGTACAGTACATTAGCTGCAGTACTGACTGCAACCAAAAGATGTCAGTATGATTATAAAACATTCGATCTAGAATTATACATGTACTTGTACAAGCCGAACAAGCAGAAACATAACTGATCATTGAGAAAAGTGATCTGAAGATTCCTTAATTATAAATATTGATAACAATGAATCAGATATATCAGATTTTATTATTTTGAACATATTTTGATGGCAGGCATTACGTTACGTGATTGGCAGTAGCAGATGCTGGGGCTGGCCTTCTTCAGGTAGCCATATTGTCATCTTGCTAAAATAATGGCCTATTTTTAAAACATTTTTCAAAAAACAGAAAGTCTTAATTATTTCACCCAAAAGGTTTATACAAATAACGCTGTTACATAAGAGGATTAAATGACTTTTGTTTGTGTTTTGACTTAGTCAATTGTAAACCTGACTAAAATGCCAAATCATTAATGGGTAAGTGACTTACTCCAAACTTAAGCCAATTTTTTTCACACTCTTGAGATAGGCCATTATACTACTGAGGTAGGAACAGCATGATCCTTTTCAAAAAGGATAGGAGATTTTACCAGATGTGGCCAGTGTCTAAGAGCTGATTTAGGCAAAAATAAAAATGTCCTAAAGAAATAACGAAGGCCATTATTTTAGCAAGGTGATGATATACTATGTAAAATTTGCTCATGTCTGGATGATCAAGCTCTATGAAAGGTTATAATGAAACGAAAAAAAAGCGTAATGGAGATGCGTGCCATTATGCATGGCTCTTGTATAGCCTATGTCGGAAGTTATATCGAACCTCTTTCTAGAGAACTAGCACAGTCTCCTGGAGGCAGAGAGAGACACAAAATCTGTCATATAATTTCAGTTCTACTTCTCCACTGGAGGATACTCCATACACTACAACTCATAGCTTTTTGTTTTGCTCAAACAAAAAATGTATGCGACTTCCATTTGTTGAGCTCTTCTCGTAGATGTACTGTAGACATTTCTTCATCATCTTTTGTGAAACATGGTGTTCCAGAAGTGACTACGAGTTTAAATTCAATGAGGAAAAGCATGTCTGTTGTCATCTCATTTTGAATAAACTTTATTTGAAAAATAACTTTGAATATGAATGCAATATGCATACTGAAATATACAACCGATAACGGTGTCTTAAGTCACATAGCAAACTCCCATCTTGAAAAGCAACTGTATCTTGCATACAAACAGTTCTTATTGCCTATACAAATCAAACATATATTCTTTCAACTTTTAATTGAATATTCAGAGGTAAAAAAGTATAAAGTATATTACAATAAAAGAACATTGTTATTTTTTACTTTAGGGATACAATATAATAACATGCTATGAAATACTTTTCATACTAACAATACCATTTTGCTAAAGTATGACCAGTTCAAACTGGTTTCAGTATTGCCAATAAAAATATATTTTTTACACTCTGGTTTGAAATTAGTGTCTTGTAAACAAAGAGCTTCTTGTCTTATAAATATACTGTAGCACAGCTGCTGTTCATATGTTGCCATAATGTTAGCTGTTACTGAAACCTTGTCTGCATGGAATGATTTATCTTCTAATTAGAGGATCTCAGTGGAGAAAAGATCCTCTAATTTCAGTGGAGTTCATCTTTTGCTTCTCATTCCATCCTCATCTTTCTGAGATACTGTAACTCATTCTGCATCTCGTCAACAATCAGGGAATCAGGGAAGGGAATCTCAATAACGTAAGATTGCTGTACAAAATGCTAAATCACAGTACTTAAGGTGTCATGCTCCAGAGTCTCTCTGTGTGTCCACATCAAAGCACATCTGAAAATGTCAGTCATGAAATATTCCTTGTATCATGGGGTCAGTGTTTCTGAGCAGCCACTTATCATCAGCGTTTATGGGGAGACAATTCTTTGACAGCGGAGGCTACGGCAGCCGACTGTTTGATCAATGGAAGATTATTCTTCATCTGGAAAAAAATCTTACATAACAAAAGTAGCTTCTGTTATGTAATATTAGATGGTAGCCATCAAACAGTGGTGTTTTATCGTATATGGTCTTTAACTTATATAGTTGCTGTCAGGCAGATAACCTTGTAAGTCCAAAACTGTTGCAGTAGACCCAATGTAGTTATTATTTAGTTACAAGCTCTTGTTACCTTTTATAGGTTAAATATTTATAAAACCCACAGGCAGACTTAACTACTTTGAACCTGAGCTCCCCTATTTGTTCAGGTCATTATAGGCATTATATTTGTTTCACAGCTCGTTGTGAGCTTACACATAAGCCATTTTTGCTACTCTTGCACAACATTGTCTTTTGATTAAGTATTAATTAATTAATACATTTATGAAGAAATATGAAAAAATAATTAAAAAGGTTTCTGCCCATCAGCAACGACATCTTTTGTAAGATCAGATGGTAGCCATCAAAGAGCAGTGTTTTGTTTTTATTCTCTCAGATGATCTTTAACTCATAATATGCTAACATGGTTCATTATAGACAGGAATGTGTAGCACATAACCTACAGCACTAGTTCTCAGTGTGGTGTCCAGTGACCTCCAGGGGTCCTTGAGGAGGTTGGATGGGGGCCACCAGATAAATGGTTTATAGTTAGGAACCAAATGGACACTTATGGTTCTGTAACTGTAACTTTAGGTCTCCACACTTTTACTTTGATGCACTTTTACTTCCTTGCGCTTAAGCTATACTGTACAAGGCTACACATACACACACACATGCAAAGACACACCTCCGTCTATCATTTGTGTATTATACAGTTTATACACATGACATGACCACGGTGAGACAAAATGAATGTATGTATGACATGTATGAAACATGTACACATGCATATGTTTCACATTACATTTTTGTCTACACTTGCAGCATTCTTATTGTATTGTAGTGTATGTGCTTGTGTTGGGACAATGAATTGCCTTGTTCATGAATTTGAAATTGAATTTTTACAAGGCCTGATTACTTTTTACAGGTGAATGAATATTAACACAGATTAAAGCGCAATTATACTTGCCAATAACTATTTCACAATGACTGAGATGTTTGGACTATACCACCCAGTAGCATATACAGCTGTTTGTTACTCTTTTGATAAAGAAAGGATTGAGAAAATGCCTCACTTCCAAAAGTTGATCATGAACATCACTGAAAGAATAATCAGATATAATCATTTCCAGGTACACCATTAGTGTACTGTAAATACATATTGTATGAACACAGCAATATTCCCTTACATGCAAGACCATCAATACCTTATTCTAGAACCTTTACATTAACCCTTATCTTGTCTTTTCTTGGTGCTCTCCTTTCGTCCTTTGATCCCTCCCTCCATTCCTCCTTCTCTTTTCCAATCTTGAATCTCTGTGCAACATCATCGAGTCCTTCTGCTCTTCAGGGCAGCCTCTTCTTACCCGGCCCCATCTGGATCGTATCTGTGTGTAGAAGACAGAGGTGCTCATTGTGGGCAGTGTCTAGAAAAGTGCTCATCTGTTCACCTTTTTGAATAACTCCAGCAGATACAGTATATGGGCAGTGAATCTTATTGTTTCAGTGAGGCACTCTCCAGTCAGCAACATAGGAGGACATGCCCATAGAAAGGAGCGGAAAATAAATAAATAAATCTATAAAGATGATATGTATTTTTTTTATATACATACACAATGTGACAATACAAGTCACATTGTGATTCGTTTTGAGCTTGTATATCAGCTATTTTTGCTATTCATCATACAACTAAATATATCAGGGCTTAAGTGTTTAAACCTTGCACATGTGAATAAACATTGTTCATTGTAAGAGAATGTCCACAATCATAACTTTGGGGGAATATACTGTATACCTAGGTACAATTTAGACTATTACGATGAGAATCAAAATGTCTTCGTTTAACTTTTGGTCCATGTCAGCTTAATATCCACTTTGACGTAGTCCTATTCCCAGCTTGAATCTAAATTGAAAGCAACATTTCACATCTCCTTTGAGTACGTTTTCTTTTAATTGTAATATTTAAAGTAAACTATACTGAAGTATGTTAACATTTGCCTCAGTTTTGTGTATTATAGCATTTGCATTTGCAGTGGGGACCTAAATTGAAAGCAACATTTCACATCTCCTTTGAGTATGTTTTCTTTTAATTGTAATATTTAAAGTAAACTATACTTTTACTTTAAAAAAAAGTATGTTAACATACCAACAATTTTAGCCAGTATATGACACAAGGTCAACACCGCAGTGTGAAAAGAACACGTGTGTACCATACCTACATGGTTACTGGAGCCAGGGGAAATCGAGTTTGTGCTGATGGCCCAAGGCAATCATGGAGTTCCTGTTTCTTCCAGGAAGCTCTACCGTTCCCAAATCAGGCCTGTGGGGGAAAAGACGGAGACTTTGATTACTGAGAGCCACTTGCATTCTACAGGGTCTCTTAATAGACACTTGGGACACTTCAGTGCACAATGAAGCAGCGCCTTTAGAGAAAACAATTTGGGAGAAATGTATTACCATTTTCTGCTCAACCCGGCATATAGAATAATGGTGTTGTCCTCATTTCACTGCTATTACTGTACCTGACACTAAACAAAGACAGCTCTGGGAATATTGAAGCATTTTATTGACATAAAGACTATAAAATAAGCCGTGATTTGGAGACGGCCCCTGGTGCAGTTCTGTCTTGGAGAGTGGCGTCTTTTAATGAATGCTGGATAAGAGCCATATCTCACCAGACCACTGTTAAAATCCACGGGGGAATTCTCCCACTCCTCCAGGCATACCTCACGGCTGACACTCCAACCCCCAGCTCTATTAGTCTGGGTCACGGCCAAGCTCTTGGAGACAAGTGCCCGGCTCAGGCTAGGCGAATAGGTTGAAAGGCCAGAGAAAGAACTGTTCTTTCCTGCAGCCCTCCAACTCCCACCAGATTCCAATGTTCCAGAACAACTCAAACAAAGGAACCCCTCTACTGACGCATCCATCTTACAGATGAAATTTTATTCTACACAATGCAATGTCCCAAGAACATGACAGTTTACTTCTCACCCAAAATCACCCATTTTACACCTCAAATAACCCATATAGTAATTTTTCCCTTTTTTTTGCTATGATTCTCTGGTTGGGGTGAAGTCTTTGAAAGTCTTCTTCATCATTTTTGTTTTGTTAAAACAAATGAGGGAGGTGAGTACAGTGGTTCAGTGGTTTTGGGCTGTATTTCAGAACCAAAAAAGCAATTAAGAAGTCTGACCTTCCTTCTGATGGTTGAAAAGAATAATGGCACGTATTGTTAAGATGTGAGATTTTTTTTAAATGACTTTTAATATGTCATTAATTGTCAGTAATTAATTGATCTGCTATATAGATTTTTGATTCCCTCATAATGTACGTTCACAGTGTAACCATGTCAGTGTCTATTCTTTTTTCTTTATTTTACTCTGTATGATGTATTTCTTTCAACCTGTAATGTTATTTAATAACAATAATAATAATATACCTTTCTTGAAGTTACAAAGTGCTTGTACAGTGCCATACAATACATAAAAAACATTAAAGGATAATAGCATAAAGCAAATATACAATACCAATCGTGTAAGTAAGAAACATTTGCCTTCCCACTATCTCCAGAGACTGCTAATGCTTAACTAAATATAAGAAATTTGATACAGACATACAGAGAGACACACACACTCACACACACCCCATCTGTGAGGAATCTCTTTTACATAATGAAGAAATTGGATATTTGGAAACAAAACATGGAAACTTGGCAAACTTCCACGGGCATCACACTAATCTTTCTGTGAGAAGCCACTGTGGTTCTCTAGAAGGGTTTTACTTGTGTTATGTGAGGTAAAGATGTAAGCTGCAAAATGTGTTAATTTAACTTCTCAGAGTTAAATTAACATTAAATGCAATTAACTCCAAGTGTTTATTTAACTCTCAAGAGTTAAATTAACAGGGGGTCCCCAGATAAATGATTTACAGTTAGGAACCAAAAGGACCCTTATGTCTGTAACACTGAGTGTACAAGTTGGTTCCATTTGTACACTCTAAAGGTCATTACACACCGGGGCGATTTTTTTCATGCGAATAATACGTTTTTTAAAAAAACCTTATAAAGTCAATGCAAGCTTCCACACCAGTTTCGCGGAGCGAAAAAAGCGTTAATTATTCGGAACGAGTCAGAATTTTGCGTATATTCGCATATTCGCCGGTGTGTAACCGCCTTAAGAGTTAAATAAACACTCTTACATCTTACAGCTCAGTAAAAGCCAGGCATGCCAAGGGTGATGAAAGAAGAGATAGTTCTGTGGTTGTGCAGTGGATCAGTGAAATACCCTTTGAAAACCCAAACATTGAAATTATTGCTATTGTAAATTACTACCAAAACCAGAAGCACTGCTTGCCAACTCTGTTATGAGTCAGATTTGAAACTACAGATTCACAAAAAGTGGGCTCTCTCTCTCAGTCAAAGACACATAACTAAACATCCACCTGGGTCATATACTGTACTTTCACTCTCTATTGTATTCTTCTTACGATATTGTATTCTACATGTTTTGTACACACGTTTAAAAAAGTTACAACAGAGAAACATTTAGAATAGATATACAATATTAACCACATTGGGACTACCCTGGCGTCCCAATGTTGGGCATATTGAAAATGTTAAAAAATAAAACGTTTTCAAAGTTTTACATACATTTCAATAATATTAGATCTACAAGCTCACAACACGCATTGATGAGCTTGTAGATCTGTATAAAGAGTATAAAAGAGGGCTTAACAACTCAAGCCGCAGATTCTCGAAGTTTAAATAAAATGCATAATTATATATTTTTTTATAAAGTCAACAACAAAAATGTAAAGACATGCCACTGTTGTTGCATTTAAAACAAACAAAAAGAAAGTAATGTTGTTTTCACCCAGCACATCCAGTATGTGGCGACGTATCCTCACCTGTAAAGCTGTGGACAGGACATCTTCAGAGATGGTGAAGTAAGTCCCAGCCTGCTTTGGTTCCTCAGCTTTGTCCTCTTCACCAAGTCTTTAACTCTGCCCCATGTGTGGTTCTCACTCAGCTGCACACATAGACAACCATGTATGAGAATCTGTATAGCCTCATTTGCATTGGTCATGTAAAGTCAAGACTCTAGACTAAAAGATTAAAAGCACCACTAACAGCCCCTAGAGCATTGGTTCTCTAAGTGGGGTCCGGGGACCCCCAGGGGTACTTGAGGGGGTTCCAGGGGGTCCCCAGCTAAATGATGGATAGGAACCAAATGGACCCGTATGGGTCTGTAACTCTGAGAGTGTACAAATGGAACCAAATGGACCCTAACGGGTCCATTTGGTTCCATTTGTACACTCTCAGAGTTAAATTAACATTGATTTTACGATATGAATTGGGGTCCCAGTAATAGAAATGCCATTAAATGGGGGTCCGTAGCCTAATGCATGTCAAACTGGGGGTCCTTGATATTAAAATGGTTGAGAATCACTGCTAGAGCCGTAAAAATCTTCTCTTATGGGGGGTCCCTGGCTTATCTTTTCAAATGGGGGTCTGTGGGCTAATAAGTGTCAATTTAGGGGTCCTTGACATGAAAAAGTTTGAGAACCACTGCCCTAGAGGCTGTGCTGCTCCTTACGCCCAACCATACATTTTGGCTGAAGGCTGGGAGTAGAGGAAAGACCATGGGGTCACCAAAATCAGTAAGTATCATCCTCCAGGAAGCATGAATGCACTCAGCAAATTCCTAGGCAATCCACCAATTATATTTGGAGATATCTTGTGTGCAAAATTACACATTTTGAATTAATGATGGAGCTAGAGGGAAAAGGCCATGGGGTCACCAGAACCAGTATCGGCCATCCTCTGGGGAGCATGAAGGTGCAAATCAGATTGGCAATCAAGCCAGTACTTTTTTAGATATCTTGTCTGGGAGAAACAGACTGAAACACTGATATAGTCATCCATGGAGGCCAACCGCTAGTGGGGCTAAAAATATCTAATGGCACTTGCTACAATCATACCATCTTTCACACCAAAGTAGACAAAGCCTGGTCTCAAAGTGACACACAAATGAGAAACAGGGAAAACAAACAACCTCTATATCCGACAGTAACTGTGTAAAGCTGCTGAAAAGGTTATTTTTCTGCTGAAAACAGTTCTCGTAAATCTTGAAAAGCTTTTGTAAAGCTTGTAAATGTATTCTTGTCGGCAAAAAGAGTCTACGTTAGGATTTATTCAGAGGAATGTCTTACAGATAAGTGAAGGAACATCCCAAGACTAAACACAACAATGCTACCAGCGATACGCACATTCCTTTATAAATGGCACCGTAATGTACAGCTTTTTATCATCCAACAACCTAAATATTTAATTACAGTACATCAGCTATCACTTCCTGCCATTCCCAAAGGTTGAGACTCTCACTGAGGGAGGATCTCTGAAGTTAAGAAAAGTTTAGGAGAGAAGGTTTATCTTTGAAAGTTTATCATTCACATGTCAACACTTTCGGCACACTCTGCTGAGAATAGCAGATCTACAAGACTCACCCTTCGGTGGGGGATGGAGAGACCCTCAGTGCTGTCAGAGAGGAAGCGTGTCTCCCCCTCCGTGTAGCTCCTTCGGTTCTGACCCCTCCTCCACAGCGGCACGGGTCCCAAAAGTTGGCATGAACCGTCACTGGCCAGGTCTGCACGAACAACATGGGAAGCAGATACGATGTGTTTATTTACATTCTCAGGGAAGGTGAAAGCTATTTATTTATTCTTTTGGACAGGACACTGACCCGGGTTGAGCTGCTGATAAAGAGAGATGGTCTTTCTCCACTTGTGTGTGTGTGTGTGTGTGTGTGTGTGTGTGTGTGTACAGTTTTCATGAGCACAAAGAAGGGAGTGAGGTCTATTATGACAAATGGTGATGGGAATCAGAGGTCCCGGAGGAGTTCTGCTTTTCGCCTGTTTCCCCCTCCCACAGACACACACACACACACACACACACACACACACACACACACACACACACACACACACACACACACACACACACACACACACACACACATACACACACACACACGCGCACACATCAGCTGGGGCCCCCATCACCCGTTGCACCCATCAGCCGGGGCCCCCCATCTCTCCTGACTCTTCAACCTCTTCTCCAGATCCAATTTCCCGCCCATCAGAGGAAGGAGCACAGAATTCCAGAGAATATTATATGTTCCGTTCGTAAGCAGAATGCCTGGAATTCTGCCTGTGTTCCATACAAGTCATAATTTCATTCTTTCTCGTGGGACCACCAAACTGTCAGCCACCCCCACCCCAGGCAAAGTGGGCTGCTCCAAAAAAACACAACAGTAATAACATTTCGGGGGCCAACCCCGCCGACCAAATGACTTCCATTGGCTAGAATAATGGCATAGTGATGACATGGTAAAGGTCAACACTGAAAAACACACCTGGGGTCGCTGTACGGTCGAGTTGTGAAATGTAAGGCCTGCAAAAGCTTTTTTTTATAAACAAACCCACCCGGATTAATTTCAGTTTGACGCTGGGCAAACACCGTCCCTAAAACGTTAGTGGTTGTGTGTGTGTGCGTGCGGCCGTGCGCGCGTGTCCCACTGGAGCAGGTTATGAGGTGCTAATGAAATTGTAATGTTGTAATGGGATCGAATCTGGGTGGCATGATGTCATAGTGGTTCTGTGACCTCATACCATACTTGTGCCTTCCGATACAGTAGATTACAACAGAGGCCACAGGATTTATATCATATTATATAATATAATGTCTGCCATTAGACAATGAGTCCAATGTGCTATCCATTGTGCTACGAGGACACATGGGGTTTAATGAGGAAGAGAGACTGTCTGGTAAACCCGGAAGAGAAAGATGATATTTTATAAACCAGGATTTAACTTACCGAACCTTGGTGGCAACAATGTGGAATTTGAGAGCACACTTATGCAACCCTAAATCAGCCAAATCGCTTGCTGGCGGAAAATGTGATTGAATAAGTAGACTCCAAGGAACACTTTTGAAACTTTATACTGTTATATGAACACCTTTCTTCTTCTACCCCACCCATCACCTCAATTATAAAGCAAACAATGTGCATATTTAACTATATACATATATGCTCGATTCAATCGTATCAGTGATTACACTACTAACACGACTATTAAGATTCCCCCCTCAAACTAAAATGGCAACACAAGCTGTTCCTACATTTTAACAAGTGAACAATGGAGATCAGATCACAGATTAAGGCATCCCTTCAACACAGCTTCTTTTAAGCCAGATATAATGTCCCACCAGTTACAACGCACCTCTTTTCCTTGAGATAAGTGGATGGCGTGTGACCTCAGGAATGGTGGACAGGTCGGAGAGGGTACCGCTGGGTGAGAGAAATTCACTCCTGGACTGTCTTTTGTGAACTTCCTGGAAGGCCAGGCAGGCTGCACCACAGCTACAGTGCTGCTGGAAGAAGTCCTGTACAGAATGACAATGCAAACAGATCAGTACTGTGAAAGACATTCTGGGAGGCTCACCTCGGTTGACCAGTCTTCTTTTGGGACACAGGTCTGTTGATATAAATTCTTAAGGCCACTAACAGAGATCTGCATGAGAAACAGATGTTGAACTCAGTCAAAAGCAGCTATTCACAAAAATCGTCAATTGTGAGTTGAATATTGGCACTGAATATGAAGCACTGTCTCACTCTGGGTGTTTTCACACTGTCGAAATTGAAATGCTGTCCAAGTAAGCAATTCATAGCCCTTACGGGTACATTTTTACACTCTCAACTTAAACCTGTATGGCTGCAACTCAACCTTGTTAAATGAAAATGCCCTGCAGTAAGTTTTAACTTTGTTTTGTTTCTTGCTCACGGGTCAAAAAGGATCCTCCAATGTTACATTCTTGGCTGAGGAAGCAAGCATCTGGTAAAAATTCAGAAGCAATGTATTATGGGCCGCCATGCACTTGCATTTCTTGGCAGCATATGAGCGCAGGTTTTGTTTTTTTAAAGGCCCTGTGATATTTGAGTTTTGCTTTACTGTTTTAAACTTAATTTTGTTTATTGTTTTCTAACATGATATGTTTCCCATTGCCAGTGCTGGGCTTGTGTTGAGTTGTAACATACTGTATTGTAATTATTAACTAGTATAAAATACAGTAATTGTGAGAGTGTGTGTGTGTGTGTGTTTGTGTGGTCAGACAATTTTCCTCCTCTTCTCTTTAGAGTTAGAGTAAAAACCAAAATAACAATAGGATTAACTGAGTCACTTTAGGGCAAAGATCGGTGTGATCAAAGTTCACATCTGTGAATTCTGACTCAAAGGGAACTAAGCATGTCACTTCCACGTAGAACCCCAGAATAGTTCAAACCACACAAACGGCAATGTAACGCGGATGAGATGAAAGACAGCGCACAAGATGTTTTTTTCCTACTCCATTGTGCAGAATCATATTTACAATGTCACCCAGGGGGGATTATTGGCCGTCTCTACTTGGACCTGCGTGGACAGTAGAGTACAGTACAGTGCACTGCACGTACAGTACACAAAGACACACCACCTGCACGACTTCAACGTGCACCGTAGCTTCTCACTATGTGAAGTCATTTCCTGACCTTTTGAAAAGTAACTTCCCTCACTGTCCCAGAGTTACCTCTCACCTACAGTACATGGACACAGGGTGTAAACTAGATTCCAAAACAATGCATCATTTGGTCCTCCCCCACACACACACACACACACACACACACACACACACACACACACACACACACACACACACACACACACACACACACACACACACACACACACACACACACACACACACACACACACACACACACACACACACACACACACACACACACACACACGATCCTCAGAGTTGTCTCAATAGCCCCCCTTTCCCATTGCTAGCATTACATATGCACAGGTAATTTATATTCTCTGCAGAATGGCAGTAAGCGGAGCATGGCAATTGAGCACTGAAGTCACGCTGTGCTGTGGCACCATTTATTTTTATTATTTACAAAACGTTTAGACCAGTGGTTCTCAAACTTTTTCATGTCAAGGACCCCCAAATCATTTGGCCGCGGGCCCGCATTTGAAAAGATTCTTAAAATGCTTAGATTGTAGCCATTTTCAAAAAGCCGATGTACAGTATATAGGGGTAAAGTTGTTAAACTGCTGGGGACCACTGGAACCCCCTCAAGGACCCCTGGGGGTCCCCGGACCCCACTTTGAGAACCACTGCTTTAGACACGCCTGTGCCTGTAAGGCAAGCCCAGGCGCTGCCAGGAACCCAGGTCCAGTCCCTGAGCAGGTTGCATAGTGACCACCGCCACTCCCTCTATGGATGGACGGACCACCCCATCGGTGGGCTTAACCCCTCATAAGTGAGCCCCGGCCAACCTTTTGGGGCTCAGAGGGGGCACCCACGCTAGGCCAATGACCCCTGACCTCCCAGCGGAGGATTAGGCTGTTAGAAGTATTATCTGTATAGTCAAGGGGAAACAAACATTCTGGAATTCTGGAATGTTCCAACACATACTTCCTGTCCCTCAATGACTGAAGAGACCACTTTAAGAAGCATATAGAAGATCGGTGTTT
This sequence comes from Gymnoscopelus braueri, assembly GCF_963280865.1. NCBI lineage: Eukaryota > Metazoa > Chordata > Actinopteri > Myctophiformes > Myctophidae > Gymnoscopelus > Gymnoscopelus braueri. The sequence continues at coordinate 35,237,740 of NC_137619.1, forward strand.
CGGAATGGGAGTAGGGTGCAAGCAGGATAAACAGATATCTGCTATTATTTTGCGAATTTTTTCTCACATAAGGATAGCAAAGAGACAGGAAACTGAGGGCAGAGAGAGAGAGAGAGAGAAGGACACGCAACACAGCTCTCCTGCCAGAATCGATCCGGGGATGTTGCAATAAAGTGATCAGACACCAGCTAGAACACAACCTGTGTGTGTGCATGCACTTGTGTGAGTGCGCGCATGTACGTGGGCTGATGACCAAATGATGCATTGTTTTGGAATCTAGTTTATACACCTTATGTCCATGTACTGTAGGTGAGAGGTAACTCTGGGACAGAGAGGGAAGTTACTTTGCAAAAGGTCAGGAAATGACTTCACCTAGTGAGAAGCTACGGTGCACGTTGAAGCCGTGCAGGTGGTGTGTGTTTGTGTACTGTACGTGCAGTGTACAGTCATCGTTACAATGTATTTACTTCATTTTAAACATAGGGCTTCATTTTTAACACATTTTTGGCAACTTTCTATTTTATTTTCATTGTCAGTATACATATATACTGAGCAAATTATATTTTTTATATTATTGTTATTATGTTGACCTCGTAAGTGTACTCAAATCTATAAGGATATTTTATCTATGCTAGATATTGTGTGGCAGTTTTATACAGTTCACCGCCATTGAAGCACCAACTCCAGTCAGCAGTGTTGATTTCATTGACTAAAACTATGACGAAAAATGATCGACCACCTTTTTTCGGAAAAAGAAAAAAACGAAATAAAAACGAAATAAAAACTAATATGATGACTAAAACTATGACTAAATATATTGACAATTTCGTCAACAAATAAAAACTAGACTAAAATGTTTGGGAGGGACTAGTGGAGAAGAGATCATCATGGGTGCGCAGACCGGAAATAGCAGATCTACAAGCTCACAACGTGCCGCGTTTCGGCATGCAGCTAAGTGAAAATCTTTTCGACGCCGTCACGGCCCGCTAAAAATAAATTTAGAACTAGACTAAAAGTAAACATTTCAGATGACAAAAACTGAACAGAATTTTATTCAAAAGACTATGACTAAAACTAAATCAAAATTTGCTGTCAAAATCAACACTGGTGGGCAGCAAGGTCGTTTAGTCTGAAGGGGGTAGACTGCCTATTGTCTGTCCGCTGCCTGGTGATCATGTGTCCAGCTGTGCTTCTGGGGCTGATGTGAAAGGTGGACGAGGTTTGGCGGACACACAGGGGAGCTCCGGCTGTCACTATGGCCCTATTCATAGGACCTTTAGACACGTCCAGGCTGAGCCGCTGTCCCCCTTTTGATGTGTCATCGACGTGTCTCGGCTCGTGACTTTGCCATTGAGCATGTCACAGCGGGAGAAAGGGGAGAGCAGCTGGTGTGGTCTGGTGTAAGAGCAGCGCACACACACACGCATCTCACATTCCTAGAGATCTCATCCTTCTACGACTGCAAAAACATCACTGAAAATACACATTTGGGAGTCCTAGACTTCCTAGACTTAAAGTAACTTTTTTTGTTGAGTATGTTAATACAATATAACTTGTACAATTGGGGTGGTTGTATTTTGTCTCCCTGCTCTTCTATTGATACATTTTAGATTGTGTCAAAGGTCATGTCTCACCTAGACACAGGATCTGACACGAATTTTGACCTGATGGTCAAGATCCAATTTATCCCCCGAGCAAGCAGGCCCGGCTCTATTAGCTCAACGGTAAATATTTCAGCACTTAAGCAGGAAACCAGGTTCAAATCCGGGGTAGAAGAGTAAAGTTACATAGCGCTGCTTTAACCATTTAAGCCTTATTCTCAAAATGTGTTGCATGTGAAAATAGCCAATCTACATCTTGTGAGCTTGAATATCAGCAATGTTTTGAAAAAACTGTTGGCCTATTAATGACATGCTCAAAGTAGGGATTCCAGGTTGAAAGCCGTTAAAGGCAGTTGTAGAAATAAAACGAAACTGAGCCTTCTTTTCCTCTCTCTCTCCTTCTCTGTCTCTCTTTACTCTCCGCCTGTCTTTGAATGCTTTGAAGTCGGGAGCTCACGCTGGGTTCACCCACCGCTCCACTGGAAAGCTTTTCCGGCCTCCGGGCCCAAACTGACAAGGCTAGTTTTCAGAACGGGCTATGTGAAAGTGAAACCCCCCTGAATGGAGCCGCTCCTGTATTGTGCCAAGACCTTAAAGGAGAAAACAACATGCCTTCTTTACAGGTCCCTGTACAATTGTACAATGTCACCAGAGTGAGAGGTCACGCCAACACAATGCAGAGAGAAAGGCAGAATCCAAGATGACGGTGTCAGATTAAAATGACTACGATTATAACATTATTATATAACTATTTGCACAAAGGAAGATTCAATATTATCTTTTAATAGTATGGGAACCATGGATTCAATAAACACTGTCTTCAATATAGCCATATAGTCGAAAATGCCTCCCTTGAGCTTGTATTAACACTACTCTGACATACTGTAAAAGACAACGATTCCAGCAAAAATATTGGCAAACAACACAAATAAGCAGTGTTTTTCTTTGCAGCATGGAGCTAGCAACCAGAGCAAAGCTACAGTAGATATGTTTGATACAAGTGAGAGGAACGCTGCTAGGCTATACTATGAACAGTATTTTATAGGTTACTTCATGGTTAACTGTCCAGAATTTGAAATATTTTAATTACAGACTACTGGAATTCTACTAATGTTATTTTCTACAAAGATTTTTTTTATTTGGCCATAGTAAATCATCGTTTGACCCTGTACTTTCCTCAAGTTCAACTAACATTTCTACAGTTGTGGACAATGTTCTGAATGTAGTCTACATGTGTAGCGCATGGACTCAATTCCCTTATTCTTTATGTTTATTTTTTCCACATAAGGCATAAATGTTATATAAAGTGCACACCTTGGGGTTAAATGAGACACATGCCAAGTTTGAGACCATTCGGTCGGACGCTTTCCAAGTTACACCCGGGATAGAGTGACAGACACACACACACACAGATTTGGTAATAGCATAGATAAATACTGTATGCATCTCCATGTTTGCTACCAAATGTGTGGCCCATATGTGGCACCATTCCTCTATAGTGGGCTGGCACAGCTGTTGTATTAATCTAATACACTTTTCATCCTGTATGACTAACAACCCTTACTACTGATTTTAATTGGAGGGAGGATGGCTGAGTAATGTAATGGTTGTAGCCATACATGGCTGATGCCGAATAACCTGCATGACAGCTGGTAACAAATCCAAGATCAAAAGCTTCATTCTACCCTATTCTTTGCACGTTTTACATTATTATTTATCCCCAGTGCTTTGTTGTGGTCCTTCCTACTGCCAACCCACTGTTGGCCTGGGAGAGTGTAGACTACCATGTACCATGTCTCTGATACACACACTCATGTCAGCTCGCAGGGTTCTCTAGTGCAGTGACAACTACATGATCATTCACCAGCTTCCCTCCAACAAACACTGCCAACTGTGTTTATCAGAGCACCTGGCCAAGCCGGAGGCACCACTGCCGGGATTTGAACCAGTCTCCACTGTGGAGGGTGAGGGTTTTACCTCTACCCTCAGTCCTCACATGCCCAGTTTTATGTTAATTTTAAAAGATAACACACACACCTCTTTAGTCTTGGTCATCCTGCCGTCCTTCTCCTGGCCACAGATCTGTCTCTGCAGTCGTAGGTTGGTCTCCTGGAGTTGACCAATCTTCTCAATGAGTTGGCAGATGTGTTCTAGGTAGCCCAGACCTGAGCCCAGAGGGTTGGAGCTAGCCTGATGTACCTGGAGTATCACCAGAAATAAGGATTAATCAAAAATAACAGAAGTCTATACAGTAGAGTAGATCAGCAGTGACAAGCTATGAGGAAAAGACAATTTGATTTTGAATGGATTATCCGTATCAAATCAACAGACAGATTTGTCACCAAAGAAATTAGATATTTTCACAAAATAAATTAGACAGAAAGATCACATTGCCCTCGGTAGAAGTCTAAAAGAGTCTTGGTGTAAAGTTAAATAATGTTACATTTTATTATCATATATGTATTTGTAAAATATTGTGGCTTTAAATATGATTATCTGATAACGTTGACTGGTTTTAATGCACTTGAATACTTTATTCATTAACTCTCTCAGTGCCAGACCCCGAGTTATCCCGAGTTTTTGGGTTATACCCTCAGTGCCAGAACGAGAAATCCCGAGTTAAAAAAAAAGGTTTTTGTTTTTTTTTTGTTGTTGAAAAAAGTGTTCAGAACCCAAGATATCATTATCTGAAGATTTGCAGCTCCATCCACTCTTTGTTTAACCTAAAACTGAAAAAGGCTGTATCTCGCTTCCTAAGCACTTTTTATTTTCTTTGAAAAAACAAAAAAAATAATCTGGCAAAGTTCGCAATATTTTTTTTATTTCATTGGCACTGAAATAGTTAATGGATTGCCTGTAAGCAAAGAGATCACTGGTGGGTAATATAATCTTTTTTACAAGGAAACAAGAAGCTTGAGTAAGACTGGTGACAGGGTAATGGTACTGTCCATCCACTATGCTGTGGGTATTATAGCAATGTCTCTCCCATAATCCCTAATCCTCAAACTGTTTTATAAAAAAGGACATGTCATTTTCTGATGGACAGAACAAGTTGCTACACAGAACTTTCAGAGTTCAGAGAAGTAAGATTGTGAATGGAAGTTTGCCTGCATGTCTGACTCCTTGGAATGCTTGGGAAGAACCAGGAGTTTATTTATATTTTACCCCCTGCATTTTACCCTCTTTATTGTAATGCTTATTTATTTGAGTGTTTTTATTTCTTTCTTTTTCAGTCTGGATTATCATGTTTGTCTATTGTCTGTGTTATTTTATAAAATGTGTTTCACGATAGATAACCTGTCTACTGCAAACCAAGTTAGTCTAGTAAATAAGGGATAGATGTGAATTGCCTGAACATTGATAGATGTAGATGTATATCCTGTACATCATCTATCCTGTAGATGATGTATCCTGTATCCACCCACAGCATATGAAGATGCTCCATCATAAGATACTCTCTCAAACCAGGCTACCTCTTCCACAATCTTCAAATGCTACACACAGAGTCTGTAATTCCGCCCCATAAAAGTTGAAAACAGGAAGCTGTCATCTGCTCTTCAGAGCAGATGACAGCAGAGCAGATGACAGCTGTGACCAATCACAACAACATTTAAAAGAAATATGTGGATAAGGATTTCAAGAGACAAACATACAAGGATACAAACAAACAAAAAGAAAACAAAAAAAGACAAGGCACAAAAGGGCTGTATTCTACAATTGTTACAGTTATTACTTTAGTAAAAATAATTTATACATTGTCCATGGGCTGAAGGAAGAAAGTCCACTTTTCCCAATTTTTGTGTAACTTTTTGTAGTCCGAGTATGAATGTTCCATAGTATATATTTCCCCTATAATGTCCATCCAATTTTCTTTCGTTGGAGGGTCCTGTTGGTACCAGCGACGAGTGATCGCTTTATCACATTTTTATTTTAAAGCAGCTTTGAATTATCTTTTTTCATCTCCATCTCTGCTAAGCAAGTATAAATCAGGCTTTAGTCTGTTCTTACTGGGATGATGTATGGCTTTTAAAAACACAGTTATATGTGAAGCAAATATAAGTTTAAGCCAGTCTTACCAACCTGATGCATTCCAATGTCTCTCTTGTCTGTCTCTCTTCATGCTAACATTGACCAGAGGGTCGAAAGAATGAAAGCAATTAACCTCATCCTGACTTCGTTACATAATCGTGACATGCCAGCATCAATTGTGTACATTTTCACTTGTGGTCTTCTGATTAATTGTCAGGGAGTATGTTTTCCATGTTCCCATGGCAGAAATTGAGATATTTTACACAAACAATGTCATAGGATCTATGGGTAGCTTCACTTACAGGATAACATATATGTTATGTTGCCATTGAGAGGAATGTTTTTGCAGTCAGGTTAGATTTAGAAAAGATAGTCTGCAATATGTTTTTGGGAAGACTTGGTTACGCAGTCCATGATAAATCATAACAATAGTAAAGGAAAGGTTTAAAGTGTCTTTAGGGGTGGGCTGTTTAACGTCAAATGTCACTGCGAATTCATTTAACGTTAAAATTCAGAATTAATTAATTTGCTCTGGGGTGTAGTGGCGTGCCATGGCTTGCCCGGAAGGCGCAGATGTTCACGCTTTTCAGAAATACAAAAAAGGAACTTTTTGAGAAAATATTTACACAATCATCAACATTCCAAAAAGTGTCCCAACAAAAGCAGGATGTGAGCTCAGGTCGGGGTCTCGCACCCTCCTCCTCCCCCCCTTCCAGCAGCCCTTTCCCGTGCCACTGGCTGTGAACGTCCAGTGAGGGAGCTGGCACTCTGGTGGACAGGCTGGACAAACAATAGGACAGCAGCCATAACAGCATGGAGGTCTGACATCATTCACTTCCTCTGACGGAGAAAGAAGATCACACACATGCCGCTTGACCGGGATCCATTACCCACCTTGACATTTTTATCGCCTCTATCTTTCTTTCACACTGCGATTTCTTTATTTGATATTAAACTGTAAAAGCCTGAGAGTACTATTCATTTAACTTTTATGTTACAAATGGATAAATTAACACTGAGGAGTTCATTGCGTATTTTTTTCAGATTCATTGGATGCTTCTCACATTTGCATTGTCTCAAGGACATACAGTAAATCTAACCACTTAAACCCTCTATACTAAGTAAAACAGAGTTCCAACTGTACTTGATACGCTCTCTTTTTTCACTCTACACCAAATCCAGCCGATCCACAAGCTTGTAGATCGTTATTGTCTTGTACCAGTCGCTTGTATTTTTGCCAAACGTTCCCCCCAGAATAGGGACGCTGGGGTTCAAGTGGCTAATAAGAAATGGGCATTTATGGTCTGTAATGATTATGTTGAAATTCCTAATTTAGGAATAAAAGAAGGTCCTACATGTGCTCCCTTCTGTAAAATCTAAATTAAACCATTTAACCTTCAACAGGTGGATTTGGTTACTGATCAAACAGGTGGACAGTCAAAGCACTGTAAACAGTATAGGCTAATGTAGTTTATAGGCAGCATATCGAGATAAACAGGGGTATTCCTTCTTCCAGGAGATGACACACTGTTCCTCGGGGTAGTTAGTCACGAGAGGCCACTGGCCGTTAGTTATTAGTGGCCTTCCTGGCAGAGATGGTGATTGGGTGGGGAGGGCCGATCTTATCAGTTCATCCGCGGCCCCTCAGAGACCCCTGTGGGCACGATGAGGGGGCCAGAGAGTGGAAGAGAGCCTGGGGGTCCGGGGAATGCCCCCTTTTTGCGTGCAGAAAGCGTTTCTGAACGATGCACACACAAAAAAACACTAACATCCACACGCCCTGTTCCCTTCCTCTGCGTTTCCGCTGTCACTGTGAGTGAAAGGACAACAATGTGTTAAACGTGGGAATGGCCAGGGTGACGAGGAAGTGGGTGCCTCTGTGTCCAACTTACAGTCTTCAAGCATTCTTCCTTGTCGCCGTTATTATAACTGCTTGGAATGCGATATAGTAAAAGAAAGATGTGTTTTTCAATGAGCGAGTTATAAAGATTTATATAGTGAGAAAGCTCTTTTTTTCCCCAGCAACTGGGAATAAATCAAAAACAGTTGCGAATTCCTTTGCTGTGTCGCCATGGTTTTCTCTTTTAATTTATTCTCCATCATATCAAATAAATATAAGAATGATAAGGCAAATGATAGCCAAAATCACTATGGAAAACTACGGCCTCCTTTGGCCATTGCTTCTAGATGTTTCCAGCACCTCCTGCATCCAAAATACTTTCCTAAACATGACAGTGTTGGAAAGGAATGAAGCACCAGATGTGGGGTGCGCACAGAGATAGAGAGAAAGGTACGTGCAGTACTCGAACACACGTTCTCCAAGCCAGGCTCTGTTTTTATTTATTTTCTCAACATACAATCTGGAGAGTGAAGATAGCACTTTTTTTGTGATGAGTTTTCTTTCTGCTTTGACAGAAAAGGAGTTATACTGATTTATTTGAGGGAAGCATGGATAGAGAAAGGGGTCAGTGGTGGTGAAACAACGTAGAAGCACATTCGGTTACCCATTTCAGTCACTCACCTCTGACACCTCACGCATGAAGACGATATCTCTGATAGTAATGTTAACCACTTAAGCCCTATATACCTATACGGAAATAGCCGATCTACAAGCTCATAACACGTCACCGCGGTGTGAGCTTGTAGATCTGATATTTCAGCCATAAAAAAAGGGGGGGAAAATACGTTGAAAAATGTACCAAGAATTTACCCAGGTTAATATGAAAAAGATTATAATAATTTAAAAAAATATATATACACTGTATAAATATACTGTATATACACACATATATATAACTAGAGGTTTGGGCCGCTTCGCGACCCTCACATCCAGGCCCAATCAAAGAAAAAATGTGATGCGGCCAAAAATAAAGATGGAAGGAAAGCTGCTGTGGCTAAAATGTTAAAATGTAGTTTTATATTAATTGTACAATATGTAAGTACATTGAAGGCGGGGAAAGAAGACTAAGTATTAGCCAGAGCACTGATCAACCGTCTGTGGCAAGTTTCGGGGCAAGTGGAGTGATCGTGTGCTGACCCCGGACGTACTTTTGGAGGTCATTTCAATCATAGTAGTATATATATATATATAGGATAGGATAGGATCATTTAAATATAGGAAATATATTAATTATAGTATTTGAATATTAGACCACATGAATGCCTACTATTAAGGTCAAATTTGCACAGTTGCACCACTACGAGTAAATGCAGTTCATCGTGAGGCCTGCACACCAGCGCTGCGCATGTTCATACGTTACTGCTGAGGAATTCAAAACAAGTCACAATCACAATTTCAAAAGAATATTCAGGCTTTGTGTTTTAATTGAACCATATTTCACACTGCTACACTGATGAGGGAAGTATGCTTTGAATACGCGGTGGTTTCCCAAATGCGGATACAGACGCTGCAGATCACATGGAGGGCTAAACAAGTCCATATGCGCTTTTTTCCTGACGTTAGAAATACATCTGCTATGTGCTGTACAGCTCCATCTCTGAGCCATCAAAATATTTTATGCGGTCAGGCTGTGTTTTGTTGTTAAGGCAACATATTTTGTTTGACAGGCAACTAAGTAACTGCCAAAGCAAGGTCACTACTGTGTGTCCATCTTGCTCATAAAAACTGCAGAGAAATATGGAAAGAAAAAATAGATGGAATGAAGTGAAGGGGGAAAGCCCTTGATGTTCACTTAGAAAAAGTTACCTCTTCCTTGGACCACTGAGATTCATTTTAGCAGGCAAAGGAATTACATTATTAGCTGTGGTGACAAGTGACCATAACGGACGGCTACCAGCCTGTCAGCAATGTACCCCTAAAGAAGGGTGAGGTGGGCCCCCTAAAAACCGCCACTGCTTGCAGTTCCCTCACAGAGGCCCCAGACATCTATAAAAGGGCCTTTATCTGGGTAAATATGCGAGTAATTTGAGCTATTTGACACCTGTTTGATGCGTCTAGGTAGGCCGCCAAGATTTTGGCTTGGAGAGCAGGCAGGGCGCAGATGAGAGAGGGGCCGCTGGTCGGCGACAATATCGCCACAGCAATCTTCACAGTCACTCAGCACAGATGAACAGGTGCTGCATGACATGCGGGTGCAGGGGAAAGCGACCTCGCACTGTAACGCATGCCCTCTCCACCTTTCCTCCTCTGCCCACATGTAGCAGATTCTGGTGTTTTGGTTCACCCGATCCGTCGGCAAGGATGAAAGCCGTGTCTTCGGTGGGGTCTCTTTGAACGCAACGTTGTTGTGAAAGGTCTTCAAGGGGAGAGATGGAGAGGATGTGTTGAGATATCTGGATATCTGCTTTGAAGTACAGTACGTCTAGGTTTTGGAATTTGACCCCCTTCTTATTCAATGACATGGTACTGAAGGGAAGTGTACGTTATGCTACAGTAGAATAGAACTATCAATATCTCTTTGTCAAACCTTTTTTATTTTTTTTCATTGTTTAGGATATGATCATACTCATGTGATTTCATTATCTGTGCCCTGGGAAAATCGCGCAAAGGTCATCAAAGTCATCACAAAGCTTTAACCTTGTGGTTCTTGACAAGAACACCGCCACTTTCCACTCAACCGTGAAAAAGGTTCATTTTGGGTTAATAGGAAATTAATCACTTAGTCCGTTCTTCAAACTGATACAAAAAGGTCAACAAAACAACTAAAAAAACAAACTGGGGGTGTGAAGGCACAGCCAGTGCACCAACCATTGCGCTTCTTGTGTGTCGAGAAGACCCATGAAGCGAGATTCCAACTCTCGTAATATATATCACATCTCCCCCACACCCTTTGCCCTAGTTTTTCTGTATCTCTACACTCTCCTATCTAAAATAAAGCATACATATGCCAAAATAAATTTGGTTTAAAAAAAGTGCTTTTTATTTGTGATCCAGTTCCAAATAATCTACTAGTTATATTTTGAGAATGAGATTGATGCATTAAAGGAGGACTAGCCTTTTGTTAGCATGATTTCAATTCCATCATAAAAAGCTGATAAATCTCATCACACTCTAAAACAACAGCAGGTATTCATATGGAGAGAAAACTTGAGTCTTTATCAAATTCATATGCTAACAGTTCTCTGTAGCGAAAGACTTAACCAAGGCGTGAGCGTGATGCTTTCAGGACATCAAACAGGTGATTATGACAACCCGTACAGCTGTCAGGTGCACCTCTCTTAGAAGAACACACTTCTTTTTCCAGTTCAGACACGAAAAAGCCAGATGTCAATTTTTTCCCCCCATAAGATGAATGAAAATCACGGGTCTTTACTATCAAGCTTTCATTAGGGAACATGCCACTGTCGGTATGAATGAGTACAGTCGCTTTATTGTCATGCCCTTTGGGAACAAGGAGCAGGTCTGAGCATGATAACAACTCGGCTCCAATTTACATTTAACCCATTAAGACCTGGAACTGTGTCATTTTTAGATTTGAGCTAAAAAGCATTATGTTACACTTTGGGCTATTCAAAAATAGCAGATATACAAGCTCATAGTGCGGCACCGAGTGCCGCGCTACGAGCTTGTAGATCTGCTATTTTTGAAAAATCGTGAAAATGAGCGCAAATCTTTGAATATATATATATTTAAAGCGAACATTTTTAACTCAAATCTTTGCTTCTGGGGGGTCCCTGGAACAAGATATTTTGATGGGGGTCCGCGGCCAAATACATATAATTTTGGGGGTCCTTGACATGAAAAAGATTGAGCACTACTGATATAGAAACATTATGTTTTTCAGAATACTGTTGAGATTTAGGAGACATGTAGAATCGCCTCAGGTCTCAATGGGTTAATACTAGTTTATATACATCGTAGGACAGTGTCCCGCAAAAGTAGATATTTTTTTTATATCCAGGAAAATCTTTTGGAATTTTGAAGATTTCCGCTTGTAACGACAAGCCCAAAATAGGGACGCCTGGTTTAAAGTGGTTTCAAACATTTAGTTCCGAGGTGGCAAGACTGAAGAAAATGTCCAATGATTTCAGGCGCTTTGCTTGTAATCATACCCTGAAATAAACTGCGGGAAATACATCGACTCCCATAACCTTATTTTGCCAGCGATGAGATAATTAGCTGGTGACAGAAGCTGGGAAGAGTTGGTAATTAGAGATAATGACAGAGGTCCTAAAATATCTTTGCTGTTCACCCAAAAGGGCTTTCCTAAAGTCAAGTCCCTGCCACTTTGCAGGAAATCCAAATAGCCCCATCTAATTGCCCTTGGACAACAACATCGTAAGTAAGCACTGTGATACAACAACTGTGACGTCCTGTGTGACGACGTGGAGAAATTAGCAATAGTTTATAAACGTTTTTAATGTCTTTGTATCCATTTGAAGATCTGCATCATGATCTGGGCAAATCACTTTTTTTCATTATCACTTTAAAGTATCTGATTTATCTTAACATTTATGGTAAGTGAGATAAAATAAAATAAATAAATAAACACTACAAAAGAACCACATCAGTGATTTAAGCAGACTGAAAGTTTTAGAAGTCCCTCCAAATTGGCCCTAATTTTTTATGGGCTGTTGCATAACCGTGTAAATAAGACATGGGAAGCATCTGCATATTTGCAAGCGAGCCGTTTGGAGTAAACATGTTCAGACAAAATGTTCCTTACCTCACTGATTCTGCAGCATTCCTCCATGTATTCCTCCAGGCTGTCGCTGGCGGTGCTTTTCCTTAGGGCCTGCTCCTCAAACCCAGCTCCCGTCGAGTCATCAGAGGCCCCTGCTGAGCATCGGCTGCTAGGCCTGCTGTTCTCCGAGCAAGCCCTTTCAGTCACACAATTATTTTCCTCAACCTGTTCCGAGTTCTCTATATTCGTTTCAGGGGTGTCTCGCAAAGCTCTGTACTGGGCCTCGCCCTCAGTTATGTGCAGTTCTACCCTCTCAGGGGAGCAGGGTTCCACTGACTTGACAATCACACTGTCCTGAGCATCCAACGTCGTACATGGAGGATTATCAATCGAGTTCCCTGTCTCTGCGGTGTCAGAGTCCTGTTGGTGTGTGTGTAGTGTGTCGGGTATCATGCCACTAGTGTTCAAGTGGCAGGAGTCACAGGAGGACTCTCGACTGTGAACCCCAAAGCTGTGTTCAGAGCCCGTTGGTGTTGAAGGAGAGTTAGCTCCACTGGGTAGTTCCACGCCAGAGTCCTCTGACTCAAACTTGTACAGCCTGGGGATCTGGGAGTCTGAGAACATGGCCGCCAGGTAGTCCGTGCTGGTTTCCATCAGAGGCTGTCCAGGAATGTTGTCGTGGTGGGAATTCACCTCGGAGGCTTCGGCGGGTTCTGAGATGTCCTGCTCACAGGCCGACACGGTGGAGATCGTGGACACTGAGTCGTCCGCCATCAGGAGCTTCTCGTGGAAGTCGTGGAAGAGTTTCATTTTGGTCAGCACGACCTCACTGTCCAGCACCATGTCCCCTTTCCCTGTGAAGGGCAGAGAAAGAAAATGTATTCACATGCCCTATTGCATACATTACATGGGTTCAGTTTGCACAGTTTCTAAAGTTTCCTTTAATTATTCACAATGAAATGAAAGACCTCGAAATACCTGAGTTTGAGCCTAAATTCATGTGTTGCAAAGGCACAACAGAGTGGTAATTTTGCCATGTCACAGAATCTTCCCATGGCATTCAGTATCATCACTGTCATTAAGCATGTTAGCCTGTAAAAAATATGTTGAGAACAAAACAATGAACTGTGACAGTTCAGGGATATTAAACGTGCCCTGTTTTATGAGAGGGCTGATAGTGTGCCTCTTCCAACGGATTCACGGCTGCATGTCCAATTCCTTTGACCATAAGTGACACTGATGTACTAGCAAAATATACATCTAGAGTCCAGCGTCAGCCAAGTATCAACTACTGAAACCTGAGGATTTACACTTAAGGCTGTACAATCCTGCATTCTTTGCCTCGGGGGCACACACATACGGCAGGACACACACTATCTGTCAGTGTCCCCAATACCTGACTGTCTGGCTTTGATCTAGAGCTCCAGTTAATACCATTAGAGGGAGCAGTCATATGTATCCTCTCCTCTTACTCGCTGCAGGCAATCTGATAGTCTCCCTGTCAATCAAATATTCATTCTTTCCTTTCCCAAACTTTTGGGATTCAAGAAAAGCTTCGTGCAGATATCCTTCGTATTTTTCCCTGGGAAAATCCTGGGGTTCTGATTAAACAACCACGTTTTATTTATTTAGTCTAATGGGGCATACTAAACATAGCTCCAAGCACCTTTTGGAATAAGGTAACCCCAGTCCCGTTTGATCACACCTCAACAATGGAGGAGGTTTGGCGACTTCCTGCTGGTTGAATCGGAGATCGCGCCAAGCCAAATTTGAGATTAAAAAAACGTCTTTGAAGTTATAAATCCTGCACTTTCATCCTCTGCTGAGGGGAACTTTAGAAAGGGGAGGTTTTTGCAGGGAATGTTCTGGAAAGCGTGTTGTGGGAATTTGAATGGGATGAGAGAGTATTTGGGTTATTACTAGTTGGGCCCTGAAAGCAACAGCAGAAGGAGCTGTGGTTGGGGAACTTGTGTATGTAAACACTCCGGGTGGAATATATTCCTTGTAGTTTAAATGAGTCAGGCGGATGTTGTGATTATGAGGGGAGTTGGCACACAGTGAATGATGAATGATTTGTTGGAAAAGTTAATTAACAGAAACTCTCAGGATAATATGATAGCCCCACTGTCCTCTGATTGGCAGGAAATGATCTCACCGGGTTCAATAAACTACACAGCTTTGAATGGAGGGGCGGTTTTGATTCAAGAGAAAATATCCTGTGGCAAAATACCTGAAGCAAATAATATTACATTACAAAGCAGCAAACTGTAGTAACGGAAATCTTTAGGATATAGGATTACATACTGTTTTAGTTCTCATCAATCAGAATCTCTTGATTTGATTTCAAAGTCAATAACAAAACAGAGGCGCGGCCATGTTTTCCCACTGGGACACAAAAAAAATCCCTGTTGTGATAACAGTGTTGCTGGATAGGCCTTACACCTCTGCCAAAATAATGATAGGACTGTGGTCTTGTTGGGAAATAACGGGTTGGGGTCTGGATCGAGTCTCATCCCATTCTAAACACAGACTGTGTTTCCCCAGAGTGGTTCAAGGTAGCACTGTGGCCACAACACACACACTTCAAAGGAGTTTCGACACAAACTGCACTTTTCCAACTATGCTATGAAAAGTTTTATGCTATAAAACTGCATATCGGAGTAGAACTCATGTCACAGGATAATCTGCACTAGCTGTAATGTCAGTTTATGAGACTCAGAAACGCTTTTAGACTACAACAGACTTTTTTAAAGACAAACGTTCAATTTACTGTAACAGGTGAGTATATTTTTTATAAGGTTGTAGTTTGAGTTACATAACTGTTTCTTTATTTCCATATGGAGTCGATGCCGAGCACATTTATGTTCAAATGAATGGAGCCTTAATTAAAATAAATGCACAGGCGAATCTCTGTGTTGATTTTATTATACAACACCACTAATTGGTTTTCATTTAAATAAATTGCATGTGGTGAGGTACCACACTGTTTGAGTACAGTATGTCTCACTTTATTGCAGTGTGACATACATTTGTCTGATCATCATCCCATGCTTCTGATGCTGCAGTAATGTACATGTGGAACAAATCACCTCGATATAATGCTTCTCACAGCTAAAATATTTTTCGGCAGAGGCTAGAGAACCCATTTCCTGTTTGTTCTGCTTTCAGCTACTTATGCTTTATGGTGAGCATTGGGGTGGACGAAACACACCACCACCAAATCAACCATTGTTTACAGCGATTACCTCACAGCAGGCAGTGAATGAGCAAGCTCATTGTGTGTTTATTCTTGAGGTAACCCAAGTCATTCTTCACTGCCTCTTGAGAAATACCTCTAACACTAGCACTAAAAGCCAAAGAATGATGTAACATAACTGCTCTGAACAGTCTGCCCCCATCCAAACAATAGCAGTGAAATGCGAAATATATAGGCCTAGGTTATATAAAGTGCACTGTCCATTGCTACATTGTTCCACTCTCAAAACATGAATACTTCAGAAAGTACTTTCCAACGATGAGGTACATAGCAATAGAGCACATAGAACACATGCCGAGCATTAGCCAGGATACAAGGATATTGCGCTGTGAATGTGAAGAACTCATTTAAACATATTTGTAACAGAAAAGCCCTGATAAGACTGTAAGCCCAAAGGAGAGATGTAAAGCCTTAAAGCCCATGTCCACCCTCTTCAACTGTATGGCACACTTAATCTCATAATTGTCTGTATCAAGTCAGTCTGCGGTTAGTCGTGTGTTATCAGTGCTGGGCTAATGAGAACTGTTGTGTATCATCCAGTGACTGGTGATAAAGGAATTAGAGGGTTCAAGAGCAACACTGATAGCCCACTGTACAATGTCTGCCACATATACTGTATATACAGTAGTTAACTGTGGAATTTAAACATACTATACGAATGCAAGCTGTCAAGCCTTGCAGTACACAAATACAATATAAAATGTGTTCCTTTGATCCTAAATTGAATGGTCAATACTTTCACAGAAAACATTTTCTTCTTTCATCAATACATGTCACATATGTTTGTTTTGTATGTTACTTGTTTTTTATGTTGGGGACAAAAAGGATGAAAATGAGCATCTCTTGCTAAATTATATGTATTTACAGTGCAAGTTATGCATTGTTCATTAATACATATTATCCCGTCCAAATAAATGAATACATGAAAAATAATACAGCTACCTCTGTTCAACTGGAATGCCATTGTGGCATTCCAGTTTGTGACAATCTTGTACCAATAAGCACATAAACTGTACATTTATATTCCAGATGGTTTTACAGTAACATACAGTAGCCTCACTCAAGGTGTCACTGACCTTGCATTTTAAAGTTTGCAGACACCTGTAGGTATTCAGCCTATAAACATAGGTCATTATAACATTGTGGTGAATTAAGTTAGTGTGAATGGTCAGATTATGTTTGCTAATTTGCTCTCTTGTTGACCAGTGAATGCGTAGTTTTTTTCCCCACGTTTTCTTCTATTTTAGCTGAATGTTCGTCTAGTATGACATTATTATTATGACATTATCATGACATTCCAAGAATGGTATTTAACCACAGGGTTAATGTGGTTAAATACCAGTAATTGAGGTCGCCATCAGCCAGTGTTCTTGTAGGCAGTGGTGAACATAAGTAAAATTTTGAGATACTTTAACTTTACTTGAGCATTTTGAACATAGGCCTTTTACTTGTAACAGAGTATGTTTACATTGTGGTATTGCAACTTTTACTTTTACAGGGGTGGAGTTATGACATTTTTCTACTGTACCATTCATCCTAAGATATCATAACATCATAGAAAAGGTAATAAAACTTTAGTCCAAAATTCTCCTTTAAGTAAAAAAAAATCTGAGTAGCCTACTTCTTCCACCGCTGCGTGTAGGTCAGTCAATTAAAGTCAGCAAGCAGACTTTGCTGCAAAGCAAAGTGAGACGCATTGTCAAGGTGCCAAAGCCCCTAACACAGGACAAGGAGTACGTTTGATGGTTGTTGGTGGCATGCTTTCATCAGGTCATTGTTCACGAACAAAAGTCAATCTGCATTCTAAATCCCCATGGATTTTTCATTTAACAACCTGTAGACCTGGCTGCCCTCTCGGGAGAGATCAAACAGTAACTCACTAAGCACCACGCAGCCTGGAATCTCAATAATGTAATATATTGTAAAGTACCTTGCCAGGAGTATGATGGGATGTACAAACAACAGAATGTAGGTCACGGCTATCTTAAACGGATATGAAATGGATGGGGAGTTTTTTTTTCTTTTTTTTTTTCTATAGAACCTCATTTCACCCAGCAGTTAAGGTGACGTTAGGTGAATAATTGCATTATGTTTCATTTAGTTTGCCTCATACCAGATGTCAAGCATAGGTATGAAGCAATAAATAAGCTGCCAACAAAAGGGACTGAGCCTACAGTACATAGTATAACTTCCATTATTCATAATGAATCAAATGTTCTATGTGGTGGTTGGGAAAATCTTCCAACATCATTGGATTGATTAGTCATCTTCTCCTGATTAACATTATCATTATTGGTAAGAGAAAACTGATCTATTTTCAGTGACAACAAACCACAAGAATTTCTGTTCAACACCAAGAATGTGTGGAGAAAAAAAGAGATAGAATAGAATCTGAACACCCTGTAATTAATTAAGGGCAAATTGACAGCAGAATGTTCCTTGGAGGAATAAACACAAGTAGACTTTCACTATTCATTCCATTGCCACCTCCTCAATTATTCCACAAAGTGCAGGAAGACGTAGGCTACTCAGATGCTTTTACTTAAGTGGTAAGTGGTTTAATAATGTACCGTAAATTTCGGACTATAAGCCGCGACTTTTTTCCCATTTTTCGACCCTGCGGCTTATATAACGGTGCGGCTTATCTATGGATTTTTACAGCTAACGGCCACTAGGGGACCTCCTAAATCTATGGATTTTACACCCGCGGCTTATAGTCCAGTGCGGCTTATATATGTACAAATCATTCAATTTAGCTGCTGCGGCTTATATTCAGGTGCGGCTTATAGTGCGAAAATTACGGTAAGTAACTTGTAAGTAACTAAAGCTGTCAAATAATTGTAAAAAGTACAATATTTGCCTCTGAGATGCAGTGGAGTAGAAGTTCAAAGTATCAAAAAAAATCTAAATATTCAAGTCAAGTAAAAGTACCTCAAAATTGTACTCAAGTACAGTACTTGAGTAAATGTTTGTAAACTTTGTTACTTTCCAAAACTGCTTCCACAAACTTATTATGTGACAGTCTTTTCCTGTGCATCACAGGCAGACAATAAGAAGGAGACCGGGTTGACTTTAATTACACGCTGAAGTCACCTCGTCAACCCAGCTGTGTAATCTGACATTCTGCCATTGTGATACAATCCCTTCCCCACAGTCACTTCCACGCAATCGGCAACAACTGCACAGGTGTTGTCGTCACTGTCATCATCCGCACCAAACAACACAAACAGATATCCTATCCTGTATAATTGTCTGCGCTGGCTGAGTCAGCCTATTTCCAGTCTCTGTCTGACTAAACCCCACAACATATAATTACTGATGGTCCACCCGCCACCCCCTGCCCAACCCCCAACGACTCATCCTAAGCTTTAGGTCTGTCTGTAAAAAAAATAGAAAACGCTCAGCCATTTCCCATAATATTAATTTCACATTCCAGACACTGCTAATGTCACCATTGAAGTGAGCCAAATACTTTTCCCCCCTGGAAAGAGGACTGCTCAGTGCTTTCAAGAATGGGGAGTTTTAGCAAAGTCGGTGGATTGCCCTGTTGCCCTCCCAGATGCCTAGAGCCCTGGTCCACTGAAAGAACAAAGGCCTAAGCTGCCTGGAAGGCTGTCACTCCCTCAGAGGGAAAACAGCACCTGTGCCAGGGGACTGCCAGAGGCGGGTAGGATACACATGCATACCCCCCCCCCCTTGTGCGCGCGTGTGTGTGCACGCGCGTGCGTGCGTGCGCACGCGCACACAGCAAATGCACACAGCAAGAGTGCTTATTAAAGTGTAAGGATTTACACATAATTGACATCAACATGGTCCATTGCTACACTTTCAGAGTTTGCACAGCAGTTAAGATACAGATAATTATGATCTCTGCTCCTTTCACTCAAACTTCACATTCTACCTAAATCATTTTGACAATAAGAAGGTTGTAGGCTACTGTACCCCTGAACGTCTTCATAGAGTTTATGAATATAGGTTTTAACTTCTGCAGCAGGTGTGTACTGCTACCTACCCATCTCTTAAGCAATAGGCGTGTTTTGGGAGGTCCGCGGGCCAAGGCATGCATAAGCCCTGGGGCTAAACTGTTAGCTCAGTTGGCCCCTCAGTTCCTGAGTGGAGAGGTCAAAAACAGGCCAGGACATGTTGGCTATTTTAACGGCCAAAGTGGATTATTGGTATGTCAGCTCCCTGTTAGAAGTTTTGGGTGGTCACTGGCGAAAACTGACCACTGGTCCCTGCTGTACTGTACTACTGTATGCTTCTGGTCATTGTAATCATTGAAATTATTTCTCACCAAATCAATGACTTATGGAGTCAGCATTTCTAAGGCGATTTCAATTAATTGGCTTTCAAGTACTGTGGTTTCTTTGAACAGCCTTAACAGATGACATGCAAGCTGGTCACCAGAAAAAGTTGAACTTGGTGGAAATACTAAGGAATTGGCCCGAGTTAACGACTTAAACCCTTTGATTATTAGTTTGCCGGAGTACCCCAGGGCTCTAAACTAGACCCACTCCTTATTTCAACACCAAAATCTCTTCACCCCAAAATAGGGACGCTAGGCTTCATGTGGTTTAATCTCTATGATAAATGAAGAAGCATTTTTCATGACAAGCTTCACACTTCCAAGTGCGAAGTATCTTACATATATTTTGCAATAATAACCCCCAAACCGAGATTGTAGATGTAGACCACGTATACACATTGAGACTCAGAACCCGCAATCACAGGGCTTCCAAAACAAAGTAGCATCCTTTTCTTGTGCCCCAAGGTGCCAGAGCATCTCAGGTGACACAAACCAGATGTCCAGCCTGATGAGGTGGAACATACCACCACACACCTTCTCCCTGTCCTTCCCCCCCCCCCCCCATCTCTCACTCATCTCTGAAAACGCCTGGAGAAGCAGCATACCTTGCAACTCCATTGCATTGCTCAGCTGGGATTGTCTGTTTCCATCTCTACCCTGACCATGGCGTTGTCAGACCCAAGGACGCTTCCCAGACTCCCCGTCTATCAATGCAAGCTAACAGGGCCTGCGACCCCGGCCTCTCCTATCAGACAACATTGCGATAAGGCAAGAATGTGCAGGAGCGCTGTAACTCAAGTCAAGAAGTCTCCTTCGGGCTAATTTCCCCCGACAGCTTGTAGTTTAACTCTACCCCAAAACCTATTCAAAACAGACCTTTCTCAACAACTGTTTTCAACTTTGACACTGTGCAAGCCCTGAAGCTACAGTAGTATTTGCCTCTAGACTGGTAGCATTACAAGCTTCATTAAATTAAAACACTTGACCATTAATATGACCAACGACTTCATTAGATAAAGGGGCCCTGTGGTTTGTCTGGTCAGGTCAGATGACCAGGGAGAACATATGTTACTACTTTCTTCAATTCACTATCCAAATGCCTGAGTTCTGATTCACTTCTGACACCACTTGTCCACAAGGTGATTCTGTATATCACAAAATTCCAACTCATCTAGGTCAGTTTTTACATATTTCAGGGTATTAGTCACACAGTGGTGATTTAGGAATCTAAAAAAGGGCGTCGTCTGGAATGGTTCAATGGTTCAGAGTAATTTCTTCCCTCCAAGAAATTATGAATATCAAATTAACACTTTTTTTCCTCCATTGTTTGTGTCTCTCACCAGGGGTGTCATTTCATCCCAGCTCAGTTCCTTAAAGGAGTAGTTCACCCAAAGAATTTTTTTTTTCTCGCATTCCTAGGCCAATAATTTGATTACCGGTGGAAAGATGCTAATGTATCCGGTAGGAGACTCAAAGGAGTCTCTTTGAGTCTCCTACCGGAATTACACCTGGTCATCAAATTATTGGCCCAGGAATGTCCATGAATTCAAGGCTTCAAGGGGTGTGTAATTGATAGAAAATAAATACTTTTTTGGGTGAACTATTCCTTTAATACGACTCCCCTCCCCGAAACCTAAACAGTGATCGAGTGACAACAGGGATTCACAAGAATACGCCAATAAAAATTGTGCCTCGATGTACTGTACACAATGTAAGTGTTATCTTTACAATGGCCCTTTTATTCCTTCTCCAAGTACCATGGCAAACAACGTGATGGCTGTCAGGCAGGGCTGGGAGTCTCTTTAACAACGGCAACAATGAGTAGAACTCTGTTTTTCTCTCTCCCTCTCCCTCCCATAACAATACAGCCTGAGGATCTGAGGCAACAACGCTGCAGCTCAGCAGGTGTCTAAGCCACACTGTACATAAACTGAGATTGTTATCTGATCAAGGTTCAATAAATGGAATGCAGAGGAACCTGAAGGCAGGGTCCATTATATAAAGGGATGATAATGAGAACTCCTGGTGGATCACAGATATTTCCTTGACTTTGTCTAAGAGCATCACCAGCTCATAAAAAGGAATTTAGCAAGTGTACTCCAGCCTTACACACATACTTCTTCTGCTTGTTACTTTAGCCATTCAAGGCTTAACTTGAAAATAACATCTTTTATCAAGAAACACAAAGTGTAGCATGTTCATAACATGATTAAGCTACAATGATATGAGATATGATATGATCCTCTCATCAAGACCTTTGAATATATATACATACACATATACACAAATATATATATATATATATATAAATCATTTTGTGTTTTTGTTTTGTATACATATGGGCTGTCCAGTGCTCATGTTACAGTAGGCATGCAAAGCAGGGAGTGCACCAATTGTATTCCACCTCTGCTGAGAATGACAACCACCACACATAAAGACACTTCATATGACTTACTTTTTAACAACTCTCTAGAATGGGACTTTTATAACTCATTAAATTCATTAAGCAAGCCTTTTTTTATGCCATTTGTACCAAACCAGACAACCCCTTTAAAAAACGTTGTAATGAACAATCAGGGGCAGATGTGGAATGGGAATGTGTCGTAAAAGTTAATTTTCACTCTTCCAAATGTTAAAACAATTGGCTTTATCACCCTTTAGAAACAAATGTAATTCTGGAGTCTGCAAAAGTGATTACAGCCTTATGTGAAGAAGAGCTGACTCTGGGCCATATGATGAAGTTGGTGCCACTACAAAAAGAGCAGTCTATAGCACATTTGATTCATATTAAACGCACCTGTTGACTGAGTCACAACAAAGTAACTCCCATCTGTCCCACACTCAGAATCTTTACTCGATCTATCCATCACAGCTATCACCCAGTATCACCCCCAGTAGCTGGCACCCAGCATCACCAGTAAATCAGCCCTCTGTTTGCTGAGACAAATGCCCCGCACATGCCAAGCAAAACAAATGGCTGTTTGTAGACGTGAGGCAGTCGTCTATGTGATGAGGGGATTTGTCTGTGGATGAAAGCCTGGCACTTAAAGCAGCAACGCTTGTGTTTAAAAGAAAAAGAAAAAGAAGAAACACCTTGAGGCTGAAATTATAGCTCCTTCCCCGACCACAGCAACTCATCCTGCAGACACTCAAATTACAATCTGTGATGGGAAACCCGGGTGGCACAGATTAGACTGGCAAGACAACAAACACAAACAGGTTGATCTCGACAATGTGACTGTACTGTACCTTTCCTCCAAGACAGGATGGAGAAAGACTTCTGCCAGCTGAACACCAGGCCAGCCTTTTTCTTCTTCACGCTCATGGTGTAAAAAAAAATAATCCCACGTGTTCAAAAGACTTAAATCGGTCCCTTCTGTTGAAAATGAAAAACAAAAAATAAATAAAATCAAAACAAAAATATGGCACCTCCTCAAAGCTTCCACATGATCTCTTGGTTTCTGTGAATCATTTCACTGCTACAGTAGATCAACAACTCAAAAGGCTTCACTTGTGGCGGTGGAGGCATCTGTTGTCAGAGGTTACAGCTAGGATGGTGTCCCTAAATAGGGTCATGGTGCCAGCCTGTTTCCTTGCCTGCCTGCTGGTCGGTCTAGGAAGGCTTGCTCCCTACATCTAGAGTGTGTGCGCGCGGCGTGTGTGTGTGTGTGTGAGTGTGTGTGAGATTCCTCCAGCTGAGGAGAGTAAAAAGGGGGCCGGGCTCCACCGGCAACACTCACACCGTCACAGGGCTAGCTAGAGAGGTGTGGCACCCAGCCAGAGAGAAGGGCGGGAGAGAGGGAGACAGAGGGACCGAGGGAGTAAAGGGAGAGTCTTGGAAGGAGGCTAGCTGAGATTTAAACTCAACCAGTGGGCGAACATGAGAATAACAGGGAGGGACACAAGAGTCGGAGAGGGCTAGAAAGGGAGGATACAGAGAGAGAGAGAGAGAGAGAGAGAGAGAGAGAGAGAGAGAGAGAGAGAGAGAGAGAGAGAGAGAGAGAGAGAGAGCAATAGAGAAACAAGGATGTGTTTATGCACAAGAATGGTAAAGGTGGAGGAGGATAGGGTTGATGGTCAGATAAAGCAGATAGTATCACTTTTTTTTGTTGCTCTGCTTCCAGCACTATAGAATGCGAGAGAGTACGAAAAGAAACATCCACATCGGAAGTCAGGCTATTATACTGCACCACCATAGAACATTAATGAACAAGGAAGTGGGAAAAATACCTCCAGGAAACGCATCCATGGGAAAGAAGCATAGGTCAGATCATCAGGCCTGCCTGATAAAAGATTTATATCAATACAGTATACTTTGAAGCACCAGTATTTTTCATTGCTGTGGCTTATGTGGCCATTTTGCACGGCAGTCACTTGTTATACACATTCAGACAGTCAATAGTGACATTGGTAATGCTAGTACTGGAAAATGCAGATAGTTAGGAATGATGGTTTCATTTTTGCAGAATAAAAAATAAACAAACACCCTGAGACAAAGTAACATTAGAGCGGCCACAGCCGATATACTTGTTAATTTGTTGACGTTCGCTTTAGTTAGCAATGCTTAGTTCCATATAATTATCAGTGATCACTTTATACACATAAAAACATTCCAGAAATAGCAGACAATTTATTTCTGTTATTAATGTTATTTAATGATCATATTATTTCAAAAATATTGACTCATGACTGGATATCATCCAGTCTGGCTCCCCCCCTTCTTTTAAACAAGTCTTGCCTCTGTTTTTCCTTCACTGACTAGAAAAACAAAGCAAGGTAATGGAATTCATACACACCCACATATAGTGCAGCTGTATTACAATGAATGCAACATATTAACTCTCTTTGTCTGCCTTTCTTTCACTTTTCTTTCTCCTGTGGCTCACTCACTCACTCACATCCTCTCTCTCTCTGTATGTTACTCTACAGCACTGATTCTCAAACCTTTTAATTTGAAGGACCCCAATAACTCTTGAGAGTGAACGAATGGAACCAAAATGGTCCCGTAAATGTGTACACTCTCAGAGTTACAGACCTGTAACGGTCCATTTGAACCCTGAGGGTCCCTGGACCCCACTTTTGGAAACACTGCTCTACAGCATCTCTCTCTTACACAGTAAAGTTTATTCATTTGTAACTCGGAGAATGTGCTGATTATGATTAAAGCTGAGGATTTTTTACGGTGTAGCATGGGTGTCTGTTGAGCAAATAAACATTTCTGGGTTCCATGAAGCAAGACATTGTTTAAAGTTACCCACAAAGCTCTATCAGTGTTGTCAGAAGTAAAGCGTTTAGCGTTGGTGTTTTCTTCAGGGATAGTGGAGGTCATTAAGCATGTTTTGCTAAGGGACAGGTGGTGGGGTTAGGACAGAGACAACACAAGTGTGGTTGTGTGTGCGTGCGCGCATTCGTGTGATAGACAGTGGTGGAAAGTAACTAAGTACTTTTATTGATTTGATTTCCCATGTGGGAGACCAAGGTTCAAATCCCGGGTGTTAGGACATCGGGAGAGGACATAAAACGTAACTTTAACGAGAAAGGTTTACGTTTGGCAATATGTATGATACACATGTCCAGAAATAAATGATCCCAGCTTGCTCAATAATACAGTTTCTCAACGTACAATAAGCCTGTTGTTTTACCTTTTGAAGTTACTTCATAAAATAACCTTAGGAGCAAGCGCCCTGATGAGAAACCAGGGCTACTCATCTTTCCCATGTCCCTGACATCTATTGTGTGTGATATTCCAAACACGTGGAAAAACAAGAAACCCTCTGGTCACGGCTGGGGATATTGTCACAGGTCAGATCATGGGATGTGTGAAGCATTGTTGGTGCCAACACAAACAGGATTGTATTCATGGCAACCACATGAGAATGTATTTGTGAATGCTGATGGGGTAAAAGTGATTTTTTGTTTTTCAACTGAACATTTGCAAACAGTTCTGTTGCTTTTGGATGTGAATGGGAACAGTCTCCACAGGTATCAATACTTTCTATGTAACCTAATGCCTGATTTATATTTGATTGTGCACTGTGTCAAAAATAGCTGAAGTGCAAGTATAAATCAAGAGTGTTATATAATATTGACTTTGAATTTGCCCAGGCTCAGCTCAAGTTGTTCTTTAGGCCATTTTGCAAGTTTTCACACATTTTGAAATAACGTAGCAGGGTTTTACTATTAAAATCTTAGGTTCGGGTAGACAGTCTAGTGTCTAATCGTCTGTTCGTCTTATGCTAGTTAAACCTATAATCATACCAGAATTCTTCTATATTCTTGGTTTGATTTTCACAAGGAGCGGGGTGGGGCTAAAGCACTAAGCTTTAGTGCAAAAAACAATGAGATCGTATTGATTCGTTTTCAAGATAAGGGAACCTTTCTGACCTGAGATATGTTGGCCTACAGTAGCTATGAGTACAGAACTTTGTGGCAGGTATCAATCCATTTTACAGTCAGGTCAGAAGCTTTGTGAAAAATTCGAACCATATCCAGGTATGTTTACATACAGATGGGCAACAGCAGCTTCGGTTATGCTGCTGTAGCATTCCATTGAAAGCTTCACATTAGGAATCTTAGGAATGCCAATAGCACCTAGAAGAAGCTAAATGAAGAATAATTCCCAGTAAAAAAAAGAAAGAAGAAGCAGTTGTCAGGTTTCGGCAGAAACACAGCCAGCCATTGTTTTCTCATGCCATTTTGATTGGAGCGCATGACATCACACACGGATCAGGTTGACTCAAGTATTAAAAACATATATCCTCTCAGATGGCACTCCCATATTTCCAGTAGATTTGAACCAAATTCTGTTACTTTTGGCTAAACTCGCTGTTAAAATGTATTCTGCCTTTACAGAAAGATAGACATATTTGAGTCACAGTTCAATTAAATGCACCGTTTTATACAAAACAAGATCAGCCATTACCCAACCCAAAACTACTGCTCATGCAACACTGAAAATGACTGCTGATTTGAATTATGTGTATGTAATACCTGTTTTTGTTAATGGAAAATATAATATATATTTTTTTTTTTTTTTTTACAGGACAGATAGATATACTGACTGTACTGACACAATACAGTGACGTTTTGTGTTATTGTGCTTGGAGTCATTGAGTGTGCACTCTATGGACATGCCTTATCTGAGCGGCTTGTCAGAGCTACAATGTGAGCCACTGATAAACTAAACTGGACAGTGAGCAGGGGCTGGGGTAAGTGAGGGTATAAGGAGAGGTTTATCACAGAGGAAGTCCTCTTGTTTTTAAGAGTTAGGAACACAACCCTGCAGCATTTATTGTTTCTTAAATCTGCAATACACAACTTGGTTTTAGTGGCAAAAGGTATTGCATGAAACTCAAATGGAAATAACTAGCCCTCAAAATATAGCTCAACAGCAAACATTTTGGCGCTTGTATGGGGCACCCTGGTTTGAATATTGGGTAAGACATGAAAGTTATGCCACTTATGCCCAATATACTTCGTTGTATATATCAAAAACAGCCACAATACGACGTGTTGTTGTGAGCTTGTACACCGGCTGATTGTTGTATTTATATTTCTTGACAATGTTGAAATGTTTTGAAATTCTTTCTTGTGTTGTTTACCTACTACAGAGCACATGCCCAAAATATGGACGCCAGGTTGAACGTGTTTAAGACTGCTGTCCTATGAGCGCTCAGATTGCAAAGGATATACAGCAGAAATAAATCAATTATGTTCTCCTCAGTGTGGGTAACTGAGTGAGATAATCCATATTCCAAGTAATGTACACGATGTAGAGCCAGAAAAGAAAACAAGATTTTTACAGACTTTACATGCTAATGTCTGTCTTTATGTATAGACATTTTTGCCATTCGAGTTATGCCATGTGAAGACCGGATCAGTCATAATCACTGGTTCTGATGAAAAACAAAGCATGTCATTCACACACAGAGAGATGTTACTCAGAGTACTTGAGCTATTGGGGGTAAAAATATGGACTGGAATATACATAGGACAAAAAATAAACGACTATGTCACTGCACGGAAGCCATGTCCTGCTTTTAAACAGGTGTGAGCTTGTTTGGTCTGCCTGCTGGTACCCTGTCATTAGCCTAAAGGGTGAATAGCAGGAGGTGTCTGAGGTAGCTTGTTTTTCCAGCAGTGAGAGCTCTGGCAGAACCTTAGATTCCAAGAAGAGGAACACAAATGAAAGACAAGCAAGAGGATAGCCTCATTGTCCTTTTTTATAAATCCTTTAAGCCTCTTTATTTATGCTAGCTATTTATCCCAGTACAGTCAATAACAGTAGAAGTAAGCCAAAGTTAATATTAGTTTAATTGTCCTTTTGTTTTCTTCTCCTTTAAGTCTCTTTATTTATGGTAGCCATTCATCCAAGTAAAGCCAATAGCAGTAGAAGTAAGCCAACTTTCATATTTGTTTTATTGTTTGTTTTGAAAGATGTGTGACCTTGCTTTGTCATTGAAGGAATTTGCAAAAGGCAAAGGAACCCTACAATTAGAGAAACACATTATGTAAAAATATACATAGCCTAAACTATGCTTGTATCCTAATTGTCCTGAGGTAAAACAGGGGTGCTAAAAATGTTTTAACGAATAATAGATTATTTAAGTTTGCGTGAGAGACCCAGATGGGCAGAGATTCCACAACAATCAGAGTTCTTCATGTTCATGAGAAAGTTGACTTCAGACAGAGCATCTTAACCTATCTTGTTTGGAAATGACTTTGAGCTGTATATCTTGGCCCATCAGTGAAATTATTACAGTCAGAGAGAAAATTTGGGCATAAGGAAAACCATGTGTCTCTCCAAATGGGCTCTGCTCTCTTGAATTAATACCTCTGGAGCTGATATGATAATAAAAGCACATCTGTGTTGGATTGGGAAGTGATTTACTCCATTGGACTTGTCTCCACCTTTTCCACCGCAAGAGAAAGCCTTATATCCCTGAGTCAGATTTTTAAGGCCTGTGTCTGCCTGTGATGCATCAAGAATCACAAACTGTAGAGGATCAAACCTGTTCACAGATATACTCAACACATTAACCCCACATAGCTAGATCTTGAGTTAAAGGGGTATTTCACTTTAAAACACTTCTGGGATCATTTTAACGTCTACTCAGGCTTTTCCGTGCACCACAGACACTTTGTAAGTTGCTTGATTCAATATTTAGATATTTGATTATAAGCCCATTAAACTTCAAACTCCATTTTAACAATTTTAGACTAATTTAAAACACACATCCCTGCTTCTGGTGACTGATATTGTCCTTCTAATGCGTGAGGGGGCCATGTTTCATATACGTATACATTTTTTGAAAATGAAAGATAAACAAATAAACAAATAATAATTGTTAATATTGCTGTCCGGCAGGAACCAGCAAACAAAATGTTTCCGCTTTTGCATTTTTTTCCATAAATCAGGGCCATTGAACACCCTTTATGTCTGTGTATTGGTAAAAAAAAATATTGAACCAATAAAAAGTATTAAAAAGTGCTTCTGACAAAACCAGCTAACTTTCTGCTAAACCAGCTAACTCCACCAAAGGGCGGTGGAGTTAGCTGGTTTTGTTGACTCCAGGCTCCACCCCCTTTTGACCTCCAACCTCATTGTGAGCTTGGAGGTCCTTTCAGCGTTCTTATCAATGATGAACAAAACCTCCTAACTCCATTTCTGTTTTGTTTTTGTCATTTCCTGAAAAATGAACATTTTGGAGTTAGCTGGTTCCTGCCGGACAGCAGATATATATATATATATATATATATATATATATATATATATATATATATATATATATATATATATATATATATATATATATATATATATATATAACCAGAAGTAGGGATGTGTTTTCTCAAAGAGTCTAACATTGTTCAAATGAAGTTCAATGGGCTTATATAGGAGGGGGGCGTGTCTGAGCTAATGAATATCAAATGTCTACATATTGAATCAAGCAACTTACAAACTGTCTGGGGTGTAAAAGCCTGAGTAGACTTTAAAATGATCCCAGAAGTGCTTTAAAGTGAAAACCCATTAAATTGATTGATTGATTGATTGATTGAATACTTTATTAGTCAAAAATGTAAACAGCACGAGGGACAGTCAGTCAGTCAGTCGGCGGCAGTGAATGACACGTCCATTGTATTGGGAAATTGCATTTATCTCCCCTTGTGGTCTCCTGACAGGTGATTTTTCAGGCCAGTTTTGAAAGAAAAAGTTTGGCCAAAGTTTAATAAGACGAGGGATCTAAAAGCCATGCCAGCTACCCCTAGTGCTAATCCTTACACGCAACCAACCCAAAGTGATGTGAATCAACCAACATTGCCATTACATATTTTGCTGTAAGGATGCGTTAAGACTCCAGGGTCTTCCCTCTAACGGTTACATGGAAGACCACGGGTTCACCAAAATCACAACGCTTCATCCTCCAGGGAGTGTGATGTCCCACGTCAACACAGCCAGTAGTTTTCAAGATATCTTGTTTGGGACTTAAGTGTTAGAAGGATGACGGAATAGGACGGACAAACAAACCGACATCCTCTTCTTCTTTTCCTATTGCATTGCTCCATGGTGAGGTCATGGGCCTCAGGAGTAACAGAGAAATGTATGGCAAACGGCACTTACTGTATGCTATACTCCAGCTCCCCACCCCCTCCATGCTGCTGTAGAGATTGTCTTTCTGTCACAAAGACAGAGGTGGCCTGGCCTCCCACTCTCCACAATTGTGTCTGGATTTCCTTGAATTGAGAAGAGCAGAACAAAGAACAAAGACATCATTGATAGAGCAGGCACGACTTCTAACACAAAGGGCCAAACACATACATCTTACAGTGCGCCAACGGACTCATCACAGTGTTCGCTCATATGAACACTGATACATGTATACACACACGCACACACACACATTCATGTACTTTCTACAACACCCCCACACACAAACTCAAAGAATCCAGTATCCCAAAACATCCACTCTCTCTCACACTCCTTCCACAAATACTCTCTCTAACGCGTAGAAATCCATGCAGACATCCGCGGGCTTCTTTGTGGCTAACATGTTGTTTTGTTAGTGCTTTTCCTATTCATGTTTGGAGGGCAAAGGGAGAAAAGCAACATCCGTGATCCTATCAGCCAACTAGAGTTGAAGTGATTTCCTTGGAAGTGCTCTCTGACAATTACTGGATGGACATAAAAGGGCTCCAGAGCTGACTACTCTAAGAATAAACCCATTTACGGCAATTTACTACTGGAAGGAGGAGGATCGGACCCAAAGGTTGTTAAAATGTTTTGATTTGTTCTCATGAACTCCCTGGTCGTGAACAGTCATCACTCTCACTTCGAGGCTTATTTGTATTTATCTTCCAACCCCAGTTAGACTACTTCTTGGGCACTGTTTCTGGGGTGTTGACTTGATTGTGGCTTGCTTGCACAGAATCTATTGTCACAAGTCATTATCTTTTCTTCCAACTGAGGCTTTCGTATTTTCTCTCTAACCCTGATAGCACCATGCAGGCTCTTTGCACTATATTTTAAAGGCGTTGACGTGGCTTTACCGTGTTTGCATGGAACTCACAGGAAGTAAGTCACAGAGGGGGTTCGGAGGGGAGGTGCCTATATTTCCAATCATGCTCCCCCATGGAGGGCAGCGACCTCAGTAACTTGATTACTGTCTGTGTTATCATAAGGCATTCCGGCTGCTTTTAATAAACTAAGCTTTGCAGCACCTTTCACAATGAGGTCGGGGCTCAGCAAACATACAGTATCAGGTGTGCCTGAACTCTTGCTCGACGTGATGACTAAAGCCCTCTGTTATTTCATTGTTTTCTCCTGATGTATTCTATTCTAATCCAGTGCTGGAGGAAGAACTGACTATTAACCACTGTATGTCAACCTCCCCTCACCCCCACCATTGTTTTCCCTTGTGCTTGTAGTTTAGAAAGCTTTTGGTGATTATGAGAACTATATTACAAAAAAATATATATATATATATATTATTTTTTTTGTAATTCATTTATCTTTAAGTTTAAAAATAAATGAATTACAAAACAATTACATATTATATATATATATATAAATCACTATGGATGAGAAAGTCAACTATGCCTAATTTGTTTGCTAATTATTGTAAAACTAAGTTATGGTTACTATTATAGATCCAGTTAAGAAAAAGGCTGATGATATTCATGAAAAGTAAAGACTTCAAGATCATATTCTAAGGATCACCCAGGGGGCTGGCTGGTGGAATTTCGTGCAGTTTCATATTTACAGTAACCCCTGGCTTCCTAAGCTCTGGTGATAAGATATGTGTTGATTTGGGATTCTGTATGGAAACTATCGCAGATTCTTGAAACAGGTTCAAGTTTTGATGCAGGCCGGCTCCCTCCATGAACTTACTGGCCCTCATGATTTTTGAACATTAGTTTGACTGCACAGCCGGTATAAACGATAAGAATGAATTTATGGTCTGCGAAACAATTTACTCTGGAAAATTCCCCACATACTTAAAACGTAATTTTGTCCAATGATCCTATTTACAATAACGTCATTTAGGATTTGTAAGAATTTAGCATCGATAAGAGCGTTCTTTGCAGGTCAAAACATTTCATCCTGATAACCAGGTCCGTTCCTAAAGTGTACATAGAGTACTGTACACAGTAGTGGAAAAAGTACATTTCTTTTTTACTTAAGTAAAAGTATCAATACCACAATGTAGAAATACTCTGTTATAAGTAAAAGTCTGGTATAAAAATATTACTTGAATAAAGTACAAAAGTATTGGGATCAAAATATACTCATTATGTAGAACAACATCATATTATGTATACATTTTTTTTTAAAGCTTTTGAAAATAGCCGATCTACAAGCTCACAACGCGTCGCTGTGGGACGTGTTGTGAGCTTGTAGATCGGCTATTTTCAAATAGCCGATGTATATAAGTACAATAAGTACAGTACTTGAGTACATGTACTTAGATACTTTCCACCACTGACTTTATACACAGTACACAGTGCACATGGGTTAGTGGCAGCACAGAACTGGAGTCGGCGGTGGAGAGAGATTAAGTGCTTTGCTCAAGGGCACAAAAGGGAAAGTGTGGCGTCTTTCTTTCTGAGTCAGTCAGACTGTCAAATTCAGTAACACCTGTTAACACTTGCTGAAGGACAACACCAGCTGGAAACACCTGAGGAATCAGATTATGAAATGTGATCCGTCATCTATATGGTCCTTGAAAAACATCACAATCCATTGTATCCTGGGAATGTGTTCATCGCCAAAACAAAACGACACAACTTTCTGAGACATTTTAACTACATTAACCCTGGCGTCCCTGTTTTGGGCCAATTTTCTTAAGAACGTGAATTGTTTTTCTCAATTTCCACAAAATATATTCAAAACCACCAGATCTATAAGTTCACAATGTGTCACGACGGGTTGTGAGCTTGTAGCTAGGCTATTTTCTCTATTGGCGTACAACATATATAGGGTTTAATTGGTTAGATATTTCTACAGTCTATTCAGGGTTAAATCTGTTACTGTTACAGTCTTTTGTGCTGGATTCTGCAACATTGAATTTGTTGTGAGTTTCATCTTACTACACCCAACCCACACAGGAACGAGAATAAAGCTACTTATCGCTGTTCTAAATCCTGAGAGTTTTCTGAACGAGAACAAAACAACCTTATCTTATATAAGTAGCCTTGAATGAAACTCTTCTATTTTGTTCATGTAGCTGCAAACTGCACCTACCTCACACCTTTGCTACCTCACCCCAACCACATGAACCCTCTGCTCTGTCATTGGAGCTCGTTTGAGTCTGGGACACGGTGTAAGGCTATACTTAACACAGGCTGAGTGTACGGCAGGAGCTTCTCCCAGCCTGGGGATTTATGACGAGAGCATTGCATTGATGTGTCCACAACAAAGAGCCAGACAAGCCATGTCTTGTATGTTGTTGCAAACATTTCATTGTGCACGCGCACGCACGCGCGCACACACACACACACACACTTACTGAGAATAGCTGAAAATAAATGTTGTTTTGATAGATACGCGGTCTCTGGAGATCCATGGGGAACACTGCACTGACATTATTATTGTTTTTCAACAATAGAGTGACGGAACAGCAGCTTTACTTGGAAATCTGATGGGTTACTAGTAAGTATCCAGCGATAAACAGTATTCTCCTGTTACCTCAATGTACTGTACCTCAGTGGTTCTCAAACTTTTTCATATCAAGGAGCCCCAAATTAATATGGATTTGGCTGTGGACCCCCATGTGAAAATATGTTGTGCCAAGGACACCCATACCCATAAGATTTGTGTTTCAAAAATATTCCCAATCTTTTACATTTTTGTTTAAAAATAGCTACAGCACAATGTCTACAAGCTCACAGTCACAACACGTCACGCTATTTTCAAATAGCCTAAGTTTATAGAGTTAAAGTGGTTAAACTGATTTTAATGCTATAAGTAATCAAAATAAAAAAAGTTATCGAAAAAACATGGCCCTCTCACGTATTAGGAGGGCAGTATGAGTCACCAGAACCAAGGACAGGTGTTTTCGATGAATCTATCATGGTTAAAATGGAGTTTGAAGTTACAATGGGTTTGTATAGGAAGGAGTATATTTACATTTTATGAATATCTAATATATAAATACTGAATCAAGCAACTTAGTTAAAAACTGTCTGGGGTGCTCACAAAAGCCTGAGTAGACGTTAAAATGACGTTTGCTTGTGGGGACCCCCTGGGGTCCCCAGACCTCACTTTGAGAACCACTGCTGTAACTAATGGAGTATAGGAAGGCTGGAAGTAGAGTCCCCAGAAAACAGAAGTCACTGTAATCTGCAAAGAAAACATCAATGGGAAGCTCTCTGCTGAACCAACAGACTGAGAGCTAAGGTGGAGGAAATGGGTCATTTCCATATGTTTACATCCAGCAGTCTCAGTGATAACCTTGTTGATAACCTGGGCATACTGGTCTCTCCACCCTTCACAGAGTACAGGCCACAGCCCTGCACGTGCATGCCTAACAAAGACCTTATTTATCAGTTTCACTGTAGTATAGCTTCTTTGACTGCCAATCAGTAAAGCTGCCATGTCATCAAAAGAGTTGAATGTATAACTATTGTTCCTCATAGTATGTGAGGATATCCTTATCGCACACTGGTGTGACTCGCTGACGTGCTATAGGATTATACACCGAAAAATCCTGAGTGTTGATTTAACTCAGACGGACCCTTACGGACCCTTACAGATGCTCCTGAGAGTGCAAATATAGACCCATACAAAACAAATTTGACATGGTAGGATTTGACACTCAGGATATTCCTGCGTACAGCAGGTGGGATTATCTGGGTGCTATTTGGTAATATGATATCTTATGAAGTAATTAAAATTGGAATCTGTTTATTGGCCAGGTATGTTTACATACAAAGAATTTGACTTGGTGCATTGCTCTCACATATAGGTAGAAGAAAAAAGGTACAAAATATAATTTGTATAAAATGTAAATACAAGTACTGTATAAAAATAATAAAAAATCACACCCAGTGTGAAGTGGGCGGTGTGGTCATCACAGTGGTCATCACAGTGATGGAAGCTCACTTAAAAAAAAATGTAAAGTGCAATTTCATCATGTGTCTCTCTAGCCAATCACAGTGCTGAATAGAGTCAGCCAATAGAGTCAGCCAATCACAGTACAGCTAGGGGTGTACTAATGCTAGGGGTGTACTAATTATGAGCCAATCACAGTACAGCGAAGGGTGTACTAATGAGGTGTCCCAACCCCACTTATAGGGGCGGCTACACCGCCCAAAAATAGGAATAATTACGATGAGTATTGATTCAGACAAATGTGAATGTGAACAGTAGGCTATAGGACAAGCCATATATCTATTGCACAGACCACTTATAAATGTAGCAATATTATGGTACAGTTTATGTACATTACTTATATTGGACAATGGACATATTAGATATCTACTCTATAAGTTCAAGTTGTGTATGTGTGTCTGTCTGTGGCAGGCGCACAGATACACACCTATGGACTGGACATGCCCATCGTCAGTGCAAATCAGCATATGATATGCCCATATATGGACTGGACATGCCCATCGTCAGTGCAAATCAGCATATGATATGCCCATATATGGACTGGACATGCCTGACGTCAGTGCAAATCAGCATATGATATGCCCATATATGGACTGGACATGCCTGACGTCAGTGCAAATCAGCATATGATATGCCCATATATGGACTGGACATGTCTGACATCAGCGCAAATCGGCGTTGTTATGGCAACAGTAAACTGCAGTTCAAATCGCTGCTTTAGGCAAAGGTTTCTGTTGTGTGTGATGACAGACCAGAGCTCCATCAGTGAGAGACAGGGATAAAGAGAGAGAAAGGGAGGGAGAGAGAAAGGGAGGGAAGGATGGAGCGGGAGGGGGAGGGAAGGAGAGAGAGAGGGAGAGGGGGAGGGAGAGAGCCTATTTCACCCATGCAATAACTCGGTCAATGTTGGGTACCAAAACCTGAACATGCTGATCGACGCGTCACGACTTGCAAACCCACCACGTTATCAGATTGTGGTACAGAAGCGCATAAATAGAATGTATGCAGTGCTAATACTAGCATGTATAGCATTAGTAAGCAAAAGCAATACAATGAGGCAGCTGACAATGGCACCATCTTTATGTTCATCAAATTCACTTCAATTAGTCAACGAAAATGGCATTCAAAGCTGCAATGAAAGGATAAGAATCAGTATCTATCATTGCTACCAATTTCATGCACAGCTGCTAAGCTGTTTTTCATTTCCCTCCCTTTTCTAAAAGAATGGCATAAACACTTAATCCAAAAGCAAACAAAAACACATGTGCTGTGTTCCAGATCACAGACTTTCACAACATGGACGAGAACGCACTCAGATACCAAGAATGCAGGATGTGAAGTGGTAATAAAGAGACGACCATTAAAGGGCAAGACCACTTTGGTAGAGGTTTGGGTTGTGTAGTTACCTTGCCATGATGTAACTCCAAAGGTGGGCAAGAAAAAACATCACCAAACCCAGTACTGTTTTTTTTTTTAATAAAAATGTCAACTTCCTGTTGATTTTGCCATTTTTAATAAGTAGAAAACCCGGACTGGATCAGCGGATCCGGATCCAGATCTTCAAATAGTAAAATCAACAGGAAGTTGACATTTTTATTTAAAAAAAAAACAACTGGGTTTGCTGATGTTCTATATTGTCTGAATCAACTTTGTTTGCGTTCGTTTTTGTGCTAAAAGAGTGACTTTGAGAGCAGTTTTACCGTACAATGTAAGTCAATGAGGAGCATATTTTGAATTATCAATTTCTAATCAATGGAGCAATTATTTTTGATTTCTTGCCCACCTTTGGAGTTACATCATGGCAAGGTAACTACACAACCCAAACCTCTACTAAAGTGGTCTTACCCTTTAAGTCTGTTTCATTTCACACACATATATGACCCTGTGAAGTGTAGCCACTTTCACCTGGGGGTCAAAATGTTAAAAAAAAATCGATCTTCAAGCTCACAATGTGTCATGATAAGACGCGTGATGTGCTTACATAGCTATTTTTAAAAGTTTTGTAAGTGGTTAATTCAAGTTTTGTCATACAACCATGTCGCACATTGAAAATAACGGATTTTCAACGTGACGCACAACATTGACAACATCCACCACAGCTTTTGAAGACTGATGAGAGACTGGTAGCTGCAACTGTACATTGAACTGTGTGCCATATACTGTATGTCCTGTGTTGGATCACTCACTACTGAAGATATAGTACTGTATAACGTGACCTCATTATTCCATACATGTGTTTTGTGTGTACACATGAATTAGGTACCTTTACATACCTTTAAAACAAACAAGCCCACTCCTATTTATGGAGGTAATACATCAACCATTCAATCAGCTGCCTTACGGTCAATCATTGTTCTTGCTTTCTGCATGAGTTTCAGCTACAGTGATAAAAGTGTGAAGAATGTGAAATGGATGAAGATATACAGTATTGTGAGTTGAAAAAAGCTAACTAGCTACCACTTTCCCAGGGTCAGGTTGACATAACATCTCTAGTCTGGACAGTTGTCTTTTAACCACTTATATAATAATAGCCCATCTACAAGCTCACAACATTTTGCTATGCGAGCTTGTAGATCTGTTATGTTTGAGAATACAAGAACGCTCACCCCCAAAACACGCTCGCCCCGGGCCTAATCCCGCAACGTTGGAGCGATCGCCACCAGGTATTCCTAAACGTAACCTCAGTAAAACTATGCCTAAAATTAACCTTATTCCTAAACGTAACCTCAGTAAAACTATGCCTAAACCTAGCCTTATTCCTAAACTTAACCTCAGTAAAACTCTGCCTAACCCTAAACGTATTCATAACCTTAACCTCAGTAAAACGAATACAAGAATTCAAGAACCGCTGGGGGCGAGTGTGTTTTGGAGTGAGCGTGCGTTCCAGTTACGATTTTTAAACTTTTTTTTTTAAAGTGGTTAAAGAGCCAGAACACAAGGTGATCAAAAAGATGTCAAACTTGCATTCTGTCTTATATATTCAATTTGTTCATGTGTTAAAATGATTGAAATAGGGCAAAATAAATGGCAGATGGGTATCTGGCTTATTTTGTCCCTTTATCAGTTGAATTGCAGCTACTGGTCCAAAAAAATGCATTTACCAAAATTCTGTTTCAGAAAAAGTGATTTGAAATCTTACAGTTTGCCTCCAAACAATTTAAATAGCCTAAATTAGAGACCATCATGTCATACAGTAGTTATTTGGAAGGAAACTTTTAAGTAAGCAAACCTTTCTTTTGTTTGTGGGCATTTTGGATGGCGATATAAAGGGCATATGGTTAGTGTGTTGTGGTTTTTTTTGCAGGAAAGCTAATTCGATTTTCACTGGGGATATTGTGTTTGTACAGGAAATGTAATATTCTCTTGTTTTAAAAGCTACAATGTTGCTGCTCCAGGCAACTCAGGCTGGTTTGGTTGGTCTCAATCTATCCCACATGTCAAGCCAAGATTAGTTTAGAATTACTAGGTCGCTTGGATGAGAATGTTTTACGATGGATACTTAGCATACATCGATTGATAAATATTTCTGATGCTTTTGCATTCATTGTAAATTACTTTTTTAAAAAATCACTTTGCTTAAAATACTGCACTATGATACCATCACTTTCAGTAGTTTCAGATTTGAATTGAATGCATTAAATTGTTTGATGAATAAGTGGAATTTGTAAATGAAGAAAAAGGAAATCAAGTGAAGAAAAAGGGAATGTCCGCACACAATATACTGCTCTCCCGTCTTTATTTATTTAACCAATTGTTGGTTGAATATAAAATAAAAAAAGACGGGAGAGCAGTATATTGTGTGAGGACATTCCCTTTTTCTTCACTTGATTATTTTTGGGTCCAGCACCGTGTTTAAAGGACTGTGGGGATGTGCATATCCTACCTTTTTTCATGGAATTTGTAAATGTCTTGAACCCCCAAGTGAATCTTGTGTACATTGTGTACATTGATTCCACAGTGTACATTGATTCCCTGTCCATCTGTTACCATTATAGTTTCATTGTGAACTGACAGTTTATCAACAGTTTAATGTCTAGTACATTTATTTACAGCACCATCTTGTGGATAGATATTGACCCTGCAAATATAAACCCTGGCACAGTGATAGGAACCTTGTGGAGTTGTTTTCTGCAGAGTTAAAGGGATACTTCACTCTCGGGCCGGGGACACATTTAAAAAAAATATTAAAAATAAATGAAAAAAGTTATGGAAAATTCATGGCCCCCTCACGCATTAGTAGGACACTCTAATGCGTGAGGGGGCCATGAATTTTCCATAACTTTTTTCATTTATTTTTAATATTTTTTTTAAATGTGTCCCTGGCCCGAGAGTGAAGTATCCCTTTAAGTGCTGATTGTTAATTTATCCAATTGTAACTCAGAATAAGTATAAGAGTAG
The DNA here is from genome assembly GCF_963280865.1 of Gymnoscopelus braueri. Lineage (NCBI taxonomy): Eukaryota > Metazoa > Chordata > Actinopteri > Myctophiformes > Myctophidae > Gymnoscopelus > Gymnoscopelus braueri. The sequence continues at coordinate 35,277,524 of NC_137619.1, forward strand.
ACTCTTGAGAGTGTACAAATGTAACCATCTGGACCCGTAAACATTTGTTCACCCTGAGAGTCAACCACTTAAGCCTTATATACTTCGTCTTACGACAAATAGTGAAAATAGGCAATCTACTTGTAGCTTGTAAATCTGCTATAACCACTTGAACAGTCGCATGCAACCATATTCTGGGGGGACGATTCGGAAAAAATAGCAGATCTACAAGTTCACAACGCGTCGCAACACGACACGCTGTGAGATTGTAGATTGCCTATTTTCTGCAAAAGAGATTTGGTGAAAAGGAGGGGAAAGTGCAAAGCCATCTTGAATTTAAAAAATCACACCCTGTGTGAAGTGGGCGGTGTCTTGCTAGCTAATCACAATACTGAATGGAGTCAACCAATCATGTACAAAAGATAAATACATTTATTGAAACACTCTTTATGATGGACGAAACCATAACTTGAAAAAAACAAATTTTTGGTTTTTTTCAAGTTATGGTTTCTTATATAGGGCTATGCACATGTGTCATGTGACACTGGCCAATCACAGTCCTGAATAGACTGTGATTGGCCAATCACAGCGCAGGATAATTGTACAAATTTCCTGGGCCCAGATCACAGCGCAGGAAAATGTACATTTTTCCAAATCTCACTTATAGGGGCGGTTTCACCGCCCAAAAAGTGGTTAAATGACCAAAGGAGGTTCTAGATCTGCAGAATCTTTCATAGCTAGTATTCATAGTAGTACTAACTTCATCATGTTTCTGCAAATTGTCTGTGGTCCCGTACAAATCGAATCAAATTGATTGCTACATTAACTCAAGTATTCACCAATATAAATGTACATTTCTTTATATACCGTTATTGGCTCAGTGAGCCAATATAAATAAATGAGCCAGGCTCACTAATCATATTTTTCCTTTCTCCTCAGTCACCTCCATCGTATTATGCAGTGGCAGGACAAAAAAAGATCTACAAGCTCACAACACATTGCATTAAGCTTGTAGATCTGCTATGCATCTATTTTGTTATGTAGGTGGCCAGAGCCAGAAGCCAGGAGCAAGGTCAAGGCTAGACAATGGCCTTCATCATCATCATCATAACCTTTATTTGAACTCTGACTACAGTTGAGGGGCAGGCCCTCATTTTCAATGTAGCACACAATAATCAACAGGTAGAGAAATTAATATACAGCAATATTAAAAGGCCTTGTCATGACCTTTAAAAAATAAAATCTTGTGGAGCACTTTGTAATCGCTCGTCTGAGTTTTACTTACTTAATATTTACAGTACTTAACTTGCAGTCACTCAATGGAGTTCATGTTTCAATTTTACCCATAACTGATCTCAGTGCTTTCACCATGCACTTAGCTCCATCTAGTGTAAAAACCATGAACTACGATCAGTACTATGAGAATCGAGGTTGTTTTCAGTCCCTGTTCCTGGGCTGCTTTTACTGTTAGACAGGTAGCTTCTGACTGTGTGCATAGTTGAAAATAAAAGCTGCATTTGAGCTCTAGTTTTGAGATTTTACTTCAACTTCAATAATATCCCTGTAGATCTTGGTGCATCATTGAATACAAGTCAACAGGCTTGTTGACTACTTGAGTTTGCATTCTTGGAAAATGTTAACTATTCATAAAAATGCACAAAACTCAGTAATGTAGATTATAAATGCATCAAAGTCAGAAACTGTTGGGGTGCCATTTTCATTTTTACAGCCTGAATCATGTGCATTTTGAAGTGAGAATACTTGTTAGCAAGAAAAGTACTGTACAATTTTGGAAAACAGACCATATCAGATTTTGCTAGAAAAAGGAAATGCAAGAATCGTATCCAAGTAACAGACAAGGAGATAATGCAGGATGGGAAGGGGACGCAACTGACGTCACACGAAATCACCAAGTAGGTATACAACAATTATTCACAATATCCACAATGAATATTGGCTGAATTATGCAGTGGTGGTTTTAGGGCCTGCATGTGCACATTAGCTCCTACAAAACATCCTTTTATACATCTTGAAAACATCTATGACCGATAATCTAAAGCCATGGTCACGTCATAGTCATACTGTACCCATAAGGTCACTCGGGGCCATACATGTCGGGAACGATGCAAGTCTGGAATACATGCCCCACCTGTTATGCAATACCTGTTATCTGATATACTCGCTGTACCTGTTGTCAGCTCCACGCACATTGCGTGCTTCGTGCCCCCCTTTCGTTTGCTTCCTTCACCCTTGACCACAGCTCTTCTAATATCGGTTTCTTCTTTTTATAGGCTTTTATGGAAGTTGGCATCCTTATTTGTTGCATTAAGTCTTATGGTCAGTTTTTTCCCATTTTTTTGATAGAGCAGTTCCACTAGGAAGTTGAGGGCTCCCGTCCCTTTTGGCCTCTGGTACTAACAATTATAATGACGCTCTGGAGATGTAGTTGACTGTGGCTGTAGTAGGGCCGTTCTCATCCCTCTACAATCCTACGAAGGATGTCACCCAGGGAGCCCGTGGCTATCTGGAGAGGAGTCTTCTCCTCTTTGTTTTCAATATAGATACTGGCTCCATGTTCAACCAGCAACTTGGCTGCCTCCACACGTTCCTCATCGCATGCCAGGTGGAGTGGCGTATTCCCTTGTGTGTCCTGGATGTTGGTGCCGGCGCTTTGTTTGAGAAGCAGCTGAATCAGCTGGTGGTTGCCCTTGGCTGAGGCTCTGTGCAATGGAGTAGACTGCAACTTGTCCATGACATTAGGGTCTGCACCATTCTCCAACAGCACCAGAGCTATTTCATATCTGTCTTTAGAAGCTGCATAATGCAGAGGGGTGCAGCCATTCTGATTTACAGAGTTCAACAGAGCTCCTTTGGTTATTAGAGATCTCACTATGTCCTCTCTGCCTGCTGATGCAGCAATGTGAAGAGGAGTCCAAGAGGCATCATCTTGCAGATTCACTTCAACACCCACATCCAAGAGAAACTGCACTATGTCGGTGTGTCCAGCCGAACAGGCCCAATGGAGAGCGGTTCTATGATCCTGGTCTGTTTTGAAGGCAAGTGTTTCATCTATTAATATGCATTGCTTTACTTGGTCAAACTGTCCCTTGTAGGCAAAATCGCAGATCTCCACATTTGAAATGGAACCCTCCATTAGAGAAGTTTATCCTTTTCAGTTATCAGAGTTCTCTAATAGTTTCAGTATCTGCCGATCTATGAACACGGCATCTACCAGGAGGTCGAGGGCTCCCGCTTCTTATGGCCTCCAGGTACTAACAACCAGTACCGACGTCATAGTAATGTCTTGTGATGTCACATAATGTCTTACACGTAATCCCTTTGTTGTGTGATGTCAAAGATGAGCAACTGGCGTGATGTCATATCTGAGTCTTGTGATGATAGCTCCTGTAGCAATTTCAAACTGCTGAGTCTGGTGGTCTGTCTATTTTCATTTCATTACACAACCCCATGGTTTTGTAGATTTATTTGAGTATAAGCAGCTATTTTCAGATTCGCTATAAAATAAAGAAAGTAATAAGAATACCTCAAATTGACACCCTACTCCACCACCAGTCAGCTGAGCCATTAGACTGACAACCACACAGATGGAAATAAAGATGTGACTCGACAGGGATCCAATTGTTGTTGAAATAAATGTGTGACAGAAGGAATTGCCGAGCCGGCACAAAACAAAAAGGAAGTTTTCCGTGTTTTTTATGAGAAATTGAAGGCAAGTAAATGGTTTTGGTTATGTGTTTGCTGGTAAGAGATTTTGATTAAACTACAACGGGGCATAATGTCAACCATTAAAATGCATGTTTTACTGCAATGGCAGATATACAAGTGCAAGAACTGGTCAATTTGCAAACCCTTGCAAAATGTTCTAGGAACTATAAGTTTTGCCAAATATTATACAATCACAAATCTCTTGAGGGTCCAACAAGTTGTTAAGACAGTGATACTGAAATTGAAAAGACCTTCGTACATACCATTAGCAGTAGCAACTGTGGACAAAAAAACCTCCAAACTCGTAAAGACAAACATCGTGGTAATGGACTGCTGCAGCTTATCATCGATACCTTTACCATCGTCGTCTTTTCCTGAATGAAGTATCAAGAAGGGTTTGTCACTTACTCATACAGGTACAAGCAGCAAAATGTTGGTTGCACATGTTATGCAGAGACTGTGCTAACACAACACAAGATGATAATAAAAACAAAAGTAATAGTACTGGATATGAGAAATACAGTTCAAGTACAGGTAGAACAGCAGTATGATAAATCTCTTAAGACAAGTACAATATCTAGTATGTTATATCTTTAGCAATAGTGGAAAACACAAAAAAAAAAAATCTCAGTCAGTCCCCATTTAACGATATAATGCTTTTAATTGACCTTCAGACATTTCTGACCACACATTTAATGATAAGTGAAGATACTGACCTGGAGAATAGAGATCTTTTCTCTGGTCTCTCAAACGAGGATTTTGAAGATGAAGATGGGTCCAGGACTCCAATCTTGTATGCAACCACATCCAACTAAAACATAAGAAAACACTGCTTATCGATCATAGCTTAATCTTATCAGATAACACAGGGTATTCAGTGGCTCCGAATAGTCTTAATCGGTAAAATATTAGATCATATTAAAGCCTTAGTTACACCATAAAAAAAAAGAAAGAAATAGGATCATGTGCTATGATTGTTTTAAAAGTCCCATACATTATATTTTTCTCCCCAGATAGTCAGAATTTATATTTATTAATATTTATTATTCATCAAATGATTGACTCATTGTTAGGTTTAATTATTAAATTACTGACTTATGCTATATTTGCTTTATTGTAATCATCATCCTATAATAAGGTGTAAAAGAAATAGTAGCCATCACTGCCACACTGGTAGAAAACGGTTGCCCACCCCTGGGGCTGAAAACCTCCCCTGTGTCTATGTCTGCATCTCTCTTCTGTCTCCTGTCCCCTCATCGGAGGTGAGATGAAATGACTTGACCTAGGCTCTGACCTCCCTGCCTCATCCTTTCTAGCTCCCGACACTTTTCCCAGCTGCAGCAGGTGCCACATCTTTCATTGACATCAACATCAGCAATGACATCTGTCTGCCTTGCTCAGCTCTCCCCGACAAACCATCAGATGCCTGATTAGATGCACCTCCCACACACCTAGCCATGGTTCACATGACGCTCTTCTGTCCATGACGCGTGATTATGAATCCCACCAACGTTATAGGATATAGACCCGCCTTACCTGTCTGATTGGCTCCCTGGCAGGCATACTGTAGTTTTACAGCGGTTAGGGTTAGGGTTAAGGTTAGGTTTAGACATAGTCTTACTGGGGTTAGGGTTAGGTTTAGGCATAGTTTTACTGAGGTTAGGGTTAAGGTTAGGTGTAGGCATAGTTGCAAAAACGAGAACTGTCAATCACAGCGACTACTGGCCAATCACAGTGAGTTCTGCCTAGAACTGAATAGCGCGTCAAGCACAGTCATGTTTCAGGGCTACTCCCACACCCAAACTCCCTCCACCCACCACCACTATATCAAGGTATATGGGTCATCTTTGAGGTTGATCAGGGACCAGTTACTAGGTAGGGGAGGTAAGTCCGTCATGGGTAACGGGTCCTCTTCGGAGTTTGTAGTGAATACAGGTCCAGTGGGTACCTAAACATTCTGGGCACCTCGCAATTCCGGCGACCTCGGAACAATGCGGGCACTGGGTATGTTTGCTGTCTAGGCACCAAAACCGAGTCCTGGGAACATTGGGCACCAAAACACAGTGGGCACCTGGTATTTCTGGGCACCAAAACCGACTAGGCCTCTGGAATGCTGGGCACCAAAAACACAGTGGGCACCTGGTGCAATTTGATACCATGTTTTTACCCACTTCATATTCATATGGAATCTGTTTCATATGAATTTAGTTATTACAGTCAGGGTTATAGTCAGTGGGTCTCAAACTTTTCAGGCCGCAACCCCCCAAAATAATCATACTTGAACTGGGGACCCCCCTCCCTGATAAGCACTTGGAATGTAGGAGTTAAGGCATTACATTTTCGGTTCCACAGATACATATTGTGAAAATAGCCGATCTACAAGCTCAAAACGCCTTATTGGCCCACAGGTTGAGAACCAGTGGTCTCTACTCTACACAGGGTTGCTAAATTCTTACATTGTAGAATATGCCTGCAACCTCGCCTCGGATCCAGATGGACCAACGGAGGTGGGTCCCACTCCGCTGGCTACGCAGCTCCCTCACCACCAGCATCATCACAGCTGCAGAAGATACGAGACAACAGGATTATAAACAAAAACCAAAACACCTCAGCTAGCCCGAGCCAAACGTTAGAAATTACCTGTTACGGTGACGCATGGTTTAGCTGTTTTTAATGCTGCCATGATGACGCATCAATAATACAAAACTTCAAAGTGAGTCAATAATGGCCCCGATTCCTTTAGTAGGCTATTATAGGCTGGTTTGTTCAATGTTCACTCTTTCAATTATTTTCTGGTCCAACATTGAGAAAGTAGCCTACACTAGCTAGCCTAGTATCAACAGTAGGCCCAATCCTCCAATCACAACTCCCGGGTCTACAGGTGTTTCTCAACGACAGGTCCGGGGCCGGGCCGGGGTCCAAATAGAGCCTTACAGGGTGCTATGTTTCCATAGGAGCGCTTGTTTTTGGCGGAGGCGACGGAGGCGCTCTGAGAGTGTACAAATGGAACCAAATGGACCCTCATGGGTCCATTTGGTTCCATTTGTCCTCTCTCGGAGTTACAGACCCATAAGGGTCCATTTGGACCCCCAGGTGGTCCTCTGACCTGACAGAACCAGTGTAGTAGGTCATCGTAGGCCAGCGCAGCAATGGCTCCGGGTCAGCGGAGGAACAAAAATAATCAGTTTGATGGAATCAATCATTGGCCACCAGATGGAGCTAGTACACTGCTATACAGTCAAACTATATGCCTACTTCACACTTCACAGAAAGAACTTGTGCTTATTCGCAGGGTTTTTGTTCGGGAAGAACAAAAATTATATAGGCCTTTGGCATGCGTTATAGGCCTGCCTACCGTATCATTAGACTACTACAATGTGATAACCTTTAGGCCTGAATGATGATCTGGCCAAAGGATTGTGATCATCTACCGTCCATCAATGCTTAAATTAGCCCAATACATTCTCTTACAGCCTTTAGCGAGAAAATTGGTCACAATTTGTATTCGTTAGGGGCCATTAATCAGAAAATAGGCTACTATCAATTACTTTTCACATCTTAGAAATATAACTGTCCATATCTCAAACGCTATCAACCACCATGTCCTGGCCTATAATTTAATTCAGAAAGCAATTATTTTAGAAACCTATTTATTACCTATTTTATTCTCTGCAGAGCAGGAAAGTAAACTAATGTTGCTATAGCCTACTGCCAATGTTGCAGTATAGCAACAGGCAACCAAGATAGGCTACAAAAGTGTCCAGACTGTAGACAACAGGCACAATATTTGACTGATAGCTTATGATTAATAGGTATGATATAGCCATAAGCTATGTCTTGTTAATTTCCAGTAAATTAAAAAATATATATATTTTCATCAGAATGCATCTAGTTTTTTTTGCATAGCCTATCCCTGAATATGTGCTCTAAAAATTAGCACACACAGGTTTTGAATTTAAATCCCCCAAATTACTCATAGCCTAATTCTTAAGCAATATTCAGGCCTGCAGATTTAGAAAACAAAGGAAGACAGATAATATACAGTAGGTGGTCTGATTGCCTTCTTATTAGCTTACATTTAGGATATTTTTTGCCATTTCCTTGGCGTTAAATAGAAGATTTGGCCAAAAAATATATATATAATACAAACAATAAAACATAATAGTTCCACTTCAAAAGTAACGAAAACACCAGAACAAATTTGGTTATAGTCTGTGCTTTCTTTACACAACAATCATCTGAAGGCACCTTTTTTTCTCCTTCAGATCTCAGGGTTTCTTATACTTTCTTTGCAGAAAGGCGCCCCATATCTTCACAAAGCCCATGGCCTAATTGATTTTTATTTTCATTGAATTTTCCCCTTGGAGCTTGCTTTCTTGTGTCAGCCCCTGGAACAAAACTTCCAAAAGGGCAGGCAAAAAAAAAACGTCGTCTCCTCTCTCAGCGGGGAAGCACAACAGTCTGGAAAAGAGGCTCCGCTTTGAGGCTACCGAAAGGTCAAAATAATAAATGTAGGCCCAATTGAGGCTCTCCACACACACACAAAAGGGGGCAAAACGTTACATTTTGGCAGCGCTGGACCCTCATAGCGTGATAAACTTATTTAAAGAAGGCGAACTAAAGGGAAAACAGCGTGAGTCCTGGGAGGCAGAAAGGCTGCTTTCAAACCGACAGACAGGCTTGGCTCATGGAGTCATGGGGCCTTTTCTTCATCTCTTCACTCTCACGGTCCTCTTCCATCTTCCGACCACGCAGCTCCACACGCCGTCACACAAAGCGCATCATTTTCCTACAAATTAAACTAATAACTTGATCGAAAAGAAAAACACATGGAACTGAAGCTATTTGCCCTTCATTAGCAGCATGAATTCATGTTATATTATGAAGGAGGGGAAAAAAAATCCAGGCAGATAGAGCTTTAGACCTAATCCGATTTTAGGCTGTTATTCTTCATGGGTTTAAAGATAATCATTTTGCCATCCAGTTGAAAGTCGCTCTTGCTGAATTTCAATTCAATTCAAAAGGAGCTTTTCATTAGGCCTATCTCACATTCTTGTCACCGCGTGGTAGTGGCTGAATAACATTCATTGCCTTCTGCTTTGAGTTATGCCCATCCGAGCGTGTTAAGAAATAACAGCCTATCTATATAGGCTAAAAGGGTTACGTTTCCTATAGCATAGGCTGATGGTGAGGTTAGCTTACAATGGCATCATTTTATTATTATTATTATTTGATTTAGAAGAAAAGTGAGAATCGTACACTACATTTGCACGTACACACACACACACACACACACACACACACACACACACACACACACGCGCGCGCGCGCGCGCGCGATGCAGGACACATATATGTATGTATATGTATGTATATGTATGTATATATTTTTTGGTTTTATTATTATTTTACATTTATGGGCACATAGCCTATACTGTATTTGTGATGGGGCAAACATGGTTCTATAGGCTACTTGATATAATAACTTAATTATTCAACATGCATTTGTCTAAAAACATTTATTTTTTTAAATCAACCATGTGTTACAGTCAGACATTAAGGCTAAAATGATTAACACAAAAAAAGTCCTGGGGACTTGTTTCCATTGTGGTCCTATGTATTCAATTCATCAACATAGCCTAAAAATAACACAATTTGGCATCAACAAATACAAAACACTAAGGAGAAAAGGGAAAAATCTACAATCTCGAGTCATGAGCTTGTGGATCAGCTATTTTCACAATTTTTGCCTCTTTCTTATATTATTTGACAATTTGGCCAATCTGACCAGTTTTTATAGTTATAGTTTTTTTTAAAGTAGTACTTTTGATGCAGTAATGGTCTTTTTCTTTTCTTTTTTTAGGTATCAAAATGATCCTTAAATTGCCACTTCACTGTCATCTGGGGAGTGGGGACCCCCCTAAAAAAATCATGTGGGGGACCCCCCTGGGGGTCCCGACTCACAGGTTGAGAACCACTGCTGTAGCCTACTTGTTGTCTTGATTCATGTTCATGCGCCGTAGTGCAAAGAGAAGGCAGTCCTTTTGACAGCTGACCAATCAAATCCCGTTACATTACACACGCGCCCGCACCCACACACGCGCGCACCGTTTCCGTATCCGTTCAGTCTAGTTTGTAGAAACAAAAAAGGAACGGATCTTTTACAACACGTTTCGTCACCCATAACTCATTTCCTTACTCCAACCACCATAAAAAAAACACTTCAACGAAGAATGTCTTTAGCCTACTGACAGCTTCGTTGCGACAACTGAACTGTACTGCTGCTGCTGCTGCCATGGTACTGAAAGGAATCCCCTCTGTTCTGTCCCCAGAACTGCTGTATGCCCTTGCTCTAATGGGCCATGGAGATGAGTTGGGTATGCTACTACTGTATATGCTCTTTAATTATGTGAAATGAACAGTGGTAGAAAGTAACTAAGTACATGTACTCAAGTACTGTACTTAAGTACAATTGTGAGGTATTTTTTACTTGCCTGGAGTATTTCCAACTTTCTGTACTTTAACGTCGACTCCACTGCAGTTCAGAGGCAAATATTGTACTTTTACTCCACTACAATTACATAAATGGGACATTCTGCATAATGAGTACTTTGTACTTTTGGTACTTTAAGTACATTTTGATACCAATACTTTTGTACTTTTACTCAAGTAAATTTTGAATTCCAGCCTTATACTTGTAACAGAGTATTTCTACATTGCAGTATTGATACTTTTACTTAAGTAAAACATGTGAGTACTTTTTCCACCAGTGGAAATGAAATACACAAATGTCCTATAATGATGCTAGCATGTTATCTGCTCTTGTAGGTGGATTGTGGAAGGAGGAAATAGCTTATTGCTGGTTAGAGACGTTTAGAGAATATCTCTAATAGAGATAGTTAATTGTTTACAGTGGAATCATTTAAATCTTGTGCTGAGCCTAAAAAGATTTACTATTGTCTTTCTGTAGTTCTTGGTGACGCCAATTTCCCATCATCTTCCGTTGCTGCCTGCGGTCCGAAGGAGATAAGAGCTGATGGTATGTACTATGTGTTGGTGATGGGCATGAGGAGAGAGAAGATTGGGGCCAGTGTTGCCAGATTTTGCGAAATAAACGAGCAACCTATGAAAGCAAGGCCAAAATAAGTGGTTATATATAGGGCAGGTGGCATTGTGTGATGTTGTTTTAGAGCAGGGGTTCTCAAACACTTTCACGTCAAGGTCAAGAACACCACAAATTAATATGTATTTATTTGGATCCCCATCTGAAAATTGTTTGTGCCAGTGATCCCAATAAACAAGATCTTTTGAAAATAGCAGATCTACAAGCTTACTACACATCGAATCGCGATGCGTTGTGAGCTTGTAGATTGGCAATTTTCAAATAGCAGACGTGGTTAAACCGCATGAAGCAAGCCCAAATAAGCAACTACACTCTAGAAACGAGCCCAAAAAAACACAACTTCCAATATTTACAGGAAAACAAGCTCAAAGTTGCTTATAACGAGTAGACTTGGCAACACTGATTGGGGCTCTTCAATCATACTTCGATTTGCAGTGATGGAAGAAGTACTCACGTGTTTTACTTAAGTAAAAGTAGCAATACTCCAATGTAGAAATACTCTGTTACTCTGTTTAGTAAAATTCCAGTATTCAAAATGGACTTGAGCAAAAGTACAAAAGTATTGGCATCAAAATACACTCAAGTACCAAAAGTAAAAGTACTCATTGTGCAGAATGTCCCATTTCACAAGTTCAAAATGGAACCAAATCTTTTGAAAAATCGGCTATTTTCAAATGGCCGAAATATATATAGGACTGAAGTGGTTAATGTATGTTTTGTGATAATAATCTAAACCTGCAAAGTAAGTAGTATAAGTAAAAGTACAGAACATTTTAAATACTGAAGAAAGTAAAAATACCTCAAAATTGTACTTAAGTACTGTACTTGAGTAAATGTACTTAGTTACTTTACATCACTGTTGATTTGTGGATTTCGTTGACAGTGACACACCTGTATATTGAAATGATCAACCCTCTCTGATCCTCATAGGTATTGGAATACCAACACTCCTGGAGGCCATTTTGAAGCTCTTTCCCCTGGATATGTACCATGCTCCTTCACCAGTACGTTCCTACTACACATTACTGCTTAAAAAACCACTGAGTGTCGTCTTGCTGATTACATTGATGGCTACAGCGAATTCTGCTGTTTTGCCATTAGTATTGGGTAATATCCTGGATATCGATTTATTGATGTATTATTGTATTGATCTGTTGCACCAGGCTGCAGTCATGAAGCCGGTGGAGTTCGGTTTGGAGGTCCCTGTGTGGGAAACGTACAAACACCTACTGGGTCAGGCTGGACTTCAGGTGTACCCTCCCCACCACACACACGCACACACACGCACGCACACACACGCACACACAAATAATCTCACATACACATGCTACGTACTATGGTCTGTAGTATGAGAACTATATGTGTTGCTTCATATTTCTATGCAGGCAGATCTTGAAAAAGTGGAAAGGTTTGCTTTCTATGAGCGAGCCAAGAAAGCCTTCGCCGTGGTGGCAACAGGGTGAGAATGTGCTCTGTGCTTATAACAGCTATTTTCGTCATACTGGGGCAAACATTCAGCGAAAAATAGCAGATCTACAAGCTCACTGCTTGTAGCTTGTAGATCGGCATTTTTGGGCTGAGAGATTTGGGGTAGAGGGAAAAAAAGCAGCGGGCCAAGTATGGAGCCCTGGGGGACACCGGTCACCTAAGTATACTGTATAGGGTTTAAGTGATTAAAAGGAAATAAACATGGACGTACTGCAACATGGAGAAACTATTTGTAAATAATTGGTCAATGTTTCTTAATACTGTCCTTACTGATTGTATTGCACCAACCTCACAGAGACAATCATAGGCTATGTGCAAATGTATAATACCTTGTGCTACTCGAGACCTTTATTTGCTGGGAGTTCTGATACCGTCACAAGACAGAGATTATGTCTCTGTGGGGTCTGTCTTTCACAGTGATTACATTTTGTTTATTTGATTGTGCAAAAATGTAGCTGCTTAATTAACATATTTATTCTTTACAACTTATCGTTGTGAGTAACAGACTGTTTCATGTGTGCATAGGGAGACCGCTATCTATGGGAATCTGATATTGAAGAAGGGGGTCATTCCGGCTGAACTACTACAGTGACATTTTGTTTGACAATATTGTTATAAGACAATTATGATCATATAATAAACAGTTTTACACTGATGAAGATCCATTTGTGAACAAAACGTTGAACCTTGCAATAAACAATGGGAGCAAACTTTTACAATAAAAAAGACTTTTACAATAGCTTTATGCTGGTCTTCTGTTTGTCGTGCTACTGATTACAAGAATTTATGTGCATTCTCTACGTTTCATATTCATTGTCTGTTATAAACATAAGTCGCTACTGTTCATGTTTTGTTTATTGTTTGTTCTGTATAAAACATCTGAGTTTTCTAATTATTTCCTTCTTGTGTATTGAACAAATACGTATACTGTGTTTAAATAATACAAAAATAAATTCCTTACGATGATACACTGTGATTGTGTGTGGAAGGAAATATGTAGTCATCATTATTATTATTACAGATTTTATTATCAAGATGGGTGGGGGAAATACATCAGCCATTAGTGGTATGTTTGCCATATCCATTTCATTGGATATGGCAAACGGAAGCGTTTAGGTCAGTGGTGGTAAATATCATCTAGGCTTCCTCTGGCTGACTGTGCTCACCAAACTCATAGGTATTTTTATAAGACAGCGGCTGCCGTCTCACCTGGACAGGTGCAGATCCATCAGCAAAGACAGGCTTGAGCAGGTCAGCATGGTACAAGTCGTCCATGTCCTCTTCTGGACGCAAGTGAAGTCTGACCCCACCTACTAGGGGCACAAAGTCCACTTCCACCGGTTTGAGTGCGTCGACGTGATACAGATCATCCATGTCATCCTCTGGTTCTGTGTGTGCATGGACCCCTGTTCCAGGTCCATTCTTTGCCACCAGGGGAGCAAGATACCCACGTACTACCTCTTCCATCTCACTCTGGTACATTTCATCCCATTCTTGTTCGGGTTCCTTTTGGGCCTCATCAACTGAAAAGGAATGGTTGATATCATCTGTATCTCTTTCTGGCTCTTGATGGTACCAGGTGTCATCCGTTTCCCTCACTGGTTGGATATCCACCCCAGGGAATGTGTCTTGCTTCTGTAGCTGAGCTTTGAGCAGATCAGCCATGGAAGGATGATCCTCCTCTGGTTCAGTGTGTGCATGGACCCCTGTTCCAGGTTCATTCTTAGCCACCAGGGGAGCAAGATACCCAACTACCTCTTCCACCTTACTCTGGTACATTTCATCCCATTCTTGTTCCTTTTGGGCCTCCTCAACTGAAAAGGAATGGATGATATCATCTGTATCTTCCTCTGGCTCTTGATGGTACCAGGTGTCATCCGCTTCCCTCACTGGTTGGATATCCACCACAGGGAATGTGTCTGGCAGATCCGCCATGGAAGGATGATGGAGCTCATCATTGTCTTCCTCAGGCTTTTGGTTGTGTCCATCCTGTCCAGTAGCGGTCATGCTCTTCCAGATGGCCATACTAGGGTCAATGTCATAGCCGGTTACATCCATATCTTGTGGAGGCTCCACTTGCACTTCCAAAGACATCATTTCTTTGACATTTCTGTCCCTTAAAAGGGGGAACATAACATTGCACATACGGTAAAATATACAGTACCAGGAGATATACATACCAGTATGTAGTTTTGGAATCCCAGTCCTTCAATACATTTTCTATACATTTGAATGTGTACATTTGAATGTGTGGAAACTACACAGCTTAACTTACAAAATAGTGTCCTGGAATGCTGAATCATCTATTTCATCCTGATAGAAAAAATAAGAATTACTGAGATGTCAGTGACCATACAAATATGTACATTTCATCATTTTGTTTATCGATATAATTGCTGACAGGCAGATGTGAGGAATACATACCCAGTTTTTGTACGGCTTTGCTGTGCTGCTGATACACAGCAGAGAGACACACAGGAAAAGTCTACAAGTGGAAATGCAACTATTAGTCTGATTTCCAGCCAGATGAGTTTTCAGTGTCAACAAATGTGACAAAGGAATTGTCACGCATCCAAATCATCACAATAGATCAGCCACCACACTAACCATAGTCAGTATCATAGTCAGTGGTGGGAAAAGTATAAACATTTTGTACTTAAGTAAAAGTATCAATGCTGCAATGTAGAAATACTCCATAACAAGTAAAAGTACAGAATAAAAAAAATATTTGAGTAAAAGTACAAAAGTATTGGCATAAAAATGTACTAAAAGGAAAAGTACTCATTAAGCAGAATGTCCCATTTCACAAGTTTTTAAAAAAGCTCACAATGCGTCGCATCGCAACACATTGTGAGCTTGTAGATCGGCTTTTTGGTTAGTGTAGTAGAAGTAAAAGTACAGAAAATTGGAAATACTCCAATAAAGTACAAAAATACCTCAAAACTGTACTTAAGTACAGTACTTGAGTAAATGTACTTAGTTACTTTACACCACTGGTATCTTTCTACATAAATTAAAGTGTTTTTTTTTGGAAAGTGGAAAAGAATATACTGTACCTGAACATGGCGCTCTGAATGATTTTAGCCTTCGCAGATTTAGTAGATCTGAAACACTTCCCTTCAATCCTGCTATTAAAAACAAAGGACAAAGGTTCACTCATAAATCGGTGTGTTCTGTTCACCTTTGTACCCTCTGGATAGATGATTGCTGGCTTTCAGTAATTCCTTGGGGTTAACTTGTTTGTGTTGTGATCTGCAAAATGAAAATAACTACCTTAAAACATTGAGCCCTATTGTGTTAAATAATAGTGTCTCAGTAGTGATATCATTAATTGATTACAGTAGGAAGTGTGACCCGTAGTTAATCATACTGACACTGCAGGTTGATTGATTAAAGTACTGTACTTGTAAGTAATTATATGTCTAAAATGTTTTGCCAACCCTTTACAGTCAACAAACACATAAAAAAACAGCTGTCATTCAAAACCACTAATGACAAATTAATGTGATTACATGAAGTCCTGCTTAATCACCAATGACGAGGCCTATCACATTCATAATAAATAACTAAGGTCGTATCACTGACACTGGGTGGAGGTTATTTATCTTTAATGTAATCTCTAATCTTTTATTACAGTACTGTGTCCAGTTTTCAGAGTTAGTTATGAAAGCAGGGAATGAGTCACGCACTATTAACATACCATCCCATCAAATCAGGAGCCACGTATCTTGGTCAGGGTCACAGACTTTGCAACAGTCAAGTCAAGCAGCCCAGATGTTTCTCAGCAGTTATAAATGCATATTTTGAACTGTCAAATGTATTAACTCTTTAGGACGCTACTGCCAGCAAAAACGAGCCATTTTACTGACCTTTGAAAAATCATGGAATATTATCCGTGATCGCCGTCCTCACGGAGATCGCCTCATTACGCGCACAGGGTCTCGAGAGTCTCGGGGGAAAAAAAATCCAGTCGCGGTAATCCGTTGCATAGCTGTGGCCAGTTGAATGTGTCTTGTTTTTGCCGTAAAGCAAGAGGAACGGAGATATAGCCATTTTCCCACAGAAAATAAACAGGAAGTAAATGAGGCGTAAAAAAAAAGATAAAGACGTCAGATCTGGCAGTGAAAGCATCATTCATAGGGTAGCGAACAGCGCCACTGGTGGGAAACCACTGAAAACACAAATCTCGTCATTCTCGTCAGTGGCAGGCTGCTCCTTGGCAGAATCTGACGAGAAATCTTGTTGGTGGCAGGCAAAGAGTAGAAAGCAAATTTCAGAACCCTTGAAAGAGAGATAAGCAAGCACTCATCAGACGAGTACAGTAGTTCACAGTACGTGCGTATCGGATGCACGGCTCTGGCAGAAATAGTTTCTTAAAAAGGAATACCAGCACTAACTTTGATCCATTTAGGTATTCTTGTTTGTTTCAGTCTTTCACCCCCTGCAGCAGCTCATAAGACGGACCTTTCGGCCCACAGGCCTTCCATTCACGCTGAGGAAGGCCTGTGGGCCAAAACGTCCGTCTTATGAGCTGCTGCTGGGGGTGAAAGACCGAAATAAACAAGAAATCCTAAATGGATCAAAGTGAGTGCTGGTATTCCTTTCTAAGAAACTATACAGGAACCCTCTCACGCCCAGACAGTCTCCCTCATATGTGGCTTTTAGGCCAGGACGTCACCCATTTTAGAGTGACTAATTACCTTTCACATACAGTATAGTATAGGGGGGGGATAGATTGGAGACAGATGATAAGTCTGTGATTCTAGCCACAACACAATAAAGCATCTGTGTGTGTGTGTGTGTGTGTGTGTGTGTGTGTGTGTGTGTGTGTGTGTGTGTGTGTGTGTGTGTGTGTGTGTGTGTGTACAGTGTGCGTGCGTGCGTGCGTGCGTGCGTGCGTGCGTGCGTGCGTGCGTGCGTGCGTGCGTGCGTGCGTGCGTGCGTGCGTGCGTGCGTGCGTGCGTGCGTGCGTGCGTGCGTGCCTGCGTGCCTGCATGTAAGATGTCTGTCACTGTTACATTTGGCTACTAAAGTTTTAAAAGCCAAGATGCAGAGAACAGGGTTAAAAGCTTTCAAAGGATAATACATACTGTATGCAGGGCATTATACTGTAGTATATGTTGATGACATTGTTATTAAGTTTTATCTAGTCTATTTCAGATAACATATGTGAAATTTTTGATGACATTTTATAGTATGGCATAGTGTACTGGGGACAAGAGTAAGTAGCCTTAGAACCAATGGCTCCCGAGCCATATAGCCCCAAAGGTCAGGAGCCTTTCTCCTCTTTCTGTAGAGTTGAGGTGGTTTGATGTACAAGTACATCCCCGGCCTTGATGTACAAGTACACCCCCTGAACATGTCGCAGGGACTTACCCCCAGTCCAACCCTTGATGCTGCGTGCCAAGCAGGGAGGCATTTTTATTTTTATTTTATAGTCTTTGGTATGACTATACCCCTGTAATAAAACACACAGATGAATAGGGTGGCTAGCCACTTCTTGTTTGGCCCCCTAATTAAGAAATAATATCCACACACTGAATAAGCTCCCTTTCTTTTTTTACCAGGATACCTTATGCAGGATACCTCAGTCCACTGGAGCAAAATGTCTTGTAATGACATCTGAAAGAGAACCACAGATGAACCCCTGAGTCCTGCCACAAGAATGGGGATGGAGGTATGGAAAGATTGTGATGGGGGCATGTCCCTGTGCAAACTGACTTAACACCAGCTCCACAGTGACTCTTACAGGTCACTACATGCACCTGCAAGACAGACTGCAGTAGCCTGAGGTGCACATGCAAGAAGCATGACAATGAGTGCTCTGTTGCACATAGCAACCGCAAAAGATCAGGGGGTGCGAATTCTTCTTAGACTGCATGTGATGACGACGACGATGATGATGATGTTGATGAAGAAGATTAGCCAGACAACTGCAATGATGATGACAAGCAACGTTTAAGTTTTACTTAGATGTTAACACGTTTATGCTGATCAGTACCACTACCAACATTTATTAGCGCCAATTTGGCAGTCACTAATATTTTGAAAGTAACATAAAAATGTTATTTTAAGTGATTTTTTTAATACCGTAGTGATGTTGCTTTAAAATATTATTTTAAGAAGCAAAAAATATACTAGTGTATGGTTAAAAAACTATTTGGAAAAGTACTTTCCACCTATTTGGTCTTTTTTGTGTATTATAGGAAAGGCTTATCTGAGTAATACACATGTGAGGTTAACCCCTTTTAGTATAAGATTCTAGATCAGCTGTCCTACCAATGCTTGAGACAGAAGCCTGAATTTGGGGTTTTGAAATGTCAGTACTTAAATAAATAAAGTTACATTTGTTTAGTAGTTTGTTTTGAGCCTCATAATGAGAGGGGGGAAATGACGCACTGTATTATATTATTTTCAAACACACACAAATACAATTATAGACATCACATGCCAAATATAACTACCTGCTTCAGAAATTAACCGTATTTGTAAATTCTGCATGACAGCACTTTTTGACTCTGAAGGCAAAAGGGCAGGGGGCTCAAGTGCCTCTTAGGCCCCATTTCTGCATGTATGAAACATTTGTAATTTTTTGTTGACATAATATAGTATTACAGAATAGTATGACCATTTATTCTCACATACTATGTGAGAAATAAGCTATACTACTTCAGTATGTAGTCCCAAATGCATTATGCTGTATACTGTCAAAACATCTACCCCATTCTATTAGGCACTGCTTCAATTGTTCATGGGCAGTGTGGGACTTGACATAGGCTACAGCTGCCTCATTCTCCAGACACTGAGGACAGTATACCACTATGACCTCCACATGCTCAGAGGTTCTTCAAGAGCTATTCAAAACTTCCCATAGAGCATTTGCTTCCAAAATGTACTTGTATTCTGAAAGTACCAGGGTTTGAATACACACATCCCTAAGTATATTCTGCCAGGTGCAGAACACACCGAGCTCTCTATGTTTTTCACAAGCTTTTCAAGCTTTACCCTGGGACACTGGCTGTGAAAACATACTCTGAGGTTAAGAGTAACATGATTTCAACACATAATTTAAGCCTCTTTGGCCAAGGGTAGAACTAACTGACCCACTTATACTTCATCGTACAATGGAGTCTCAAGCCAAAAATCCACATACTGTAGATCTATTTTTTTTTTGTATAAATTAAGTATATAGATCTGGACATGAGCTGTTTGTTCTTCAAATGCATTTCAAGCTTTCCGTTGGAAATTGGCTGTCATCACTAATATTTAAGTTAGGGGCTTGAACTCGCAACCTGAACATTTCATCATTGCATCGCTGCTTGTATTCTGGCACCTTTCAACTCTGCTGTGCTGCATGTTGACTTCTAAAAGTTACTTTCACCTGAAGAGTATGTTTTTAACATCTTACCTACTGGGCCACATTTGTCTGGGCCACTACGAACTGTAGTTTCTGAGCCACTGACAAGTAACTACAGTATAGCAATTATCTAAGAAAGTTTCTGCCAGAAATGTGCAGACCTCCCAAAATATGCTTGTGGGATTGCTACTCAACTTGCACCCCAGGACTCACCTAACCCCAGCTCACTTCATTGGTCTAGGATGGCTCAGGGTGGAAGAAAGAGTTTCCCACATTTCATTGTGTTTGATTTTCAAGATACTCAAAGGAATAATTCCCAAGTACTTGTCGAACTACTTCTCCAGAATAAAGGATGCTCATCGGTACTCCACCGGAGGAAGTTCCTCTGACCTTGTGCCCCCCCCCCCCCCTAAAGTCACTCAAGGGTAAGAAATTGAATGCATTGCATTCTACTATGGCTACGCAGCCTCTACACAGTGGAATGCTATGCCAGCAGCCCTGAAATCTTTAAATTCCCCATTAAAGTTTAAAGCTGAACTAAAATCATGGCTCCACTTAAATTCTAATTGGTGTTAGCTATAATTTGTTCCCCAGCTGGCCTGCCCCCAGGGTTACAAACAGATCACTCCCTCGGTGAGTTCGTTATGTCTCTTGTGAGTGGCATCCTCCACGTATAGAGCATCGAAGTCTGACGTCACTGCCACTAGAGGGCGCTGTTTCACGGGTTCGTGGCTTTATTTTTTGTGTTGAAATCCCCATTTGGGAATCTTAGATCACGTCATATAAGAACTGTGTTCCAAACATAAACACACCACCCTGACGTTTTTGTCAGGGGGGTGGCTCTGCATCGTTTATGATATTCATTCATATTTGATACAGCCTGTTTCTGGCTAAAATGGAATTAATTCTGCGTTAAAAGTCTTAAGAACTACTACTTCCGGGTCTGAAATCACTGTCCCTCCAGCAGCCGCGTTCATGGGAAATGTAGTCTTTGGGTTGTTTGACTCGTTTCTAGTGTTTATATTGTGTTACTCTTTGGGTAAATGTGTACATTTACACCTTCAGTCGATGCTTCATATCCATATGAGTAAAATCGCCAGGGTGGTGTGTTTATTTTTGGAACACAGTTCTTATATGAAGCGATCTAAGATTCCCCAATGAGGATATCAACACAAAAAGTAAAGCCACGAACCTGCGGAAAGTGCCCTCTACTGGCAGTGACATCAGGACTTCGGCGCTCTATTAGTATCCCTGGCCCCCTCTCCCTTTGTTATGATTTGTGTAGTCTGTATATTTTAGCATTTATTCTTTGTTGTGTATTGCACTGTTGTTTGTTTAGTTGTTTGAGTGTTGAATGTTTTAATTTAAATGAACCACAATGGAAACAAGCTTCTGGCTTGTTCGTGTTTTTATCCATTTTGTCCTTTTTAAACGGTTGCACTGTGTATTTTAAAATGTTAAGATATTCAATTCAAAGCCTCTCCTACATGTGATCAGTGTTAACAGTATCTCATTATAGCCTGTCTGCATCTATATACTCTCTTTAGAATGACATGCTTGATGCAGGGACTGATGTCTCTGTGTGTGTGTGTGGTTCGGTGGCGAGGGAATTGCCCTTCTGAGGCAATCCAGGCTTTTTGCTGTCACTTGGTTTATCAAGTGAACACATTTAGATTGCATTGTGTATCTTCACTAGATAAATCAAGCTGGCTTTGAACTACTGTTCATGAGCATTCTGCATTCCGTTTTGCTGTGTATTGTGTATTTTGATTTGTTTTGTGAAAGACTGTTATGTTTTGCACTTCCAGGCTCCGTACAACTGTAGTGGAAACATCCTGTTGAATGTCACTTTTGTCTCAAAGTTAAAATACACAGCCATAATCTATTCTAAACAAACACAATCTAATGTGGCATCAACTATGTTCCGACGTTCCAGCATCCAATGGTTGTTTTAGATCCAAGGCTTGGAAAAGCCAAAAGAAAACCATTGAGTCTTTGTTACTTTATGATGTTCCCTGGTCTTTCTGGTATTATAAAAGCCATCAGGTCTGACATTGGACCTTTTTCACTGTTTCAACTATGGTAGGCCAGTCATTATGTTGACATACTGTATGGATTATGAATGTATAGGATGCAACACACAGAGTCACACACGCGCACACACACACACACACACACACACACACACACACACACAATCACACTGTGTCAAAGCAGAACAGGGGCAGACAGACACACCGCACACTTCCTGCTCTGTTCAGCGGATGGCTCCACTGCGTCTGCTGCTATCTGCGCTCTATATCAGATCCATATGTGTCAGTACATACACTGACCCTCATCTACCTCTGTTCACAAGTCAGTGAACAGTCTCCTGCCACTCTGCCCCACTAGCTGCATGAGAAAACCCCTGACATCTACGGGCCAGTCTATGTAATCACAAGAAAATGAGAGAGAACAGATTAACCCACGAAAACCTGAGGCCGATTCTAAAAATGTCTTCTAAATCCTAACAGTTTTCTGAAAAACGTATGTTGCTATATCAGTGCAGTTCTCAAACCTTTTCATGTCGAGGACTCCCAAATGTATATGTATTTGCCCGCCGACCCCCATCTAAAAATATTTGTTCCAGGGACCAGAGAAGCAAAGATTTGCAAAAATGTTCACGATAATTTTTTTTTTGCAGCTATACAAGCTCATAGTGTGGCACAAAGTGACGCACTATGAGCTTGTATATGTGCTATTTTTGAATAGCCAAAGTATAAAAAAATGCTAAAATCTAAAATGACACAGATGCTTTCCCAGTTTTAATGGGTTAAACTCATCACTAAATGTCCTCATTCTTATTGCCTGAAGATCAGTCAAATACCAAGTGATTGTTATCAGACTGACAGAGAGGCAGTTACAAACCATTATGGGAAATTCTGCTATGCCACTATCCCAGAAACCACAACCCTGAGAGACAAGAGGCTCTGGAACTGCCAACCTGGGAAGTGAGGTTTGACGGATAAAGTGTGCTGAAGCCTTTACCACTCCCAGCCCTCTCCTGTGTCTTGTACATATCATTGAAAAGGCTTTCATCAGCAGCCCAGAGGCCCAGCCAGTTACCCACACAGACTAACCACAGGAGTCTGCACCCCTGAACGGCTGATGGTCCTTCAACCTTACAGGAAAACACACTTCGCTGTGGTTTAACCCTGCCTCTGGTTGGCAACGTGGTCTAGTTCAGTGACTGAGTAGGCTTTCAGCTGGTCTGAATAATGTTTTGGTCATTCCATTAGAAGATGTATTAGTTACAGGAATGTAGGTGATGGAATGTTGGGAAATGGAATGGAATAAAGGACGACTGCAAACTTGGTTTGAAGTTTTTCAAACCAAGAGCAAATTTGCAATTGTTTTGCGACAACAATATGCACATTTGTTTTTTACTTATATGAACAAGGTTTACCTAGAGGTGTGCATAGTAGAGCTGCGTTGCTCATCACCAACCTTGACGGTTTGACCACCAAATTGCACCGTGCAATAAATTGAGTTAGAGATGAGATTGAGTTAGAGATGTAATAAATGAAGGGTCATAACCCTGTGTTGTAATTTGCTGATCATACATACACAATGTTTCATACATACAGTACAGTACACACTGTTACATGTCAATCCATAACCCAGGTTATTATTTAATTCTTTGGCTCTCGTTTAATGTCTAGGGGTCTTTTGGCGGTACGTATTTACAATGTACAGTAAACTGATTTACTGTATGATACAAACTCACTGACAGATACAGAGGTCTCCATATATGGGCATAAAAGGGACAAGGACTGACAGATACAAAGGTCTCCATATATGGGGATGTACTGATGACATCAGGGATCTCCATATATGTGCATAAAGGGACAAGAACGGACAGATACAGAGATCTCTATGTATGGGCATATCAGGCAGACGTAGGTGAGGGCTGCATAGCGGCCCGAACCTCGAGTACACGCACGCACGCACACACGCACACACACACGAACGCACGCACGCACAATTGGTAAATACATGATAAATGGTGCATTTATATAGCACCTTTATCCACCTTTATATAAGGTTAGTACTAATACTTGTATTCAATTACAAGTGTTATATATAGTGTTATGTATAGTATTAGCTCTAATAATCTATTAATATTAGATTGGGCTTAGAAAGAACAAAAATCACACCCAGTGTGAAGTGGATTTTTTGAAGTGCATAATCCTTTTTATAGGTTATTAATGTCATCATATGTCTCGCTAGCCAATCACAGTGCTGAATAGAGTCAGCCAATAGAGTCAGCCAATCACAGTACAGCTAGGGGTGTACTAATGAGCCAATCACAGTACAGTTAATGAGGTGTCCCAACCCCACTTATAGGGGCGGCCGCCAAAAAACACACCCTTCAAACAGAAACACTCAAAGGCACGATCACCCCAAAGAAACAGAGCAAATCACTCTGACCTCAGACCCTTAATATTGTCATTATTATGAGCTTTTATGAGCTTTACAGAGCCTTTAGATTGAGACAGACACACATATTAGGATGCTGATAGCCCTGATGGACACATTATATTGAGCCCATGGGCCAATATAAACTTAACAGTGAATATTGGTATTGTTGGAGTGTGACTGTGCATTATGTGGTTTTCAGGTATGGAAACAACTCTAGCTCGACAGCTTTTGGACTGTTTCTTAACCCATTAATACCTGGAACGCATCTATGTCACATGAGATTTCTTTGGCTATTCAAAAATAGCAGATATACAAGCTCATAGCGCGGCACCGAGTGCCGCGCTACGAGCTTGTAGATCTGCTATTTTTGAAAAATCGTGATTTTTTTTTTTTTTCTTTTTTTCAAACAAACTGTTAGGATTTAGATTTTTTTAAAGAATCGCCTCAGGTCTTAATGGGTTAAGGGCCTCAAACCCCTCACATGAAACAAGATCTTATTATTTTTTCAAAATTTTAGCAGTGGATGATTGATTGAATGTTTCTGTGATGTTATGTGCAGTCTTCTCCCTGCACTTCTAGAAGCTATTTGAGGTTTGGTGAGGTCTGCCAAATGCATGAGCAAATCAGTGTGCGTGTGTGTGTATGTGCATGCATGTGTGCAGATGACAACGTTTTTAGCACTGCAAAGAGGACAGTAAAGAACAGAATGAGTGGGAGTTGTCTGCAAGTAATGATGGATGGCAATAAACTGTGAAACTCACATCCACATCACGATGTTGCACAAAACGCATAATGTGTGCCAAGAATAAATTGCCTGTCTGTAACTATTTAAGTGCGGCATTAAGCCATGATTTATGCCCATAAATGTGGGACCGTATGAGGGAACATGCTCCAAATGTTGCAGCTTGCAGCAATTTGACTTATATGAGGGAAACCACCAGAATGAATATTTGACCAAGTTCCCATATTAAACTGGATGCTGTTGCCTTCATTCTCCCCAAAGTGCCAGTTACATGGTGGTTATGTGTGTATGTGTGTGAAGTGTGCTATGGCTTACTCTAACAGATAATATAGATTGATATGTTACTGTCACTGATGATGACAGAACCTTCTCAAAATTGTATCTTAAACGATCTAAACTCCTGGCAGTGCCTCAAAACCAACAGCTTTTACTCCTAAAAGGCAGCGAGGAATGCAGCCAGCATGTTAATACTAGACTTCAAGGTGCATCTTTATTTGACTTTTCTGCTGTGAACGAAACAAGCATGAAAAACGAATATTCCGCGGCGTACAATCAGTGCGAGAGATCAGACTGTTACTCCACAGTAAACCCCTGTGTTTTTCACGCTCCAAAGGACAAACAGCTCTGGAGGATGTGTACACCGTGAAACAGAACTGTCACTAATATACACTAAAACACTCATCAGCAACACAACATCATCATCACCCCCAATTACTACGAGTAAATCCCATAAAAGTTGTTCCAGAGGATAGGGCTATATTTGAGGCTAACCAGCTCTCTGTCTTACCGTCATATCCCCCACACTCATAACATTTAGGAAAGCTGAGGGTTTTCTAAATAACTAAAATTAACTCAATGGTGTACAATTAACTTAATTGATGCCTCACCGACACCCATTAAACACACATTAGACATCTTCAGAGTGGAGTTGAACCACATGAATTACAGGGCTGGTGGAGGGACCTCCATGGAAGAGTGGAGGTGCATGTGAGATGTTGTTTTGACGCTGGGCTGCTGAAAGGAGAGACTGTCATTGTTTTGAAGCTGACACAAAGAATCAGCTTGCCGTCAGCCCCCCCAACCCTCCACCCTGGGGAGTTGGTTGCAATTCATTACACTGTATGTCTGATCATTGTATAGCTAAGCATACACACATTTAGAACTCTTGCTGTTAAACCACTCTGGCTCTTTCAGAACAATCAAACATAATTTACATTGATTATTACTGTTATTTACACACATGCCCATGTGTGGTTATAGTATATAAGTGAATAAGAATAAATACTCCAATATAGAAAGCTATATCAACGTATTCCCCAACAATGCCCACTCTACTCCACTCGCACAAACGCACGCGCGCACGCGCACACAAACACACACACACACACACACACACACACACACACACACACACACACACACACACACACACACACACACACACGTGCCTGAGACACTCCATTCTGCTGGGAGCCTGGCCAGGCTAACATGAAGAAGACGAGGGTCTGGTGATGAGGCAGTCAGTCTGGGGCCCACACAGCCACCTGACTCACCTGGCTCCACTGCTAATGTCTGGGTCTGACTCTAGCAACAATAGCACCAGTGACAGGGGAGGGAGACTGGGAGACTGGGAGGGCTGCATGGTCACAGGAGAGACAGACAGAATTAAGAAGTGCCGCTCTGTCTCCGTTATGTAATGGAGAGACCGCATCCCTCTGAGGAGCTTGTCTCCCCGTGAGAGAGAGAGGAGACAGGAAGGAGACCTCACTCAAAAGGAATATGATTGGCTCATTGTCCTCTGAAACCAATCAGCGGAGCTGAGCTGAGCGTCAGAGAGATGAGAGATATGTGCATTACCACTGTTTGCCATATGATCCCCCACACACAGCAACAACTCTGCTTTGTCGATGAATCAGAGTACAAAGGAGCAGAGGAGGGGAATATAAACAACATTCATCATATGTAATCATGATAATTCACTCACAGTTTAGAATATTATCATTAGACACTCTTTCTCTCGCCATCTCTCTCTCTGTCTCTCACACACACACACACACACACACACACACACACACACACACACACACACACACACACACACACACACACACACACACACACACACACACACACACACACACACACACACACACACACACACACACACACACACACACCTTTTTTTTCAGTCACACACCCCTCATAATTTCAGTAAACATGTGGCTGCAGTTAAAGCAGGTTTAATAGCTATTTACTGTGTTCTGTACGCTTCTCATTAAACACATTTTCCACTCAGAGAGAGCTAATGTTTCGGAAAACTCTGTTAAATTAAAATGGCTATGATGCCAGCGCTTAGCACATGTGCACACTCATGTGCTTTGGATTCTGCAGAATTTTACATAATTCATTTGTATTAAGCAGCAATAGCAAATAAGACAGTAAGTGATTAGTTGATTCCCGCATGTGCATTAATTCACAGATCACAGTTCATTTTATACAACTGATATTGTTTGTGTTCTGACTTGAAAGGATAAATGTATGATTTATATAAAAGTTAGCCTGCATCTTTAATAAAACCCGGGAGAGCATCTGTGTCATTTTAGATTTTAGTTGGCTATTCAAAAATAGCAGAGCTACAAGCACCCGCGCTGCGAGCTTGAACATCTGCTATTTTTGAAAATGTTTAAAATGTTTGCACAAACACAAATCTTCTCTTCTGGCGGTCCCTAGCACAAAACATTTTCAGATGCGGGGGTCTGCGGACAAATATATATAATTTTGGGGTCCTTGACACAAAAGCGTTTTGAGAACTACTGATTTAGAAGGCATGTTGTAGAATCGGCCTCAGGTCATAATGGCATGACAGAAAATAATGGCATGACAGGCTCTCTGGCAGAAGAGGGGGTACAAGGGTGCCATGGAGAACACATGGCCAGAGCTCCTTCATCCACCTCCTCTTCCGTGACAGCAGTGTTCTGACCACTGAATAGCTCCTCACTGGAGTCCACCACGGTCCTGTCTGCCAGCTGGAGTTCTGCTGACCTTTCACCTCCGAACCCTGATCCCGGGCACTGCAGAATTCATCACAGAACCTTCACATCAATGGACATCAATGGGGGGTGCGGGTGGGGGGGCATCCTTTTAGTCCACTGTCGCCATAGAGACTAGGAGACTCGAGGTCAGAGCAGAGTGAGAACAGTGATTGGATGATCCGTACAGGTGGTGGAGACACAGGAAAGGGGGGTTGTGTGTAGGAACGTTACGTGCAACGACCAAGAAATCTTTATCGTTGTTACCGTCTATCAAGGCCAGTCCACATCAATGCAACTCCTTGCAACATGCAACTACTTGCTATTTAGAAATAGACCTTGTGAGGACCATTTTCCTGGACTCTGAGAAATGTTGCTTCCATGGTTAACGGTGCTGCAAGTGATATTTTTGTGTTCAAGTGTTCAAAATCTCTATATTCGCATGGATTCCTAAAGAGTGTTTGTTCAATAACAGGGGTTTCTCTCCAGCTCTTTCGTGAACAGAAAATACTCTACCAATTTCATCCAATCAGGATAAAATAAATAAGCAGACAAAATTGGAGCTGTGAATAAATTAGCTTTGTGGAGTTCTCTCTCCTGATTGCATCAAAATTGTAACCCACCTGAAAATTTATTTTCACTCGGAATATAGAGCTTTAACCTTTTAATAATAAACTTTTAACCAAGAAAAATAACAAGGATTTTTAGAGCTACGGTTACAATTAGGAAAAGATTCAGGTTGGGGTCAGGGTTTAGCCCAGTCCACACCAAAGATTTGCAAAGCAACTCGTTGCAATCAGTTGCAGCGGTCTGAATTGACCTGTTGCAGGTCAATTCAATTGGTGTGAACTGGGTTTTAGGATGACCCATTTGAAGTTAGGTTTATGGGTTAGGGTTTAGGGTTAAAATGGCCAAAACAATAGGGAAAATGCCCTTTATAACAAACAATATAGCCACTTGCTGTCCTCACAAGTACACAAGTATAGTAATACCAATGTGTGTGTGTGTGTGTGTGTGTGTGTGTGTGTGTGTGTGTGTGTGTGTGTGTGTGTGTGTGTGTGTGTGTGTGTGTGTGTGTGTGTGTGTGTGTGTGTGTGTGTGTGTGTGTGTGTGTGTGTGCGCGCGCGCACGTGCGTGTGTTTTAGTTTGCGTGTCAGGGTCCCATCTATCCTGATGCTCCTGGGTTAAAGAGGGGATCCTGCTGCTCCCTGATGGAGAGCTGACTGCAACACAGAGATCCAGTTACAGGAGTCCTGCACTTTCATCCTTATGAAAGAAACATGTGGCTCTGCTCTGTGGAGTTCTGTCCTACACAGACAAACTTCTCCATGGCCCTGATGGAGATCTCAACCTTCAGCTCCTCCTGACCTTTACTCAACGCAGATAATAGGGCATTAGCCTACAGTATATACTGTATATCACATCCATTGAGACATCACATCACTGATTATATACAGTATTATATACTGTATATCAGATCCATTGAGACATCACATCACTGATTCTCATCTTTTTTTTAGGGTAATTAACCAGATGAACTCAAACCCTATTATGGGCACGTTACAATACTGTAGGCAAATATTCAATGAACAATAAGCAGACATTCACCGAAAATAGGTGAAAATTCAGCAAAAGTAGCAGATCTACAAGCTCACAACGAGTTGCGTTGTGCTAAATTTTGATCTTGTAGATCAACTATTTTCCCTATTTGATGTACAACGAAGTATATAGGGTTTAAGTGGTTTAGAACCTGCTGTATGGTGCAAACAAAAATAAGCCTATACATTTTTCATAGCAAGTACAGCTGAATAAGAGCCTTTCATGATTTTCATTTTTTTTTGGTTAATATTTTATGAATATTTCAGTGCTGAAAAAAACTCAAACCCAACCACATGAATTTGTCTTCCGTTTGTGCATCTTCATAGTTGAAATACCCGTGGTTTGTGTGTTGTACAGTCATTGGATAATTACAGCCTCCATTCAGACAGAGCACGTAGAACCCAGCTGCTTGATTTAAAATGATTACTTAATCTTTGGTCGTCACCATTTATGCACAACTAATTGGAACACTGCTGTTCAGGGAGATCTCGTGTGTGGCCTTGCAATCTTTGCTATGAAAATTACTCTTAGTTTCCATTACAGAAGGACAATTATTTTCTTCATATTCAATCACCGTAGGCTAGCACAATTTTTGTTTTGTATTTTAGTAGTCATGTTTGTGAAACATGATGAATGTGGAAAGAGACCATGGGGCAGACCAAGGACCAGATGGGGGGATTATATCTCCATGCTGGCCTGGGAACGCATTGTGATCATCAGTAGCTAATGTGGCCCTGGAAAGAGAAGATTGAGATTCTCTGATGGAACTGTTACCTCCGTGACAGATTCCAGATAAGTGGTAAAAGGTGGGTGGATAGATGGATGGATGGAAAATTAAAAAACAGATCCACAGAAAAGATCCACAAAAAATAAAGTATGTCATGGTTAAAAATGACTTATTTTCTATCAATTACACACCCCATGAAGCCTTGAATTCACGGAGATTCTTTAGTTTTTGTTGCATTCCAAAGCCAATAATTTGATGACCAGCGGAAAGATTCTAATGTCTCCGGTAGGTGACCCCGCAAGTCTCCTACCGGTCATCAATTTATTGGCTTAGGAATGAAAAAATAAATAAATAAAAAATCTCCATGAATTCAAGGCTTCATGGGGTGTGCAATTGATAGTAAATAAGTATTTTTTTGGATGAACTACTCCTTAAAGCTTTGGATTCCAAGACACTTCTACGAGAATTGTAGCACACTGTCCCAAACAATCCTTATCAGTCTTTGTTCTGAAATACTGTAAACATGCATACTGTACTAAGAAAATGAGTGCTGATGTAACTGCGAGAAAAACAAAAAGCGAATCTTGATCTCTGGATCCACATGGGAACGGATGGCGTGGCTCCAATGTGGATCTCGGACTTCAATACGGCCAGCCTGTGACATCAGTCATCTATGACGTATGATATGAATCCAAATTTTGGGCAAGGTTTCAGCTTGATCTGATTTTATGCTAAATATTTGAAAAAGTATAAAAACATATGTAGACAGGTTATTGTTGACCTGGCATCCTATAGTGTGTATAGTTTCAATGTACAGATTATTGATATTCTACTGTTTAGACTGATGATAGGTTCTTGGTTTACTTATGATCCTAGATTACTATTTCTATGCATCTTGTGTTGTCCTTGCTTACTGTAAATCGCTCTGGATTAGGTGCCTAAATGATAAACTGTATACAGTATGTGAGGGGAATGTGTGGAGGTACTGGCAGTTTGCATAGAAGCAGCAGTTTGGTAGATTAGCTCCAGATACACACACAGACACACAAATCGATCAACTTTCTTATAGACAGCTAGCCCACCTGCAGAGTCACACCATACAATCAATAGTACAACTTGCTGGAATACTCACTTTGTAAAGTGAGTATGTATGTCCTTAGTTACTCTTGGATTTATTTGGCTCTAAGATCTACAACAACCTATTAATATGCAAACTAATAGTATTCTTGTCATCCACAATATCATCCATTAGGTCAAGCTGATTCAAATATACTGCATTTATGCTGTGTTATACTGTTAATAATATAAAAAACATTTTCATAATTCATTAATTGTCTACCCCACCCCATACTATAAACTGTATTCAGAGCTTTTTTATTAAATCAAATTACAAGCATCCTGTTAAATGTAATATATTAGTTCCTAACCCTCACAGATGTGATGAACTTCATTTATGACAGATTACACAGCTACAAATCAACATCCCTCTTTTGGAGCGAATAGCAGATCTACAAGCTCGCGTTGTGAACTTGTAGATCAGCTATTTATTGCGAAGACATTTGGTGTAGAGAAACACTAGCAGACCTATAGTATAGAGCCCTGAGGGAACAAAGTATTTACGTTTAAGTGGTTAATGGAACACAAAGAGTCTGGTGACTGAGCGAGGACTCTGCATCTTCAATGTCTTCATTTCCCTTAACAGATTAGACTTGAATTTGGGGTAAAATAAAGAGCAGACTATCTCCTCAAACGCTTCACTGCTCTCAGGTTTTGTTCTGTGGGACGTCTCACTCCAACCATATCCAACTACATTCACAACACAGACAACACCCGAGCAGAAAGAGTTGTGGGGCTTATTATCATACCAGTGTGTTATTCACAGCTTCAGCCATAGTCTATAAACATACTGCACACTATTTACCTTTATTGTCTCCGCCGTAGGTGGAGAGTATGTTTTCGCTTCGTCCCGCCGTGTGTTAGCATGGCCCCTAGCCAAGCTAACATTGGTCAAGCTCCACGTGACACGTGTCAATATGTTGACACCAATGCCTTTGATTGGCTAGAGGGACGTATGACGAAATAAAACACTATAAATAGGTGTGTCACTTTTAAAGCCATTTATGTTTTCTGAAGTGAGGTAAGACAGGATCAATCAGTCTTGATTGGAACAGTACCTTCCATTACAAATCACCCGTCCGTGCGTGTGTGTGTTCCTCTGAGAACACCTAACATTGGTCAGTTTTACGTGACATCACAATATGTGATATAAATATATAAATAACTTAGATAGGAGAGGCTGAGATCACACAATGAAACTAACTCCCATTATGCAAACTAAAGAAGCAGCAAATGAGCATCTGAAACCTGATGAAGACGCAAAGGCGCAGAAGGCCAAAGCTAAGAAACAGAGAGAAATAATGAAATTAAACAGAGCTAAGAAACAGAGAGAAAGAATGAAATTAATCAGAGACAAAGAATCCCTAAATTACAAAAAACGAAGACTAGCCATAAATGCTGACAACATGACACAGCAAAGATTGCTACAATCTCTGGAAGAAAAGGTACAAGAGTCTGTAGAGAACATCGAAAGGAAAAAAAGGAACTGGTCAAAGTATCCAAGTAATGAAAAACAACATCAACAAGCACATAACACCAGTAAGAAGAGACGGTACAGATCACAAGAACTAGAAGTTGATAAAGCTTGATAAAGTTGATAAAGCAAGTTGATAAAGCATTTGATTAAAATAGCACGGGTCTGCTTGCGGAGACTTGTGCTCCGAGGAGCACATTTTCTAGTTATATATTATAATAATATGTAGCTATCAGTGGTGCTCAAACTCAGTGGTGCCAAAATTATATTTGACCCCCCATCTCAAAATATTGTGTTCCAGGGACCTCCAGAAGCAAAGATTTGAGTTAAAAATTGTGAATTTAAAAATATATATATTATATAAGGTTTGCACAAAGTTTCACGATTTTTAAAAAATAGCAGATCTACAAGGTCATAGCGCGGCACGAAGTGACGCAGTATGAGCTTGTATCTAAAAAAAATAAATAGCTTAAAATCTAAAATGACACAGATGCTTTCCCGGTTTTAATGGGTTAAGATACGTTGATTGAGTTAGTCACAGTTTGACGAGTTTATGTTCTTAATCTTTCTCATCTGCTTGTCTTTAGACATCACTGTAAGTAACATCTCAGCTCTTCACTTTTGATGTCTGCACCGCTTAGCATGCCTAAAGAGATGGGATGATTTGAAGAAAATCATACAAGATAAGTCAAGCGTGGTCAAACATGGTGTTCATTAAGGTACAAAGAAGAGGTCACTGCTTGAAGACATGTGTACGCCTATTAAAAGTTATAAATGCTAGGGGTGTTTAAATGATGTGAGCAGTCTAAAAAGTCAGAGGTCTATTACTATCTGTGAGATAAACTAATAAAACAATGTTACCTGCTGTGTCCTGTCTACATAGCACAAGATTCGTCTCACTAAATACAGCTACTATTACATTATTGGTTTACATAGCGCTCTGAACTTCTCCCTGAGGAGAGATCTTTGCCAGGATAAAGATTTTAATAATGTCACAAAATCACTCCCAGCTGGTCTAACTGCAGGAAATGCTTCCTTCTTAAAAAAAAGAAAAACAACAACTCCCAGAGCAAATAATACAAGCATGGATGGAGTATTCATAAGCATGTCTGTCCTTTTGGTTTGTTTGGGTCTTTGAAGCATTTCTTCGTCAATGTTGTGGTCACAGCATGTATTACCAGTTAGCTCCTCTCTTTCTGCACTAGTGAGCGTTCCCATCCCACCCCTAAACATCTTAAACTTTCAAAACAGGCTTTAAGAGGGAAACCTAATTCATGGTTTTGAGAAAATGTAACGCTCACCAGATCAACTGGCATTGAATCCTTAATGCTTGTAACGTCCATAAGGTCAACCTGCAGTCAGTCGCACAATCGCTGCAGGTCTGAGTGGATATTTAGTGGGTGTAATAGTGACTTGAGCAGGCTTTGGGCTCATGCTTGTGAAAGCAGTTTAGCAAAGAGGTAAACAGCCTCGGGCCAGCAATAACAGAGTGGAACTGATTACACACAGAGAGAGAGAGAGAGAGAGAGAGAGAGAGAGAGAGAGAGAGAGAGAGAGAGAGAGAGAGAGAGAGAGAGAAACAGAGAGAGCGAGAAACAGAGAGAGCGAGACAGTAAAGGAAAAACAAGATAGTGACAGATAGTATCTTAACCAACTTAATGAGACCAGACAGTTAAACACTCCACAGAGATGGCTATATATACAGTTTGTGTGTGTGTGCGTGTGCGTGTGCGTGTGCGTGTGCGCGTGCGTGTGCTGTTTCAAATT
Organism: Gymnoscopelus braueri; assembly: GCF_963280865.1. Taxonomy (NCBI): domain Eukaryota; kingdom Metazoa; phylum Chordata; class Actinopteri; order Myctophiformes; family Myctophidae; genus Gymnoscopelus; species Gymnoscopelus braueri. The sequence continues at coordinate 35,312,112 of NC_137619.1, forward strand.
ACAGCTTTGTGAAATGTGGAAAAATACTGCTAACATGCTATATTTATAATAAAGATAATAACAACAACAATACAAAGTGGTAATAAATGGCAATAAATGGGATACTGAAAGTAACGTCATGTTTTTACTTTACAAATGAATAGTTTTCAACTTCTTCCTGTCCATTGAGACTCTTGTTTTAAGTTCGACCTTGATCCCGTTTGCAAATGCTGGGATTCTTGACAAGGAGATAACCCATTATCTCCAGACTTTATCTCTCATTATCTCCCTGTCTTACACCATATTTCCATTCCTGGCTCCTGATATATCAGTGAAAGCTGTTTCTAATAAAAGTGAAAAGGCCAAGTATGAAAAAGAGGTGAGAGAGAGCAGAGGAAGCTGCATTCTTTGCTCCCTGCATTAGAGAAGCTTTTCTGGGTAGATATGAAGTTCCAGCGATCTGGGGAGAGGAGAGGCCGAGAGTGGAGGCACAGATAGGAGCTAAACATCACCCATGTCGCTCGGGGACATTGCGAAAACATTTAGCTCTGTCAGTCTTCAAAGGGACAGCAATTACACTGGAGACACATCCTGACATGCTAACGGCTAGGCTATGAGCACTAGAGGGAACGAGCCACACCTTCAAAACCTCAATGAACAGGAGAAACTCATCCTCTCCTCTCCTCATCCCCTCGTCTGGACATGGCAATAAGCTACACTAAAGCAGAACCCCAATAGCTCATCTCCATCTCCTCTATGTGCAGAGAGGGCAGCCATTGTGTGCCTGTTCCTCTTTCCCCAAGTCAGTTTCCTATTGAGGGTTTGAAAGGGCCATTGAGGGGCCCTGTTTTGGCCCTGCAGCTCACCTGCAGAGGGGAAACTATGGGTCCATTCTAGAGCGCAGCAGCTGCCAGGGCAGAGAGGCTGGCACCCAGTGGGAGAGAGAATAGCAGCCGCAGAGCCTTTCAATACGAAGCCACTTAGTAACAGAAGGCATGTGCCAAGCCTGCAAAACCACAATGAAGAGTCGTCCTTTGGTGTTCACTAAATATCATGGACGAATTACGCTCCCCACCCCCCCGCCACCCCAACTCCTCATTCTGCAAGGAATTATCAGTTTGCATGGTGTAGCGTGGGGAGCATTGCAGTAGAAGAATTTCATGTAAAAAGTATTTGCAGAATGAACCTCAGCCATGTCAGACGATTCTCCCCTTCTGTAAATCAGGACAGGGTATGAATTGAACACTTGAGCATCAGATCAGGCTACAGTGCAGTCTGCTCTCATCACAAGGCTGTCGTAAGAATGTCAGTAGCTGCAGAACTAAGGGCGAAGATGTTACACAAAGACCCTTTCTGCCAGCCAGCTAGCTCCCACACTGACGCTAATTTACGATGCCCTCACAGCAATTTCCACAGTCAGAGAAGTTCAATTGTGTTTTCCAGCTCATTAAGCATTGACACAACAAAGCTTTCATCTACTCCTCCATCCCTTTATCCCCTCCATCTCACCATACACTCATCTTCCTTCCTTTGTCCTGCATGTCTTCAAACTAATCTAATCGAAAGAGATTAAGTGTTAAATATAAATGTGCCTCCTTACTCTGACAAATATCTTTCCCTCTCCCTATATATAATTCTGTTTCTGTGTGGATCTGTGGCCTGGTTTGTTTCAAACATGGTATGTAGTGTGAAAGGTCCCCCTCAGACAGCCATAGAGAGAATTTAATGCTTGTTTATTCAGTGGCCTCTGCTCGCCCCTCCTCTATCCTTCAGACCTTCATGAGAGAAAGTGGAATATTGTAATCTCAGAATAATCAGCTCCGCGTATTTGTTCAGGCTGTCACTATGTTGTGATCAAAGACTCACAGACAAATACATGAAAATGAAGGGTTGTTGTTGAACATAGTAAATGTAAATCACACAATATAAGGAGACAGTTTTTGCATTCACATATGCATTTAGGTCAAATGATGACAATTGCCTGAAGGTTAGAGAAGTGGTCTTGTGACTGAAAGGTCACACTGCAAATTCCCCGACAGGCTGGGAAAATCTGGGAAGGGGAGAATTAAAGAGGAACTCTTCCCAGCTCCTGTCAAAATGCCCTGGAGCAAGGCATTTAATCTAAAACTTTTCAAGCTGCAGGCTAGGGAAGACGAAGATCAAACTTCATTGACGCATTTAAATGACACACGGTCACCTTCTTGTTATTGAGTGATTTGCAACAATAAATAAAATGTAAATGGGCACAGTTAAAACAAGTTGATTTGAAACATGATGAATCTGAGAAATGTGAAGACAAAGTATATGCTCAGAGGTATTGATACAGTGAAACAAATTTAAAACACAAGTGCTTTGTTATGGTAAACTAAATGTTGTGAAATCCAGTGTGAATAATATTAAAGGACCATACCAGTGGTCTGGCATATTTAGTCATCTGACCTCAACTCATGGTATGTACAACCATTTTCCAAAGCCTCCTATTGTTTGTTTGATTTTCAAGGAAACCATTGGATTTAGTTTATTTGAGTACAATATTAAAATAAACTTGCAGGGACTCGAAAATTGCTTGAGATAGGTAATCCATCAAGCATCAAATATGATTTTATTTTTTTAATCAAAGTTATGTTATTGCTGCATTTTCATAAAGAAATATTACACAAGAGGGTGTGGTTTACTTGCTAACAAATCTGCCAGAGGGAAATCGTTGTTTTTTAGTCTGGTCGTGCCAGTAATTTACGCCATGTAATGTAAATAAAATATTTTGTTTGGGGCAATTCACTTTCAAGATAAACTAGAAAAGCGCACTCCTCTGAGCGTCACGCTTGAAGGAATCCAGAGAATTTTCCTTTTAAGTTGTAGGTCAAAACGTGAAACAGCGCCCTGTTATAGCGCCACCATGAGGCCGGAAATACATTGGATCTGACTAATAGCTGGAAAACAACCAGTAGACTCCTATGTAATAAAAACATATTTACTACTCCAGCAAGTACGCCAACCCTTACAATAGTAACAGGCGATTTCTAGATCCTGTTGAGTCAGCCAGCCAACTTGAACTAATACCTTCTAGAGATCGTGGGATTTCCCAAACTGAATAAATACCACACATAATAATAAACACAACATTTCTGTGTTATATTATACTTGTAATGAATTTCCCCATGGACAGATAGAGCTACTATGTTTTTTATTTATTTATTTAGAGTAGCCAATTATTTTTACCCCATTTTCTCCCCAATTTAGTCATTATGCCAATTCATTCCTCCCCACACACATTTCTGTGTGTTGTGACTGCTGTTGTACCCTACTGGCTCACCTCCCAGTGAGGAGCCCCCACCGAGAGGACGCAGCGTCTCCGCCCCACTCCTCCCGCCACTCCCTGTTGACAGTAGTGCTGCACGATTCTTGCTCAAATGTGAATCACGATTTTCCTCCATAAGAATTGAGATCACGATTCTCACACGATTCTCACACAATTCTCTTGTAAATATAAAAATATTAAGCAAAAAAAAAAAACACATTTTTTTCTTTTAATTGAAAAAAAAATCGTCATAATTTAAAATCGAGATCGCATAGGTGTCTGAATCGAGATCACAATCTTTTTTCGATTAATCGTGCAGCACTAGTTGACAGGTGCCGCCAAAGCCCGTAGGCAATCAGACTGCTTGGTCAGATCTACCTGTTCTGTAATACATTTTAGGATTGATGTAAGAGTCTAGCCAAAAAAAGTGCCTGGAGAAAAGGTCATTTCCAGATGAAAGTAGAATCAGAATGAGCTTTATTGTCACATCACAGGTGTTGTGGGGGAAATGTAAATGAAGACAAAATCAAAAAATAAAGTTAATTGGTCTAAGTATACTGTATGTATGGCGGAGGCTGTGAAAAAACAATAATGTGTATTGATAATCCTTTAAAGCTCTATTATGTCATTTGTTTTTGTGAATAAAATGTTATTTTGTCCAAACTGTATGGTAGAGTATGTTAATATGCTATAACCTGGTCTCCCTGCTCGTCTATTGAGACATAATAGATCCTGTGTCTAGGTTGGACCCGACCTTTGACACAATCCTGTTTCTGGTTTGACGCGAATTGTGACTGTAGTCAGTATATCATTAATATGTCACCCAAAATACACATCAATAGATCTGCATTTATTTTTGTACCAAATATTACATTTTATAATTATACTATCATTTAAAACAGTTTTGACCACATTGACCTCAGCTTAACTGACACTATGCTTAATGTTTCAGAAACATAGCCTACTTTTAACCACTTGAACCCTATAGCGTAGCTATTCCGAAATGTCATCTACAACTCCTTTGTGAGCTTGCAGATCGGCTTGATTCGGCTATTTTCAGCAAAGAGATTTGGTGTAAAGGGAGAAAATGAGGGGGCCAAGGATAGAGCCCTGTGGGACCCCGGTCAACGAAGTATATAGGATTTATGTGGTTAATACTGTGATGAAACAGTAGAGAAAAACACAGATTCACTGAAATCAACATGCCAATTGCCTACAGTATCTTCTGTGGTTTAGGTGTAAATATCCTGTCCAGTACACACACAGAATTCTTTGATAGAAATCACAATATCCCACAGCTAATGCGAATGACTGCACAGCAAACAATGCTCACCACTGACGCATATTGTTCTGATTTGGTGGTTTGACCTCTTCTGCATTTAAGCTGAGACACCAAGGGGAAAATTGATGTTGTGGCTGAAATTTTTGTGAAAACTAATTCATTGCAAGTTTAGCCTCTGGGGGAAAGATATCCTAGACAGAGAAGAGAAAGAAACCAAATGAGAGTGCATGAGCATATTTTATAGTGTGTGGTAGCATTCTCTGGTCATTCACTTGACCACAAAATGGCTACAGTTTAGTTTATAGTTAAGTTAAGCCATGTCAGTTCCCTCTGTCCCCTTGAGAACCACAGGAATTCTGCTGTCACTATTTCTCCACGGTCTGCAGTCACTCTTATCCAGATGTAACGTTATGGCTTCTCGTGCTAAAAAGACAACATGCTGAGAGCTGTTCACCTGTCTGTCCATGTGTTAATGTATCCAATTGTAACTCTGAGAGCTACAAATGTAACCAAATGGACCCTTCCAAGACCATTTGTAAAGTCTCAGAGTTAAATTAACACTGAGGATTTAAGTGTGTGCGAGGCGAGCATGACACTTTGTATGTATGTGTGTCAGGTTTCTAGCTGAATTCTGCCTCTGATGTCTCCTGCTCCTCTGCTGTCAACACCTTCATGCAAACGCTGTTCACGTCTGCTATTAAAGCAAGAGGGACAATTAAGAGCCAGTGATATTTGTACATGGCAAGCAGCCTCTCTTGTCGGGGTCATTCTCTAACATTATCATCATCATTATCAAAGAGAGTGCACGTCTTCCATCTGAGTTCCCCTCGGCTGTCAGCGCTGTCACTGAGCTCACCCTAACCCCTGGCGCGCCTGAGGTCCAGAGAGGAGTGTCCGGTTCCCCTCGTCCCCCTTGAACCGCAACAATACAGCAACAATATCTCTGTGTTCACCTGTTAGCACCTGGTGCTGCAGGCTAGACTCGCTGCCGAGGCGCTGCCAACGGAACACTGTGCTCGCCTCTGTTAGACGCCATGTGGAACGCGCTTCCCTGTCATCATGGCCAATATCCAACATACAAACACATGGAGACATAATAAGCCACTCGCTGCTGCTCTGTCAACACTTTCTCCTTCCTCTCCCAAGTCATGTTAACATATAGAGGAGAAATGAGGCCACTTAACCAATCAGCAATCCATCAGGTAATTGCAAAAGCTTTAAAACATCATCTCCCCTGTTGTCAGTATGTCGACCCTAAAAAGAAAAAGGCATGAATTAAATATCATCCTTATAACAGATAATAACAGATAATCACTTCACTACTTATTAATTATCCACAGCTTAGTATGCCAATGAATATTCAAGTAAAAGAGTCATTCAGGCTGTCATGCTTGTATTTAGTTTTTTAATTGCCCCAATTTGCTTGAAGATGCTGCATTGCCCCTGGTGGCTGTAGTGGGTAAGTGATCATCATTTAACCACTCAAGCCTTATTTACTCATTCATTGTATGACAAATAGTAAAAGTATTTGTCGTAAACCGACATGTTGTGAACTTGTAGATCTGTTATTTCCGCTACATATATTTTTTTCATAAAATGGAAAAGTTGGAAAAATGTAGAAAAAATTACCCCAAATAGGGATGCCAGGGTTATGTGGTTAAATAAAACCTGCAGGATTTAATGTCAGCCTCAGAAATTACTCCTGGCATGTTTTACTTCACCACACGCTGGGACAGAAATGTTCTCCAGAATCAAACAGGAAATATGTGAAGCTCTGCACTGCCAGAGATTGGGATAATGAAATTGGGGGAAGGGATGGGCTTGGTTCAAGTGCAGATATGTGTGTGCGTGTTATTGTAGGGTGATATGAGTTGACTTCATAGTTGGGTTCAGCAGTGTTTAGTGTTGCTGCATGTTGCACTTCTGCATGGGATCAGGGAGAGAACAGTTCATATGATGTGATGTGATGCACGCACGCTGGCTACACAGTTCAGACAGTGATACAGATTCTGCCACGATCAGTGGTGACTATCCATGCAAGTTGCGTGAGTTAAACTGTGTGTGTGTGTGTGTGTGTGTGTGTGTGTGTGTGTGTGTGTGTGTGTGTGTGTGTGTGTGTGTACACACGTGCACTTTGTGTGGATGTGTGTTTTGGTGAGCAATAATTAGAATGGATTGTAAATAACTGATACGTTATAACTAAATTGACTGCTTGAAATCAGTAACATAGCCTGACCGATCCACTTAAGGTGGAAAATTTCTCTAGTTCTACTCTATGTCAAAGTCCTCACTCGTCACACCATGACCAACATCCAATAAACAATCCCCTCATCATGTGATATCTTCCAGCATCAAAGAAAATGAGTAATACACACACAGCTGCAGCCACAGAAAGAATGACCCACAAGAGTTACAGAGAAACGAGATAACTCTGAAGGCAAATCGTGTTAATTTATGACATGTATGTGTTACGGTTATTGAAAAAACATATATTTTTGACCAAACAAGCTAGAAACTTGATTTAACAAACAACAAGTTAGTGCCAGGGGTCCCTCGGCTAATGCTGCAGCTGCAGTCCAATTTGCATGGAATTGATAATCACTGATGATGACATGGGGATCTGTGTGCATATCTACCTGTAAATACTATGAAGGACTGTATATAACGATTTGACAGAAGAACCAACCATTCTGCAATAAATATTTCAAGGATATATATATTTCACTTTTTAATTCATGTCATTGTATCCCCATATATGAATATCAATAAAAGGGTTACCGGTTAACCCTGAAAAAAAGGACAAATAATCAACTAATGGCACACAAGGTTTGCAGGGGTACTTAACTGCTGTATACAAATACATATTTGAATAAATATGGTATTTCTTTTAAATTGTTGAGGCATTGGCCATCTTTGAGCTGAACATAGAATTTGAATTCACCACCCTTCAATAACCCTAAAAACACATTATGTATAAGTTATATTGTATTAACATACTCTACCATACAGATTGGACAAATTTTCATTTTATTCATTAAAAACAAGTTGCAAAATGCCGCTTTAGCTCTGTCACTTTTGATGCAGAATGTGCTTATTTTGTCTTCCATTCAACGCATCCAACTAGCTTCAACAACTCATTTTCTCTGTGCGACGCTGTCGTACGACAACCTCGAAAATAGTGTTTAAATGGCTAAAACTACAGAGCCTTTATACAAAATGTTACTATACTGTAAATGGTAGGATAAAAATGTTAGAAATCTGACATCCATTGACATTTTGACGTGCCAAGTGTTGGCAGCGCCACTCAGAAACAGGACTATGTTGTGTTATGCTTCGCTAAGCGGGAAGCTCTTCCTTTTAAAGATGATACTGTTTTACCACAAGGCTTCCCGCTGCGCATTTCATAAATGTTTATCCCACACTGCTCCAGACCCTTCCCCAAAGTTTGCTTTGGGTGACTGAGAACCCTGCCAGTTCTCAGGAAAGAGAGGATACAAAAATAAAATGCACTGTACATAAAGCTTGCTTTGACATGTTTGGTTACCTTCTTAGACAATCTAATGCTACGGAGGGCCAGATAAATTCAACAAGATTCAGATAAAGGACAGGAAGAGACACAGACATACATTTGAACATGAAGCTGATCTGATCATCTGACTGAACAAATGACTGGGGGTGGATGGATGGGGAGAGAGAGAGAGAGAGAGAGAGAGAGAGAGAGAGAGAGAGAGAGAGAGAGAGAGAGAGAGAGAGAGAGAGAGAGAGAGAGACATAAACAGTGAAAAAAATGTTCAGTTACATTTAGCTCCTCAATTTCCCAAACCAAAATACTCATTGTTGACTTCTCTGGCAATTATATGCTACCCAAGGAGCCAGGAAAGATCAATTATTCAATATATAACAATAGAGCTGAGACAAAACAGTGGTATAGCATTCCTGAATCCCGTTTCAAACAGAAGGCATTAGAGAGTGGTAATACTCTTAATGAGAAAGGCAACATGAAGAATGTAATATTGTCAGTAACTAAATTACAGTAATTTAAAGCTTGTATGGTTGCCCAACTATTCATCATCACTGTCACAGAGATAGAGACAGAGAAAGGGTGTGAGGGGGGAGGCTGAGAGAGAGAGAGAGAGAGAGAGAGAGAGAGAGAGAGAGAGAGAGAGAGAGAGAGAGAGTGGGTGAGGGGGCTGAGAGAGGATGGGTGAGGGGGCTGAGAGAGAGAGAAGGGGTGAGGGGCGGAGAGAGAGGGGGGCTGAGATAGAGAGAGAGAGAGGGAGGGGGGACAGAGAGAGAGAGAGAGAGAGAGAGAGAGAGAGAGAGAGAGAGAGAGAGAGAGAGAGAGAGATAGAGAGGGGGGGCTGAGAGAGAGAGGGAGAGAGAGAGCGAGCAGACAGACATAGCTTTGGAGGCGCCAGTCGCGGCAGGATCAAAGAAGAACAACCTCGGGGAACCAAACAGTTAACTCCACTTAACCAATTGTCCTACACGCAGTGTGTTGCTGCAGGCCCAGCAGTTCCCATACTGTCGACAAGACTCTCACGTTGTGGTCTCTTTGAAGACGATTCGACTTGATTAATGAGGCCGTACATAAACTATGCCAAAGAATTCCTTGATATAAACACACAGCCACTCCTCCGATTGCTCAGAAGACAGCCCTCTATTATTTTATTTGGGCGATTAACCTACTCGTTAACCACTTAAACCCCAGCAGATCGACACGCTCACCACGCAAACGCACTAAGTCGCATTGTGAGCATTGCAGCTATTTTCAGCGAAAGCTTTCCCCACAATAACAGAAAATACACTAGTATTGAGCCCTGAGCGACTCCGCGGTTACCCATATGGGGGTTAAGTGGTTAAGAAAGACAACACAAAGGGAACCAAGGAGGACACAGCAACACAAATACCCATTAACACACTAGCATGCAATGTGAACTATCTCTCATGATGCCTCTATAGGAGTTGATGACATTTAGGAGGGTTTCATGAAATATAATGTGAAATCGCGGACGTTATCAATCAAAGACGAACATTTTCGGAAGCCTGACCTATCACAACACGTTTGAGTGAGCCACGTGGAGAGGCATAGCAACGTGATTGGCCGGGCGGCAAGATGAGAGAGAAACTTGTGGAACTTCGTTGAAGGAGCAGGGTTGCCATGTCGGCTTATTATAAGCAACTTTGGGCTTCTTTTTCTGTAAAGTCGCTTGTAAATATTGTTGGTTACAATGGTTAGTTGCGGGTTGCGTTTTTTTGGGGCTTGTTTCTAAAGTGTAGTTGCTTATTTTGAGCTTGTTTCCTAATTTGTTGTTGTTTGTTGTTTGTCGTTTAAACCAGTGGTTCTGAAACATGTTCATGTCTGTCAAGCAAGCAAGCCTAAAAGGACACCCAAATTAATATGTAGCCTATTTGTGCCTAGCCCTAGAATGTCTGTGATCTTACATACATTTCAAGTATTCCAAATACACAGTCATAGATCGCTCTCGGAGCCCCACTGTGTAGTGGCGATCTGCACGGCCATAAAAGTGCTCTAAACTCCGTCTGTACTCACCCAATAATTAATTCCTAAGAGTTGGAGTCATATTTTGTCCTCTAGTTTCATATCCATTTGAAAGTTCTGCCAGAAAACGTGTGTTTAGTCAAATATCTCCACCTTTTCATGAGTTGCACACGGACGACTTTCTGTAGGGAGCTAGGGGGGGCGACTTGAGTGACGGACCGTTTGGGTACATTCGGTCCGTCACTCAAGTTGCCCCCCCTAGCCCCCCCCTAAGTCGTCCGTGTGCAACTCGTGAAAAAGTGGAGATATTTGACTAAACACACGTTTTCTGGCAAAACTTTCAAATGGATATGAAACTAGAGGACAAAATATGACTCCAACTCTTAGGAATTAATTATTGGGTGAGTACAGACGGAGTTTAGAGCACTTTTATGGCCGCGCAGATCGCCACTACACAGTGGGGCTCCGAGAGCGATCTATGACTGTGTATTTGGAATACTTGAAATGTATGTAAGATCACAGACATTCTAGGGCTAATTTGTGCCAGCCTGCCAGGGACCCCCCATACAAGATTTGTGTTATTAAAAAGTTTCAAAGATATTTGAAAGTAGCAGATTTGAAAATAGCAGATCTACAAGCTCACAATACGTCACATCAAGTCAAGATGCGTTGTGAGCTTGTAGATCAGCTATTCTCAAATAGCCAATGTATATATACATATATATACATATATGCATGTACATGGCTGCTTGTTTCTCTCGCAGTACCTGGCAACACGGGTAGACCTACGTTCCGTGCGTAAAACTGAGCTCACCGCGTAATTGCGCAGCCAGCATCGTCAAGAAAGAGTCGCAGCCAGCAACAGAACAAATTATTCTTGAGAGTGAAACACGAAACAAACAAACAGCCGGGGAGTCAGTGATTGACCAGCCCAGGCCAGCGGCAGACAGAGAACTTGTATGGCACCCCATTCGTGCATCATGATGAATCCTGCACCGGGATCACCCATCACCACCGCTACTCCTGGGGAGACGTTACCAGGGGACCGCTGCCGAAAAATAGGAATCGATGCGCTCAAGAGGCTAGATCTGTCACCTGTTAGAAGATGTATGGACAAAAGTTTAAATCTGCCGTTCAGTGTGGAATCCTTAATATCAGACAAGAAGACGCCGACCACCAGAACCCACTACTCTCCCCCAGAGGCTGGTTCAGGCGTCCAGTCAGACGGGGCCGGGGCAGGGAGTCAGTCACCAGGGGACGTTTACGTCCAGTCAGATGAGGCTGAGAGTCTCCAGTCACCAGGGGACATTTACGCGCACAAGCGGCTCCAGCGGAGTGGAGAAGCGGCCGACGACCTCAGTGACAAGGAACAGAGTCCCTGGTTTCACACTTCATACGCCTCCCCTCCAAGTGAGTTTGCTGTCATTCTCTCTCTCACGTTTACGTGTAGCTACTGTTGGGTTACATTCTACTAACTGAAGCGTAGCCATCCTCCTCCTACTGTAGGTCTATTAAAGCAGTGGTTCCCAAACTTTTTAGCTCAAGTCCCAAAAGAGAAATTAGACGTTTGCCCCGGTACCTAAACTAGTGAAAATAGCAGATCTATGAGCTCACAACATGATGCTTAGCGCCGCGCTGTGAGCTTGCAGATCGGCTACTTTCACTACTTCTTCAACATTTGTTTTCTAATTTGTTTTCTTTTGAATTTTTTGAATTTATTTATATTTATTCATGGGATTATTTTGAATTTGAAAAAAAATGTTGCTTTTTATTATATATATAAAAAAGGTTTGACATTCACTCGTGACTCATAAAAATGTGTCCGCGACCCACAAATGGGCCCGACCCACTGTTTGGGAAACAGTGTATTAAAGTATTGTATTTTATTCATCCTGATCGTTCCTCGCTACCTGTTATCTAAAAGTGCCGCTTTCACTTTGGTGATAAACAAGGTGCCTTTCTTGTGTTTATCCCTGTATTATGTTAACCAATTTTGTGAAACCACTTGGTTGGAATCTAATATTATTATTTGGCTGTGAGTGACCTCCTGATCTGTCTTTCCAAATGGACTTCAGGGGAGGGTGGAGTAGGTTGTGAACCTTTTTGCTTTTTACTCGATTACTAAATAAATGCTTGCTCAATTAAGACAAAAATGTAACCTTAATAACTTGGATCTGTCTGTGAACTGTTGGTCGTGTTTTTTTAAATTCAATCTCAAATATGAAAGTCACAATTTCACTTTAACTGGAACCAACCCCGATTGTTCCCATCTATATTGGTCAGTTATTCCGCTATTCTAAACGTCACGGTAAATTATTAATTTAAAAAAATCAAACTCATAGCAAGTGCTCAAGACCTGTTTTCCCTATTACAGGACTCCCCAGCCCGCCCTCGTGCCCTCTACGGAAACACAAGAACAACAGAAAACCCAGAACTCCCTTCACAACCTCTCAGCTGCTCTCTCTGGAGAGGAAGTTCCGTCAGAAACAGTACCTTTCCATCGCGGAGAGAGCGGAGTTCTCCAACTCCCTCAGCCTCACAGAGACCCAGGTCAAGATATGGTTTCAGAACCGCCGGGCCAAGGCCAAGAGACTACAGGAGGCCGAGCTGGAGAAATACAAGCTGGCGGCCAAGCCTCTGCTCCCGGCCTTCGCCTTCCCCTTCCCCCTGAGCCATCATCATCCGTCCCTGTACGGGGCCCTGCATGGACCAAGGCCTGCCTTACCGCTTCCAGGACTATTCGGTGGACCATATGGGATGTACTACTTGTCTTAACGTTGTCTCTTATTTTTAAAGACTTGTTTTAAAAACCAGTGGTTTCCAAGCAGTGGGTCGGGACCCAATTGCGGATCGCGGGTCCATTTGTCTGGGCCGCGAGTAAAATATCCCCTTATTTTATTTTTACATTTCCTACATTTTGTTTTTGATTATTTCAAAAATAATTCCCATTCCCCCCCCCCCAAAAAAAATCTAACATTTTCATGAATTAAAAACAAATTCAGACATTTTTCAAAATACTTTCATAAATAAATACCAAAAGTCAAAGAAATTCCATAAATTCGAAAACAAATGTTTAATAGTGAAAATTGCCGATCTACAAGCTCAGAATGCTTCACATTGTGAGCTTGTAGATCTGCTATTTTCACTAGTTTGGATCCCGGGCAAATGTCTTAATTTATTTTTTGGGTCTCGAGCTAAAAAGTTTGGGAACCACTGCTATAAACTATGCCGTTATGTCAATATGCTGCCTATTCATTACAGACTCGTTTCCCTACGCATACCAATCATAGCCTACTCATGTCCATGATCTCGTTTTGCATAAAACCCTTTAATGTTGTGAGGCAGACTGTTTAGTGTAAGGAAATTATGTCCCAAGATTATTATTTTTTTGATGGCCAGTAAAGGCTGACAGCAGGGTTTTAAAGAATATTTGGGTTATGAATGCTTTACTAAAGCTTTATAATTTGATGCTTATCAGACGAATGCAATTTCCGGGGCTAAATGGGCTAAAGGTATTCCAGAAAACATTCTTAATAGGCCTATGGTTATAAAAAAAAATAGGATCTTTTTCTATCCCGCCTTAGAACCAAAATGATTTCAAAAAAGCATTTCAAGCTTGGAAATGTCCCCATACAGACCCTCACCCTGTAAGAACCATTTTATAGTGACATGTGAAAATTAAGGCTTCTGACATAAAATAAATGAGAAACTAACTTAGGCCTAAAATTTATTGAAGGTATATTTAAGGATATTCATATCTATAACTTTTATAATGCATCATGTTTGTGTGTGGGTACTCTGACATGCACTAGCCAATATTTATACGACTAAAATATATTGTTTTGAATGTATGTGGTCTTTCTTAATTTGCTAAGTTTGCTTGGAGAGTCCAAGAACTTCACATATTTTAGAAACAGTCAATAGCCAAATTAGTTATTGCTGTGGCCTTTGCAGAAACTTCACTTTACAAATAGGAAATGGTTTACAATGGTATAAAATGGCTTCAAATGACTTAACCCTATAATAGGTTACCATGAGCCATGCAGTAATTTAAGGAAAATAAACAGTTTATCGGTGAACCACTGTATTTTCAGGTGATGTTGTTCTAACATCATTTTGAATTCAAAGTCACAAATATGAATATGTTTAAAGATTGTCGCTTTACAGAGATAGTTACAATGGTTTGAAAGTTTAGGAATTAGTCTAAAGAAATTTCAAAACCTTGTGACACAAATGTTAAGTCCTCTTCCAAGCCTAAAACCAACAAGAGATATTCTACTAACCACAGTAGAATGTTGAATTGTAAGCAATGTATCATTATTGCTGGAAGTGTAAATAATAAACTATTTTTGCAAACTTTTAAAAAGATAACAGTGATGGATTACAGATATCTATATTTATAGTCATCAATGTACAGTGTATTCATTGGTGGTGAAAATGTTTTTTACAACTATTAAAATGATTCCAAACAGGATATCTTGTGTGGTAATATAGATTCCATGTAGATTTCCATTTTGTTAATAACAGACCTATACAATTGTATTATTTATTCAAATTGTTTAAACTTTTTAAAAAAACTTTACAAGGCCTCATAATTGTAAAACACAAAGCAGAGTTTATACATTTTAAGCTAGTTATCAGGCTGTCAACATAAAACCACTGCCTGCATACAAATATACACAAATGAAGGTTGAGAAAAGGAACCAGACATCGGGCCATTGCACTGGATGAAGATCAAGGCTCATGTAACAAGATTGTGTTCACCATTGTATCATCTGCTACGGAAAACACGGTTTCTAATATTCAGGAGTACTGTTGGCCCCATCTGTTAACGGCCAGATTGTCACCATGTGGAGGAAAGGCGAAATGGGAGCCATGTTGTAGGAGACGATAAATTATACACAACTTAAAGGTATTCTGTGATCGCCTGTATTGGCCTCCAGGTCCATGTCACTCAACACAGATCTGTATAACATCAACTGGTATATGAAAATGTGAGTCTTTGCTTATAAAAATGTATTCACAGTTAATGACACATTTTACATGAAATGTACTCAGTTACAACAAATCAATATACAAAGTTAATCATCTTTTGAGACAAGCTATAGTGATTTTCATAGCTTTATTTTCTCCTTCCTCGCCCTCTGAACCCTCGGACAGAGCCTGGACCAAAGCATACAGTCTTCGGGACCCTGAAACAATACAATACGGCTGCTGACAATCGTATCTCATGTTGATAATATCTAAAGGAAGACCTATAGTAAGCATTATTAGATCGCATGTAATATACATTTTCCTTTTTTATCGTTATATATTTTTATTTGACAGGAGACGTGGAGAGAGAGAGAAATGCAGCAAATGTTCTGGCCAACCAGGAATCAAACCGGGGACTCACTGTCGGGCATTAGAACCCTATTGGGTCACCCAGTAATACACATTTCTAATTATACAACATGGTTGGCATTATTCTGTTTAGAACAGACTAAATAGATACATCACAGATTAGCTATTTTCACCCTGTACTAAAAGGGGTAGTTCACCCCCAAAATGACTTTTTTTATTTACTCACCCCATGAAGCCTAGAATTCATGGAGATTTCTTTGCTTTTGACTGGATCAGGAATGCAACAAAAAAAATCCTTTTGGGGGTGAACTACCCCTTTCATGCATTCTGGAATATTTTCAGCCATTAGCAGACTGGGGTTCAATCCCTACAACTAACACAGAACCAATTTCACTGTTGAAGTTGAAGCAACATTGCAGTTGTAGCCTTTATGTTAAGTCATAGCACTGAGCTAAGTGATACGAGCGAGCATTCATTTCAGCGAGAGAGACTGTCACTTGGATAGAGCAAGCATGCATTAACAGCGATTGAGTGTGCTGTGACGGTAAGCTGCCTGTACCTGTGGTAAACTGTTCAGAAACCAAATTACAGAGCAATGTTGACATAACTCTGAGCAAGGTGGAACTGTTGCATGGAGATGGCGTGTCCAACTACGATGCAAGTAAAATTAGCTCAGTTTATAGGGAGAGAAACGAGAGAGGCACACAGAGGGGGCTCACGAACCACTGCAGCGCAGAGCGGTCTGTAATATGATTTAATAAGTGGCTGTGTCAAAAAGAACAAGCAATTAAGTTGACATTTCAAGATATGTCGTCTTGGACATGAGGGGATTTGAGGCTACACGGGGAAGCAAAACCACCAACTCCACCCGGCAATATAGTGAAAACATGGCTTATGAAAAGAAGCGCCGTAGACTTCACTCAATACTGACCTGTAGGAGTAGCGTGGTTTAAGCTGCTCAGTTGTAGTGGCTGCAGCATCATGACAAGACGCTGAAACCTGTGTGTGTGTCTCCATGGTGGAAGAGCAAGGTGTGTGAAGAGCCTCCACTGTCTCTCCATCCGGAGACGGATGAAGCTCCATGGCTTCCATCTCCTCACACACACCCTCCGACTCACCAACATCCTCCATCACATCCATAGTTGTGTCTCTCTGTGCCGTCTTCTCATCTCTGGCTCTGCTGGTGAAGATATCAAGTCAATGCACTAATATTATGCACATGAGCATGCACGCACAGACTCATACACACACAAAATATAACCACATTCCAGTGATAACACATTTGTTTAGCTAGACATTATTTCTCTGAATAAAAATGCATTCTTGTGATTGTATTTTAAAGTTAAGCTGTACTTTGATTATGCATTAAAGCCCAAAGTTCTTAAGAGTCTAAGTGCCACATGAATTTGCCGATATGAAACCATTGTGAACCTAGACATTTTATGGTCTGACTCTGAGGCCCAAACAGCTGACACACAAAATTATGGAGAAAAGAATAACATCTTATTTAGAGCCAAATAAATGTCTTGCTAGATTTTTGTCAGAGGACTAAAATTATGAAACATTAAGCCTACTGACAAAATGTGGATCACAGTCCCTGCAACTATTTCCTTAAATTATGGTTTGTGATGCCATCTAGTGGACAAATGGAAGAGTGAGAGACATCTCACCTGTCTTTTTTGGCCTTGTCAAATCTGAAATCAGGAGGGTACTTGTGAATAGCAATCACATGGTCTTTCCTCTGTTTACTGGTTCTGAACTTCTGTCCACAACCCTCCACCAGACACTGGTACTGGAAATAAAAGGCAGAGACAGAAATAATAAAAACAAAATTTATATTATTATGTCTGCTAAAAAAGTTCTTGTTGAGGGCATTTTCTCTGCTGTGATATAATGCTGCACTGGCAAAACAATGTGGAGAATGGTCGGCTGCAATTGACTGTCAGATAGAGAGATACAAAGAGTGAGTAATGGAACAAGCTATTTCTAAGCAACATTGTTTGCTCAAGGTTGAGTCAAATTACCTATAAATGTGAGGCGTACCAACCCATACTCGGTTTTGTATGTTTGGGCTGAATGAATTGGAAAGAACATATAATTGTGACTTTTCTGACCAATATTCTGATTGTTGACTGATTTTTTACATCAAGTTTCACTTCTGTTTACTATTATAGTGTAACTACCACAAAATGTTATACTGTCAACATTAATTTATTATTAATATAAAGGAATATACAAATTATATACCAACAATAATCCCAAGTATGATTTATTTCTGAATAATTACCAGTCCCTAATATTGTAGCTCAAACTTCCAGGTGATGATAAGTCCACCTTAAAAGTATCTGTTTCTACAGATAATAATTACATTCAACATGATTCCCTTTTGGACATCTGAATTTCATTCATAATACAAGCTTTTTCTGCAGGCACTTGACTATTGTCAGCAAGCCTTTTAAAATCAATCCACATGTTCAACTGCATTAAAAGGCAAACATAATGTAACTTTGACAAAAGTAAAGGCAACGTAAAGTTCACTGTGTTGGATTATCTATCTCAAGCAAGTTTCAAGTCAATCAAGTTGATTTGCATTTGAAATTAATTAATGGGAACCAATGGCTTCTTGGAAGGTCAAGAAAATGTAAAATTCCCAACAATAAAGTGTACAGTATATAACTTGTAGACATGCATGGTCATTTTTAGAATACATTTAAAACACTAGAATAGCTTGTTTAGAATTGCAGTACATATTGTGATCTTGATTCTTTTTTTGTTTAACGTGTAGCTTGTTAAAATTTTTACAATTACCATATCTTGCCTTTCGGCGAGGATACTAAAAAGGGAGTCATGCCACTCCTGAATGTGAATGTCTAGCAGACGGGCAGATGGTAGGGAGCGGCGACAGGAGCAGCACACGTGTCTGTGTAGAGAGTTGTAGTGGTGCTCATATTCCTCCACGCTGCTGAACACCTGACTGCACCCAGAGATGTGACAGCCAAACTCACACACACTGTTCAAAGCAGAATGGGAAAAGGAAGGAGAGTGTTTCATAAATACATGATAAACATGAAAACTTGAGTCACATCACATGACTAACACTTTCCTGCCTCATGGTAGCGTTGATAAAGAGGACGGTCTGAATGGCCGCTGCCATGATCGTCGATGTCATTTCATTTTCAATGTCGGTGTTGGCGTGTTGGGTAGCTTGCCTCGTGCTAAAAACTATTTCACCTATACACTTGTAACGTGACAATAAACTGAAGTTGCAGTTTAGCAGAGTGATTGCTCTTGTCCAGAGCAAGTAAACAGCATGAATTCTATTAGGGCTGTGCTAAACTAAAGAAATGATTAGATCACTATAAATATGTAATTTTAAAAATCGTTCCAGTTGAAGTGGATGGCACACCACAACTATACCAACAACAACAGCCGTGAACCATATCGTTTGGATAACTTTCAGCACGATTGTATGAGCAATAGAAATATTGACTGCCATTCAAAATCCTTCAGAAGGACATCTGGAATGCAGTTGGTCTCATTCACTTTCGGAAAGTTGTGTTATACACGGAAAAATGAGGAGACAATCATCAATAGCCAACGCTAGCTGGTAGACTAGCTGGCATTACCTCAGGTATAGGCACCCCTCCTAATAATGAATAATTCATTATTAATAATCAGTCAGATTATCCATTATAGTCCATCTTTCAGCACCATGGAGGTGGAGATCAATTACCCCTCTACTGTATCTATCTGAACAGGCAACGAGTACAGACACAAATAAATAAGTATTGCATATATAGTGCATAAGGATTTGCAATGCTTTATTGCATGCATGGTGTAGTGTTGTGTTATACCTGAGCTTTGGCTTGTCATCCGCCTCCAAAGTAGACAGGTTTTGTATATACAAGTGTCTGAGAACGTCTCCATCCTGTAAAGGTAATCACAATACACACATTCAGGGAGCAATAACGGAAGCAAATAGACCGTGTTTGTGACTGTGTTCGCACTATAGAGAAAACACCTTTGAGTGTGTACAAACAGAACCAAACAGACCTTTATGGGTCCAGTTGGTTTCATTTGCACACTAATAACTGTTAACAGTGCACTCAGGATTGTACAGTGAAAGCTAGTAGCTATTACCTCCATTGGTGAAAACAAGTACTGTACAATTTTGAGGTTTCTTTTAACTTTAAGCAAAGTTAAAAGAACCCTCAAAATTGTACAGTGATGGAAACACTCAAATGAGTGTTTCCATTTTTCTGTTCTACCCCACTACACCTCAGAGATGCAAATATTGTACTTTTCACTCCACTAATATTATTTGCCAGCTTTATAGTTACTAGTTACAATATTTGTAATTCAAAGCATTAATTAACTGGCGTATGATGTATTATAAGTAGCTCGCTGGTCCATAGCGTTAGAAGGAGTTCTCCTTAACGCTATGGGACTTTCGAGTCTTTGCGCATGCTGCATGCACCACAGGCTGCGCATCCTCTTGTCTTTAGTAAAAAAAATATATATATACACTTTTGCTAATCACCAAAACAGACGGTTTTATGGAGTTGAAGGCCTACTCTACTTAGTGGAAACACTCTGAGCCCCCCACCTCACGTCTAAAATACAGGTTTTGGCCAGAAAAGAAAATATTTCACCAGGAGGAAAAATCTGGTCAACAGAAACATTCTATCGACCAGATCTGTAGAGGGCGCAGTGGAGTAACCACATAATGTTTTCCTTCCAGTGAAATATTTTATTTTCTGGCCAAAATGTGTATTTTAAACGTTGAGGTGGGGGCTCTGAGTGTTCCCACTAAGTAGAGTAGGCTTTCAACTCCACAACCCCGTGAGTAGCGAAAGTGTATTTTTATTTTCTTTACTAAAGACGAGAGGCTGCGCAGCCTGCGCTACCGCGGGTGTGAGGGGAAATGATCGAGAGTTGTAGGGTTCACCCCCCATGGACACAGGGACTTTCTGCACTATGCCCCGTAGACACTCGCTACGGGGTAGTAGTTTAATGTAATAATCCATATCTTTCAATAAAGATATTTTAATGATGTTTTTAATGCCGTCTGTGGCCGATTCTGTCGGAAGTTCCCAATGGGCGGTAGTGACGCGCCCCATCTGGTGAAACCCGGAATTACACTCAATGTAAACAGGAAGTAAACGAGGGTGAAAAAATGGCGTTCGGCCACAGACGGCATTAAAACACTTCTTTATTGAAAGATATGGATTATTACATTAAACTACTGCCCCGTAGCGAGAGTTAACATTTGGGGCTTGGGGGTAAGCACCTTTATTTACAATTTGTACATGTTTGGAGTGTCTACGGGGCATAGTGCTGAAAGTCCCTGTCTCCATGGGGGGTGAACCCTACAACCCTCGTAGATTGAAAACGTCAGAATCATAAATACGTCTACGAGAGTTGTATTCTACAGCTAGACCAGAGCTATATTATAAGATATAAATATGCTGCTACCCAGCATCAAAGTAATTAAAATCAACTAAACCTTTAACCAGCTGAACACATTACAGCATTACTATTACAATACATTGATACACCAGTAACGAAATAGCCGCACTTAAGACGCAAGCCAACAGCGTTACTTTACTCAAGTAACATTTTGAATACAGTTACTTTTACTTGTAACAGGGCATTTCTACATTGTGTTTTTTCTAGGTAAAAAATGTGAGTACTTCTTCCACCACTTTACCTCAAATAACTCGTGGTCCTTGTTTACATGGATCCGTTGAGGGCTGAAGGTAAACGGCGTCGGTGTGTTGTTATCACCTGAACAACTTTCACTTCGTCTGGATTCCTTTGAGTGCGTGTCAGTTGTGAGGATGCCTTCAGTACAACTCTTCGCCAAATAGTCGCTATCTGTTAAAAGTCGTAATAATTCTGTCTCTAACATGGTTTCTACACACTTTCGTACTGGCCAACGGCAGTCCTCTATCAGCGTTGGCAGGTTTTGTGAGAGAAATAAGCAACCAGGTCTAGGAAAACAAGCCCAAAAGTAGCAACTAGGCCACATTAGCACTTTAAATAGCCGATCTACAAGCTCACAACGCGTCGCAATGTGACGTGAATATTTGAGAAACACTGAATATTGAAAAAATTGTAATACAAAAAAAATCGGAAGCAAGCCTAATAAGCAACTACACTTTCGAAACAAGCCGCAACCACCAATATTTACAAGCAACTTTACAGAAAAAAAGCGGACATGGCAACACTACTACTGTGGCGCGGAGTTACTACGTCACTTCTGGTAGCCTAGTTATTTTTTGGGCTTTCTTTCTTTCTTTTTTATGTTGACAATGAACGCTCTGGAAATTCCTATGTTCAATGAAGACCTGTTTTAAATGTACCTTTGAATGACCTTGCGTCATCAGGCTGTTAGTGTCCCACCACACCTTCATACTGTCATGTTAGGCATTATGTCCGTAATACAGGCTTACATTACCTCTACAACGCCACCTATCGGTTGTATCGTGTATAGCAGTGATGCTCAGACTGTGGTGTAGGGCAGTGGTTCCCAAACTGGGGGTCGGGACCACCCAGGGACCCCCCAAATAATGTTTTGGGGGTCTCTAGATGATTTTAGCTTAATGTACAACATCGTTTTCTCACTCAACACACAGTAAACAAACCAACGTACAATTTAAGTGTATAGCCTACAGGGTATTGTATCTGCACATTTCTAAAGTTACAATTTAATCACTTTTAAGACCCCTTTAATACCAAATTGGCCAATTGTCAAATATTATGTAAGAAAGAGGCAAACATTGTGAAAATAGCCGAACTACAAGCTCACAACAAGTGCGAGTGATCTTGTAGTTTGGCTATTTTACAATATTATCTGTGGAACCGAGTCAAACTAAATGTAATGCCTACAATTCCAAGTGCTTGTCAGGGTGGGGGGTCCCCAGTTCAAATATGATTAGCAATCATATATCAATCAATAGCAATCGATGAGCTCTGTCGCTTTCCTGTCAGGTGTCACATCACAGTCGTACAGGTGTAATGCAGTGGGCGAAATTATTTATTCCATCGTTTTGTAGTATTCTGTGAGGAGAGGATCATACAGGTAGAGTGAGAGAAAAGGGAAAGAGATATAAGGTTAACATAGAACAAATAAAGATGTTAGATAGCATACGTGAAAGCAGATATTGGTATCAAAGCATTATACATGATATTTAGCACGTTAGCATCTTATGCAGGTATGAAACATTAACATCATATAAAGGTGAAAAAAAAAGTAGCAGCAGGTACAATGTTTCTTAAGGTGCCTTTTCAAGGACCAGTTTGTGCAGCATGGAAGGGTAAAAAAAAAACACCACATATTTTTGCATGGTTAAAAACCACCTCAGGCAGGTCATTCCAAGGTCACAAACAACATTGGGGAGACTTGAGCACAAATATTTAACAGCAAACAGATGAGCACACTTTTTCTTAGTGCTTTACTGTGTACCCATCCTATATTAATTAGTGCACCCATCCTATATTAATTAATATTATTCTGTGGGTGGGCAGTGGGCATCACAAACGAAACATGCCCCATATATTACAGAGACGACATTTCTCTTGTTGCACAAAAGACTGCGCACTTCTCAGAATGTTAATATTCATGTCTGGGCTGGGCTGGTATTTATCCAGCATTCAATGTAGTGCCAGCTTCTACTTCTGTCACAGTGAATAATTTTGGTCCTATCATTTGTTTGTATTCAACAGTCAACAGACACATCTGACTCTACTAGAGTCTGCCTGTGTGTCTGTGTCTGGAGCTAATCTCATAAACCGCTGGACCAATCAGCACCAATTGTCTTGTGCACACTTGTCCGTAGGCCACAGGAGTACCTCCACTCACCCCCCCTCCCCCACATTTGATACTATTGTATTATTTGTATTATTATTTTTAAGTTGATGCCCCTGTGTGTGTAAACACCCCAAGCACACCTTGAAAGAAGATAACGGAGCTTTTAGTTTATTGATGCCCAAAACAGATTCAAAGTGGTTAGCACTTTTCCAAACAAACCCCCCAAAAAGAATTCAAATGACATGCAGTCTTTGAGCAGACACTCAATTCCTTCAGTCGACCCCACCTTTTCAACTCCAGTCCTTTTTCTTTTTAAAACATCAATTTTAGAAAATAATTTGGTCTAAATTATATTGAGTGCCACCAGGCTCAGACATTGGTATGGCGACAAACAGACCTTGTTTCGTTTTGGGGAATGATAAGGTTTTTGTGGACTTTGGGATGAAAGAAAAATTCTCAACCCGGGCAGCGGCATAAATGTACTAAGGCAGGCCAGGCAGGCACAGAACAGTCCATCCTTGCCCGATAAAGATGGCCAGAAAACTTGTGTGAAATGCAATACTTGGCAACGAAACTAGGATCAGGACGATCAGAACTACAGCCTTCCATTAGCAGTTCATGAGGGGATGCTGATGGGAGAGAAAGTGAAGGGAGTGCGGGGAGAATCTTGTCAAGCCACGAGGGTGCAGGGTGGCATAACTGGGATCAGTGAGAACTAAAGGGACACATTTGAGAAAGGGGGAACAGGGGTAGAACCAAATGGCGGGCAGAATCTTTTTTTTAGATGAGGTCGGCGACATTCATGGGCATCTCCTCCACGGTGGTGTTGTAGAAGGTCTCGATGTCACGCAGTGTGCGCTTGTCGTCCTCTGTCACCATGTTGATGGCCACGCCCTTCCTGCCAAAGCGACCACCGCGGCCAATCCTGTGGATGTAGTTCTCCCTGTTGGTGGGCAGATCGTAGTTGATGACCAGGGACACCTGCTGTACGTCTATACCTCTGGCCAGAAGGTCAGTGGTGATGAGGACTCGACTGGAACCAGAGCGGAACTCCCTCATGATCACATCTCTCTCCTTCTGCTCCATGTCTCCGTGCAGGGCAGAGACAGTGAAGTCCCTGGCGTGCATTTTCTCGGTGAGCCAGTCCACCTTCCTCCTGGTGTTGATGAAGATGACAGCCTGGGTGATCGTCAGGGTCTCGTACAAGTCACACAGGGTGTCCAACTTCCACTCCTCCTTCTCCACATTGATGTAGAACTGGCGGATACCCTCCAGGGTTAACTCCTCTTTCTTCACCAGGATGCGGACGGGATCACGCATGAACTTGTTGGTGACCTCCAGGACGTCGCTGGGCATGGTGGCAGACAGCAGCACAACCTGTGTGTTGCTCTCTAGTTTCTGGAAAATCTCGTAGATCTGGTCTTTGAAGCCTCTGCTCAGCATCTCGTCAGCCTCGTCCAGCACAAACATCTTGATGTGTTTTGAGAGGAGGTGCTTGCGGTTGAGCATGTCAAAGACACGTCCGGGGGTTCCCACCACGACCTGTGGGGCCTCGGCCTGAAGCTTCGTCACATCGGCGCGGACGTTAGTCCCTCCGATGCAGGCATGGCAGCCGACACCCATGTAGTCCCCGAGGGCCAGGATCACCTTCTGGATCTGCTGAGCCAGCTCCCTGGTGGGGGCCAGGACCAGGGACTGTGTGCCCTTAAGCTCCACACTGATCTGCTGCAGGATGGAGATGGCAAAGGTAGCAGTCTTCCCCGTCCCAGACTGGGCCTGAGCAATCACATCATGACCTTTGATACAAGGGATAATGGCTCTCTGCTGGATAGCAGAGGGCTTCTCAAAACCATAGGCATAGATCCCCCTGAGAAGATTCTCATTCAGGTTCATCTCATCAAAACTGTCCACGATCTCGGTGCAGTTGCTTTCAATGATTCCATCTGGCTCCATGCCCTCAGGACCATTGCCTTTGTCTCTCTCCTCATAGTTGGCCGACATTATTACCTAAAATATTTTAACTTCGACTTTATAACGAAGTCTGGCTGAAACCTTGCCCAAAGGAGCCATATACAGTACATCCTAGATATGCCATGGATGACTGATGTCATACATCACTGACGTCACAGGCTGGCTGCCCATATATGTACAGATGGAGGGCCTTCAAGTATCTGATCTCTCTGTGTTCCGGGGACTGTGGTATCCAGAAGGTGCGTGTGCATGCGTGTGAGTGTGTGTGCGTGCGTGTGCGTGCGTATGTGTCCGGAGATAATCTCGCAAACTGCTGGATGGATGTCTCGTGCACACTGCCATGTATTTCTTAAATCCTATAATGGAAGTTAATGGGGTTTAGATCGGGGCTGACACCTTGCCCAAATTTGGAGTCATACATCATACATACATCATAGATGACTGACATCAACTTCAAGCCTGAGATCCACATTGGAGCCACACCGTTCCCATGTGAAGATCCACATAATTCGATTTATATCAAGAGTCCAGAGATTATTGTAGGAAGAATGTGAGTTCAGTAGGAGTAGCAAAAATATGTTTTGAAGAAAATGCTAAATGGTGGACAATCTAGTTAACCGTAGAGTATGGGAGAGTTGCATCATGATGAACCGAGGAATCCAGGGAAATTTGTACCTATAAAATAAAAAGGGTACCTACAGTTGAAGAATTACTCACTAAACAAAAATGCTAGATGGCACTAAAAATAGTTATTTCGCTCATAATCGTATGGGGACCCCGTCACAGAGTGGCTCAGACCCTCTGCCTGAAGATCGGGGGTGTTGAATCTCAGGCATTACATTGCACCTTGTATCTTAAAAATGCTACTGTATAAATGGTACTAAATAGAAACATTACAAGTGCCTAAACTAGGCTGAAGCACCAGTAGACAACCTTTAAAGAACTTTTAAAGAGCCAGGGATTGAACAGGTTCTCTGTACACGACAGGGGTGATAGGACCCCTGTCTGTAAAGGCCAAAACATTGTCTTCCTTGACCTCCTTGGGTGCACAAACTATTTGCCGCTGATCAGTCTAGTTGTTTGTAGTCTCGCATAGCCAGACAACTATTCCACAATCTCCAAATGCTATATAGTGGAACTACTCCTTGCGAAATCCAAGACAGGAAGCTGTCATCTGTTCGTCATTTCGGTTCACAAATAAAAATTAGCGTTACATCTTTTTTTTTCATTTTTCATTTCTGCTAAGCAGCAAGCTATATATGCGAAGATGATTTTGATTTATATTAGGATAAATTTGCGCGACTGTAAAGACGAAACGGAAGTGGGGTGGAGGCGTCACATCCGCTTTACCGCTTGATTATTTTCAGCTCTTCCGTTCTCCAGACTGTATGACAGAAGCACTTGAAAATTGTGGGAGGTAACAGTCTGGCTCGCGAGACTAAGTAGTTTGCAACCCACACAGACACTCAGACAGGAGCGAAAACATAATCTTCGGTCTGGCGGAGATAATTGGTCGTGGGAGTGTGTGTGTATGCAGTTTTGTTCAAGCGCAACACTTGCTCTTCTTCAGGGAATACTTGTTCTTCCATCGCGTGACTACACTCCCGCTGTTGAGGTTGACGTTGACGTTTTTTTTGGGTTCTACATACATGTCGCTGTGGATGTCTTCTACTAACTCCAGGAAAGCCTTCTCAATGTTGATGTTGTCCTTAGCACTCGTCTCCATAAACGTAATGCCATGCTCCCTTGCAGTCTGCTCCCCCTTGGCCTTTGGTACGACTCTCTTGTCCTCCTTGTCACACTTGTTGCCTATCAGCATTATCCTAACATCGTCATTTGCATGCTCACGGATGCAGCGCAGCCATTTGCTGATATTTTCAAAGCTCTTGGCATTAGCTACGTCATAGACCAGCATGATGCCCATGGCTCCTCTGTAGTAGGAGGTGGTGATGGTGTGGAACCTCTCCTGGCCTGCTGTGTCCCATATCTGTAACTTGATCCTCTTTCCCTGTACCTCAATGGTTTTCATCCTGAAGTCTATTCCTATGGTGGAGATGTACGTTGCGTTGAAGGCATCGTCTGTGTAGCGGCACAGTAGGGATGTCTTTCCCACGGCCGATTCTCCAATCAGAAGCAGCTTGAACAGCAAGTCGTAAGTGGACGTCTTCCTTGACATTTTAGTTGAAACACTTGTGTTCCCCCGGACAAAGAAAAATATATATCTTAGGTTAAGTTAAGTTATTAATTTAGTTAAGGTTAATCAGATCTCCTTTTTTGATGAACCCTGATGGGCTGTGAGGATCCAATTGATTGTTAGAATCTTGGATCTGTTGATTAGCTTAGTTTTGCTAGCTAATTAGTTGGCTTAAATACTGACCTAAATAAATACTGACGTGTCGTGACATCACCGGTTACGTGTTTCCATGTCACCAGCATAGCCACTCCCCTTCTCAGGCTAGGCATGACATATAGAGACACACGGGGACTACAAATTTCACGCCCACTTTTGAGACAGCGCCGCTACTCGAGGTCCGTTAGAACGATGAACTGCAGCTGCCAATGCAATCCCTATGAGAGGATATGAGAATTAGCCTACTTTTGAAATATTCCTACATTAACTGGAGACGATATTGATTTAAATAAAAATATGTTTCCAAATGTATGGAGTGTCTTTGTCAACATATCTTCTTGTTTTCTTAATAGTTGATGTGTTTCACATTTAATTTGCCACTTTAACGAGTTACCCATAATGCTAACACAGCAGAGGGTAGACAGCAGACAGGCATTTCAGTGACATCACTGTCTTTACGAGCGCCGAGCGCCGACCGACAGCGTACCCACTGTAGAGGCAGGAGAGGCGGTCGCCTGCCCAACTAAGGTCTTGCCTCCCCTAAAAAAAAAATAACCCGAAAATGTGTCATTGCGTGCTTAATGTCCTCAAAGTCACGCATCCAACAAGCTTTGAACTGAGCAGATTGGACCTTCTGTTCCAGAGATAATGACCAAAACCTATTGAAAACGGCCACTTTCGCCAGTTTTCTGGGTATTGAAAACCTCAAGGGATGCGTCCGTGATGCGACCACTTAAAGTCTGGATCTCCGATGCTAGCGGTTTTGACATACTGATGGAGTATATTATAGTATATTGTGGGTAGTATATCGAGATGAAAGATATGGGACATTAAAAAGGACAAATTAAACAAATGGGACAGATTATTAGAACACCAAAAAAATCGCTACAGCCTCAGTAGTTAACCAGTGAAATGACGGTATTTTACAATGCCTCTCATAGAGATTGCATTGAGAGCTGCAGTTCATCGTTCTAACGGACCCCGAGTGTCAAAAGTGGGCGTGGATTTGTAGGCCTTCCGCTTCCGGCCGTGTGTCTCTATAGGCCTGACATGACACAGCGGGTATTGATCTCAGATATCTTTTGACATTATCTGACTAATTTTAAATTAGTTTGTTTATAGGCAGTGGTATGCTTATGGTTAGGCATGGTTAGGTTTCGTGTTGTTTCATTAATTTATTTTCATTAAGATTCTGTTAGTAGCCTACACTTAAGGTTAGCATTTTGTGTGGTTTAAGGTAAGGTTAGGAATAGGATTAAGAGCCGTCAGTCAGTCATTCTGTGATCAGCCAGTCTCCGGCACCGTTGGACCGATAGTGAAACTATGCACGCACACTCCCAGGAGGTTAAGGAAGAATCTCATCATCATAAGCAATAGGCCTACAACAACACCACTCAAATGTTCAGAATACAAACAAATCATGTCAATGAATTATTTAATAATGTAATAGCAACAACTTTGAAACTGTACATGTACATAAATACATATGAACATTTATATACTTAATAAGGTAATTACTTGGAGTCTTGGACAACTATATGTCTCCCCGGTGTCTCTCCTCTTCTTGTTTCTTCTTCTCCGATTCCACTGTCTCGAAGAACTCGGCCTCGACACGGGCAATCATCTCCTCTGGGCTCTCCTCTCCATCACCCTCCGGGTTGGCAGACTCCTCCTTGCTCTGCTCGGAGCGGCTGCGCTCCTTCATACGCATCTCGCGATGGCGCCCCTCCAAGATCTTCTCTCGCTTGGTCTCACGCTCGAACATCTGACCGAGAAAGACAGATTGTCACGCGGTCTTGCATGTGTGTATTCATGTTGTCATGTCATGTATAAACAAAGGTTTGTATCTTTGAAATTGACAAACAACTTGGCAAACAAGCCTTCATGTGCGCTGCCTCTGTCAAATAGCTTTGACAGATCTGAAGCTAAGAACTTGATCACCCTTAGGTCTTTTAAAAGTTTATTGTCCGATCTGATGGCACTCAATCGGACAGTGCACCTGCTTCCCTACACCTGCTTCCCCTACTTGTTTTTTTCAAATTAATTTCTCAAGTGTGCTATTATTTTTCTTGCCTTATGACTCTGTTGCACTCTTAACTTATTTGCATTTTTTTATCCTGCTGCTACCTAAACATGGCTCCCTCAATGGAACTGTATAAATAAATCTCAAATACAAAATAAAATAAAATACAAGTTTGTACGTTTTAACATTGGGCCTTGCTGTCAGAGTTGCTGATTTAGCAGTAATGAAACAGCTGGAGGTGGGTTCTTTCTTACTTCTGTGACCAGGCTCTTCTCGTTCCTCTGTAATGTGCAGAGGCCCGGGGAGATCTCCAGCAGGGTGGCAGTGCCCAGCTGGGAACCACAGGCCAGGAAGCGCCCATTGTCCTGCACCCGTTGGCTGAACAGAGCCTCGTCACATACCTGAGTACAACAACAAAAATATTAATGTCATATATGGGCATATCGGTTGGATCGGCGGTGCTGGACAACTGGATATCCGTATATGTCTATATATGGACATATCGGTTGTCCAGAATCGCCTATCCGAAGGACTCGACAGCGGGCACCACACTCCATTGAGCCCTTGCCGATGCGTGCGCTGGGTTTGAAGTCAGTCGGTACCATACAGGTATATGCGCAATTTGCGCATGACTATATATATGGGCATAACGGTCGGATCTGTGGCTCTGGACAACCGGATCTCCATATATGCCATTAACAAATTCGAACTGACGTGGTGGTCCACCGGCCACTCTGCCGGCCGGGCCGCTCCCATTAGCAAATTTTAATAGGATTTACCTTTTTCTTTTTTTCAAGCTTTTCGACTATATCAAAATTGGCTAATGGGAGGACCGGCCGACGGGCAGGCAGACCACGTCATCACACTCATGTCACTATGACTCAGCCATAACCATATGTTCCCAAAGGCAGCTACGCCAAAATATGGAGTGTGTTGTGTAAACCCATGTGTCGTCATGGCATCAGGCGCAAACAAATCAGTCAGATATGGGCAGATATGTGCCCAGTCAGATATGGGGACAAAAGGGGGCATGCCCATATATGGGCATATATTGATGACATCAGGGATCTCCATATATGGGCATAAAAGGGACATGGACAGACAGATACAGAGATCTCCATATATGGGCATATTGGTCGGATCGGCGGTGCGACGTACTGTATGTGTGAGGGCAACGTAGTGCCCCGAACTCAAGATGTGAGGGCCGCATAGCAACCCGAACTTCTAGTGTCTAAAATAGGGGTTATTAATCGTTGTTAATCACTGTTGCAACCCTAGTAGGAACATACTTTGAGTCGCAGCGTGGCATCATTCTGCTTGAAGAGGATGTCCCACACGTCTAATGTTCCATCTGTCTTGACGGTGAAGAACACTGCGGGGCGAACTGGACTCCAGCAGGCGTCCATCAAGTACGATGTCTGGTACCTTCCAAGGATGAGTATTTGATTTTAGTTTGACTTGTCTCAGGGGTCACATGTTCATCTCTGACACTTTGTGTGGTTGGATGTGGTTGTATGTTGTGATGCAGTGATGCAGTGTGTGTGTGTGTGTGTGTGTGTGTGTGTGTGTGTGTGTGTGTGTGTGTGTGTGTGTGTGTGTGTGTGTGTGTGTGTGTGTGTGTGTGTGTGTGTGTGTGTGTGTGTGTGTGTGTGTGTGTGTGTGTGTGTGTGTGTGTGTTTTGCACTTGGGATGCCCCATTTTGAATACTGTGGCTTACCCTGTGGACATGATGGAGGACTCCTTGATGTCTTCAGACCAGATGCGAGCTGTCCAGTCCCCCACTGTGAGGAAGTTCTTGGGGAAGAAGGGGTTTCTTTGCAGGGCATAGATGGGGCCATGGTGACTGCCGTACGTGCACACAATCTTCTCTGCCGCTGTCTTGGCCTTGCGGTTACAAGACACCACAAGCCCTTGTTCTGTTCCCACCATGAACTTCGTAGGCTGAAGACACAGAAGAGGTTAGATTTGAAATAAGAATATTCATGCCGCTCGTTTACTGACCTGAAGTAACCATGACTCACCATGGTGGGCTCAAACTCTAGGGACATGGCACCTAAGGCGTTGTCCGCGTTGCCTTTCTTGCTGAGGTCCAGCACCAGCCTCTCTGTAGGCTCGCTCATTTTACGGATGTCCCACCACAGCACCTGTAGACAACCAGTGGTGGAAAAAGTACTCACATTTATGACTTAAGTAAAAGTATCAATACTGCAATGTAGAAATACTAGTTACTAGTTACAAATAAAAGTTCGGAATTCAAAATTTACTTGAGTAAAAGTACAAAAGTATTGGTATCAAAATGTACTTAAAGTACAAAAGTAAAAGTACTCATTATGCAGAATGTCCCATTTCACAACTTTTCTAAATGTATAAAAAAGGTGTAAAAATATTTTGAAAATAGCAGATCTACAAGCTCACAATGCGTCGTGATGCGACGCATTGTGAGCTTGTAGATCGGCTATTTTCAAATGTCGAAATGTATATAGGGCTGAAGTGGGTATAACGCATGTTTTGTAATAATAATCAAAACCTACAAAGTAACTAGTAACTAAGTTTTCAAATAATTGCAGTGGAGTAAAAGTACAATATTTGCCTCTGAGATGTAAAAGTACTGAAAATTGGAAATACTCCAGTAAAGTACCTCACAATTTTACTTAAGTACAGTACTTGAGTAAATGTACTTAGTTACTTTCCACCACTGCTCAACGGTGTCACATAAAGAAACAAATGGCTTCGAGAGGTCAGTGAATGTGACCAAAGGTATCAGACTTCACTGGCCGTGAGCGGCAGAGTGGTTTTGTGCCCCCACCCTGGCCCTACTGTGGCTCGGGCCGGGCCCAAGAATGGTATGAGGTGACCCGTGGTGGAAGAAGTACTCAGTTTAAGTAAGAGTAGTAATACATGTACCTTTATTCATACGTAATCTCACTTAAGTCAAAGTACAAAAGTATTAGCATCAAAATATAGTATAGTATATAAGTAACAAATGTAAAAGTATCATTATGCAGAATTCCCATTTCAGAATCATAAGTCACTTAAGCCCTATTTTATGCCTCAGCTATTAGAAAATATGAGATCTACAAGCTGTCAACATGTCGCGGTGTGATGCGTTGTGAGCTTGTGTATTTGATTATTTGATTAATAATTTGAAGGTAAGGTACTATGCATAATCTAAATCTGCAAAGTAACTACTAAAGCTGTCAAATAATTGTATTGGAGTAAAAAGTACAACATTTGCCTCTGAGATGCAATGGAGTAGAACTATTAAGTATAAAAGAATAGGAAAGACTCAAGTTAAAGTAAAAGTACAGCAGACGATCCAGGCGAAATGATGAATCATTTCGCCCTGATGAAGACCTTCCAAGGTCGAAACATGTTGGCAGTTGCCTTTTAATAAATAAAGGCTGTTCCTCCTTTGCCTAAACGTATTTTTACACATGTTTTGATCCCGTTTGATCCGTGAGTTCTTGTTTTTCTAACGTAAAAGTACCTTGAAATTGGACCTAAGTACAGTACTTGAGTAAATATACGTGGTTACTTTACACCACTGGAGGTGACAGGTGCAATGAAAGGCCAACAGAGGCTTGGCTGACCTGGCCGTCGCTGGACGCAGAGAAGGTATCACTTCCTGTCTTTGATTGCAACCAGATGACTTTATAGACAGGATCCCGATGGCTGTGCTCTATTGTGGACATATCCACTGGCTGGCCACCTTTGCGAGTGTCCCAGTAGGCTGATAAAAAGAAACGTGTCATACGGTTATACAGACGCACACAGGCACTTATATGGTATATATGTACTAGGACAGTGGTTCTCAAACATTTTCATGTCAAGGACCCGAATTAGTATTTTGCCGCGAAGCCCCATCTGAAAAGAGTTTGTGCCAAGGACAAACTGGAAGTTAGTCCAAATTTGCACTATCTTTCAAGATTTGTTCATTTCTTTCAAAAATGGCCGATCTACAAGCTCACAACGATTGTAGATTGGCTATTTTTGAATAGCCGAAATATAAAACACAATATAAAACACTGTAAAGCGGTTAAACTGATATTGATACTATATTAACTAATTTAGCTGGGGACCCCCTGGTCACCAGTGCAAAACATTATTTGAATTACAGTGACAGATGAAACTGGTTGAATGAATTAAAGTCATGCTATTGATGATATTTATAAGACTATTGTCTTACATTGACAGGGTAAGACATCAAGAAAGAGTAAATAAGTATGGGGGGGGGTTTGACATGAGAGAGAGAGAGAGAGAGAGAGAGAGAGAGAGAGAGAGAGAGAGAATGAAAGTGAGATGTTGTTATAGCCCACCAATCTGTCCATTGTAGCTGCCCCCAACCAGGATGTGTGAGTCTTTGGGATTGTACTCCAGGCACACAAGAGGAGACACCGGTTTCACAGTCATCTCTGGCTTATTGGGGTTCTCTGGGAACACATGTTATATACAGTAGGCCATATCAGTGTTTGCCAAACTTGTCAGCTCAAGAAAAGAAAATACCCCCAAAAAATATACATTTGGTGTCTCCCTGCCGGGACCCAAACTTACAAAAATACATGATTAATTAACCACTTGTCTTAAACCATAAAATATCCGATCTAAAACACATTTGTTATTTTCACTATTTCTTAAAATGTCAGAAATTCTGAGAAAATGATTTTTTAAGTTTAACATTTTCAGAAGGGGATCTATGATAATACAATCAAAGAAAGAGGTCCCGCACACTGTCTGGAACTTGCAAAAAATGTTGCTCTTTATTAGTCTCAGTAGGACAGACACAGGCTTGATTGTTGTCCTACTGTATGCACCTGTCACCAACCTTTGAGGTGTGCATCGGCCTTCTTCTTAAAGTTTAAAATTGAAATAATAATAGTTATATAAATAGGGGATCTTTACTTGCAACACGTAAAAATGGGTCCGCGACCCATTGTTTGGAAACCACTAGGCCATAAGTCAGCACTTCACATAACGGTTCTCTCTTCACTAATGAGATCTGAACATGAGCCCATAACAAGGCTGTAGATATACAGAGGTTGGACATTTGTTCAATGGTTGCTGTGTTAGCTCGACAGACAGTCTCCAAATAGTCATTGTTACATACCAATGTCCCATATGTAGGAGTCAAAACTCATGTCTTTGGTGGCTTTCTGGAACTCCAGGCAGGAGTAGGCCACAGCCAGCTTCCGGCTGCCATCAGGTTGCCAGGACAGGCAGGTGGCCGTTCGCTTGACCTCATTAGGGTCTCTGGAAAGGTACACGGTAAAAGAACCATACTGGCAACCATACATGTGATTGTCTATTCACGTCTTTGGCCATATATCATAAGTAATCACATACCATTTTCAGCTTTATTTTTCAGATTTTGTTTCTTAAAAGTGTTGTCCAAAGTTATTTTAACAAACCTACGTGAATAACTGAATCGATGTTGGCCAAATGTCATTATAGGAGCTACACCTCTGCCATCAGGTTGCCTGTCCTGGCAACCTGATGGCAGCCGAAAGCTGGCTGTGGCCTACGCCTGCCTATAGATTTAACAGAACAAGTTGGTGAGGAGGGCTAGCTCCGTAGTAGGAGTTAAACTGGACATCAGCTGTTTGAGGACGGGAGGATGAGGAGGAAGCTCTCTAAGATCAGCTAGCGGGGATGAAGAGCTCATTCAGCCACAGACTCACCCCACTATGAAATGTTAGAAAACCACTGGTCTATGTTGACATTTATAAATAATATTTACATATAAAACATTGACTGTTGCTGCATATAGTAGTATTGCTGCAATTATTAGTTTTTGTGTCGGAGGAAATCACCTGAAAACGCTGACGGTCTTGGCCGAGGGCTGCTCCTGGGCCTCCTCTACCTCGTCCTCGTCCTCAAAGTATTGCTGGTAACTGTCTATTGCGTTGTTCTGTCTGATGCAGTGTTCCATGACCTGTGTGAGGGAAGGACACAACCACCTTAGAGCAGTGCTTCTTGAATGGTGTGCCGTGAGACAAGTCCAAGTGTGCCGTGGCATTTTGTGACAACCACACACATTATAAGTGTAATATATACAATTATCTTTTAATTTACTACATCAGTACTTCGTGTGCACTAATTTCTCCATACAGGGTCAAATTCTATACCCTAAAAAGAAAATATTTGAACCACTTTCAACCTGGTGTCCCTATTTTTGGCATGTCATTATAGGTGAAGGTTTTACATTTATTTATTTATATTTTAGAATAATTTCACAACTTTTCAAAAACAGTGAAAATAGCAGATCTACAAGCTCACAACGTCATCACATTGCGATGAATTGTGAGCGTGAAGACCTTTAAGGCTATTTTCGCTATGAAAAACATCATTGAGATTTGGACTTGGTGTACTGGTGTGCCTTGGACACAAAAAGTTAGAAAACCACTGCCTTAGAGGAAAGAAGGGTAACTCTAAACAGCTCCTCTCCTCACACAAGAAAAGAGGCATCCTTTATCAGCTTGAATAGTGACACAGCTGTGGAAGTGACACTGGGATCTGCTGGGCTCACTGATTGAATGATGGATGTTTGGCCAGCCTATGATGTCAGTCAGCTATGACGTATCAAATTACCAAATTTTGGCATGGTTTAAGCCTGATGTGAGCCCCATTGATTCCCTCATATATATTATATATATATTTGAAACATGTAAAAAACAATGCATGGACATACTTTGGGCTACTGGCAGTGTGCACGAGAAATTTGGCGCTGATAGGTAGCTCCGGACAAACAGACACACTCTTATAGACGACTAGCCTCCTACAGAGCCAAATTACCAAGTTCCCAAAGGTGCTAATCAGGATCTCCTTGTAGCCTACTGCTGGTTTCCTATCCAACCCGGTACAGCAGTTCATGCTATTGTATTTGCATGCTGTCCCTCAGGTATAAGCATGAAAGATGAACTGGGACACTCACTCCTCCCAGCTGTAGAATGGTGTTGACATATTGCTCGTTCTTTTCAACTTTCTTCCTGAAGCGGATGGTCTGTTCAGCATCTTGAGCGTTGACATCTTTGGGCCAGCCACCCTCCATGTGGTTCATCCCACGGCTCACTGTTTCAATGTGCTTCGTGTTCACCTGCACAGAGAACAAGACGAGGCGGTGTTCACCGGGTTACAGATGGTGCTGTGAGCTTCCAGATGGCCTACCCGGCGTTGAACTGAAGTACATAAGGCCCCAAATGCTGTTGTCGTAATAGGGTCACTATGCATTTGCCCCTGTGAAATTTGTGCTCTGCATTTACCAATACTAACTATTAGGAGCAGTGCTGCCTTTATCTCATCATTGTACTCATGAAACTCACGAAAGAGTTTCCTCTAGCATCAAAATCAGTTTAACCATTTTAACCTACGCGTTGTAAGCATGGCTATTTATTTTCAAACAATCCTGAAGATTTTTGAACATTTATTAAACATTTTAACAACACAAATCTTGTATGAGGGTCCCTGGCACAAAATATTTTCAGATGGGTGTCCGACGGCCAAATACGTATTCATTTGGGGGTCCTTGACATAAAAAAGTTTGAGAACCACTGCTGTAAGTCTACCAGATTGTGCAGCCTACATAACACCTATTGGTCACCATGCAAAATATGCTACATAGCAGGACGGGACGTCCCATCTGCTTACCTCATGCCCAGACATCTCTTGTGAGCACTGTATGGCAACATCACAGGGGTCTCTCTCTATGAAGTTGGCAGCCAAAGACGGATCGGGGAGAATGTCCACATGCAGCTCAGAAGGCCGGTCAGAGAAGTTGCACTGTCGGCCAAACTCACTGCGATTCTTGGTGTACACGTAGACTATCTCCATGTTGTGACCTGCAAGTAGTGGGAAATTAGCCAATGATGATCTGTTGGTTTTTGTGATTATCCGTGTTGATTTTCTGTGACTTATCCAGAATTAAAAAGTTCTTCAATAATCATTCAGTGATGATAATAACCATATAGCCTGTAAAATGTAGGTCTGATAATGATGTAGCCTACCGTGCATGTTAAAATCATGCAGGCCTAGGTTACATTATTTCAGACCATTTTCAAAGCATACCTTTTTCACATTTTGGATTTTTTTTTGGGGCCAATTTCACATTGAGGTGCCCAGACTATGCCCACTCTTCCTGTATCCATTCAACAGACACTAAATAAAGGCAAGCATTCAATTCCCGATTTGAAGGGATTTCCAATGCTACAATAATGATAGTCTAATGAATTTAGTGCACATTTAGTGCAACAAAGTAAAAAATTGCTCTACAGACCATGTTAAAAACAGCAAACAACAAAGCAAAATCAGAATGCAACATTATTAGTAATGTTGGGCAGCACTCTTGTTGTTAGGCATAGGCAACAGTTCCAAAACTTCAGATCATCATCGTCATTAAGCTCAGTGGTGAAAGAAGAACTCAAATGTTTACTTAAAAGTAAAAGTATCAATACTGCAATAATAACTCTCGTATTCAGAAAAGTAAAAGTAGCCTATAAGTATTAGCATCAGCATTATACTTAAAGTAGGTAAAAGTAGGTAAAGTAAAAGTATGCAGAAATCTTCCATTTCATGTTTTCAAAATGTATAAAATCATTTGAAAATAGCAGATCTACAAGCTCACAAGGCATTGCATCACATTGTGAGCTTGTATATCGCCTATTTTCAAATAGACAAAGTCTAAGGCTGAAATGCTTAATGCACGTTTTGTAATAATATTTAAAATCTACAAAGTCACTAGTAACTAAAGTTGTCCAATAATTGTAGTGGAGTAAAAGTATAATATTTGCCTCTGAGATGTAGTGGAGTAGAAGTAAAAATACTGAAAATTGGAAATCCCAGTGAAGTAACAATTGCTCAAAAGTGTACTTAAGTACCTACTAGTAGCCTACTTGAGTAAATGTACTTATAAGAACATAATTCTGATCATTTCACCTACCTGGCTGTCCCTTGGGGAATGGATGGCAACTAAACGTAACGTTGTTGTTAAACTTCCGCCGCGAACACTAAACTATCGGTAGAGGTTTACTGTATCCTAGCAACGCGCTGAGTCTGGCTGGTTACACGGAAAGTGGTGGCCTATCGAACTATGTGACGGCAGTCGAGAGTCAAGAGGCATCTCTATGGCAACGGTTTCTGTTATGTGTGACGTCAGACCACATGCTTTGCAGCAGATATAAGTGATACGCCTACTCTCATAGATATGTAGCCTATATGCCTTAGGCTACATGTTAAATCATATTGCAGTCTCTATTTTAATGTAATAATATTCATTATTACATTAAGTCATCATCTAAACAACAAATGTCACACACCAGTCCTCCCCCTTCGTCCAAGAAAGGGCTATAGTGTGAGAGATAGATACCAGAAAGGGGTCCCAAATATGATAACTGCATAATAGAATCTAACAACAGTACAGCATTTAACAATTTATACAGAATCAAAAGCTGGAGTAGCTGGAAAAATGGCCAAGAAACCAAGAGAAAGAAGTTTGCTGTCTTCACCTGAGCAGCCAAAGAAGACAAGTCCTGATGAGCCTCAAGAATTGAAAGGGACACAGTATGGAGGGGGCTCAGTGTGGATGTCTCTCCTCATTCTACTAGCTGTCTTTACCTGTTCTTCCTTGATTATGTATGTGGTCTACAGGAACTTCCCAGAGCTAAGTGATGATGACATGGACAAGATTAAGATCCCCAAAGACATAGATGATGTCAAAGCACTGGGGACTGTCCTGTCCAAATACAACGACACGCATTACACCCGAGTGTTGATGGCCTACTTCACGACATATATCTTCCTTCTGACGTTTGCAATCCCTGGAACAGTCTGCCTCAGCATCCTGTCAGGATATCTATACCCATTCCCTCTGGCTCTCTTCTTAGTCTGCCTGTGCTCTGGACTGGGTTCCTCCTTCTGCTATATGCTTTCATACCTGGTGGGGAGACCCTTGGTCTACAAATATTTCACAGAGAGAGCTCAGGAGTGGTCTCAGCAGGTTGAGAAGCACAGAGACCATCTAATCAATTACATCATCTTCCTGAGGATAACGCCTCTTCTCCCCAACTCTTTCATCAATATCACCTCACCTGTGATCGGTGTGCCTCTGGGGGTCTTCTTCATTGGAACCTTATTTGGAGTTGCCCCACCATCCTTCGTGGCCATCAACGCAGGTACAGCACTATACAAAATGACCACAGCCCGGGAGGCAATGTCCTGGAACTCTGCGCTCATGTTGGCCGTACTCTCTGTGCTCTCCATACTGCCTGTCTGTTTCCAGAGAAAACTGCAGCAGAAAATAGAGCAGAACGGTGGTTCTCAAAGTGGGGTCCCCACCTAAATGGGCCATTTCAAACTGTCAATTTGAGTAAAACTGGTGCTGCTGAGCAGAAGCAGAGTGCAGGTTCATGATTGCTTCATTTGTCACTCCAACGGACCTGCATCTGAACTAAGTGGATGTGCGAATATTTTCTTTGCAAAATCTGGGGTCCTTGAAATTAAAAGGTTTGAGAACCATTAGAAACACCAGACTGCTCAACACCTCATCCTTCACTGTCCTTGGCTCAGGAACAGTACATGCAGCTGTGTAACTCAAATCAACCTTCTCCGCATCCCCATGACCAAGCTCTGTACCATGGCCGACCACTGACCAGGCCTTCTGCTTGGCTGCTCCTTGACTCTGGAATGCCCTCCCTGACCACCTGAGAGCACCGCAATCTGTTTTAAAAGAGAAATAAATACGTTTTTTTTAGCTACACTTGTTTTTCTCCTAGGCTTTATGCCCTCACGTAATTTTAATGCTTTTAAATTATTTTATAACTTTGTCATGTTTCACACAAATATTTTACCCTGATTGTAGCACTTTGTTTGCTGTAAAAGTGTAAAGTGCAATATAAATTGAATTCATTATTATTATTGTTAAATTGCTTTGTCTAAACGAAACATCTGCTGGCCATCGTCTGTGACCACTGGCAAAATAAATGTGGTCAAGTCACAAAGACTGGCCCGTCCTTTGTTTAGTTTTTTATATGTAATTAGTTGCTAAATGTGGCACATCTTTAAAATAGAAGAAAAATGTAAGCTGTGTATTAGCATTTTTGTGTAAACACAGAGATTCAGTTTGGACCTCTGTTGTCTTAGCCTGGAATCAATACCTTTTTCGGATGTGTGATCCGGTCGGGAGCGGAAGCAACCCTATGCCTCACCCCCAAATAACCCCGGCCGCGATCACAGGCATTGTAATTTTAGGGCCTACCTAATAAAATCCTTGATGCAGCGTTGCTTAGCTTATTTTTAAAATACAAAATAAATGTAAATGTAAGTGTACTTTCCGAAGACTATTTAGACTAGTCTACCTTTGTAATCGATTCAGCATTTAAATTGGGGAACCAAAACAAAGCGGCTCCACAGAACCGAAAGCCGGAAGCTATTTCTTTTCTCTTTTTTTATGGACCGGATCACACAGGCCATTTAATAACGAATACCAGGCTTTCCTCCGAGGTGGAAAGACTGGTGATGCGAGGTTACTGTTGTCTTAGTTACGCTCATGACCTCTGTTTTCATGGTTAGGGCCCTGCAGGCTGTGGGATCTCTAGCCTAAACCCAAACATTTAACTTCACAAACACTATGCCTAACCCTAACCTTAACCCTAACCTCACAGAAATTATGCCTAAACCTAACCTCAAAACCCTGTCCACCTGGGCGAAACACTGGGAAAAGAGACTCTCCCTTACACAGACACACACCGCCAAACATGTCAGAACCATAGACTTCTCATGGTTGTGGGTGGCAAGAACGATTCTATGTGGGGTTGTGTAGCGATTTTCTTTTTCTAGGTCATTCAAAGTCTGGTCAGATGATGTGGATGAGAGAAGTTCATAGGAAAATACCAGGTGATGTCTCAGTTGTAGCAGCATAGAAGAAGAGCGATGCATCGGGAACACATTAAGTCTCAAACAAGCGTCCAAGGTTAACATGTTCTAATTTATTGAAAGACAGACAGTCATATATATACATACAAGTTCAATGTGGAACATCCCATTTGAGGCGGACTCAAATGGACGGTTTAAACTGGTTACAATCAAGGAAGCCTCTCTATATGTTTATTGTGATCTGGGGTGCAAAAGTTCATGGTTAGGTGGTTAGCGGAACACGCAGCATCAAAGGCCCACAGACATCCTTTCTGTTAAGGTAGCAAGATGTGCCGTGGTCATAGAAGGCCACTTCTTCTTCTTGCACAAGCGCTAAAGCCTCTTGTGCGTTGCAGGGTGCAAATGGCCTCCCCGTCTGATTTCGCTGGGAGATGAACATCTGGTCCTTGTAGATAACCGTGTTCTTCTGCAAACATGTCAATGTTTCTAGACAAATTGCTTAACACTAATTAATTAGGCTGAGATAAGAAAGGACGCAAACTTTCTGAAGTTCCCTAAATTTAGTATGCTGGCCCATCCATCTCATGATGGCCTGTCAGCACAGGTGTGTTACTTACTCACACCCATTGTATAATATTCACTACAGGTTGTCATACACAGGGATTCCAACAGGATTAAATCACTCTCCAAAACTTAAACCATGCATACTGAGCACATAATCCAAAGTTCTGCATATAGTTTGACTGTGCACATACTGCACAGTATGGACTAGTATTGTGTTTTGAGCTTCAGAGCTTTGAACTCTGCACTTCCGTCATTTGACCAGCAGATGACGACAAAGGCCAATTGAGCTTTTGCACCAAAGGTGGTGTAGAAACACTTCTTGAGAGTGTTTCAAACTTTAAATGCCATGTAAAATGAGTGATGATTCATCACTCATTTTTGAAAGAGCCAAAAATAAATTGATTATAATTATTGAAAGTGTTGATATAAACTGTATTTTATAGCCACTGTAGGCTATAAAACCCTACCGCATGATATAATGCTCATCTCAGAAAATACATTAATACAATAAATAACTTATATACTAGACGTAATCAAAGACATATTAGCATTTACTTTTGGCTTACAGTCAGCATTACTTAGAAAATCGCTTTTCTTCAAATTCTGACTTCTCATTGACACAGGCCATTATGACTCAGTCCAATATGTTAATGTCCAGGATATTACTCAGTGAGAGGGAGGAGTGCTCTGGGTCCTTGGTATTTCACTGAGACAGCAAGAGACGGCATTCATTCACAATGAGGTCGCGGACCGTTACAGATCACAGCAGCATGTTTTATTCTGGCTATTTTATTTGTCTCTATATTGCCTCTTGGGGTGAGTATAGTTTTCTTTTCTTTTTTTCTCCTTTCTTTTTTCTTTGTAGTTCTTTATTTATTTGTTTATTTATTTATTTTCCTTCCCAACTTCAAGGAGTAACTGTGAGCAGTCTGAAGAAACTACCTCATGTGCTGGAATATGAAATTGTAACACCTCAGAAACTTGGGAATATAACTGAAGATCATTTTTCTTCACACCAGGTAAAAAAAAAAAATCTTTCTCTTTTTTACTTTACATGTCACGTTGCTCATTATTTGTTGTTTTCATTACCAAATGTTTCTAAACAGATGAAGTCACATTTGTTTCTCTCCTGCTGCTTTTCTCTGTGCCTGTGTGCCTGTGCATGTGTGTGTGTGTGTGTGTGTGTGTGTGTGTGTGTGTGTGTGAGTGTGTGTGTGTGTGTGTGTGTGTGTAGACATACCCTGACATAATCCGGTACTCTCTGACAATAGCAGGACAAAACTACACTCTTTACCTGGAAAAAAACAGGTGAGATGACTTTTAACATCACAGGAAACAAGAACTGACTGAATTGGCAAAAGACCACCATATGGTCTATTCTGCATGTACAATACACTGTCCTGATCACATTTTATCATTTCAGAAATCTTGTTGGGGGAAGCTATTCTGTGACACATTATTCAGAGGATGGCACCGAAGTCACAAATACTTCCTATAATAAGGTACTGTAGTGTTCTTTACATTGAGTCATTTTACTCATTCACTGCCACTGACGTAATAAACGTAATTATTCCCGTTTACCAATGCTGCCACTGACGTAAAAAACGTAATTGTAATCTTTTCAAAAAAGAAATTGGTTTTTTTTTCCAAATTTGACCCAAAGACCAAGGAGATATGATTTTTCGAAGATCTAGACTCCCATCCACTTCCTTGTTAACTTAAAACTTAAAAATTCTGTATCTCGGCTCCTGAGTACTTTTTTCTTTCCGATGAAAAATCTCTGGCAGTGTGCAAACGCGGCCAGCATTAATTGTGGCAGTGAATGAGTAACACATTTTAAACATACTATTAACCACTGTATTGTATTGAGAATGACATGAATACTGCATAATGTGCCTCACAGTCACAACTATACTGTACTTGTTTTTAACACACTATATCTTCCTGATCTAACCTAAGATATAATATTATGACAAATAACATAACAGTCATGTGTTCACCGCCTTAATCAAAAACAAAGCAATGGGCAAGAAATGTTTTAAAAAGAAAGGAAAAAAGGTCACTGTTCAGGCTGTTTCAAGGTTCAACCTGCTGATTAGAAAGTCTTCTAGTGCTCCATAGAATTCAGACCCTGAAACCTAAAGGGCAGCTCACGGGCTTGGCAGCGTAAAGAAAATACTCCATTCACAGGATATCCTGTGCCATCTACCCTTTGGGTTTCATCGGTTAGCCACGCTTGTTTTTCTATGCCTGTATTAGGCAGGGCCTCGTGCCACTGGCGTGGTCTCATCCTCAGCTTAATATCACATCATCTGAGCTGTTCAAATAGGAGCAACTTTGGTTGTGTAAATGCAGGGTGAAATTCCATTTGAGAAGTATTTTCAAAATACAAATATAATATCCTCTATCTATCAAGACCGAGCGACGCCATTGTGCGCTTGTAGATCGGCTAAGAGATTTGGTATAGATGGAGAAAATGAGGGTCCATAGAGCCCAGGGGGTCTCCGGTCAATGAAGTATATACGGTTCAAGTGGTTAATGATTCATGTTGTTTCAGGGTCACTGCTTCTACCATGGACACATTCTGGAAGTGGAAGAGTCTTCAGCCAGTATAGGACTGTGCTCAGGAGTAAAGTAAGGGGAGCAG
Organism: Gymnoscopelus braueri; assembly: GCF_963280865.1. NCBI lineage: Eukaryota > Metazoa > Chordata > Actinopteri > Myctophiformes > Myctophidae > Gymnoscopelus > Gymnoscopelus braueri. The sequence continues at coordinate 35,356,744 of NC_137619.1, forward strand.
AATGTACATCGATTGCTAATTACTATGGGAGTATTATGTCACTAAACTGCATGCACAGTGAAATTAAATCCACAACATGTAATGGGAATTGTGTCTGATATTGATGAGGAATCACTAGAAGTGTTAAATCCACCAGTGTTTCCAAATATGTACTGACTAAACAGAGGAGCTAGCCCTGGCAGTCCATTACCTGTAACCCAAATTAAATCCTTTTGTTACAAGTCCAGGCTGATCTGCCTAACCTGTGTTGTGTTGCTGTAAAGTACATTTATCGCTGATCCTCTAGTCTTGTCTACTCAGCAACTGTGCACACAAGCCAAAAAAAAGAAACTGTGTCATGATCGTAATGATCATATATTGTATCGTAATTTTTTATTTTTTTATTTTATTATTATTTGTTTGAGAACTGCATGATCATGTTATATTTGATCAAGGGGAGATATTTTATGAAAGATTAATCCTCTTTTCCCTCCCATAGGGGGTTTGTACAGCTTCAGGACCAGGTGTACCTCATTGAACCTCTTACCACCTCTGAACCAGGACATCAGACTGGTTTTCATGCTGTTTACAACTATAAGCACCTAAGGAGGAAGAGAAGCTCCTGTTCTAATGGAAACACAACCACCTTCTATGATCATGTATCCAGCCCCTCTGGACTGTTCCAACTCAGTGGCCTGGTAAACACACACAACATGAACACACATACATACTGGTACACACACACACACACACACACACACACACACACACACACACACACACACACACACACACACACACACACACACACACACACACACACACACGTCACACACACACACACACACACACACACACACACACACACACACACACACACACACACACACACACACACACACACACACACACACACACACACACACAAACACACACACACACACACACACACACACACACACACACACACACACACACACACACACACACACACACACACACACACACACACACACACACACGTGCACGAATGCACGCACAAAGACAAACACACAATATTTATAATATCTAACTTCTTCAATATTCAGAAAAGCAGAGCCCAGACCAAAACCCAAACTGGAAAACCACGGATAGTGGAGATGGTTCTGGTGGTTGACAACACAGAGGTATGAGATAATGAACTATTGATGAATAAACTATCACTGTCATCTAATATGAATCCCAGTATGACTATTATAATGTCAATACTATGTCACTCACTACTATTAGCTTTTTTAACATTTCTCAATTGTAAATGCTTTTACTGATCAAAATCTATTCTTTATTTGCAGTATAAGAAGTTTGACAGCAGGAAGTCAGTAGAGACCAGAATGCTTGAAGTAGCCAACCATGTGGACAAGGTATCTTGCTGTTATGAATAGCTCATTCAATATTAGAATTGTGAATGATTCAATCCTGCTTCTGTGAGTTGCGAAATGGGTTTAGCTGAGAAATGGAAAACAAATATGCTGATTAACCTGCAGATCTGTCTTGAATGATGAACATGAGCTAGACTAATGGTCACATGTTATTACTCATAACTAACAGAAGCACATTTCAAATGATCTGCGTCTTTTCAGTGGTGTCTCGTAGATTAGATCTTTGGCATGGTGTGTTGTACATGAACACCAACATTGATCATGACCATACAATAAAGTGAATCAGAATTTATTATCACTGTGAGCTTAGCATGCATTAACAGCTTCTGTTACCCATGATTTCAGTTGTATCGGCCTGTGGGTGTTCGTGTGATGTTGGTCGGCTTGGAGATGTGGTCCTATCGAGATCAGATAGAGGTCAGCACTGATCCTGAGGTCTCCCTCGTGCGCTTCCTCGAGTGGCGACAGAAGAGCTTGCTTCCACGGACCAAGCATGACAATGCACAGTTTGTCACGTAAGAGACAGCTACACTGAGTGTTAATTTAACTCTGAGAGTGTACCAATGTAACCAAATGGACCTTTAAGTTGGTTACATTTGTACTCTCTCAGTGTTACAAATTACAGTGAGGATTTGACTGTGTATAATAAGCACTGGTTCAAGATGTATTTGTGTAGCATGTGTTGAATTCATTCCCCTTGGTTCAGAGGCGTGGATTTCGAAGGTTCAACAGTCGGCTTGGCCAACACTAACGCCATGTGCACCGCCAACTCTGGAGCTGTCAATGAGGTGAGCATGCTTTATGTTTCCTGTGTAACAATGTGTAATTCACTGGATGTCTAGGAGAAAAACATATTCCATTTTACTTCTCTATGTGCCCAGGACCGTAGCTCAGACCCGATAGGAGTTGCATCGACCATCGCGCACGAGATGGGTCACAACCTAGGCTTGTCCCATGACACTGAACACTGTACCTGTGGCTCCTCAAAGTCAGCCAAAGGCTGCATCATGGCTGAGAGTGTTGGGTAAGCTCAACTTTTAACTTGAACCCCCAGGTGGTGCAGGAGTAACGTTCCTGTCCAAGTTCGTGGAGGCTAGTGGCTTGAAATTTCCACTGTGCCTCTGGCTTGACCGGGCGCCCATATGAACACGATTGTCCGTGTTCGCGGGAGGGAAGCCGGGTGGGGAGGCCGGGTGGGGAAGCCGATATCTGTCTCTGCACTAGTGACTCAGGTTGGTCAGAGCACCTGTTCAGTGGGATGTGGAACTAGGTAGAATAGCGTGTTCCTCCGCATACGTTATGTCCTCTTGGTGAAACGCCACACTGTCAGGTAAAAAGAAACGGCCTTGATGTCACACGTATCCGTGGAGACAAATGGTTGTCTGTGCTCTCCCTAGGACCAACTGCAGGGCTAGCAGTGACAAAGGGACAAGAATACATAGGGGATTCGGAATAGGTGTAACGGCTAAGATTCTACAAATCACTGTACTGCGTTAAAATCCACAGTGAAGCTAACATCCCTCTGTCTCTGTCTAGGATCATGTATCCCCATATGTTCAGTAGCTGCAGTCAGCAGCAGCTCAGCAGATTCCTGGATCAGGTGAACCCTTCCTGTTTGTTGGATACTCCCTCTACAAGTCGAATCTATGGAGGAGCAGTGTGCGGAAATGCATACCTGGAGCCTGGAGAGGAATGTGACTGTGGCACTTTACAGGTTTGATGTTAAGATCAGTAGAATAAAACACACAGAGACAGGCATGCACAATCACACTTACCGTTTATACATTTAACCTTCTTCTCTCTTTCTCAGGAATGCAATAATCCATGTTGTAATGCCACTACTTGCAAACTCAAAGAAGGAGCCCAGTGTGCAGAGGGAGAATGTTGTCACAACTGCCAGGTACAGTAACACTTACACACATACAAGCAAACATGTACAGTACATGGGTGCACACATACACACATACAGCCCAACCTAGTCAATATAGATGTGTCAGGTCACTGTATGACAGGAATATGGCCAATCAGTAAAGAGGAATTACCTCTTACTGTAGCAGGGGTGTAATTTGGGGTCCCAAATGTTTGCATTTAATCAAAAATGCAGTTATTTTATGCATATGTTCTCCATCTCTGAACGTTTTTGCAGATTTGACTCACATGCGTGTATGTGTGTGTGTGTCTTTGTGGGGGGGGGGGCGTGTCTTGTGCATATACAGTATGACTAGGTCACAAGTGTATATTCTGCTGGGGCCTATGTTGTTCAGTGCTGTATACAGTATGCAAGTTCCACGTGGAATGTTCTGCATCTATCAGGCACATGCACACCAAGTATTGGTACCTTCCGGATTATCTTCATAGGAGAAAGTGGCCTTTTTCATGCCTTTCTGTCATTCATATCTCTCTTGCTGAACCACAGTTGCTCTCCGCCCTGCTCTCATTCAATACAAAGGAGCTATGTCCTTTTATTTCCCCCTCTTGATACAGTAAGTCTGGTTTTCGCAACAAACACGGGAACTGGCGTGCTCAACTCGAACGTCTTCAGAGTATGATGTAACAATGCACAGCAGCAGATTCTCAGTATTTCTGAGAAATTGTGGGTGGATTTGAGAGGTGTGAAGTCTGCTTTGAGGACATGGATGACAACTCATAACGCGAGTTTGAACTTGGTTCCATTGATAAACTTTTTGACGGGTCTTTATCTCAGGATATCCTAGTGGTATTACCTCCTACCAGGTTTAGAGGTACTGTTTACATGTCATATTGAGAGAATGTTTATGGTTATACCAAATATTATGGTTTTATAAACCCTACCATAAATTCATTAGCCTACATCACCGTTTCCTCTAGTAAAAAAAAAAAGGAAATTTATTTGGGCTTTTTGTGCCTTTATTTTAGAGAGGGATAGGGAAAGTAGGCTGACAGGAAATGGGGAGAGAGATGGGGGGGTGACACGCAGCAAAGGTCATCGGGAACGGGAGTCGAACCCGCGACACGCTGTCAGGCTGGCATTGCAGCCTAGGGTGCCTGGACCGTCACGCTACGGCCCAGGCCCATTTCCTCTAGTTTGATCAGAATTTGCAACTCTGCCTCTTACGAAATAACACTTAACTGAATGTGTGATGTCACATCACATGAGTCATGATTCTAAGTATCACTTCCACCAGTAGAATACTCAGGAAATGAATGACTTCTGAGGTTGCATCATGATCATCCGTGTTCTCTGACACAGATTAAATACTTGCCATTACCTAACTTTTTATGAAGTGACATAATGAATGTTATTTTTTACATTCAATATTAAATATTTCCTTTTTGTTAACCATCTATCATTGCCCTTCAAAAAAAGTGGTGAGAGATTAATCTTTTCTGGATCTACGTGGAAACTGTGTTGATTAGAGTAGACTGACTCGGATGGTTTTGTTTAAAACTTCCTTTCTTTACTTTTCAGTTAAAGCCAACAGGCACCATTTGTAGACCAAGGTCCGGGGACTGCGACCTGACAGAATCCTGCACAGGTTTCTCTGCCTTCTGCCCCACTGACGTCTATACGCAGAATGGCCTGCCCTGCAACTATGGACGTGGATACTGCTATAATGGACAGTGTCCTTCACATAAACAACACTGCAAAAGACTCTGGGGACCAGGTAAAACTACGATATCACACAGCAATGTTGTAGGACATAATCCACACATCTGGTATTTCTGGCTCATCAGTTTGATTCTGATAAATAAAAACCTCTGACTGACTCTGGTTCAGATGCTGAGGTGGCTGCAGATGCCTGCTTCAACAAGGAACAGAAATGCATAAAGACGCTGTTTGGACAGAGGTGTTCAGACCGGTATGTTATCATTCCCAACTTCTAGTGCACCTCAAAGCCAGTCAATAGCAAGGTATTCTAATGTGCGGTGTGTATTGTTCATTGGGGACGCTATCCTGTGTGGTTTTCTTTGGTGGCAGGGATCTGAAGTGTGGGAAACTGTTTTGCTCGGGCGGCTGGGAGTTCCCTGTCACATCCAGGAAGTCCTTTGTCACGCTGTCAAATGGTGTGACGTGCAATGAGGCCACCATGGACCCTAAAGACAGCTACCCATCGGATCTGGGAATGGTCCCGACTGGCACCAAGTGTGGCCACAATATGGTATGAAAACCACCAATAGTGTTACTGATAACACCCAAGCATCTTTAACTGTATTAGTTCATATTCGTGTATGAATTCTGTCATACTGTATGGGTCTCTCAGGTTTGTTACAATCAACGATGTGAACACACGAACAACATCAAGACTTACGGAAAAGATGACTGCTCTGTTAAATGCAACAACAAGGGGGTGAGCTAGACATGTCTAACCCAAATATCATTAATCCATTCATTCATTCAACTATTATTTCAGAGAGTAACTTGTAACTTGTCTCTGACAGGTCTGTAACCATGAGAGGCAGTGCCACTGTAACCCTGGCTGGGCTCCGCCTTTCTGTGACATGGAGCTCTCAGAGATGCCCACAGGTACTGCTTTGTGTGTGTGTGTGTGTGTGTGTGTGTGTGTGTGTGTGTGTGTGTGTGTGTGTGTGTGTGTGTGTGTGTGTGTGTGTATGTGTGTGTGTGTGTGTGTGTGTGTGTGTGTGTGTGTGTGTGTGTGTGTGTGTGTGTGTGTGTGTGTGTGTGTGTGTGTGCGTGCGTGCGTGCGTGCGTGCGTGCGTGCGTGCGTGCGTGCGTGCGTGCGTGCGTGCGTGCGTGCGTGCGTGCGTGCGTGCGTGTGTAGACTGTATACTCGTGTACTGTATGTGTGTATAGACTGTTTATGTGTGTATATTCACACATGTCCCGTATGTGTTTTTGTCTGCCTGTGTGTGCGTGCGTGCGTGCGTGCGTGCGTGCGTGCGTGCGTGCGTGCGTGCGTGCGTGCGTGCGTGCGTGCGTGCGTGCGTGCGTGCGTGCGTGCGTGCGTGCGTGCGTGCGTGCGTGCGTGCGTGCGTGCGTGCGTGCGTGCGTGCGTGCACATGTGTATATGCATGCACTATTTATCGCATATTTACAAACCCCAGTGTGCATCTATTCCCCTGTGCTCTGAGGAGTTAATCAAGAGTTAAAGCTGGAGGGAGATGTCCTCATGGTCTAGAACAACTGTACTCTGTTCTGATGAGCACAATTGAACACTGATTTTAATGGGATTTCCCTGTTAGTCTGTTATATATTACAGTTCTGCTTCCTGTCTAGTTGACGTACACAGTGAAATGTCCACCCCCCCGAGCAATGACCGATACTTAATCAGTGTGTGTGTGTGTGTGTGTGTGTGTGTGTGTGTGTGTGTGTGTGTGTGTGTGTGTGTGTGTGTGTGTGTGTGTGTGTGTGTGTGTGTGTGTGTGTGTGTGTGTGTGTGTGTGTGTGCGCTCACACAGGACCAGATTTTGCTCTTGTTACTGGCATACCATCTGCAGTAGCCTTCCTTCTGCTGCTAGTCGTGGTCATTGGAGGTGTAATATGCTGCAGGAGAAGGAGAGAGTGTCCAAAGAGGTAAAACCAGACAACGTTCATTTCCTTCAGACAGGTTGATCACATTCTCTCGCAACTAGGCCATGCAAAAAAACAATAGGTTTTCTTTCCCCGGCCCATCTTTGATCAGAGCCTCTGTGTTTGTTCCTCAACAGGTATCTCCCCTCAACCACAGGACAGTCAAACCCACTATTTCGTTCGGGCAGTGGTCGGGGCAGCCCTCGCCTTGGGAGCTCACATATCAGTCAACCCACGTTTGTGGAGTCTTCAACCACTCAAGTCTGCAGACCTCTGTTTTCTGCACAGCCACTATCTAGAACTACAGTACCCAGCAGACCTGCTCCACAAGTGAGATTCCCTTTTGACAACATAACTGATTACACCATCAATATGAAAAAAGACCCCATTCTGTATCCTTCCATCATGTTGCATTCAGCGCATTAATATTTACACCCGTTGTTTTCCTGAAAATAAGAATTTGTTCTTAACCACTTGAACCCCAGGCCAGCATGCCTATTCTGTTACTTGAGACACATTTTGAGCTGGTAGATCTGCTATTTTTGATGAGGGGGTTTGGTGTAGACAGAAAAAAGCAGTCCGAGTATACAGTTGTAAATCCATTTCACTAAGACTAAAGGGTGCTTAGATACGAACCCTTGTGACATAAGCCTTTACACTGTTTAAATCCTCTCTGTCTCCATTCCTCACCAGCGACCTGGTAAAGGACCAGGTGTACCTCACCCTCCACCCGTTAAGGGACCAGGTGTTCCTCACCCTCCACCCGTTAAGGGACCAGGTGTTCCTCACCCTCCGCCCGTTAAGGGACCAGGTGTACCTCACCCTCCACCCGTTAAGGGACCAGGTGTACCTCACCCTCCGCCCGTTAAGGGACCAGGTGTACCTCACCCTCCACACGTTAAGGGACCAGGTGTACCTCACCCTCCACCCGTTAAGGGACCAGGTGTACCTCACCCTCCACCCGTTAAGGGACCAGGTGTTCCTCACCCTCCACCCGTTAAGGGACCAGGTGTTCCTCACCCTCCACCCGTTAAGGGACCAGGTGTTCCTCACCCTCCACCCGTTAAGGGCCCAGGTGTACCTCACCCTCCACCCAGCCAACCAGGTGTACCTCTGCCATCAAAGACTGAACCGGTAAGACAACACACACATAGCATGGTATCCTTTAACCCAGTGTTTCTCAAATGGGGGTACGTGTACCTGTAGGGGTACGTGGAGATATTACAATGGGACGTATAATGGAAAATATTAATATCCAGTCAGGGTGAAATGCTGACCATTTATTAGGAAGATTCGGGCAGAGTAACAGCATACAGATCATAAGGAACAGTCCTCCTGGCCTGTTCCGGCAGCCCCTCGGGGGACACAAGCCTCCTGAGCAACAATCTAAGACCTTCTTATAGTCCACTCTACCAGAGATGCTATTCTAAATGGTCTTACCAGGATATGTGCTAATGCTAAAGATAAAGGACACACAAATAGTTACAGAAGTATTGCATATATGGCATATGTACTATAGACAGATTATGCTGACAGAGGGTAGGAGTAAGCATCCGTCAGCTGTTAAGATTAACAGCTGCCGTCAAGTTAGAATTAGTCACATTGGTGAGAAAGCTTGCTGACTAGACATTGAATGATATTCAATAGAAGGAGAGTGGAAAATGTAATAATTTATTTTCTGTTTTATTCAAAAATAAAACATTGACAAACTTTGTATGAACCTGCTGATAGTAAAGTGTTAAACTAAATTAAATAACAAACAAATGTGACTAGCACATATTGACATCAAAACTGGCCTTACTGAAATGTTAAGGTCACAGAGTTAAAATCCATCTTCTCAGGAGGTACTAATAATTGCAACTATTTCACTAAATTTCTTATTTGTAATGTTATATTCTTTAAAAAGTGGATTATCATTAATTCATAGCATCACATGCTATGGTTCTCTCTTGCAGTTTTCTAGGCAAACGGTCGGGGAAAGGGTATTCGAAGCCAAAGAAGTTTGCATAACCTTACGTGTCTCTCTTTTAATGTCTAAACTCAATGATGTGTTCCTGCAGACTGGAAGGTCACCTAAGCAACCAACTGCTGTCCAAAGTAAAGTTGCATCTTTTGAGGTGAGATAAATATAACATCATACTGTATCTACAGTGTTTGAAACAAATTCATATCAGTTTGAATGATCATGTTAGTGATGTTGATGGGTTTACAAATTTGAAATATAAATTAACTAGTTTGCAATTATTAATACATATATTTTTTAATGTATTTATAATGTTTTATAGGCCAAGCCACTAGCTCCATCCAGACCTCTGCCACCACTTGGAACAAATCTGGTAAGAGAAATCATGTTTCTCTTTCTCTGCTGCACTGCCACAAATGAACGCACGCACACACACACGTTGCACACATGTATAATAATAATAAATAAATATAATAAATATATTTGATTTTGTCAGATCAAAACAAAGCCACCAGTGCCTCCAGTGAAGCCTTGTGGGATATCATCTCCATGGAAACAAACTCAACTGGTGTGTATTGCAAACGGCTCAGACTTTTTGAGATGTGCGTGTCTGACAGAAGCCAGTCCATTGGAGTTTTCTACTTGTGTATATATGTATGATGCGGTATATAAATACATATTGTAGTAAATGTAAACCGTGTGTCATGCAATGTCTCATATGAGATTCCTATGTGCTCGATATTAAACATACTCCCTGCTTGATACAGAGTAGGCATCTATAGGCAACATACCAGAGGTCTCAATAAGACTCACAGTTGGCATTTAAACATTCTTAACATAATTCAGGGAATTCAGATATTTAGGAGGGGAAAAAACACTGTGGTTTTGGATGCAGTCCCAACAGTAATGAGAAAGGAATGGTTCTGTGTTTAGGAGTATAAGGGTTATTTTGTGCACCAGGCCTGCACACTCTCCTGGCCACTGCTAAACAAATTAGTGATACAAAATATTACAATAATAATATTGTAATGTTTGTCTATATCAGTCAGAGAGAGAAAGACAGAGATACAGAGATACAGAGTGAGAGTGGGAGGAGGGGGGGGGGGATATGTCCAGGAACTGGCAAGGTTGGAAAGTGGAAATTATGGGATTGCATTGGGGTGGTGACTCATCCATGGTGTGTGTGTGTGTGTGTGTGTGTGTGTGTGTGTGTGTGTGTGTGTGTGTGTGTGTGTGTGTGTGTGTGTGTGTGTGTGTGTGTGTGTGTGTGTGTGTGTGTGTGTGTGTGTGTGCTCGTGCGCGCGTGCGTGCGTGGTTTTCCAGCCTGCAGGGAAGGCCGCCCTGCAGCCCCCCAGCAAGCCCAGATGACTGTAGGAGGAAGGCATCATAACCAACCAGCTCTTTAACCTCTTAGAAGAGAGGAGAAGACACAGTTTTACTGCCACTAGAAGTGGATTGATGGAATTCAACCAGTGGGTGTTGATGAGCCCTTTACGGCGACGTTGGTCTGTGTTGACCTGAACAGCAGAACTACTGAGCGACAGTGGTGGGCAGTAACTAAGTACATTTACTTGAGTACAGTACTTAAGTACATTTGTTGAGGCTATTGTTTTTTTTGCAAGCACATGACTTTCGCTCTGCTATATTTCAAATAGAAATATTGTACTTTTGACTCCACTAGGAACCCAGACTTATATTATGAATAAACTACTTAAGCCCTATTTCAAATATAGTGAAACTAGCACATCTACAGTGAGCTCACAGCACATTGCGACTTCTGATAGTTTTTCAGGGAAATGATCTAAATTTCAATGCAGCATTCATTGATATTAAAAGAAATGTACTTTGTAATTTGTACTTTTGTATACTTTTAGTATTTACTTAAGTATATGCTTTGTCCACGACCACCACTGCTGATGGAGGAAATGTATGAAACAGCCTCAGTTTTTGTGAGTCGTGATCAGATTTATTTCAGATATTTATTATTTCTCTTTAAATGACAACTGGCAATGCCAAGATTATTACTTTTTTGTCCTTTAAGGGAAAGACATCCCTGCTTTTATCTTGGGATGAGGGAACTAGCTTAGTAAGCACTTGCACTGACAATTTATGCTGTGATTATTTTTACTAACTGATGTTGCAGTATATTTCCTGTATTATGTGGTACAGCTTTCCAAGAAAGAACAGAAGAGATTAAGAGATTTTTATTTTTAAAATCTGGCATCGACACACGCACTTTACAGGAAATGATTTGTGGCTTTTGGATTGCCTTCAAACCATTTGGGAATTACTTATGCTTGACCTTACTGTGATTACTATGCATACAATTATTTTCCAATGAATGTTGATATCATGAGTTGACTGTAGATCTTTGAGATATTGTATTGAATGAATCTCATGATGTATAACCTACAAGAATCCATATCAAATGAAATGACCACAATGGCCTTAATTTAAGCCACAAATTATAGTTTTCTCAATTTTGTACGCTGACAATTAACTTGAAAAGTTGAGAATTATTTATTGAGATTTATTGTCTGTAAAACCATCTGGCAGAAATAAAACACAAATTTCACAACATCTTTTTATCATTGATTAATTGTATCTTCTGTTTTTTGTTCATATCACCTGCAAATATCAATTGTCAAGTAGCCTAGGCCAGTGGTTCTCAAAGTGGGGTCCAGGGACTTTCAGGGTTCCGTTAGGGGGTTCTAAATTGGCCCGTACAAATATGTAACTAAGGGTGCATTTGGTTCAATTTCTATACTGTCAGAGTTAAGGGGAGACCTCAAAATGGAAAAGTTTGAGAACCACCGAAGTATAGGCGACAATTTGGGCGAATGTGCCTGTATTTTGTCCCTTCATGAGTTGCCATAGTTAGTTGTAAATTGGTTACTATAGCAACGGAGCAAACAACCTGTTTGCGAGCTATACTAGTATTAGCTAGCAAGCACTTGCCGTTCAAACTGTACTCCTCCTACCCGATGTGGCGTTGCGAAAAATGGACCAAGAATTAAGTGAAGAGACATTGCAGGACTTGTACGCATGGATAGATCAAATATCATTGTCCCGTCCAAAGAGACACATCACTAGAGACTTCAGCGATGGGGGTAGGCTACGTTATTGGCTATTGGCCAGCAGTGCAGTTGTTTGACAGACAGTCGTCATTTTTGTAATCATAATTATAGTCACGTTTTTCAACAACTATCTATTGAATTGCAGTGGTGTACAGTAAAGTAGCTAAGTGCATTTACTCAAGTACTGTACTTTTTTTTTAGGTATTTTTTTTACTTTACTGGAGTATTTCCAATTTTCTGTACTTTTACTTCTACTCCATTACATCTTAGACTTAGAGGCAAATATCGTACTTATACTCTTCTACAATTATTGGACAACTTTAGTTACTATAGTTACTTTGTAGATTTTAGATATTATTACAAAACATATGGTACATTAGCCACTTCAGCCCAAGAGACTTCGGCTAATTGAAAATAGCCGAGCTTTAGATCTGCTATTTTCAAATGATTTTATTCACTGTGAAAACATGAAATGGAAGATTTGTACATAAGTACTTTTACTTTTGGTACTTTAAGTACATTTTAATGCCAATGCTTTTGTACTTTAACTCAAGTTAATTCTGAAAACCAGACTTGTACTTGTAACAGAGTATTTGTAGTATTGATACTTTTTCCACCACTGTTGAATTGACCCTGCAATGTCTGTTTACCCGTTTCTAGTAATGGCTGCAGAACTTGTTAAGCACTTCTTCCCTAAGTTGGTTGAGCTGCACAACTACAGTTCTGCAAACTCTACACAGCAGAAGCAGAGTAACTGGAGCATTCTCAACAGGTATAATAGATGTGTCTTTATGAATCTGCTGGTAGCATGATGGCTGGTAACTTCCAGTGGTGTCATTTGGATATTGAATGTAAAATAGGCAGGCGAATAGTCAATATTGGCCTTGGATCAAGACTATCATAGATGTGTTTTATTGATTTTGACATTTGCATAGATAGCCTTGATACAAGACATATTATATTATATGACATGACAGATGACTGTCTTGTCTTGTGGTCCAAGGCTACATAGATACAAAAGTAAAAGTCAGACTCGATAAAATACATACAAAGTTTGAGCACCACTGCTGTGAGTTGTGCTGTGGGCCTCAGCAGGGCTGTGAGAACTGATTTTAACACACCCACTCATCGTCTCCCTGGACACAGCCCTGGAATATAGCCAGCTATAGATTTATGGATTGCATTGTCACTGTAAACAGCTTATGTCCCATGATAGTATGATATTGCACATCTGCATATCGCATATCTGAAGAAAAACTGCAGGACTGCTACAACTCTCTTTTAAATATTTTAAATAAAAGCTGAAGACCTTTCTGTTTTTCTTTTATTGAGGCTTTTGATTATATGGCTTACACTGCACTGTAATTCTCACATTTTATCTGTGTTATTTTATTTCTAGCATTATTTTCTATTCTCTTAACCACTTTAACTCTGGCATCCCTATTTCGGGCATGGTATTAGATTTTCAAATTGTCAAACATTTCCCGAAATGTTCAAAAATCATGAAAATAAATAGCACATTTACAAACTCACAACACATCGCATCTGTCTAGCTGAATGGACTGACTTTACTGTAACATGTTTTGTTGATTGCAAACAACTTTACTTGTGTACTGTGCTCTGTGAAGGAAGGTGTTCGCCAAGCTTAACTTTCATGTGACTGAAGACACAGTGAAGAAGATTGTTTTGAGCTCCCCAGGAGCCATAGAGCCAGTACTGTGCAACCTCCGAGAGCAGATAGACAAGAAGCTGGACAACACTGGAGGCAATGTACTGCTCTGTGTGTGTGTGTGTGTGTGTGTGTGTGTGTGTGTGTGTGTGTGTGTGTGTGTGTGTGTGTGTGTGTGTGTGTGTGTGTGTGTGTGTGTGTGTGTGTGTGTGTGTGTGTGTGTGTGTGTGTGTGTGTGTGTCTCTGTCTGTCTGTCTGTCTGTCTGTCTGTCTGTCTGTCTGTCTGTCTGTCTGTCTGTCTGTCTGTCTGTCTGTCTGTGTGTGTGTGTGTGTGTGTGTGTGTGTGTGTGTGTGTGTGTGTGTGTGTGTGTGTGTGTGTGTGTGTGTGTGTGTGTGTGTGAATTGTTATGCTATATCTAAAAGAATATATTACTTGCTCAAGTCCTCTTTCTCATTTGTGGGACATGAAGTTTAGAAATAAAAAAAATCCCTTTTGATTACAGGATCTAGAGTATTACAGCACCAGGAACGAGGGAAAACGTCCTACCGGTACAGTCAAATAGCATTATGTTACTATTGCTTTATTGTCTTGCCTACGTTTTGTCTTTGCAGGTAGATTTTTACAGGACCATGTCTGACCTTGCTTCTTGACATAGAGAACTGGTGAAACATTCCTCAGGGGTAACAGGACCAATGAAATAGGGAAATCAGAGTGATTGCTTAATATAGGACTGCTGATTCGACAATGACTCGGACATGACTACACTCTGTGTGGTGCTTATATCCTAGGTGTTAGTGTCATGTGTGGAATGCATTAGCTGACACACTTGGAGTCGTTAACACTTGTCCAAAGCCATGCAATCCCAAGGTCTGCAGTTTTTCTTTTTCCGCAGCGGGGGAGGTGAGAGTAATATTAGAATTTCCTTTTTTTATAGCGCCACATGTTCCTCTCAGCTGACACAAACAAAGTCAGCATGATGGCATTGCCTCTGAGGTTTTCAAGTGAGAGGGGGACCTGGTGGTGACTGCTGTGAAAGCAACAAGAGCTGCTGCTCCAATAACCCACCTAATTCTGTCACTCGGAAATGAAATCTTTGTCTTTAGAAGAAGCGGTTTCCTGCCTTCTCTGCCTGGCCCGATGCCAACAGCTTGGGATCGAGGCAACTCATGGTTTACTTTGGGTTCATACTAGAGACTTCACTGACACCCCCCCCCCCCCCCCCTCACACAGACACACACACACACACACACACACACACACACACACACACACACACACACACACACACACACACACACACACACACACACACACACACACACACACACACACACACACACACACACACACACACACACACACACACACATACACACACACACACTTGTGAGGACATCAGAAATGTAGGATGTCAATTTAACATTTTGGGCCATTTTTAACTCTAAAGTTTAGAGTCTAAACGCACAACTAACTGCGGCACGTTGTGAGCCTATAACTACGGCGCACAACCAGCGTGCAACTACTTAAAGGTAAAACTCTACCATAGGACCACAATGGAAACAAGTCCCAGGACTTTTTTTGTGTTATCCTTTTAGCTCAAATGTCTGACTGTACCTCGTGCTGTTTACATTTATGTCTAATAAATTATTCTATCGATCAAACCCCTAACCCCCTAAAGCTAAACGTAACCACTAAATGCCTATACCCCAACCTGAAAGCAACCATTTATCTTGTGAGGAGCAAGGAAATTGTCCTCACAATGCCTATTTCTTAAATTGTACTATATTTGAGGGGAAATGTGGCCATCAGAAGTACAGTAAATACAAGTACACACACACACACACACACACACACACACACACACACACACACACACACACACACACATACTGGATGTTTAACAGCATCAGATAGGGGAGACCGGCAGACAATGCGTAGACGGGACCTCTTTTAGGGAGGGAACCAGAGACGTTTCCCACACCTCATCTCCTGTCCCTCTGACCTCAACCCAGTGCCCTCTCTTTCCTCTTTGTCCTCGGCCGTCTACACCCTCAACACTCACCACCACCCACACACAGAGTTCAGGTCCACATATCAACCCCTAACATCACCAGATGGTCTTTATCAGTGGCACTGAGCTCAGCACTGCTAGACTTCAAAGCCTCGGTTCTCCTTTCCACAGCGTCTGGTTATGTTAGCTGCTTATCGTGTGTATCTATCTGCCCCGGTGACCCCTATGTGTTTATAAAAGCTAATAGGACAGATACCTGCGGGTCTAAATCCGGCCTGGTTTAAGTTGGGTGTTATAGCCATTGACCGTTGACCATGTTCACACGGCAGCCATTTTGCTCTAACTTCATACTCAGGGCGGGTGAAGTTTCCCACACACACACACACACACGCACACACGCACACGCACACACACACACACACACACACACACACACACACACACACACACACACACACACACACACACACACACACACACACACACACACACCATTGCCCCATATGAATATGATCAGTGAAGCTATGGACAGACACTCCTAATAAAAACGAACAACATTTTGACCACATTAGTTGAGTTGTGATTGGCAAAGGTGTTCTTTTGTCTTACTCTTAACCCAGAACCACGTCGGGTTGAGGCCCGGATTCAGCCTCAGCTGCAAGGAGGTGGAGAGAGGACAAAAGACCAAACAATAACAGAAAAAAGCAGGTATTAGTCAAACAATTATTTTTCATCCTATTAATATGAATCAAAATTTAGGCTGTGTGGGTATTAACCACTTTTGCCATAAATGCCATTATGTAGATCTGCTATTTTTGCTATATTCACATACAGTGTAATCGTGTTTCTGGGGTTTTACTGTACAGCTCCGCCGTACAGATGACATTGGAGATGGATCCCGCTGTGCGTCTGATCCTGCAGGAGAAGGAGCAGGCTCTCATGGCTTCACAGGAGACCGTGGAGGTACAGTATGGACTGTCTCACTCTCTTAACTCTCAGGTCAGGAAATATACACAGATGACGGTCAGGACATCTGCAGACACAAACCTATTCCTGTGTCCTGTACAGGATGTGTAGCACTACATAGAAACCACCTGCAATGCTGGTGTGTGTGTGTGTGTGTGTGTGTGTGTGTGTGTGGGTGTGTGTGTGTGTGTGTGTGTGTGTGTGTGTGTGTGTGTGTGTGTGTGTGTGTGTGTGTGTGTGTGTGTGTGTGTGTGTGTGTGTGTGTGTGTGTGTGTGTGTGTGTGTGTGTGTGTGTGTGCGTGCGTGCGTGCGTGTGTGTGTGTGTGATCTGTGAGTCATGGCCTGTCAGCAGTGGTCAGTCAGTGAGTCAACGAACGCTCAGCGGAACAGACCGTTTTGATTTGTCCTGACCACAGTTCTTTTATTTTAACCACTTAAACGCTCTATTCTTATTGAAACGGACGCGTTGTGAGCTTGTAAATCTGCTATTTTTGCAGAATAGGAATAAGAGTAGAATAAGAATATTACGATTATTTTGTGTAGTATTATTAAATAGGTGCCCAAATTGACGTAGGATGTGATCTTCATCTCAACTTTAATGCCCTTTTTTCACTAATGACCTCATTTTAAGGTTCAGGTAATAGCATACACAGTATAGAGCTCTGATTACTTTGATCACAATCTGGGAACCCATTCAGAAAAAAAAGGGAAATTCTATTTTGTGTAGAGACAGGAACTCGGTTTGGCTCCTCCCCATTCTTAGTCCACGTCCTCCCGGGTGCTTCTGTGTTTATTCCTACTAACAACAACACTACATGTTTAAGGCAGCGGTGCTGACGGATTCTGCTGTTAGTGATCTTTAGTGTGTGTGTGTGTGTGTGTGTTTGTGTGTAGATCCTACAGATGAAGGTGAACAGGTTAGAGCACCTGGTGCAGCTAAAAGACATGCGCATTGAAGATCTGATACGACATCTGGAGACGTACAAGACCAGAGCTAAACTGCCCTGACACACACACACACACACGCACGCACACACACACATTGGTATTACTGTATTTCACTGGGTCCATGAGTGGCATTTTCCAGTTTTGTTTTGGCCATTTTTAACCTTAAAGGGTTAGTTCAGATTTTTTGAGTATTTTCTGTAGGAAATACTTACCATTAATGTAGTGGTTGCAAAGGTATTAATTGATTGCCCGAGTCCCGTGGTCAGAGTTATGGTCCGTTTCTGATAAATATGAAGTAGTTCCGGTAGATTAGTAGATTTGGTGTGGGCCGCTCATTAAAAATAAATTAATAAAAAAAACTAGCGTCATTTGTATTGTTGACCTATTTCTACCATATAGAGCAGGTTTCGTTCAATTTCGACCCCTCTGTCACATGGTACTAATGTTTGTGTCCAGAATCACTGCGCCGCGGCAGCCTACTCACGCACAAAATATATGACACAAAAAACATATACAAAAACAAATGCGTACACAAAAATAGCCAATCATGGTGCACGACACTGGCACGCAACTACATATATACTGTAAATCATCACTAACCCTTAGACCTATAACCGCTAAATGCCTACCATAGCCTCAACCTCTTCCTAACTCTAAAAATGTTTTTTAACCAATAATAACAACCATTTATCTTGCGAGGACCAGGAAATCTGTCCTCACAATGCCGAGTGTACACACACACACACACACACACACACACACACACACACACACACACACACACACACACACACGTTGTTCCTACTGGCTCGGAGACAAATCTCCAAGTGAAATAAACACATTTTCATGAAAAGGACCTCAGTATATCAAGACAAAAGAAGTTTTCCCTGAAAAATATGTTGAACTCTTTCACTCTGCCAAAATGAATCACAGCAGCTGGATAACTCACCAGCAGAATTATTATTCTCTCGCCCCATGTCAGCGTTGTCTAGATTTCTAATAAAGTGTTTATTTGGCGAAACGGTAGAACTTTGCTAATGTGACCCTCCTTAAAAATGTAGGTCATTCACGGCAGTGTCATTAAGCTATGAATGGAATACCCTGATTTACTGCTGCAGAACATTTTCATAATATAAAATGTGCTTGGATTCTAAGATGCTTTGATTTGAGGTGAAATGTCCTCAGTGAACTGTATCAACAAGGATTTAGCAATAGTTAAATTATACATTAAGTTATACATTTCCTCAGAACAGATTTAGTTTATCCAACCTTTTGGTTGGCTGGACAAGTATAAAAAATAGACACAACGTGTCATGATGTGAGTTTGTAGATCTGCTACTTTTTTTGTGAGGATTAGACACTTTAATACATAGTTGTTTATACATGGGGGGGGGGGTCTGTGTATAACAATATTTTGTATTCTGTGTTAATGTACATCAAATGGTGCCTTCAAGCAGCCTTTGACCTCCGACCTTGAAGAATAAATAAATACATTAAATACACTAAACACAACAGTGTCTTTGACAACTTTACTGTGTGAATTATAAAGAGATCAGGGAGTTAACCACATGAATCCTAGCCTCCTTATTCTGGGCATGTCCTAATAGATGAACATTCTGCAACAATAGCAGATCTACAAGATAACAATCAATAGCTTGTAGATCAGCTATTTTTGGCAAAGAGATTTAATGTAGAGGGGGAAAAAGGAGGGGGCAAAGTACAGACACATGGGGGACCCCGGTCAACAAAAGTGCTGTACTTTGTTGACCGGGGTCCCCCAGGGCTTTATACTAGGTCCACTAGTATTTCCCTCTCTACACCAAATCTCTTTGCCGAAAATAGCCAATCTACAGGCTCACAATGTATCGCAGCATGGTTGGTTGTGAGCTTGTAGAAGATCTGCTATTTTCGCCTTACGTTAGCCCAGAATAGGGACACTAGGGTTCATATGGTTAAGTGGTGAGATATGAAGCCAATTATCCTCCACTGTGTGTACAGTAACGGTAGTGAAAGAAGGAATGCAGACATGCAGTGACCTTAGATTCTAAAAGTGTTACTTTCATTTCCCTTTGTTTCTTAAAATACTTTTTTTTTTACTTTTGTGTTTCATACTCTGTCCTCTATTGACTGCTGATGGATGGGAATCATGAATGACAACATTTGTTATTAATTTTCCACTCTCAGACGTTTAGAGCCGCCTCGGTATTGAGGTGGTATAACTGGCAAATGATCTGTTAACATTAAGACCTCCTTGAGTCAGTGGCTAAAACACATGTTCTGTGTTTAAACCACCAGACAGACTGTCTGGCTGCTTTGACTGAACATAATAAAGCATTATAAACACATAATCCTATCTGGTGTGTACTACAGATAGAGTATAGTACAGCAGCCTCACCAGGAGATCTCATGGATTCTCATGAGTTTGTGTTTTCTTAGTTCGCTCCATGTTTTAAATTGCGGTCATCTCAGTGTAAAACTGATAAAAGTTCCAGAAACATGTCTGTCTTTATCTTTTGTCTTCCTCCTTAAACCCTGCAGGGTTCCTGATATAGACCAACGGGGTGGGGTGTTGGTATGTGTGTAGATGTTCTGATTGATATAAAACAGACATTACACTTTTGCCTTCTCTTCCCTGCTGACTAATTTGCTGTCAGAAAGAGTTTTTTCCCCTGAGGCTGTCAGAGCCGTGAACAAGGACAAAGAACAAAGAACATAAAACTAAAACTTCAATCTGTAAAGATCACGTCATTAGTTGCATAATGTTACTTGCACAATTATTGTAGATAAATAAGCTTAACTGATGCATGCGTGTATGCCTTCCTCACATTCGATACATCGTGATTCTAAATGACCCCCCCACCATTCTGCACATCCCTCATCGCTGCTAGAGATTTTACCATACCTGCCGTAAAGCGTTTTTTTTTTATCATAACTGCTGTTCTTACCTGTACTTTTTCACTTTATTTATTTATTTCAGCACATCCAGAATTAATATTATTATTATCTTGTATTGTTGTGCTAGCACAGTCTTAGCGGAACATGTCACTCAACATTTCGTTGCTCGTATCTGTATAAGTGAGTGACAAACCCCTCTTGATTCTTGACTGATGTTCTGTCAGTAATGTAGTACTAGTATGAACTGGCTTAAAGACATGCCTAACAACGTCTCTAGAGGACCACAATGGAAACAAGCCCCTAGGGCTTTTTGTGTTATCCTTTTAACAATCATTGTAAACCGTACCTCTGTACAAACTGTTAATAAAGTATTCATTCAATCAAATAGAGGTGAAGAACGTTTTGCAGTTGAGTAGGTAGATAAAGTGTGATACACCTTACTTGAGGTGAAGGAACAGTAATTGTACTAAAATGCCTTGGTTGGAAGACCAAGAGGTTTCCATAGACGACGGGATAAACAAATACCTGCAGGTCTCAGAGACAATGCCACAGAGGGTGGTCATATGGAGGGGAGGGGTTGGTGGAGGGATACCAGAGGTAGTGTTGCTAATGCATGAGTGATAAGATATCAGTACTAGCATGTACACACACACACACACACACACACACACACACACACACACACACACACACACACACACACACACACACACACACACACACACACACACACACACACACACACATAAGATTGGAATGTGAGGGTAAACCCATAAACACAGCAGCTATTGATGAGTGCTGTGAGCGTTGAATTATCTAGAGTTATGTTGTGGTTTTGACTAGAGGATGAGTGTGTGCCCAGTGCCCACCCCTTCTTCATTCCCCCCCCCCCCCCCCATCAGACAGGGCAAGATAGCTGAATGATGAAAGGCTATCCTGCTGGAGGGGTTGGAAATGAACCAGGGTGGAGGGTCAGGGAGGTGGAAATGAGGGATCATGCAGGACCATACAGATAGGAACTTGGCAACCAATAGGAAGGAAGGAAAGATGAGTCCTCCATGCGGAAGCAGCCTACCTCACCTTCACCTCGCATCCTCCAGAGGGAGTGGCAGCACACATGCTGACACGAGTTCGTATCCCCTACAGGCTTTCCCCATCCAAATAAGAATACCAATTTAAGTGACTGGTAGCCTATTCTATTTTCCTCCCTGTAAGAGAGGTGTTGTGTGTATTGTGTGATCTGTCTATGTATTATGTATTGTGTATTTGTGTATTTGTGTATTGGGATTTTTGTGTCCTGATGGCTGCTGGGCACAAAATGAATTTCCGCAAGGACAAGTCAAGTATCTATAAGTGTTAGACGTTGCACTATTGTTGGCCACCAAATACAAAAATAATGACTTCCCCTAAACATCAACTAAACAAAATGAGGAATGCTTGAGGCTAAACCGCTATGCAGCTTCTAACCATTTATTTAGACACCCAAACAAGTTCTATGATCCCATCTCACAAAGTCCCAGACCATGGAGCAACAAGAGCAGGAGTCAGATTTTAAACTAAACAAGATAACTCGTTCTGGCAGTTATATTTACGACACTAGTGAAGAAGAGGGCAGAGAATGGAGATTTGACTCCACAGGGATGGATTTGACGGGATGCCAGATATCTCTGCATGAACCAAGTGTAACATGATGAGGCTATCCTTCATCTGCTCACTCAAGAAGCAATCACATGTACACACACACACACACACACACACACACACACACACACACACACAGACTGGCTGCTTCCTATGTGAACAGTTGACTGGCTATGCAGAGGTTATGATGTGCAGCTGAAGAGTCTGTCTCTAGGGACACGCGTGTGTGCGCGCGCACACGCACGCACGCACACACACACACACACACACACACACACACCAAGAATAAGAAACACAAACAGAACTGTCTACTGTGCTCGTCACAAATATTATGTGGGTTAAAACAATAAACAGGGACTGTGTGAAAGTTATATCCACTGAGCTATTCATTCATTGATTCTCATGCAGCCACAATTATTCAGCCAATCTACACGGCAGCTTTTTCAATGTTTTATTAATACCCCTCAAACACATGGAGGCCATATGCACAATGACATTAAAGACACAATTATTACTGACTGTACTTGCCACTATAGATAAACAAGTTTACTAGATCTCTAATAGTGGCTTGGTAGTTTCATCTACCTGCCCTAGCTCTGGTCCATAGCGTAACTCCTTCTAACGCTACGGACCAAAGCTATACCTGCCCCAGGGATTGAGAAAAGTGTATCCAATGGTCTCTAAAACTCAATTTATATTCCATCACAATTGGGTCGCTTGCTGAAAAGATATTTTTATTAGGCATTAGATTGCCTCCTGTTGGCATCAATGCGTATTACATTTTGTTAAAAACAATTGCTACGCACATCCCACTCCTAGCTGACATATTCCCTGTAAAATACATTTCTCTTTACATTTTGGGTGTATTCCCTATTCTGCTCAATGTTCACGTGACTCAAGACTACTTATGGGTCGTGGGTGCCTGATTTCTTTCACCTGAGGAAGACCAGTTGTGGTCTATAACACTTTGTTCACATAAATTCCACATAAATTCCAACACAGGGAAAAGTGGTATCAAAATAAGTTTTATTTTACATATATGAACATTTTCAAAACTTGATGAAAACATCTTGCATATAAACTTTTTAAAACGAGGAGACAATGCTTAAATTTAGCAGATTGTACAAAAGTAACATTCACATTTTAATGTTTTTTTCCCCATGTGAATCATACCCCTTTGCATCATTATTTTAAACCCAACACCAAAGCAAAAGGAGAAACAGCCTTTGACTGTGATTCTTAGATCAAGTAAACATCAGCACATCTTCCACACAATATTAGTGTCCACTGTTAGTTTTGTTTTTCTCAGGTCTATGGTGAGGCTATACGGTATGTCTTTATAAGCTTTGTGGTTTCTGTTTGTGTCCGATTTAACCACTTAAACCCTATTAAGATTAGTTGTCCAGTGTCCCTCAGGGTTCTATACTAAACCTCCCTCCTTTTCCCCTCTACACCAAATATATTTGCCAAAAATTGCAGATCAGATATTTTTTGGCTAATGTTATACCTCAGAATAGGGACACTAGGGTTCATGTGGTTAACTGGAACCTGTGGCCTCACGCAGGTCCTCCTCACCTGTCACATGCATACAGTAGGTGTAAAGTAATCTAACTGAAGACAGGCCAGCATGTGGTACTACTGTACACTCATTCACATGTTAAAAAAAAACTAAACATAAATTAACAAAAATTTATTTTGATTCTCAACAAATTGCCCAATAATCGATCATCACTGAATGATCAATTAATTGAAACTTCGGTGTTGAGGATAACAGACATTTTAAGGCTTGAATTCTTAATGAGGCCACTTGAGGCCCCCCTTTTGCTATGAAATTGCACTGAACTGTAATCTGTAAATCCATTAGCCTGCAGTTTGAGCAGTAAATGATGAAACACAATGAAATTAACACAAACCTTTGTGACCAGTAACCTGGCCCAATTCTCAAAATTAAAATAAACAGAATACATGAAGTTTGTTATTTTTTAATCTCACACTGGAAGTAAAACTGATTTAAATAGGCCCCTTTTCCCACGATTACACATATTGTGGGCTTTCAGGTTGTTATGAAAGCCTAGGTGCAACTCAGGTTATGACAAGCTGCTAAAAAAAAAAAGGGGGGGGGGGGAGCTTTCCTGAGAATTAACATGAATTTAACATTAAATATATCCCACGACTTTTGTTTAGTTGGTGTCTGGATAAGTTCTAACTAGCATTTATTTTAACAGCAACTAAAGACTTGGCAGGTTAACGACAGTCACAGGCACCTATAGCCATCGGAATCAATACATAACCTCAAACCCGATGACACATTTTTAATCAAAATCAGATGAGAGAATAACTTGAACAGATTATAAATCAAAACTCCCTCTAGTGGTAAGACCTGTGGTTTTTTGAATAAGATTCTTTTGGCATGGCACAGATAAAATATAAAAAAGTGATGAGCCTATGTGAACTTAATAGTTCTGGTCCTCACTTTCAGTCATAACGTGAAAGTGATTACTCTTTAAAGAGAAGATGACTTTTTGTTTTTAAATCAGTCATGAACTACTTCCTCTTGGTTTCACAGTAGATGCCAGAGCGGGGTTTTAGTGCAGCTTGTCAGCCTTACTATGGAGGGAGCCCTCATAGTAATAATAATTAGCATACTCCTGTCTACAACAGATTCACTATCTACAATATTACATCATCTATTAATACCCACTACAGACCCATCTAGGACTCCAACTTCCAAGAAGAAACAAAGACTCTAAATTCTAACAAGTGTTTCAAATTCTGGTGCCTTTAAGTTAAGTGTCTGATGGCAGACAGAAATCAAGTCCATAATGACATTCATGACCTCCTTATTAGGGCTCCACCTGAAAATGAATCAGTAAAGCAGTAAAAGACTAGAGCCCGATTTATACTTTGTTGTAGGATGGTGTGTAGTTCACAACAAACTGACGTGTCGCAAGGCATTGTGAGCTTGACACCATGGTACAACGGAGTATAAATTAAGCACACGCGATCAAGCGTCTTGAGATGCGACGCTTGTGGTGCATTTTTGCATAATGGAAGCCCTTTCTTTCTCTCAAATTCCTTATCTCACACCTAATATTCCTCTACCATTATATGCCAACAACCAGAAACAACCTGTTTCTCCATCCAAATCTACCCCACCCCCAGCACACATTTTAAAACCCCTTAACTGCATTGTCATTTTGTCAAAACAATTTCGACTAACAGGAAGCCCCGCCTTAACCACGGTTACGGACAGAGCACAAACAGAATCAGTGTCATGACGTTGACTCTTGTTGAGAGAGAGAATAGCCAACTAGTGAATCAGTGTTTACAGAAGATGACACCGAGATGATCCTCTCACATGTCAGATAAAGACTCGTACAAATAACTTCTGATTAGAATTAGTGTCAGATTCCAGTTCAGATAAATCAGATTTTCAAAAAAAAGGGAAAAATCAATCATTTTCATCAAGTCAATCGCCTCGCATACCACTAACAAAATTAATGCAGCCTCAAAAGCAAAGTAAAACGTTGCATTGAATGCGAGCACATGTAAAGTAGGGTGACTAAGTTTAACAGCAGAGGTCCATTTCTTTTGAACTCCCTGAACGTTACTGCACCCTTACCAAGCATTTAGCATTTATTATGCTTTTTTTTTTTTTTTTTTTGCATCATTCTCAAAACATATCTTCACCCAAAGAGCTGCACGAAGAAAACAGTAGCTGTGTCCTTCATCTCGCTCTTTCAATCCCTTAAGCCTGATTTAATTAGTTGCGCGTGGGTGTCCACCGGAAATAGAAGATCTACATGCCCACTCTACACATCGCACTGCGTTAATGCCCATCGCAGCAACATATCACACTGCGACGAGTTGTGAGCTTGTAGATCTGCTATCTTTGGGTCCTAAACTTATATCTTCTCTTCTAACCCTTCTCGGTCATCTCCAGACAAGCTCCACACTCCTTCTCAGCCATTTCAAATTAAGACTAAAGCATGTTCTTCACCCAACATGGTGTAATGCCATCCCACCTACAATGCATCACTGCTGTCTCCGTTGTGGATGAGACAAGCGCTTTAACAGGTTCCCCTGCCCAGTGCACTGAGAAAGAGCTATGCACCACCATGGTCACTGCTTGCGTCCAGACTTAGGGGGGCTGCTGCCTCCGTCTACAAACATGTCAGGGATATCCTGGCCAAAGTAGATCTTACTGTTGGCTGCTATGGCTTGGTACTTCATCAGCTCCAGGTATTCAGGAGTTAACTTCAACTGTGAAGCGAGAGGAGAGAGATAATGTATAAGTTAAATAGTAAATGTTATATGTAAAGTGTGCGCATGCATTGGCGTTTTATTAATGTCATGACTTACTGTGTTGGCTTCAGCAAGCTTGGCAGCAGTATAAAACTCTGCATCAGCCTTAGCCTTTTCTCTAGCCAAGAAGGCATCGTCTGAAACAAAGAAAGTGTTTTGTCTATGACACATGATAAACCAACTACAACACATGATAAACCAACTACAACCAAAGGTCACCAGGAAAAGACACACACACACACACACACACAGAGACTAACCCTCTATTTCAGATATCTTCTTCTCGGTTTCCTTCTCCATCACCAACTGTTGGAAATGGATCCCTGCTACCTCGGCCTGTTTCTGAGCCTCTGTGGGGACAGAGATAAACAAACAGGTTTAGAGGTTGATGGTGAAACAAGATGAAAGGGTGACACTTGCCTTAAAGGGAAAATCCACCACAACACTGAATTTGGGTTGTGATCTTGAATAGTTGTCAATATTATTTACCAACAGAATACAGCCTTAATAGGCCAATATTATCTACAAACATAATAGTCTCCTAACTGAGTCAATATTATGTATAAAAATTGGTTACAGTCTCCTTAATTCAATATGATCTACAAACATTGAATACTGTCTCCTTAATTAAATATGATCTACAAACATTGAACACTATCTCCTTAAAGTCAATATTATCCATAGAAAAATACTGTCAATCAATATTATCTACAAACAGAATACCATCTCATTAACCCATTAAGACCTGGAACGCATCTGTGTCACTTTAGATTTCTTTGGCTATTCAAAAATAGCAGATATACAATCATAAGCTTGTAGATTGCTATTTTTGAAAAATCTAGATTTTTTTTTTTTTTTTCAAAAAACTGTTAGGATTTAGATTTTTTTAAAGAATCGCCTCAGGTCTTAAAGGGTTAAGATGAAAATAGGAGCATTAAAATGTATAATAATGATGTGGAGTGACACTTCTCAGAGCTGGTCCACTGCATGCCGTTTAATCAGTGGTTGATTTTGTGGGTTAATTTTAGATATTATATTTACTATATACAAGTTGTATTTGAGTGTAGGGCTCACAGCTCTGTAAAATCCCCATGAGTTCTGTCCGAAAGGAGTCGTTACATTATTCACTGCACAGCTAAATCTTGCTGTCTTAATTTATTTCAGAGTGGTAAATGGAAACATGGGGAGGAGGGCGGAATGAATGGGTGTGTATGGCGAAAACGCTTGCTGCACGCGAGTTTGCACAGAAGAACGCAATCTTCTACTACTGCCTACATTGTAACATTATGACACAACTAGGTTGCTATATTTACATTGGAATTAATGTATAACTTAGAAATTCTAATTAATAAACATAGCCTACATTAAAAAGTATTTTCAAAATGTTGAGCCCTGATAAGGCATTTTTGGTCCAATATAGCATTTTGCCATAGTGACAGCCTACATGTGTGACCAAGATGTGTTTATTTATCATCATTATTATTATCCTTTTACTGTAGTTGTATTTATTTATGCATTTATTTCTATTATTTTATTTATTCATTTATTTATTTGGGGGGGGGGGGTTCTGCAAGTTGATTCCAGGGACGTGGCAGATTAGCATATTCATGAGGGGTTGTTCCTGCAGGCGTGGCATAATGGCATAATTAATAGATCCTGGAATTGTTCATGAGGGCACAGACAGTGAGGGCACAGACAGTCAAAGGTGCTATAAAAGTCCTTTATAGATGTTTTTTTGGTGAGAAAAATACTTGAATACTTGACAGGGTAATGTGACAGGGTAATAATTAATTAAACATTTATATTTCTGACCAAATTGGGATGTGTGAACTGCAACTTTAAGGATTGTACTGTGTGCCTATGGAGCAGCTCTATTTGTCTCTAGATGACATCCTCACTACAGTCTTATCACTCAGCTGTTCAGCCCAAGTAGAGACTGGTACAAACTCACAAATTAAAACTGAGCAATACTAAATTGGATAATGGTTTCAGTATATGGGCAAACAAAGGGCTAATCATGGTAAAACAGCTCTTTTCAGGGGAAACTTTGAAGTCATATGTGCAGCTTCAGCAAGAATTTGACTTTAGATTTCTTCAATTAAGAAACTACAAAAAAAAAAACTGGGAGCAGATCTGTAGATTGCCTTCAAATCTAGAAATAATATTTATGTTGACCATGGATAAAGAGATAACAAGGAATCTGATAGTCCATCTATACAAATGGCTTCAGGACAATGTTATGGGAAACACTGTAGATATTAAACAGAAGTGGGAACTAGAAATTTACATTTATATCACTGACAATAATTGGGAAAAATAATGCCTAAATGGTCATGAATTAACAAACAGCCCTACATGGAGAGTTCGAATGGAAAACAAAAATGCGAGTGTTTAAGACCCCTCAAATGTTAGCGAAATACAGCAAAACCTAAGAATTATGCTGGAGAGAATGTGGGAGGATTGGGGACCATACATATTTTGGGATTGTCCCAAAATACATATATTTTGGAGGGATATTCAATGGGAGATTAAACAAATTATGGGAGTTGACATTCCTTTTGAGCCAGCATTCTTTATAGTTGCTGAGATTCCGGAGGGAATAGTAACCAAGAACCCGATATATCTGCTTGGGGTGTTGCTGTTGATCGCAAAAAAAACATGATTACCGGTACTGTGTCTTGGAGAAATGTAAAGCCACAGACTATCCAGCAATGGAGGGAGAGGCTAAAAAGCATATACCTGATGGAAAGCATTACTAGACTATATATGAGGACAGAGGATTTCAATATCAGATGGACACCGGTAATACTACAATTACCCAAACTGATTACGGATGCAGTCCCCCCCTTAATATCACTGGACAATTGCTAGTCCTCCCTACGCTATTAGCCAGAGTGTCCTGAAGGCCATGTTAAGAAACATGTGGATAATTGGTACTGTTAGAATAATCAATGATTTTTAGTTGCACGTGTCTGTGATGCCTTTGTATATTTTCTTTAATGTCTGATGCTGTTAAATTTGTGATGCAATCTTTGCTTTGCGTGTGTATATGTATGTCCATATAATAGGATTACAGAATGTATGAAAATGGAAATAAAAGTGAAGTGCAAGAAAAAAAAACATGTACAATATTATAGAAATAATATATTTCAGGGTGCATTTTATGGTCTGTGATTAAGTTACCAATCATGACGTATCAATGGCGGTGATGAAAGCAGTCCAGAGTACAGCTAAAAGTCATAGTTACCAATGATAGCTTTCTTGCGTTCAGTTTCTGCCTCTTTTTCAACCACCCTCTGAGTCTGGACTGTAATCATCAGACGAGTCTTCTCTGCTTCCCTGCACACAAACACAGAGGTGGAAGAGGGTCTCAAGTATGTGCCTCGTTGCCAGCTCATACACAAATCCCAATATAAACAATGTGTCAACAAGTGCATGTTAGGGGAAAACATTTTGTCCCTTGAATGCATCGCTGTTCTCTCTTGAAAGATTCTTGCTGTGGCAGTACTACAAAGCTGTGACTGAGTGAACTTCTGAGAAGAGAAGTCAACTGAGCAAGTAAGAGTGAAAGAGTGATGAATTAGCATACGTATAAAAGACAATAACTTTTCTATTTATTTCATACTATGTATTTAACATAAAACCATCCTGAACCCTTAAGTTCAATTAATTGTTACAATTGGCTTAAAATCATTGTTTTATTTGCTGGCCTTGCCCTGGCATTCAGCTCTGTTTGACTTTTAACTATGTTTTCTCGTTAGTGAAGTAGATCAAGTTTTATCATACACTCCTGTGCTGCCACAGTACAAACCAAACCACACTGTGGAAATGCAGCAGATCTGGCAAAGCAAGACTAGCACTCGACACAATCCACTTGAAAACAAGTAAACACCAGACAAACTGTCAAACAGAGCAGCACCATGTTGCCATCAAAAAGGTCCTACTGGAAATCTTCCAGAATTCTGAACGGGGGCTGGTTTGTATGCACAGATGATGAGTCATCTACACATCAGAAATAACAATAGTCTTTTATAAATATACCTGTTGCTACCGAGTTGTCTACCAATATGTATTGTATGCAATAGAGTACAAATGAAACAAGACCCCAGGGGCTTTTTGTGTTATCCTTTTAGGAAGACCTTTGACTGTACTATACTACCTGTACTGTTAACAATCCTGCAAATAAAGTATTCAACCAATCAATCAATATCATCATATTGGGTTAATATCCATCTATAGAAATACAAAATCAAGACATCAACTAAACAATTGTTTTATAATCACATCATGGCACCCCGAATAGAAATCGAATCGTAAAGTTTGTAGAGATTCCAAATAACTCACATCATTTCAAAGTTCCTCCGGATAGACTCAGGAATCTTGGGCTTGGTAACACGGACTGCCTTAAAAGGGACATTTAGAAGACGAATAGGACACAGAGAGAGAGAGAAACCAACCGATTCATTTGTTATGAGATTTTATGTATGGCTTTCATGTGACACGTCATCTACTGGTGTTCACTGCAGAAACCTGCAGTACCTGAGAGCATATTGTATATTGTGAATTACCTGTATTGTAAGTCCAGGGGCCATCATAATGAGGTCTTTCTGCAAAGCGGTCCTCAGATTCTCATCTATGATGTCTATGAAATATAAAGTAGCCATGCTTAAGAAGAGGGGAACTTAAATACTTGTTTTGCTTTCCTTCTTCCAAGTTTAGAAGTAGATTCTGTTTTTATGGGTACAGTGTGTGTGGAATATATATCAATCAATCAACTTTATTTGTGTAGTGTCCATTAAAAACAAACATGGAAAAAACACTATACATACAGAAAGAACACACCTATACCATAAAGACATCAGCTATTACAAGAGACAATCATACCAGTGTTTCCAGAAAGTAGACAGATATCTTGTAACACTGAGGTTGGGGTTAGACAGCAGCATAATAGAATTCTGTGACTCATTCAGTCAACACATACATTTTACATCTGGTTTCTTTTTGTTATACATATACTTACCAAACAAATCAATGTATACCTCCTGCAGGGTGTGAACACTACAAAACTGGTTGAGTTCATGATGAATCTTGTTGAAGATGAGTGTCTTGTCATAGTCAGCAGTGTAGTTCTTCACTGTGTCCACGACTACACAGAGAACAAAAACAAAAGTGGGTACAGTGCAAGGTGTTGTTTATGCAATGGCAGTTCATCCATATTCAGTGAGTGTGTCAGAGCTGAGAAGGAACTGATTTGTACCTGAAGTAGGTACCAGCATGTTGACAACTTCTATCCTGTCAAAGTAGATCATCACACCACCGCTATGGACAGAACCAGACAAAATGCCATTACAAATCCAGCCGTAGTCCACACAGCAGATGGTTAAAATATATATATGTATATACAGGGTATATACAAATATTCCCATGGGTAACTACGTTTACAGTCATACCTTGTTCCACAGGGAACATTCTTGATCTCATCAGTTTGGAGGGTAGTCTGAAACATAAAACATTCAAAACCTGATTATAAGAGGATATTATGTCATTATCTGATCTGTTCATGGGCAACACAAAACGAAGTGTTGCAGAATAGCATGGTCACTTCTATTTATTATTAGATATTTTATTTATGCTGTGAACACTGTTTTTAGTATTATAGTTCTAGAGTGTTTTATTTATTGTTGCATTGCTTGGTCTATGTTAACTCTTTGACTGCCAGAGTATTTTCATAGAGTACTCCCCCAGTGCCAGCGATTTTCGTGTTTTTTTTTGTTTTGTTATTTTGTTATTTAATTTTCATATAGATTGTCTAGCTGGGCTTTTGAACTCATACGATCGTTCCACCACTAGAGAGCAGCAAATAGCCAGCTTGATCAGCTCGCTGACTCACTCGCCCCCCCCACACCCAGTCAAATACGTCAAACCGGATGTGACGTGGTCTCAGATTCTCTGATCGGCGAAGATTACGATGTGATACACGACGGCGATGACTGCTCGTCACCCAGACCATAGATTATAGAAGGGGAGGTCTCCGTTCGTTTTTTATACCGTGTGAAAAACCGTGTGTTTCCCTATTCTCGCCGAAAAAAGAAAACCGGAAACGGAATTTGCGTCATAAAACCGGCTGCAGTGGTGGGTGAAGTAAGTGGAACCTGAAACCTAGAGTGAAACATTGCAGAATAGCGTGATCAGAGATTAAACAATGAACGCGCGTCTAACGCGTCGACGGCCAACTGGACAAAGTAGCACTTGACGTGTTATCGAGTCGTCCGCAGTCAAAGAGTTAATGTTTTGTTCATCTCAGACCGCCTCGACATTTCCTTGAGAAGCATGGAACAAAGTGTTTCTCTTAACCATGATATCTAATGAATCAAATCAAATCGGAGGACTAAAAAAATCTCATCAATAGCCTTCAGTTGGCCAGGAGAACAGTGACAGAGATGTAAGGGAATTTCAGAGGACTGGGTCTTGGTCAGCCCAGAATAGGGACACTAGAGTTCATGTGGTCAGTTATTTTTGACTGTAGCTTATTTCCTTTAAAGCTGAGGGCACTGTATACCAGTCAGCGCTAAACTGACAGTGTCTTACATGGACGGGGTGTGTCCGTTTTGTGTATTGTCTTGTCTGTTCTTGTTGAATACCGGAAGACCATACCAGAGCCATTCACATTTGTATGTGTACATACCCTTATGTACAAATGACAAAGTAACCAGCCAACCAGGTTGAGCGTACTGTACCTGCACTGATCTGAACGTGGTGATGAAAGGCATCATGATGTGATATCCAGGACCATTGGGAGTCGTTAACAATGCTCCTCCCCTGTAACGAATACATTCAAATGATTTAGATGAGACTGAGATATAAATAGCAGACTACATTCACATGCAAACCCTTGTAGATTGTATTATATATGCAATTCAGAGCTTATTTTAAAATAGTTATTTGAACCAATCTGTACGGTAGAGTGAGTATGTTAAAACAATATTAACTAGCACATCTGCAGTGTATGGAGGTGGTCTCCCTATGCTTCCATTAAGACTTTAGACCCTGGTGTTGGCTAGAACATCTACTGGTTGAGTAGTACTGTTTCAAGCTCATATCTATCAATCAATCATCTATTTTTTATTCCAAACATTTAACAAATTTCCTGTTGCTATATACATAGCAATATCTAAAATGACACAGATGCTTTCCCGGTAAAAAAAAAAAAAGGTAAAACAACGTAAAGGCTTTCCCGGTCTTAATGGGTTAAAGCATATACTGTAGCATTGGTCGGCAACAGGTGGCCTGTGGGTCAGAACTGGCCCTGCAAATTATTTTGCAAATAATTTACAATATCTGACTGTCTCACCACACATAGGCTATAATGTACAAATAGTGAATCTTCCCCGGCCTGAAAAAGAATGCTTTTAACCATGTTGAGAGTGAATAACAGAAAAGTGTTTCACATGCCATAAACAATACATTGTTTCTCTCTGCACCCAAGAAGAGACCTTGACCTCGCTCCTCTTCTATGAAAGAGCTCATTTATCTCTGTTCGAAAAAGTAATATGACTGTGACGGTGAATTAAAGCGGCACTATGGCCAAGATCCACTGAGCAAGCAGGCAGGCTCGATTAGCTCAATGGTAAAAAGAAATCTGCACTTTGCGCAGGAAACCGGGTTCAAATACGGGGTAGAAGAGGAAAGTTACATGGAGGTGCAGCTTTAATTAAGTGCAACATTAAAATATGTGGCCCGCATTTCTATCTACACCTGTAACATTTCATTGACTAAATAACACTAGATCACAGGTTCTTTTGTCCATTTCCTGAAAAGTAACAGTTTGACATATGTATGAGGTTTCTGTTCGACAACAATAGGTCAGTGCTGTGGTACTGTACCTGTAATAAACAGCGAGATGTCCTTCCTCTATCTTGTGAATGGAGGAGTGCAGCAAAATAGTCACCAAACCTGCTATCGTTGCAATTACTGCCCCAACGTGCGCCATCGTCATCCTCACCTACGCTTACCTGCAGACAGAGAGAGGTGTATGTATTCACTTCATGTCTCATGACTAACCACATGGCATTTGGTGCTGTATCAGATCTGTCAATCATACTCAGGACTCTCAAGAGGACCTCAAACTTTGTATAATTTCAAGGACCTGATCCCCATAACTCTATGAGAGTGTACAAAATGGAACGTTCCATTGGAGCACTCAAGAGTTACAGACATCGCAAGGGTCCATTTGGGACCTCCTCAAGCAACCCTGAGGGTTCCTGGACCCCACTTTAAGAAACCACTGCTCTAAGAAGCAACTGTTTTGTTTTCTGTTAAAGAGCAACTTTCCTGCAAGCCAACAGGTCACCAATTGTAGGTTATCATGGGTTTCTACTTTCTAGCCCTCATAGCCAGGAATGAACTCAAGCCAAACGTCACCTTTGGCCCCGTTTTGGCAAGGTCTGACACTTGTGAAAGAGGTCGGTGTGACTTCCTGGTTAAATAAAGCGTCTACATAATGTTGTGTACAGGTCATAGACTAAACACTGTATATCATTATTAGATATAATGCCTGGCTGGTACAACTCTCAGGTCGTTTGTAGTACATATAAGTTCTCCACTCCAGGGTTGCTGCAGCTATTTAGAATGCAAAGTTGACAGATAACGTTAGCCATTGGTCTGCACCTCGGTATTACGTGGTTAAACAGCTGCTAGTCTGCATCATTCGTGTGCATGAATAATATATACGTGCACTTTTAAGTCAAACAGAACCGTCAGAGTTAGCTGGACAGGCTAGCATAGCTGCAGCCTCTGCTCCATGGTGGCGTTGACGTTTGTTAGCTTAGCTTCAACGCACGAGCCTCATATTTTCCCTCGACAAAATAACCGAAGCACGGTTAAGAAAATAACGTGTTTTCAACTGTCAAAAAGAGTAGGAAACGGGTCATTGTTTGTCGTGCCACTATAAGCATAAGTAAATGAACCTTTAGCTGAGCAAGCTACCGGGTATGAGCTGGAAGTCAGTGCCTTGGCTCAATGCTAACTTAACGTTGGGTGCCACTGCTACCGATATCTGTTCATTTTCAGCCTATAAGACTTCAGTAAATAGTATGGTTGAACTGTTAGAACATAAATGTGAGCTCAGCTAACATATGATATAATAATAAAACATTTACCACTCTCTGCTGAACCGTCACTTCTTCTCCTGCTATGACTGTTCACAACCACACACACATCCCCCTACAGTACACCGCCCACGACTTCTCCTTCTCCTGCTTTCACTTCTAGATCAGTCTATAGTTACAAGCAGTGTTGCCAGGTTTTGAGAGAGAAACAAGCAAACAGGTCTATGATAACAAGCCCAAAAGAAGCCACATGAGCCCTTTCAACCTATAGTCCATGAGCCAGAGCCCCAAAATTGAGCAATGATTATCGAAAGAGTGGGCAAAACCATACCTATATTAAATTGTTTATAGGGTCAATATAAGTAAATAAATATATGATAACCTTTCCACAGGAGCAGCTTTTTCATATTTATCACACATTTTGTTATTTTCCCCATACTACATGACAGGTGAAGAAATTACAACATTTTAAAAATAGTTATCATAATGAAACTTCCCCAGTTGATTACTTACATGAAGACAATGATTTATCGTATTACAAGTTTTCTGAAATTATATATTTAAATATGCAAATTAGGCATTTAGTCCATGAGCCAGAGCCCCAAAATTGAGCCAGATATTGAATATTCCCTCGTTAAAAACCTTTGACTCCATCATCTTAACAAAATGAATTAAGAATGTTGACTCTGGCTTTGTCCAATGTTCCAATGTTGATTCTGGAAAGTTATGCAAATTCGGGCATATTTTCCTAATGCCTAATTTGCATATTGAAATATACAATTTCAGAAAACTTGTAATATGATAAATCATTGTCTTCATGTAAGTAATCAACTGGGGAAGTTTCATTATAACTATTTTTTAAATTTTGTCATTTTTTTCTTCTGTCATGTACGTATGGGGAAAATAACAAAATATGTGATAAATATGAAAAAGCTGCTACTGTGGAAAGTTATCATATATTTATTTACTTATATTGACCCTATAAACAATTTAATATAGGTATGGTTTTGCCCACTCTTTCGATAATGAAATCTTGTCTGGCTCATGGACTATATATGGCATCGGCTATTTGAAAATAATTGATCTTCAAGCTCACAATGCGTCATTGCGACGCGTTGAGCTTGTAGATCTGCTATTTTCAAAAAGAATACAAAATATTTTCAGATTGGGGGTCACCGACAGGCATCTGCAGACAAATACATATTAATTTGGGGGTCCTTTACATGAAAATGTTTGAGAACCAACGATTTAAACAACATCACTTAGCAAGTCCAAAATATCAGCAACACTTTAGAAACAAGCCCAAAAAGCCACAACCCCTACCAATACAAGCAACTTAACAGAAAAATAAGCCCAAAGTCGCTTATAATAAGCAGACATGGCAACACTGGTTACCAGCATGGAGGGTGGAATGACAGCAGTGCTGGGGCCACATAAGGTCCCAGGTTTTCAACATGGTCATTAGAAAACATAGCCTACTTAAATATCTATTTATTTTGTCATCAGTGATGCCTTTAATCAATTATGCCCTATGTTTCTAAAAAAAATCACACACTCACACAACTCACAACATAGTGAATTTGTGTATATTTCTTTCAATTCTTGCCTTAGTCGCCTACAATGACATAGGCAGAAGAAATACAGTGGTTAAAAGTTTGTCAATAACTTCCATAACATATTTCAACAGAGCTCTAGCAATGTTTGATTTATCTATCGTATTTTTTCTGTGTTACAGGAAATCTCTTGGCAAAATATTGAGGCCATCTCCAGTGGAAGTTATTTGTTACATAGGCTGCCATTACAAGTTACATACATACGGTACATATTTTATCCAGTAGAGGTCATCCTTTGCCTAATAGGTCACTTTTGTAAATGTTGCAAATGTCTCTACTTGTTCAAGAAGCATATTCTGCAAAATTGTACTCCTATTTTGAACATGCACAAGTATTTGAACAAGTATATATTTCACATTGTCTTCTTGTTACATGACTTCTTTCTTTATTCTCTTCCCTTATGACTCTTGAAACTGCAAAATGTTTGGAGCTTGTACAAACAAATATTTCACCCATCCTTTTACACCTGTACACTTGTGATGTGACAATAAAGTTGTATAAGTACCGTATTTATTTATTTTCAAAACAAGGGGAGAGAAAACATTCCCTTACTTATATCCCCTTTAATCCCTTAAAATAGGCCATACCAGCCCTGACGAAAAAGGATAGTTATTTTGTATTATAAAACAAAACGCCAGACACCAGAGGGCTAACAATTATTGATGTTTTAAACAAAACACGTATATTGTGGCATACTTTTATAAAATGAATACACACTTCATCATGCTTGGCTTGGCAGCAGCTTATCTTGTTCAATTCACTAATAACAATAAATAAATATTTTTTAGTTAGAGTGAAACATATTTAAAGTTAGAACTATACATATACAGTATGTCTAAAATAAACAGTGCACCATAGAGCAGTAATGTGTGGCCAACAGCCAACAGTATTGTGTAAGCTGACAGGTAACCGGAACGGTCGCCCCAAAACACGCTCGGCCCCATTTTTTTAGCTGACCGCTCGACCCCAGCGGCGGACCAGTCACCCCGCTTGAGCAAAACTCTCGCCCCCAACGGCGGACCACTCCACGCCAGTGCGGAACGCTTGCTCGGAACACTCGCCCGCCAGTGCGGAACGCTCGCCCCGCTTGGTGAGAACAGACTACAGCCCCGAACATGAAATTAGGAAGTAGTTAGGCGTGTTTTAGGGCGACCGCTCTTGTATTCAAAAAACCTTTACAACGACGGAGGCGCGCCGTTTGAAGCGGACTTAAGCCACGAAAGGCACCGCCGAGCGAGCTCAGGCGAGCGAGTCACCATGCCGAATGTGGTGAAGTGCGCTTCAGCCGACTCAGCGCCATTCCAGTTACATCCCGATAGAACCGTTAATCACCCCCCTCCGAGGTCGCCGGATTTGCGGGGACGACCGTTCCGAGCACGCCGGATTTGACTGGGGCGACTGGACCTTGGTGGCCAGACATACATGAGGGCGACCGCTCTGACGTCACTGGATTTGACCAGGGGCGATTGTTCTTGTATTCAGCTGACATCATGTGGAATCACAAAGCTGTCAGCTAGTGCATTTCTGATAAGGCACATGCTAATATAGCTGGTTTATTATTCTTCACGTGTTCAGCCCTCTGGTCAGTCTCTACAGCTTCTGTGAATCAGCTTGTACTGATCCGTACTGAATCCAGCTCCAGTCTTCATCCTTGATTATAAACAAAGAGGTTTCAGAATCTAGTAATAGTATTTAAGAATGCACATTTGTTTTATTTCATCACAGTAAAAATGTTACCAATTCAATTTCCTGTTTTATAAAAGCTGCACCCCAAGACAGGATGCACTACAGCATTCAGCAAAAATAGCAGATAAGTTGCGAGCTTGTAGATCTGCTATTTTTGGCAAAGACATTTGGTGTGGATGGAAAAGTGGGGGTAGGATAGAGTCCTAGGGGACCCCAGGCAATGAAGTATATAGGGTTTAAGTGGTTAACAAATGCTCCCACCAACCCTTTCTCTGGAGCATTTGAAGATTATGGAAGAGATCAGCTGGCTTGAGAGACTACAAAATCATTGACTCAACTCTCACCCATATCGTACCATGACATTGTGTTCCATCTCTTGGGTAGTGTCCTGCAGCAGAGAAGTCAGCTGATTCAGATAATGCTGATTCTCCCCCAGTAAGTATTGAACCGACTCTCTGAAAGATCAATAGACTGGTTATCCACAACATATTCAGGTACACATTATGACACAGATCTGAACTTGCGCCAGTGAGCTGAGTCTTGTGTGGTTCTTACCTCTCAATGTACCCGGGCAGAGATGACTGTGAAGGAGAACTTTTCTGGGCCTAAAGACACACCCAAAGACAATATATATACAGTATATATAAAAGAATAAACATTATTGCCGGGTTTTCAACCGGAAAATCTGACATGACACTTTCTAGGTGCATTCTGTGTCGAGTATTGGCTCTCAAATGGTGCAGGAAAATATCTGCCAGCCTATGTTAAACAATGCGTTTCGACGCATTAGGTACTATATTTTTGTGCACAGGATTCAAGTTAAGAACTGGCAAATAATAATAATTAAGTCTGTGTTATGTCATCCTAAATTATTTTAATGTATAAATAATATAAATTAAACAACTACACTGGTTACATATGTGTAAAGACTTTTGTACATGTGTTTTTAACAAGCTGTATTTATTATCCCATTTTACAGTTCCCGAATAGCCATTGATAAATATGTACATTTTAGTACCATTTATCATATATTCACTTACACAGGCAATCTTGAGCAGGTACCAGATCTCTCTTTGTCTTTTCATCTGCATTTGCATCACTGCTGCCTCAGTAGCTTTTATGTTCTCCACAGCTCTCTCCAACTTTGGGAACAAATTGACAATGCGTCTCTTACACACCAGGATCGTACTATAAAAGGAAAAGAGGGGGAGAAAAGAAAATGTAAATACAACTATATAAAGTATATACAAAATACAAACAACAAATATAAAATCGGTAACCCCTCATTCTGTTTTACTGCACTGTGTGTGTGTGTGTGTGTGTGTGTGTGTGTGTGTGTGTGTGTGTGTGTGTGTGTGTGTGTGTGTGTGTGTGTGTGTGTGTGTGTGTGTACACTACAGCAGTGGATTAAGTACCTTAGGTGAGTGTACAAGTCTTTTAACACTCTGTCCTGGTTCTGAACAGTTTGCAGTATGGCCTTCACCATCTCTGAGCTGTCACTGTAGCCATGTGGAGGGTCAGGACCTGCACCAATAATAATAATATTTATGTACAGAGCACTTATCAAAGCAATGTCACAAATGATTTGCATAAAACTGATTTCATACTAAATATTACATTATAGTATGCCATGCAAAGTGTATACCATATTCCAGTATAAATGGACTGTATACTAACTTTTGCATTTAGCTTTCAGTTGCTTGTAGAGTTCAATGGCCTTTTCCTCCCTGAAAAGATAAATAGAGCAACCATCTACTACAGTTATACAAAATGCTGTATATACCCAGAACATCATTATGACGAGTTTCACACGGCAACCATTTGTTCTTACGTCATACTGGGCAGGTGGGAAACCCCAGCCCGTCAATAACATAAGATCAAGACGGCTACCACGTGACGTAAATAAGGCCAAAAAGACACTGACAGCTGTTCCATGATGTCTGCTTGCCTCCTGGCAAATGGACTTCTCTGCAGCTCCACAATCTCAGAATGCAGAGACACTATCTCTTCATCTAGATACCCCACTTCTGCTACCTACAAAAAATGTTTAACAAGAATAAATATATAACATCGTGCATTCACACTCAATTGCTGCCCATAAATATTAGTTAATCAAACTAATTGATTTAATAATATACATACAGTTGTGTAATGTAATGTAATTTAGATGGCATGTACTGTAACAGATGCTAGGTTCATTGTTTACCTGGTAGTATTCTACATCCTACAGTCTCAATGTGAAGATTGTTATTTCAAAAGTATTGTGTTTACACTGATGCCAAATTCTTGGTTAACCTGGGATCCTAGTTTCTTGAGACGCTACACTGTCTTTCCGCATTCTATGTGAGAGCATGTGATTACCTTGCCTATTGTAAGTCGCTTTGAATAAGAGTGTCTGCTGAATGCCTAAATTGTAAATGTACTGTAACTGTACTACAAAGCACCATACCTGTATAAACCCAACCGCCTTCTCTTCATTTTCCTGCCAGGTCTTCAGCATTTTCTCTGATGCTACGGACAACAGATGTTTTTACAGTTAGACCTTCTGACTGAGCTACAGTGCTTATTTTCAGTGAGGTTTTTTGACAGAGCGGGGAAGGTCTACTCACAGATGCCCGTATGTCTCTGCTCTGTGTACTGTTCCAGGTCGTAATCAATGCTGCTCTTAAAGAAAGACAATCTGGCTTTGAGCTGCTGCGACTGGGAGAACAGCAGGTTCTTATAACGCGTTAAGTTGGTGTTGTAACGCAGCAGACTCAGCCTACATGTGCACAAACATAAAGACATCCATGCAAACAAAATGAGGGAAACATTTCAGGATTCGTGCATGTGTGCTGTATGCTTAAAAGCCCGGACAGACTTTAATATCTATACTTTGGCCTGATACTAAAGTCTGGATGTTAGTAACATAATTTCTAATGCACAACTTCAAACAACAGTTAGCAGCATGGATGTGAATACATAAGAATTCTGTCATCAATGTATTAAGCCAGAAACATAAAGGACATTTTCTCAATAAAACGATTTATTTGTGTGTGTATACAGTATGCACAACACTACTGTAACTGCTGCACCACATCATCTCGAACTATGGCTGATAACAGCCATAGTTAAGTATAGCAACTCAATGCTCTGGCAATATACTGTACATGGTGCAGCAGCTAAAGTTGTCTGTACGCACAATTTGTTTTATTGATCATGTATATGAACTTGTGCTGCCTGCCTCCAGACTTTAGTATCACATCAGATTATAGATACTGAAATCTGTCTGTACTCTGTACCACATGTGTACCTACATTGCAGCCCTCTGTCCCTGGTACAGACGTATGTAATCTTCTTTGAGTCCACAGATGTAGCTCACTGCTTCTCCCCATACTTTTCTCAATGTAGCCAGTGGTAACTGAGTCTTGGTC
This sequence comes from Gymnoscopelus braueri, assembly GCF_963280865.1. Lineage (NCBI taxonomy): Eukaryota > Metazoa > Chordata > Actinopteri > Myctophiformes > Myctophidae > Gymnoscopelus > Gymnoscopelus braueri. Next base: position 35,398,945 of record NC_137619.1, read on the forward strand.
TCCCTAACTGAGATACCAAATACATGTTTTTCATGATAGAAAGCACAATAGAGACAACATGAAGAGAGCGTCACTCACAGCAGAGTAAATGTTCTACCTATAAAGTTGACATTGTCTGGCAGAGGTCTAGCAGTCAGCGGTCCAGAGTATTTGGTAAGGCTCTTATCAAAAAGGTAAACAACGGAGCTGTCCCAGCCTCGCTGAGGAAACACAAAAAAACATTACAAATTATTATCGATTATTTGTCGAAGAAGAGTGCTTGTTGGTGGGGTCTGTTTAACATGGTCTATGTATTTGTTTGTGTGTGTATGAGTGTGTGTGTGTGTGTCTGTGTGTTAGTTTATAGTGGATTACCAGTCCATCAGGGAGGCATTGGGCAGGCGCCTGGCGGGGGTCGAGCGAGATCCCAGCCTCCAATAACAGTTCTTGACTAAGCGGGGGGATCGGTGTGTGAGTGTGTGTCTCCAGACGCTGCTGCAGAGAGTGTAAGCTCTCCTCAGGATCCAAAACCAGGGAGTGCAACTGAGCAGATGTCATGTCCAACACATGGATCACCTGAAAAGAATCAGAGCGAGAGAATGGAATACATTTAGCAGGCAGTCTCCTGAGGAGGCACCCGAAACCATTAAAAGCATTCAACAACCTTCATGTTGAGAATATTCTGCAGAGCACTGTAGCAGCTGGGTTGGTTGGAGTCAGCGTCCAGCCCACCACCACGTGTTGCTGGGTCCCACAGCAAAAGCATCTGTAGAAGTGACTCCAATGGCTCCAACACGGGCCTGCGTGGATGTGCAAGAACACAAACACATACATACATACAAAAGCTACAATTGTTGATGCTGTTGCACCACATATGTTCAGGTAAAAGGTTCACAAGATGATTTTGTCTGTACCTGCTGAGATTGTTGGGGTAAGGAACGTGTGTAGAGAATCTGACTTCTCCATTCATGTCTTCTACTGCCATGATGTCTTTGGGACCTTTGTTCTTGACTTTAGCTGTCCTGCAAAATCACATTGCAGTATCTTTACTCCGCACCATTTAAAACATACAGCCTCGGGTATGTCTTCAATACACCTCCACATCAGAAAGTAAAAGAGAATAAATGTATGCAGACATACCATTGTACAGGTTGCATGTGGTGTAAAAAGGGACGAAAGCCACAGGCACATTCAAAAATCATGGTCCCAAAGCTCCAGTAGTCCACAGTCACAGTGTAGGGTTTACTCTCAAACATTTCAGGGGCCTGGGACCCAAAGACAATAGCCCGTTCTTTATTCATTCTTATTATTTCAAAACTTGTTTGCTTGAAATTAACTGATACTGCCAAAACACTTACCAGATACTGTAGAGTTCCAACAAAGGACGTGCAAAGACTGCCCTGGTCAAGGTCTTTCGCATAGCCCAGATCTATGATTTTATGCACCAGCTAGAATGCAAAAGTAAGTGCAGAATGTATGGTAAGTACAGACACAAGAAAATGTGAATAGACAGTTAAGAAGACTGTGTATGTGCAAGTGTAACCACCTGGACGTGAACCCAGTTCTCCCGCATGGGAAACCAAACAATACCCATCATCCAAGAGTAATTTGTCTCTTAGTCAGGGTAGATATTAGGCTTCTAATACAATACTACTCTGCTACATACTGTAAGTATATGAGAGAAAATTAACTCACCTTTCCGTTTATCTCTTGTAATACTATGTTCTCTGGCTTCAGGTCTCTGTGGATGATCTTATTTTCATGGAGATACTGGACACCAGAACCTGAGCATGTGATCAGAAATGTATACGTCCCATGAAGAATACACACCAGTTACTGTATATTGGTGAGGAACAGATCGCAAGTTACAACTATAAGTAGAGGAAATGTCTCGGATCTGATTAGATTAGAAGAGATTAGAAGAAGTCCGGATTTCTGAAAGGTCATCAAATAAAGATAAATAAATAAATACAGATGGGATGTTCACTGTCCAGGTGGTGCAGGGGGAAAGTTCCTGCTCACCATCGTGAGCAGTGCCTGGCAATGAATATAATTGGCTGTGTTCAAGGGTATTAAGAGAACTTCATATGGAGTGTGCGACACATTTTTTCTCTCCGAATTATGTCACATCCAATTGCTTTCCAAGTGAAAACATCACAACACTGAATTTCTGTCAAAAAGACAGAAAAACCTTACCAATATCACGGAGAAGGGCGAGAACTTCACTCTCCTTTAACCCACAGCAGTTTTCTGGCTTATTCAGGATCTAAATGGGGAAATGCAAAAAATTGTAACACTGCAGTGCGTGAAAAGACAGTTAGTTTATGGAGAAAATCTAATTTATGTAGCATGATTTAACCCGTCTCTACAGTAGTTAGCAGTACGGGTGCAGTCACACCAAACTTTAATTCTGCTTATTTAGACGGATTCTTACAATGCTTTTCAATGGGAATGAAGCGTCTTTTTGGCGGAAATCCTTGAATGCCATGCCATTAGAGGATTTCAGCAAAAAGAAATCGTAAGTTCGGTTAGACCGCACCCTAACATGTATTTATTTACTTAAACAGTTTCTACAGCATAAGTAGAGCCTGACTAATACATTGGTCAGCGAATATTATCAGCTGATATTGGTCTATCACAGATATATCGCTATTATTGGTTTAGGCCTATATGAAAACTTTTTTTTTTTAGAGAATATAGAATGCTTTGGAAATAGTTTTTTAATAGTGATTAATATTGGCTAATATATCGATAATAATCAACATCTGACTCTAAATGCAAGGCAAGGGGACAATAAATCCACTGAAATGTCTTTGTTAATTTGCACTCATCAGAACTATGAGTTCTGCCATGCTATTCTGCCATGATGGGCAGAAAGGGCAGAAAGGTTAGAGGAGCGCCCTCGTTGCCGGAAGGTTGCCGGTTCGAATCCCCGGACCGGCAGCAAAAATCGGGGTGGGGAAGTGAATGTTCACCACTTCCCCAACACCGCTGAAGTGCCCTTGAGCAAGGCACTGAACCCCAACTGCTCCAGTGGAGCTGCTTAGTGGCCAACAGCATAAGACTGTGGTTGCACTAGTCAGCTCCCAGGTTTTAATGTGTGTGTTTCTATGTGCAGGGCGTTGCTGAAAATGAGCACTTGTGCTCAGCTACTACCCTGGGTAAATAAATAAAAAAAAGGAAAAAAAATGATGTCCAGGACCTGGGTAACTAATGTCGTTCTGTACTTCTATGGAATGACAATAAAACTCCTTGAACCTTGAACTTGAAATGCCTCAAATGATTGCTTATTGACACCTAATCTATAACCTCTACAACTTTATTTCTCATTCTCAAATGTTTTCATGAATGTTTGGAGAAAGATCTTTCAGAACTTGTGTCGGTCACAGGTATAGTTAGACAAACAATCATTGTATTGCAGTGGCTACGGACACAATAGGCAGAAAGGAGTGGTGCTTTGTGAGTAATATGTGGACCTGAGAAAAGGTCGATTTAATTGTGTGTTTCTGTATGACAGCAATGTGTTGGAAAGTCCACCTCATAGAGTCATCTTTATACTGGTCAGCTAAGAGACTTGCTGATTTAAACAGATCTTCATTGGATTCTTGTGGGCATAAAAACCTGAATCTCTTTGTGACCTTTTGCATGCCACAAAACCTACATGTGACTTCTGCAATGGCAATGTCTATAGTTGAGTAAATTCTTTGAAGTGCTCCTTGGCATTCAGTGGCGGTTCATTCTAACCCTAACCAAGAAAGGGAATTCCCCAGGAAGGCTTTGAAGAATAAAGAGATGTGTTACATTGGTTCATAAATTAGCTAAATATCAAAGTAAGCCTTGCCGAGCCATGGGGCCCATAGGGCAGGAGCCTGTCTCCTGTTTCTGTACTAGCGTGAGGCGGCTTGATGTAAAAGTACTGTACATCTCTCAGCCATGATGTAAAAGTACACCCCCTGGACATGACTCTGGTATGTGGCAGGGACTTACCCCCAATCCAACCCTTCATTCTGAGTGCCAAGCAGGGAGGCATTAGGTCCCATTTTTATAGTCCTTGGTATGACCCGACCGCCGACCGGAGAATCAAACCCCAACCTCCCAATCTCAGGGTCGGACACTTTAAAGGAATATTTCACTTTCAAATCAAATAAACATAAAAAAACATTTTTTCATATATTTATTTTATTTTATTTGAAAGTGAAATATCTCTTTAACCACCTATTCAATTTATCTTTTTTCATACTTGAGATTTGTCTATCCTGTAACTTAATTATTTTGACCCTTTGGAGATACTCTGTTTATTTGCTTCAGTAATTACTGTATTACTTGTGAGTATGCAAAAAAAACTAAAACTAATAAACAAAACGTTTAAAAAAAATTAAAAAAAACACACAAGGCCACTGAGCTGGTGATATCAAAATGTACCCCTATTTAATTTTTTTATTTATGCAAGGTCTGTGTGGATTTGCTGTGAGGCAGGGCCTGCATTTCTGGCCCCCTGCCTTCTCAGAGGGGGTATATTTTATGGTCCTGGTTGTTAGGTCTCATCATCCAGTACCTTGCGTAGGTCTCCTCTGGAGCAGTATTCCATGGCCAGAAGAGGAAGGTCATTTAGAGCAATGGCACTCATCTCTCCTGGAACCTCTCTGGCTTGAACTACATTCACATGGCTCAACCTGTCAGGAAGAGAAGATCAAAATGCACTGAACAGGGTCAAGGTGGTTAGCTATTCAAGTTACTGTGAAAGGCATTAGTTGCGTTGGCAAGACATTCAGTCGATGGCCACCTGCACTCACTTCTTCATGATCTGTATCTCTCTGCTCCAGCGATCTTTGTTCTTACAGTTAAGCTCCAGACGGCACAATTTCACAGCGATTTTCTCTCCCATCTCCTGTACCAAACATACATACAAACAAACAATAAGTAAGTAACAACACCTGAAGCTGTACCAGGACCATGAGTATTGTGTAGTGGGTGGAGCCATAACTTACAAGGTGTTGATACAGGTAGACATGGCCAAAACCCCCTGTACCCAAGCGCTCCTTCATCTCCCATGAGCCACACAGCTGGTTCTGTCTGAGGGGAACCCTCTCCATAGTGTCACCTGTGAACATAGTGCTTCATTGACATGATAGTTTTATGGTACACAATAGCTAATCTTGAACATCTTGACACATGACCAAAAACAGCAGTCACCCAATCCAGTAGTAGCCCTAGAATGGCTGTGGTATTACATACATTTCATGTATTCCATGCAGTGGTGGAAAATGTACTCACATGTTTTACTTAAGTAAAAGTACCAATACTGCAATGTAGAAATACTCTGTTACAAGTAAAAGACCGGAATTCAAAATGTACTTGAGTAAAATTATAAAAGTATTGGTATCAATGTACTTTAAAGTACCAAAAGTAGAAAGTACTCATTATGCAGAATGTCCCGTTTCAGAAGTTTTCAAATAAAATGTATTAAAATCTTTTGAAAATAGCAGATCTACAAGCTCACAATGTGTCATGAGGTTGTAGATCGGCTATTTTCAAATGGCCAAAAATGTATAAAGGGCTGAAGTGTCTAGGGCTATACTAATCTAACCTTAGATCAAGACTATCGTAGATGTATTTTATCGATTTTGACATGTTTATATCTACGACAGTCTTAGCGACCACACCCCCAGTGTGCCCTGGAATGTCACCAGTAAAGCCCGTATTTCTGTGTACAAATGCAAAATATAAGGTGCTTACCCGCTTACCCCAAATGTTAACTAGGTTTCCGGAGTATTTGTGCAATGTATTAGTCCATATTTTTCAATAAAGAAGTGTTTTAATCCCGTCTGTGGCCGATTCTGTTAGAAGTTCCTAGTGGGCGGTCATGACGGGGCGCATCCGGTGAAAACTGGAATTACACTCGATGTAAACAAACGAGGCGGGGGGGATGGCGTTCGGCCACAGGCGGGATTAAAACACTTCTTTATTGAAAAATATGGACTAATACATTGCACAAATACTCCGGACACCTAGTTAACATTTGGGGCAAGCGGGTAAGCACCTTATATTTTGCATTTGTACATGTTTGGAGAAATACGGGCTTTACTGGTGACATTTCAGGCCAAACTGGGGGGGTGGTCGCTAAGACTCTCGTAAATACGAAAGTAAACGTCAGACTCGACATAATACATTTACGATAGTCTTGATCTACGGTTAATATACCAATCCATAAACATAATGTCTGCAACTCACCTGCTGGGCCAGTCGAGAAAATCAAAGTTCTTCTTGAGCGACAATGTTCTTATTATTTGTCAGAGAGTTTCCATGCTGTGCGCTGTTGTTGTGCGACGTTCTGTCGCACAATTCGACGAAGTGAACTAACGAAAAGATCCCAATGCGCATTTCGTTAAATTAAACCTTCTATCCTCCCCAGTCCATCACACGTTGTGTGTTGGTAATGTTCTCAACAACTCTGTCTGAACGACAACAACAACAACAACAACAACAGAGCTGCCTCAACAAGTGAAAGTATATATAAACTGAACTGCACTCTGAACTGACAGCCAGCCAGACACCCCCTCTACGCATGCGCCTACACACCACTGAGCTTCATAGCGGGCGCGTTCGAAAATTACGCACCGGAGCACACTCGCCTATTAGTTTGTATTGGCCAGTGCGCTCAGTGCTGTATTTTCGAACGCACCCAGCATAGGGATGGACAGTCTGCCCGTCTGCAGCATAGACTGTATAAATGAGAGGTCTGCAGCAGCGTTCAAGAACCAGTGTTGCCATGTCTGCTTTTTATAAGCGACTTTGGGCTTGTTTTTCTGTAAAGTTGCTTGTAAAAATTGGTAGTTGTGGGTTGCGGGGGGTGTAGATGCTTATTTAGGCTTGCTTTCAAAAAAATATATATTTTAACCAGTGGTTCTCAAATATTGTCATGAAAATGTTTTGGTCCAGGGAGCATTTGTGTTGTTAGAATGTTTATTAAAAAAATCCAAATATTCCAAATTTTCTGAAAATAGCAGATCTACAAGCTCATAACGCGTTGCGTCGCGGTGATGATTTTAACTATGTGCTCATCTGGCATAGTTGCTTCTTTTGGGCTTGTTTTCTTAGATCTGGTTGCTTATCTCTCTCACAAAACCTGGCAACACTGACAAGAACCATCTCACATGTTGTGTAGGTTAGCAACTGTGCTGCCTTCGCTTAAGCGGCATCACGACTGTAATTGGGGATTTCCCTTCCACCAACCCACGTCCAACTGGGGGGAAAATGTCCAATCAACCATGTGCCATTTACTGAACATTTTTTAAGTAGTCTTCATTTGTTGCTATGGTATTAGAGTCAAGATTCAAGAAGGTTTATTTGTCAATCACATGTGCAGTGTGACATGCTCATATACAAACAAAACGAGATATAACTAGACGCGTCGCAATTCAGGGCAATTGCAGAGTGTGGTTGCACCGACGCTAGTCGCGGGTCGCTGCCGCCGGGACTCGAGGAATACGCTGGGAGGAATACCGTCGGAGGCTGTGCCAATTACATTGTCACGTAACTCCTGAGATCACTTGCGTTTCATTTTGAGAGGATTGATCCCCCCAAAATAAGGTTTTTGCATCAAACGGTTACATTTTGAGCATTTGTGGCGCCCCCTATGGGTCAAAGTGGAAACTATTTTGGGGATTCGTTGAGTAAACCACCCTCGACATTTGATTCAAATTTGGGATTGACCGAACGTTTCGTTCGTGATTTCTAGCATTTTTGGTAAAACGGGCCCCTCCCACTAACTTTGGAAGCCATTTACGGACGAACGGTAAGGACTATCAAAATGCCGTTTGGATACGTTTATCGCATGGGCCCAGAGATCATGTGTACCGATTTGTGTGAGATTTGGACAAAATTTGAAGGAAAAGGAAAAAAAAGTGTGTTTTGAAGAAAATTCAAAATTGCGGAAAATCTATCCTAACGCAAATGGGCGTGGCCTATATGGGGAGTTGCGTCATGACCCAAGGAATCTAGGGAAAAATAAATTTTGATTTTACAACCTACGGTTCAAGAGTTATAGGCCAAAACGTAAAGGAGGCTGTTATAGCGCCACCATGTGGCCGATTAGTGTAATTTTTTTTTAAATAATTTCGGACTAAATTATGAACTTCCCCTCCAAATCTGGTAACTCTAGCTCTTACGGTTTCTGAGAGAAAAATACTTGAATTTGAGTTTTTTCACTTTTTCATTAAAGCGGATGGGGAAATTTAATGCACTAATAAATCAATATCAATAAAACTATGCAACCAATCTCTTAGCAAAATACAAGCACATGATTCCCGGTGAAGCCGGTCATTTTGACATATGGCACTAAATTGGGAAAAATCAACTGTGGGCTGTGATGCGGTTTGAAATATTGTTTATCTATAATATGAATAAAAATAAAGAAAGAATAAAGTTTATCTATAACAATAGTCTGACGCCGGTCGTGGCCGCCGGGACTTGAGGAATACGCTTGGAGGAATACCGTCGGAGGCCGCGCAACGTGCCATTCGAATTTGGTGATGATTGGATCCTGCGTTCATGATACATGGCGTTTTGATTTTAAGAAATAGGCCCCTCCCACTAAATAAATAGGCCCCTCCCACAAATGTAGCGGGCCAATGACATCGTCCTGTAACTCCTGAGATCACCTGCTTTTCATTTTGAGAGGAGTGATCCCCCCAAAAATCATGTTTTTGCATCAAACGGTTACGTTTTGTGCATTTGTGGCGCCCCCTGTGGATCAAAGTGGAAATGCTTTTGGAGATTCGTTGAGTAAACCACCCTCGACATTTGATTCAAATTTGGGATTGACCGGACGTTTCGTTCGTGATTTTTGGCCTTTTTGGTAAAACAGGCCCCTCCTACTAACTTCGGAAGCCATTTACGGACGAACGGTACGGACTATCAAAGTTCTGTTTCACTCCAGATTATCGCATGGGTCCAGAGATCATGTGTACTGATTTTTGTGAAATTTGGAGAAAATATGTGGGAGGAGGAGCTAAAAGTGTGTTTTGAAGAAAATTCAAAATGGCGGAAAATCTATCCTGACGCAAATGGGCGTGGCCTATATGGGGAGTTGCGTCATGACCCAAGGAATCTAGGGGGGAAAAGATTTTTATTCTAGGACCTACGGTTCAAAAGTTATAGGCCAAAAACGTAAAGTGGGCTGTTATAGCGCCACCATGAGGCCGACTGGTGTAATGTGTTTTTTAAATAATTTCGGACTAAATCATGAACCTCCCCACCAAATCTGGTAACTCTAGCTCTTACGGTTTCAGAGAAAAAAATACTTGAATTTGAGTTTTTTCACTTTTTCATTAAAGTGGATGGGGAAATTTAATGCACTAATAAATCAATATCAATAAAACTATGCAACCAATCTCCTAGCAAAATACAAGCACACGATTCCCGGTGAAGCCGGTCATTTTGACATATGGCACTAAATTGGGAAAAATAAACTGTGGGCTGTGATGCAAGTAGAAATATTGTTTATCTATAAATAAAGAAAGAATAAAGTTTCTGTAAAACAATAGTCTGGTTGCCCATTCGGGCAACCACACTAATAAAACAAGGCATAATACAAATAAAAAAAAACAATTGTATATTGTTCATCATCACTATACAATTAAGCTGATATATAGTAAGTGATCCATTCCAATTCCCAATTTGTCTGTTCATTATTTTTGTTTCATCAGCTCTAATTTCACTTCTTTATCCTGTAGCACGAATGGTTCTCTCTTTCTGATTGTGTACAATTGGTGTCCTCACCTGGGTAATCTCTCAAGAACAGATTCTGCTCTGACATAGTAACAAACAGCAGAGGTCGCTGTTTTTCCTTTTCAATTGGCTTTGGGTTCCCAGATTGTCACCTGGGTAACAGGAACATTCTGGGCACTAGGGAAAACTGGGCACCTTGGATGAGTGGGTACCTGGAAGAGTGGGCACTTAGGGGTGGAGAAGAGTGGGCCCTAGGGAAATCTGGGCACCGGGATAACTGGGCACTAGGAAAAGTGGGTACTTGGGAAATGTGGACACCTGGAAGAGTGGGCACTTAGGGGTGGAGACCTGCAAATATATTGTCTCTTTACTAAAGGGATGGAGAAACAAGGAGAGTTACTGAAGAAAACTCTATTACTACAGGAATATTAATAGAGCTAACAAAACAATAACTCCCTTTAAGGAAAAATAATATACAGAATTCAATGGGAGAATACTGCAGATGCATCTGATGACCTGTAGGAGTCACTGTGGTGCTGGTGGTAAGTCAGTTTGGACAGGCTCATGCAGCTCATGCCTCCAGCACTCTCTTGCCTTCCTTCTATTCCCCATTCGTGGCAGGAGTTAATATGGTTATCTTCCAGATGTACATTGAATGTCATTTTGGTCCTATGGACCAAGGCATTTTGTATCAGGCATCCTGATTAATCAAATATTGGGAGCTTATTTTTAATTGTGTGGATATTCCTTAATTTTGTAGTTATTTGTTTACCCTGCACCTAAACCCATTTTGGTTGTATCATGATGTGCATACCAATTGACAGTTTTTCTAACTACAGTATGTGTCTGTGGCAATGAAATTTGGCCAAATAAATTCTCTGTGCTCATCACCAATGGCCAAGCAAAGAGGAACCTTGATATTATGCTTTTGGCCTCAAGGACAAGCTGCAGGAAGCACAGATGATTACGTGGTGCTAACAGTTTACAGTTACAGTATTTACTGTGAAATCAATGTTGCCAGATTCCCTCAATCATTTCATGTACAAGTATTGCGCTCTTTTGATATTTCAACAGCCCTTCTTTAGAACTCAAATGAGGCAAAAACACCAACCCTTTCTTCACAGTCAAACACACACTTTCCCATTTTCTCACCGACACTACACGATGATGGTGATGAGAGTATCTGACTGATGGACCTCATCATGACGCTCCCTTCCTCAGCTTTTAAGAGATTCCTACGCTGTTTTGCACTTGCTTTTTGCATGCCCCTCTAAAGTCCTATAGATAAACTGGTTGGATAAACATACACTTAAAAGGGCATTATGATGGATTCTTTCATGTAAAATCTACAAAGTGAATGTTTAGGCTATTCCTTCAGTTTTCAGCAGGACCTTTGGTTCTTGACATGAATGACCAAGCCCTTTGACAAGAAATGCGAAGTTAATAACAGCGACAATTCACACAAAGGCTTTGGCTAGGGCCCCCCTGAGATCTTGGGCCCCTGGGCTTGAGCCCGGTAGACTTGTGCGGTAATACACCCATGAATGTATTGTTTTAAAGGGCATATAACATGCAATGGGATGTTTCTAATTGCAAACAACTATAACTTTTCAGACAAGTGTTGTGAGGATAGCATGTTGTTTAGACAGATGCTCGATTTGAGTATTACTTGGTATAGTTTCATTGAGGCACTACATTGTTCTCTTTGCACTCTCCTTGTGGGACTATCTACCTTGCTGCTTGTTGTAAACTAGAGTTCATGCTTTCTCTGCTTATGCTGATCTCGCACTTGTAAGTAGATGTGGATAAGAGCGTCTGCTAAATGTCTAAATTGTAATTTGTAATTGTAAATTTAGGACATTCTGCAGAAGACTGGAAACTGAATACTGAATGTGAAAGTGAATGTGCACTTTATGACACATAATGAGTGCACATAATGAGTAAAACAGTCATGAAACAGTATGTGCAATCTTTTTTTATTTCATCACTGTAAAAATTCAATTTCCTGTTTTATAAAAGATGCACCCATGACAGGATGCACTAAAGCTGGCCGCATATTCTTCAAGATATTGTTTTATGCTCGATGCAGCTGTGCTTTGAGTGCTTGAATGTAATCTCTCAGTTCTGAACTCAGCTAAAACTTTCCGATAACAAATGCTTTCCCTCAGTAATGCAAATGATTAGTTGATGATAAAGTAATCTCAAGCAAAGGAGGGGATATATATTTTCGGCTGTATTCTTGACAACAAACTGACAGGTGAAAGTATGCCATCAAAGATGATCCAAAAAGTATATCAATTAACAAGATTTGGGGGCAGAATTTCCTCTTTTGTCAACAAAAGTGCTCTCAGGACTCTTGCCGGAGCCCTCATTCAATGCCACTTTGACTATGCTTGCACCTCTTGGTTCTCCAACATCTCAATGTCACTAAAGACTAAGCTTCAGACCTCCAAAAAACAAACTGATTCGACTACTTCCTGGGGCCCATGACCCACCTATTTCCAACATTGCTAGTCTGGGATGGCTCAGGGTAGATGACAGGGTTAAGCGATTAAAAATGGGATTGGTTCTCAAGGTCACAGGGGCTCTGCCCTCAATGCCCTCGATACCCTCATACAGTACCTGACTATTACTAACACACAGCCCACAGCCACAATACTAGAGGGAGCGACAACAACAATCTGGTACCACCCACCTATAGAACGAACATGGGTAAATTCTCTTTCTACTGCACTGCCACCAAAGTGTGGAATGCCCTGACAACATCCCTTAAAAATGTGGATCACTGGATTCTTTCAAAACAGGCCTGGAAAATCAATTTTTCAGGAGGCCAAAGGGGGAGGTAAACGCACTTCTCCCATAGAAAGGTGATGGCATTCACTGCCTACAGTTTCCCCCCTTTTTCTACTCTGTACATATAGTGTTTTATATTTGTTGATGATATTGTATTTTGGTGTATGAATACATACGACAAAAACAACAAGTCCCTAGGACCTTTTTGTGTTATCCTTATAGCTCAAATGTCTGACCTCGTGCTGTTTACATTTCTGTCTAATAGTAATAAAGTATTCAATCAATCTAAATTGTGAGAGGCATTAGTTCTGTTGGCAAGACATTCAGTCGATGGCCACTGTTGGCAAATGATATCCTTTTTAAGCTTTAGTTATTAGTAGTTCATATTAGACTAAGAGCATATGTGTGTGTCTTAATTATTATTGTTTAATTGTTGTTCACATATACACCCAAAGAAAATACATTATTACCCTATGAAATCATTATAGCCCTGTTAGTATTATATTCTTAGAAGTACAGTTATTGTGATAAATATTATCTATTCGTATAGCGGAACTCTGTGTGCTATCTCCCAGTAGACAAAATTCACTCCCATTCCGGGCCGACACTGTGAGAGAGAGGAGGATTACAATGGTATCTGCATCCACTTTTTAGGGAGGTTGTGATTGCATTCCGCAGGTGCGAGGGACTCGGCCTGTGAAGACCCAAGGTCGTCGGCTGAACCAGTAAATCAAGGGGGGCCACTCGCACACCCTGGAAAGAGAACCTGAACGACCAATGGGGACTTCTACTGATAAACTGTGCATGATAATAAGCATATTATATAGGCTCCAGGGAGAGAGAGACCCCGCTAGACTTCATGAAGGCATTAGTTGCGTTGGCAAGACATTCAGTCGATGGCCACCTGCACTCACTTCTTCATGATCTGTATCTCTCTGCTCCAGCGATTTTTGTTCTTACGGTTCAGCTCCCGACGGCACAATTTCACAGCGATTTTCTCTCCTGTCTCCTGTACCGAACATACATACAAACAAACAAACAATAAGTAACAACACGGACACCTAAAGCTGTCCCAGGACCATGAGTGTAGTGAAGGGAATGAAGCTATGTTGATTGGGGGTTGCTGGTTGCTATTGTTCACTAGGTTCATGTCGGTGTGTCGGCCAGAACACCACTTTAGGGGGCCCATATTCCAGGTATTAAAGAAGAGGACAGAGAGAGTTTGATGCTGGGTTTTCTCCTTTTACTTTCTCCCTTTTTGCAGTAACAGACATGGAATAACAGTTCCACAATACACATGTGGTGTGTGGTTTTCTGGAAATAAACAGAATATAAAGAAGGGAAATATGTGCATTAATATTAAGTACAATGTACCAAAGGGGTTCAGGTAAACATATATATAAACAGTTAAATGGAGACATTTAGCTGGAGATACTTTACCAAATATAACACTTCACAGTTTAGGTAGTTTAGTTTAGTACTCAAAGTACATTCACATATTGATCCATGTATATAGACTCTCATATCCATCTGTGATTAGAAAGGCACTGAGCATATGTTGAATACATAAGTATGACTTGACAATATACAATAAACAAATCCAAACATCAAATGCAGTACTTTGGACAACCAACCTATTAAAGACTGTGAGAGAACATGACAGTGCATAAATTAGCCCAACTATAATCATCCCTGAACGTCCGCCATTACTGACGAGTCATGGAGCTAATTCAGACAATGGATATTAGCTACAGGAATTAGTTTAGTTAGCACTTAGCTTAGTTAGCACTTACAAACCTCATGAACAGGTTTTAGATACATAAGTAATATTAACATCAACAATGAACTTACGTGGTCATTGACGCACACAACACACTGTAGTTAGGAGCAGGCTCAAACTAACTAAATCAACGTCTTAAATTACGACGGAATACTCTGTAGTCTTAAGGAATGTCTCTGACGGTGTCTGTGGCTTTCAGAGCGTCTCACTGAAATCCCGCGACTCGCGGTAAACTCTCGCGGGATTTGACCCGCTATACAGAATAAAGGCACTTGGATAGTGTTCACAGTCAGACCTCTATAATGCAATATCAGAATGTCAACAAAATAATACATGGAATTAAATGCTTAAACCTATAAGTTAGGGGGCCTTTTCTACAGCCGCCCCTAAATGTATGTAATACAATTACTCATCTAAAAGGGCAGCACGGTTACTTGAGTGAGGTAGCACTGGTTGTGTCCTCATCTTCTCCGGAGGGAAGTGCAGGGAGGACGACCAGCCTGGCAACTGGCCGGGTGTAGACTCTCTCCTTCACTTTCACGTCAGCAGACCTGATGTGTCCGTCAGGGCTGGGGTGAGTCTTGATCACCTTCCCAATGGGCCAGAGGGCCCGGGGGAGATGAGGATCGGCGATCATCACTACGCAGTCCTCTTTGATGTCAGCTCGTGTAGCCTGCCACTTCTGGCGAGCTTGCAGACTTGGCACGTATAGTCGGATGAAACGGGCCCAGAAGTGGTCAGCCAACACCTGGGAGTGCTTCCATCGTCGGCGTGGGATGAGCTCGTCTTCCGGGTAGACTACCTGAGGCAATGAAGCATCAGGCCGCCCCATCAAAAGAAGATTAGGAGTCACTGGATCTGGATCGCTCGCATCTGAAGACACGTAGCCCAAGGGCTTACTGTTGAGAATCCCTTCCACTTCAGTAAGTACAGTGCGAAGCACTTCTTCAGAGACGGCTTGAGCGCCCACTGTGGCATAGAGTGCACTCTTGATTGAACGTATCTCCCTTTCCCACACCCCTCCGAAATGGGGGTCCGCTGGGGGGTTAAAGCGAAAGGAGATCTTCTGTGGTGCAAGGAGAAGCTGTAGTTCAGGGCACATTCCCAGGAAGGTCTCGCGAAGCTCTCTCTCTCCTCCCTTGAAATTTGTGCCCTGGTCAGAAAACAGCTCTGCAGGGGTTCCTCTTCGGGCGATGAACCGACGAAGGGCCATCAGAAAAGCGTCTGTATCAATGTTCGGAAGGAGGTCCAAGTGCACTGCTCTCGTGGTGAGGCACTTGAATAAGATGCCCCATCTTTTCTCTCGCCGTCGGCCCATCGTTACCTCGAAAGGTCCAAAGCAGTCCATGCCTGTTGAGTAGAACGCAGGCTTGAACAGGCGTAACCGGGCCACTGGCAGGTCTGACATTTTTGGTACTGAAGGTCTAGCCCTCCATCGTTGACAATCAGCGCAGCTGTGCTGGTGGCGGCGAACAGCCTCACGCCCCTTTAGGATCCAGAAGGAGCGTCGAAGCTCAGCGAATACCCGCTCTGACCCTGGGTGGTGAAGGCGGTTGTCGAAGTCCTGGATTAGGAGCCTTGTCACTTGATGGCCTGAGTCTAGGATGACTGGGTGAAGAGCTGTCACTTCTAGGTCCTCTGCTCGACGGAGTCGTCCTCCAACACGGATGAGTTCTCCACTATCATCCAGCTCTGGAGACAGGGTTAGAAGTCGACTGCTTCTGGGGACTGGCTTCCCAGCTTTCAGCAGGCTGTACTCGTGCTGGAAGCTATCTCTCTGAGCCCTCTGGAGGATCGACTTCTCGGCTTGGCGGTAATCTTCAGCAGTAGGCGGGTTATTAGAGTTGGCCGCCCCGTGCGACTCCTGTGCCGTCACTTCCAGCAGCTCGCTCCAGGAGTTGTACTGGTTTAGGTCTGACGTAGGCTGACTTGGTACAGCTGTGGTGACTCCACAGAATGTAGATTTGCGCAGCTCTGAGGGATCTACTGCTTGGTCAACAGGGTACTCTGGCCAGGAGGCAGGACTTAGCAGCAGAAAGGGGGGGCCCTGGCTCCATCGATTTGGCTCAATAAGCTCCCTCAGAGTTTTTCCACGTGTCACGTCGTCAGCTGGATTCATTGCTGAATTTACATACCTCCAGGTGTGCACGTCAGTCAGCTCCTGTATCTCAGCCACACGTGCACCAACAAAGACCTTGTATCGACAAGATTCAGACTTCAGCCATGTCAGCACTGTTGTGGAGTCAGACCAAAGGGTTGTCTGATCGATATGGATAGTAAGCTCCCTCGTCAGCACCTGTGACAGCTGGGCACCGGTAAGTGCGGCACAGAGCTCTAATCGGGGCATAGACTGAAATCGCTTGGGAGCGACTCTGGAGCGTGCCATCAGGAATGCCAGATACACTTCACCATGTCGATCAGAGGTGCGGAGGTATGCGACTGAGCCATAGGCTTCTTCCGAAGCATCACAAAAGATGTGTACCTCTCTGCGAATGCCGGAGACATCCACCTCCTTCGGTACATATGGCCGGGGCAGGGTGGCCTGAGGCAGGGCTTGTAGTTCCTCCTCCCAGTCTTTCCACTGCTGTAAAAGCTCCTGGGGTAGCAGGGGGTCATCCCATCCCCTGTGTTTGTCCCAAAGGTGCCTGACAAGTATCTTAGCTCTGGTAGTGTAGGGTAAGATGAACCCCAGGGGGTCATACTGACTTGCCAGGACTTTATAGATGTTGCGCATCGTGGGAACACCGTAGTCTACATGGCGATGCTTGTAGCCTAGGATGTCGGTGTGGAATAGCCAGCTTAGCCCTAGGGTGGGCTCTGGGGTCTCAGTCTTGTCCTGCGCCAGCCATAGCTCAACGCTTGCAGAACGGCTCTCCTCTGGTAGGTGACTGATCACATCTGGTTCGTTACTGGCCCACTGACGCAACTCAAAACCTGCAGATGCTAGGATGGTTCGTAACTTGTCGATAAGGTGCTTCGCCTCAGCGACGGTGGGGACACTCTGGAGGCAGTTATCCACATAAAAGCATTTCTCAACTGAGAATCTCACCTCCTCATCTGGCTGGCTGTTCTCAAGGACATGGCGTTGTAAGGCAAATGAGGCACAGCAGGGGCTGCATGTCGTTCCAAATGGTAGCACCTGCCACTCATAAACCCCAGGAGGCTCTTCTCGCCTGATGTCTCGCCAGACGAATCTGAGTAGGGCTAGGGCTGGGCGATATGACCAAAATCTCATATCCCGATATAGCTCATTTTATATCCCGATACGATATACATCACGATATAGCACATTTTTGGTAAATTCAATTAATGAATAGTTCACATAAAATTGCAATGTGGAAATGCAGTTTGAAATGATATACTCAACAAATAAAGGTAGTAGGTACTAAATATTTGTTTTATTTAGAACCTGTTTTCCAAATTCCAAGCATGTATATTCATGCAAAAATATTTATACACCCAGACGTCTCAGCATCATCATGTTAGTGCAAGTTGCTCCAAGTATTCTTTGTTCTCTAGTCTAGAGAAGGCATTCTAGGCAATAGAAAACACTTAAGAACTGTGGTGAATATTGTGAATATTTGCCTAACAGTAACAAATATTGGTATTGGCCTATAAGAAATAACATATTGAACACTTCTTAGTTTTAAAGAGCATCGTGCAGGCCAGGCCAGGGCCAAATACCAAATAAACTTCCAAGTTTAAAGTGCAGCAACAAAATCAGGCTCACAATATAATTATACAAAATCTAACAAAAAACAAACAAACAAAAATAATACAGGCCTTGCCACCTTAGGCCTACTGGCCGAGCCCCTAAAATAAATAATATATCAAAAATCAAATGTAAACATGGAACCCTTCCAAGTTAAAGTGTAGCTGCAAATGGATCACAGAAATATTATACATATATAATATGAGGTACTGTAGGTATAATATATAAAGGTAAACAAAACTACTTCAGTTCAAGTAGCATGGATGGATTATGAAAACATCCAAACATTTGGCAAATCTCATGCTTCTACAGGTTCAGTGCTAGGAATACAAGCTGGTCAACTCTAGCTGGTTTCAGAGCTGACCTCTGGCATGTCACAATGTTCCCACTTGCACTGAAAGCCCGCTCTGAAGGGGAACTTGTGGCAGGGATGCAAAGATATTTTCTCGCTAGCTTGGCCACATGGGGGAAATGTGCCTCATTCGCCTTCCACCATTCCAGTGGATCTGTGTCTGGACCAGCGTCCAGTAAGAGATAGAGGGTGAGCTCATTTTCAATGGATTCTCTGCTTGAATGAGGGGCCGCTTGGCTTGGCTTTGCTGCTGTTTGAAAGTAGCTGCTCAAACTCTTCTTTTTTTTCTTAGCAGGAACCTCCTCTGGCTCTGGCTCATCCTGATCTCTGGCAGTGGCAGCTGACGGAAGGGGGACTGCCTCTGGCTCTTTTTGTTCGGCCACCAGCTTCTGCAGCTCTGCAGCAGCTCTTGTCTTGATGTAGTCCACCCTCTCTTGTTTGATGTATGTGGTTTTGAACCGAGGGTCAACAAGAGAAGCCATGTCAAGCAGCTCCTGGGTTTCCTGGTCATCATACTTCTCATTTAGGTATTTTAGTATGCCCTCTTTGATGTTCGTGGTGAGCTGAGTGTCACCATCCTGATGCTTGAGTATCTGGTTGTTGAACAGATGGAGGACGGGTTTCAAGTAGGAAACACTTGGGTAGAGCTCCCCAGACAAGGCATCCGTAAACTCCTTGAGAGGACCCAGTGCCTTGTTCATGGACTCCAGAACGTCCATGTCCTGCCAAGTTGGGACCAGGTGACGCACTTTCTTGTCGGCACGGAGAACCTGTGAGATAGCTTTCTCCTGCTCGAGCACCCTTTCAACCATCGCTTGCATAGAGCCCCACCTTGTAGGGGTTTCTGTGATCAGCTGATGACTGGGCAAGGGTGGCTTTTGCTCTGCTTGAGCTTTGGCCAGCTCCCGTCTTCTCTTCCATGAATTGGAGAAGGCAGCCACAATCTTCTTGCAGACGCCGACTGCTCGTTCCACCTGGTGTAGTTTCACACCCCTCCCTGTGGAAATAAAGGAGAAGTAAATGTAACGTTCTATACTTTTTAAAATATTACACTGTGTACAGGACAGGTAAAATGTATTAATTAATTACATGTTATGAATTTAATTTATTTATTCATATATATATATATTTTTTTGTTTAGTATAGAGGTCCACACTGACATCATGACTTTACAAAATGATGGATTGGATGGAGGAGTATTCTGTATTTTTAGCTTTTAACTGGCTTTTAAATGCTCAGAAATATTGTAGGAGAATTTTGCCATTATGGCTGTTAATATAACTAAAATGGTTCCATAGTGATAGTCCATACATTAATCCTCTAATCCTCCACAGTGGTTCTCAAAGTGGATTTCAGGGACTATGTGGGTTCCTTTAGGCCGTCTAAATTGACCCATACAAGTCTGTAACTCTGACAGTATACAAATGGAACCAAATGAACCCTAACGTCAGAGTTAAGGGGAGACCTTCCTTGACACTGCTCTGTTCTAAGGTATTACTGTGTATTTATATGCATTTTTAAAAACAATATATGTATTAGCAATTTTCAATTAGGCTATACAAAACAACAATATGGCTCTTGTGTTAAAATGCCTATAAATGATCAAACAAAAACATACACATATACAATAAATGACATTATGAAAACAAAAAACAAAAATGTATAAGCATTTTTAGATCGATTTAGAGTTACTCACCAATGGCTAGATGAAGACGGTGGCCAAAACACTGCAGGCGTGTTGTATTCATCAGCTGAAGGGCAAGGATGTTGTTGCTGGCGTTGTCTGTGGTGATACATACGAGGCGATCCTCCTGCAGTCCCCACGACTCAAGGGCTTCAGTGAGACCTCTGGCTATCTCGACTCCAGTGTGGTCTTCTGGAAAATAACTTGTCTGTAAACACCGACTGCGGAGGTTCCAAGCTTGGTCGATGAAGTGTATCGTCAAGGCCATATATGGATGTGTCGTTCGGCTCGACCACATATCTGTTGTTGTAGCGTAGAACATTCCCTTGTGTATCTCCTCCTCCACTTTGGCCCGGCACTCATCATATAAACCAGGTAACACGACTTTAGTAATGTGTTTTCGGCTAGGCATTTCGTATCTAGGATCGAGTGTTTGCACCAACTCACAAAAGCCCCGTTTCTCGACCGTGTAGATTGGAGCCATATCTTTACAGATGTGCTTGACAACGGCAGTAGTTATGTCCTTCCATCTGCGGGAGGTATGGCTATATGGTGTGCCACGGGTAAACGACTGTTCCAAAGTCTGCGTCTGGAGTTGTTTCTTCTTCTTCTTAACGTCAACGTTACTCCCGCCGGCTTTTGCTGCTTTTTCTCGTTGACTCTCTCTGTATTCTTTGTCATGATTCTTTCTCAGGTGATAAAATAAGTTAGTCGTGTTGGAGTCCGGTGATGGGACCGGGCAGCGGCATACTTTACAAACTACTGTGGTCTGGTCCGTGTCGGTCTTTTTAAATCCAAACCACATCCATGCGACAGAAGTTCCCCCTTTTTTAGGTACAAGCTCCTCGGTTTGTGTTGGCTGGTCATCTTGTTGATCCTCTTGTTGTTGTTGCGAATTAGTTACCCTGGTCAGCTACGTCTTCCTCCATAGTTGTTTGTTTTGTTTATGCTTTAGCAGCGTGCGTCCCTGGGCATGCCGTATGTCGCGTCGGTGACGTAAATACTGCCGTAAAGCGTGTTTTGCGACATTTTGCGATATAAACGATAGAGCTTCATATTAAACGATAGACATTTTCTATCGTCCAGACGATACATATCGACATATCGCCCAGCCCTAAGTAGGGCACGATCTTCCGGGAGGAGGCGAACTTGGTGAAACATGCCTCTGATGTCTCCGCTGACTGCCACGGCATGCTCTCGGAAGCGTAGGAGGACTCCCAGTAGTGATGCTCCCAATGTTGGCCCAGGCAGCAGGTAGTCGTTTAAGGTTTGCCCTCTGTACTGGTAGGAGCAGTTGAATACCAGTCGGACCTCTACTCTGGCAGTTCTGGTCTCGAGGATGCTGATGGCCTCGTGGTCCTGCTTGAGCGAGTGACCAGTTTCTCACTTCTGTACGGAATGCTGTCGACCTGCCATAGTTTCTCAACATGTCTCATCAGCTCCCTCACCTGTGGTGCAACTATTGACAGTAGGCACTGTTGTGGTCTGGCGAGGTGGCAGACTATACTTGCTGGGCCTTGCAGCGTCCAACCAAGCCATGTGCGGAGGGCAGCAGGCCCTCCAGGGGGTCCCAACCTGACAGGTTCAGTGGGAGTGATGAGATGGGGGTGGTCACTCCCAATGAGGAGTAAGGGCTTAACGTTTGTGAGGTTCTGTATGGGGAGGCCAATGAGATGCTTATATTTCTTCTGCAGTTGGTCCATTGGGTAGGTATGATCAGATAGACTGATGCGGGCAGAAGTGAATGCATCTGTGATCTTGAACTTAGTCTTTGGCTTTGCAGGAGAAGAGATGGAGAAGGACACTGATGCACCGCGGAGGGTCTGCACATCCTGCCTGATGGTGCGTAGCGGTAGGTCCTCGGGGGCCCCCTGCACTCCCAATTTCTCTGCGGCATCCGGCAACAGCATCGTTCTCTCTGAACCGTCGTCCAGTACGGCATAGGTGTTCAGTGTTCGGTCACCATGGTGGAGGCGGACTTTAACAACTTTCAAAAGGACCCGGCTGCCTTCTGTGGGCCTGTCTAAGTATAGTACGTCTGTTGTGGCCTTGGTGCTTGGGGCTGGTGCTGTTGGTGATTCCTTAGAGGGCCTCACATTGACCTCATGCAGCACCTGGAGGTGTCTCCCTTGGCAGATGCTACATGGCTTTTTTAGGTTACATTGGGCGGCCTGGTGTGGACGTCCACAACGCCAGCACCTCCTGTTAGTCTTTATCCATTCTCTCAGCTGGTCCTGGGTCAGCTTGGATACAGCAGTACACTGACTGAGGTAATGCTCCTCATTGTTGCAGAACGGACAGTATGGCTTGCTCTTGCTTCCTTTGGGGGGGTACTTTCCCTAGGAATCTCAGGTTCCTCCGCTGCATCCTCCATACCGTGGAGGACAGTGGTAGATCGCTTGCTCTGCCGTGCATCGGGTCTGGACACTGGCCTCTCCCTAGCCGCGGTCACGGTTAACTGTCCTTCAGAGTCCTGGCACCAGGATTCATATTTCAGCCACTGTGAAAGATCAGTTAGGGTGTAGGTGCGTGTGCCCTGATGGAACATGCAGCGGCGAAACTCTGCTCTCTGTTCAGGTGGCAGCTTACTTAGCAAACGGGCAACGTGTGAGCCACACTGTAATTCCACTTCTCCCTCTGGGCCAAGTGTTCTCAGCATTCCCACGAGTGACTGTATGTTGAGTGCAAACTTCTCAAATACAGTGAGATCGCCGCGTCGGACGTCTGGTGAGTCCATCACAGCAGCGATGCGCCTCAGTGCTATCTGATGTGGTTGGCCAAACTTGTCATTCAGGGCATTCATTGTGTCTGAGAAGGGCATTGGGGAGTTGAGGTATGCATCCGCTATTAACTGGGCCTCTTCTAGGTGCAGGTGATCGACCAACACCTGATATTTAAACAGCTCGGTTGCAGTAGGTGGTAAGAGGTTCTCCAGTGAGATCTTGAGCCGTGTAAACTCACTCGGGTCATGACTCTTGAAGTTGGGGATTGTTGGGCGTGGCCCATGGTAGCTTGTCTCTGAGATGATGTGGTTCTGGCTCTGAGGCAATCTGGAGGGCAGTGACTGTGCCCATGACATGCTTGGAGGCTGCTGTGGGGGTACTGGGTAACTGGCGAGCTCACTCCTATGACCACCATAAGCCGCAGGATACATGGGCTCAGCTGGAATAGAACTGCACGGGTGTAGTGGGGGCTGCTGTGGGGGTGCTTGGTAACTAGCGGGCTCACTCCTATGACCACCATAAGCTGCAGGATACACTGGCTTGGCAAGACTATGACTGTGTGACCACAGTGGAGGCTGCTGGGGAGGTGCTGGGAGACTGGCGAACTCACTCCTGTAAGCACCAGAAGCTGCAGGATACATTCGCTCAGTTGGAGTGAAACGGTGTGGATTCGCAGTAAGGGTTGGACAGGCCTGAACCAGGGAGGTATAGAATGGGCATGGGCAGTGTCAGGTGTTATAGCAGGAGAGACTTCACGTGTTGAGAGTGAGACTTGTGGTTGGCCCACAAGCGGCTTGGTAATTTGTGCTGGCACTGCCTCTTGCTCTACTGAACCTGGCCATGGTGGTGGTGCAGGCCAGTCATCCTCTTCATCACCATCAGATCCACTTCTATCTGGTGACTGTGTCATCGCTAGCTCTGAGATGCTACTGTACAGGGACGATGGGGTCTGTAGCTTGCGGACAGCATTCACTAACTGTTTCATTTCTGCTTGCAATGCCTTCATCTCGGCTAGTTCTGCTGACATGTGTTGCTGTGTCTGCTTAAGGAGTTGCCTCTCCTGGCGAATGTCCTCTAGCTCTGCTCTGGAGTTCAGCAAGGGGGGTAGGGGCATAGAGTGATCTTGAAACTGTTCTCTAGACTCACTCTCTGGAAACAGCATGGAGGCGAGCTGATTCATCTGGATGGTCTGTTGGCTCTCTGCACCATAGCACAGGTCCATCTCTGGATAAATAGTATCCCTCCTCTGCTGGTGACTTTGTGGGGAAATAGTATCCCTCCTCTGCTGGTGACTTTGTGGGGAAATAGTATCCCTCCTCTGCTGGTGACTTTGTGGGGGAGAGTCATAGGGGGATGTGAGGGGGGTCATCCTGGCCTTACCCTCCTGGGGAATAGTCTCTACTTCCTCTCTGTATTGCGATCTGATGTAGCCCAGATGATCCACTTCATAGTCTGCATAACGCACAGGGGGATGAATGTGTCGTCTGGGGCGTGCGCCTTGAGCCTCATATTCTGGAAATGGTTCCATCTCTGACGTAAACCCAGTGATCTCCGGATCGAAGGACCATTTAATGTAGTGAAGGGAATGAAGCTATGTTGATTGGGGGTTGCTGGTTGCTATTGTTCACTAGGTTCATGTCGGTGTGTCGGCCAGAACACCACTTTAGGGGGCCCATATTCCAGGTATTAAAGAAGAGGACAGAGAGAGTTTGATGCTGGGTTTTCTCCTTTTACTTTCTCCCTTTTTGCAGTAACAGACATGGAATAACAGTTCCACAATACACATGTGGTGTGTGGTTTTCTG
Source organism: Gymnoscopelus braueri (assembly GCF_963280865.1). NCBI lineage: Eukaryota > Metazoa > Chordata > Actinopteri > Myctophiformes > Myctophidae > Gymnoscopelus > Gymnoscopelus braueri. Next base: position 35,423,501 of record NC_137619.1, read on the forward strand.
GAAATAAACAGAATATAAAGAAGGGAAATATGTGCATTAATATTAAGTACAATGTACCAAAGGGGTTCAGGTAAACATATATATAAACAGTTAAATGGAGACATTTAGCTGGAGATACTTTACCAAATATAACACTTCACAGTTTAGGTAGTTTAGTTTAGTACTCAAAGTACATTCACATATTGATCCATGTATATAGACTCTCATATCCATCTGTGATTAGAAAGGCACTGAGCATATGTTGAATACATAAGTATGACTTGACAATATACAATAAACAAATCCAAACATCAAATGCAGTACTTTGGACAACCAACCTATTAAAGACTGTGAGAGAACATGACAGTGCATAAATTAGCCCAACTATAATCATCCCTGAACGTCCGCCATTACTGACGAGTCATGGAGCTAATTCAGACAATGGATATTAGCTACAGGAATTAGTTTAGTTAGCACTTAGCTTAGTTAGCACTTACAAACCTCATGAACAGGTTTTAGATACATAAGTAATATTAACATCAACAATGAACTTACGTGGTCATTGACGCACACAACACACTGTAGTTAGGAGCAGGCTCAAACTAACTAAATCAACGTCTTAAATTACGACGGAATACTCTGTAGTCTTAAGGAATGTCTCTGACGGTGTCTGTGGCTTTCAGAGCGTCTCACTGAAATCCCGCGACTCGCGGTAAACTCTCGCGGGATTTGACCCGCTATACAGAATAAAGGCACTTGGATAGTGTTCACAGTCAGACCTCTATAATGCAATATCAGAATGTCAACAAAATAATACATGGAATTAAATGCTTAAACCTATAAGTTAGGGGGCCTTTTCTACAATGAGTGTTGTGTATTGGGTGGAGCCATAACATACAAGGTGTTGATACAGGTAGACATGGCCAAAGCCCCCTGTCCCCAAGCGTTCCTTCATCTCCCATGAGCCTCTCCATAGTGTCACCTGTGAACACAGGGCTTCATTGACATGGTTTTATGGTACACAATAGCAAATCTTGAATTTCGCACATAATCTCTCTAGACACAGCCAACAATAACAGCAGTCACCCAATCCAGTAGCCCTATATGGCTAGCCTGTGATATTACATACATTCTAGGGCTACCAATCCAGAAACATAATTTCTGCAACTGTGAAGAAAATTACAGTTCTTGAACGACAATGTTTTTATTTGTCAGAGATTTTGCATGTTGTGCACTTCAGTTCGACGAAGTGAACAAACAAAAATATCCATATGTGCATTAAACCTTCTAGCCTCCCCAGTCCATTAAACGTTGGATGTTCTCTTTATGCTGTAGCAATGAATGGAAATCTTACAGAGAACTCTGAACAACCTACCGTACTGCCTCAAAAAGTGAAAGGGTAAACTGAACTGCCCTCTGAACTTCAGCAGCAACAGTTGTAAAGCAATAAAGTGAACATGTGTGTAGTACAGTGTCGTGGAAATCCTTGCTTAATTTATGGACTCCCGTCTAAAAGTCTAGCGGAATTAATATCAGATATTACCGTGACTCAGATACTGTACAATATTAAATGATACTAGATACAGCGCTGTAACATTCATACATCTTACATGTTGCTTCAGCAAGTGACAAAGATAGACTGACTTCCTCTCCCCCAGGGCTGGACTGGGACAAACATTTGGCCCTGGACCTTTTGGCCCAGACCGGCCCACCACAGGCAAGCACCGCCTGTCCCGTCAAGGCACATACAAACACACAAGCCCTTAATACCACCACTTTACTGAAAAACATCCCTCCATGTTCTGGAGCCTTGAGTAAAATAAATGACACAACCCATACACAACTACACATACAAATAAGTAAATATGATAGTTAGCCTACAGTACTCACTAACAAGGGGAGTGTGTTGCTCTTATAAGGAGGATGCAAGCATGGTACTGGCAGCAAGAAAGCCTACTCTGGGGAGATCATCTCCACTGGAGATGATGTATTGGACCTATTACAAGCCTGGACATGAGAAATAGAAGACTACTATGAATGTGTGAATTATGAACATGATTACATGCAAAAATGTGTCTGCATGCAATTGTCAATCTTCAGGATATATCGGTTATCAAACTGGCCCAGACAGTCATCTGTACACATAATATAAATGAGTTATGAGTAATTACAGAACACGCCCATGGGGTGAAGCAGCAGATGAATAGAGCTCAGCTCACCTGACATTCTCACCGTCTTATATTGGAGACGATCCAATCAACAAAACTAGAGTCAACACCAAAGTAGTTTACTGAGTTCATCCACAAACAGGCGGGGTTGAATAGTGTTAAAAGATAATGAAAAATCAACACACAGCTTGGCAAAATTGTGAATAATAGATCATGCAAGGTGACAGTAGCATCCTGTACACCCTGCCAAGACCTACAGCATATGCAAACCACACAAATTTCACGATACGATACACGATATTGGGCTCACGATATCGATATTTTTTTATTTTATTATCAACCTTGGCCATAATGACCTGTATTGCACATTCTGTGCCCCGGGTACCTTGGGCTCTTTTGTCCATATGGTATGGGAATGTCCGGGGATTATGGAGTTCTGGGGAAATGTGTTGGTGACTTTAACAGACTTAATGCGAGTACAACTGCCAATGGACCCGTCATCATTCTTTTGAATGATGACTCTAAACTGGCTCTTACTGGAAAGTCTGGCTGGCAGGACTTACAACAGCCAAAAAGATTATAGTCCAACGCTGGAAACCTCCACATGACTTGTCCAAAACACACTGGCTAAGGAGCTTTTTGGACATCTGGAATTGTCATCGGCAAGGATTAACCATGTTCAACAGAGCACAATGTCACTGTGGACAAACCTGATATCAGATCTGAAAGACCTGCTGACTCGATGGTGCAGTGGATGAGTTGTGTGATGCTTGATTTATGGAGTGGTGGAGGGAGGGTGGGATGGTTTCTTGCACCGTTGGTGTGTAAATGTGAGTGTATTGCACTTTTGAGAAAGGTGCTTTAGAAATGCACCGTTTACAAATTTATTATTTTTACTAGTGCACGTTTAGGGTTAGGTCTATGTTTTTGGTAATATTATTGACTGCTAATTGTGTATGACTGTGGCAAAAATAAAGGCAGATAGTGTGTGATTATGGATGGCACATGATCTTAGAGCGTTCCCTCCATTCTTATGACAGCCAGTCAGCCACTGGAGGTGGGGTTTGGGGGGACAACTGCTTTGAATTGCTATTATTGTTTACACACGACAAAAACCAAGGATTATATATTTCGAGCGAGAGATCATAGTACAAATCCTAAGCATTCTTCCTCCACACTGGGGGGAGAAAAACAGCATCTGAAAGTTTGATGAGATGCATTTTTACACGTGAGTGCAGTGGCCACTTCTCCATTGCATCTTATGAGCGGTGGGTTTTATTTGGTGCCGGCCTGCGCGCACTTACTGGTTCTTATCAGTGTGATGTTGTCTGTTAAGGGGTCTATTAGTAGCAGGAGTTAATCTATGGTTCTCTTCCAGATGTCATTGAATGTCATTTTGGTCCAATAGACCAAGGCATCTTGTATCAGGCATCCTGATTAATCAAATATTGGGAGCTTATTTTTCATTGTGTGGATATTTCTCACTTTTGTAGTTATTTATTTATCCTGTGCCTAAACCCATTTTGGTTGTATCATGATGTGCATACCAATTGACAGTTTTTCTAACTACAGTATGCGTCTGTGGCAATTAAATTTGGCCAAATTAATTCTCTATGCTCATCACCAATGGCCAAGCAAAGAGGAACCTATTATGCTTTTGGTCTCAAGGACAAGCTGCAGGAAGCACCGATGATTATGTGGTGCTTACAGATTACAGTTAGCTTATTTACTGTGAAATCAACTGTGAAATCAATTTCCTCAATCATTTCATGCACAAGTATTGCGCTCTTTTTATATTTCAACAGCCCTTCTTTAGAAATCAAATAAGCCAGGAACATCAACCCTTTCTTCACACTCAAACACACACTTACCCATTTTCTCACTGATTCATAATATATAATGATGGCGATGTGAGTGTCTGACTGATGGACCTTTTTAGAGATTCCAATGCTGTTTAGCACTTGCTTATTGCATGCCCCTCTAAAGTCCTATAGATAAACTGGTACGATAAACATGCACTTAAAAGGCATTATGGTGGTTTCTGTCTTGTAAAATCTACAAAGTGAATGTTTAGGCTATATTCCTTCAGGTTTCTGTAGGACTTCTGGTTGTTGACATGAATAACCAAGCCCTTAGGAAGAAATACAAAGTTAATAACAGCGACAATTCACACAAAGACTTTGGCTAGGGCCCCCCTGAGCTCTTGGGCCCCTGGGCTTGGGCCCGGTAGATCCTGAATGTATCGTTTTAAAGCTATACTATAACATGTAATGGGATGTTTCTAATTGCAAACAACTATAACTTGTTGTGAGTATACAGCATGTTGCTTAGACCAGGGGTATTCAATGTTTTTCAGGCCAAGGACCCCTTAGCTGAGAGAGAGAGATGTAGCAGGGACCCCCTACTACATATTGTAGAAAAGTATGTTGCAGATTAAACTTTTTAATAGATTTCCTAGATAGCTTCATATACCACCGACTGTAGGCTAGTGACAACGGCCCCAAAAAATGTAGGTACCCCTACCGGAGGTAGAACCAAACACAACATAGTTTTTCTTCATCTCTAAGGCCTCCCATACATGAAATGGATTGTTGAGTAAAAATATTTTACTGCAAAAGTGGTGAAATTGATATATAAAGTTATTACACCCCAACCAAAAAATACATCCTGGCCGTCTGGGGGTTGAGGCATAAAAACTCATGTAGATTCACAATGGAAGCTCTGACAGATTTAAAACTTGGCATAAATGAAGTCAGGACATTCCTCTACATTCTAAAAAAAGACTGAATATCAATGTAAATAGGAGATACAGTCATTTGAACACATACCTACATAGGTGGAAATATAAATCTATGTAGAATGTTCTCTTTACTTTGTAGTGACTCTGACATGGATTGTCATAGACCTATGATGTCTTGTTTGAAAGGTGTGGTTCTACTGAATCCGGCAATATCAATTGTGTGAAAGTAGCTTTAATACTCATGGAGTTATGTCACTAAACGTATATGGTGTCCCAAATGGGGAAAACATGAAACAGTCCTAATGAAATCTACAGTATCACACAGATTGCTTTTATTTTCAATTCACTTATCAAGGGTGGAAAAATATTAGTAGAAGTCCCAACAATGTATGAAATGTCCCAAAGTTGAGAAATTGTTAAAATATTTATAAAATATATGCAACTTGAAATGCAGGCCTAGAACTATTAACAATGATTTGGCAAATCTGACTGAGGTAAACCAAGCTCCACCAATTTGATGATCAAAGTTATCCTCATAACAGCAAGTCATTCAATTCTGTAGAGTTTATATCATAGTAGAGTTATACTAGTATAGCTCCACCTGCTCTATCTGCATCGTATTGCCTACATGGACTTCTTCATAAACTGATAGGTAAATCATTGCAAATATTTTGGAATGTGAAAAGATGAGAAGGACCTTGCCAAATCAAGTAGCTAGCTGGAGAGTGGCCTAGCTTAAAGTTCCTTTAGTGTAACAGAGCCTGTCCAGTAGCTTACATTGACAATAGCAGCACACAATAGCAGTTTCACCAGATTGGAACAGAGCCTTATAGTATCACTGGTAACAATATGGTTGTACATATAGCCTAACAATAGTTGCGAACGCGGAAGGAGGCGCCCCTCCGCCCAAGTGGAGACTATGAAACCCTGCTCGGCTTGTGTGTGTGTCTGTCTGTCCGTCTGTCTGTGTGTAGTATTGTGTGCACTGCCTGTACTGCCTGTGTGCAGCTGCCAGAGTGTGCCAGAGTGCACTACAGTGTGGCTGAAATCCGCCTGCCCCTGCACTACAGTGTGGCTGAAATCCGCCTGCCCCTCGGTGACTAATTACACTCCTCTGAGAGAAATATACCAGCTACAGTCAAAAATAACACATCGAAAAGCATCTACACGAGAATTCCATGTAATTTGTGCATATTTCAGGCCGGATGGCAAGTTGAAAAGAGGACAGTTTCGAGCTGCGTTCGCTTCCCGCGTTAGCGCGTCTTACTTGTGTGCTTACAACATAGATACTGTACAAATTCTGAAGTGTTTCTTTCTCTTGTTTTAGTTTTTTAGTTTACCAGAATGGAGTGTGATGAACAAACATGTCAATATCTGGTCACAATTGTATCATCCTTGGTAAACATTCAGAAAAAGTAAACAAACAAGATCCATATAAAAGCCCACAGCAGAAGGCCTTCAAAGCATACTAAATGTTGCTCAACAGACAGATACAGATGAGATACTTTCCTTCAAAGATAATGGTATCTTAGAGCAAACAATACCTGCATCAGGCTCATAAAGAAGACTGAGTAGGGTTAATACAACATTGTTTAACATACGGAAAGATTGTTTCATTTGTGGGAAGGCCATACAAGACAAGAACATCTGACATTAAGGCTGGGACAGGTACAGTAAGAGTACCAGAGACACGGTCTGTCATGCAGCATCAGAAAGGTTGATTGTACCCGGATGTCTTTGTGTATGATGCCAAACATCATAAAATCTCTAAACAAACTATAGCAGCTGCCAAACTGAAATAAAACATAAATAATCAGAACAGCAGACCAGTACCTTTGACAAAGCTTTCATTAAGCTCACTGAAGTAATTGACAAAAATGTTTTCTCTAAACAAATTTAAATGATGACTCTAAACTAAAATGATGACATACTTAAGAAATTGGTCCATGCTTTGTCTTAATATATCTGCAGCTCTTTGTAGTATTTGCCTCTCAGAGAGATCTTGACTTGGCTGTTGTGTCTCACAGTCTTCTGTCTCCGTTTTTTTTCTTGGCGATGTGCAGTTTCTAATGATAATGATGGTGTCTCTTCAGTGCGGACTTGAAACAGTCCAGTGTTGGCGTCTGGCGAATCTCCATAGGGAGAGAGTTCCAGAGGGCAGGGGCTGCCACACGGAAAGCTCTATCGCCGAGGGTCCGCTTATTGCTGTGAGGGTTGGTGAGGAGCCCCAAGTCAGAAGACCTCAGGTTCCGCGCTGGGGAGTAATCCTCGAGGAGGTCTGACAGGTACCGTGGGGCTAGGGCATGGAGAGCTTTATAGGTGAGGAGGAGCAGTTTGTAGGTGATGCAGAATTTAACCGGAAGCCAGTGGAGGTGTTTGAGGGTGGGTGATGTGCTGCCAGCGTTTGGTGCGGATGAGCACTCTGGCAGGTCTGTCCTGGGCAGGTCTGGCAGGTCTGTTCTGTCCAGGGCTTTGTTGGGGAGCCCGAACAAGACACCGTTAGAGTAATCCAGGCAGGAGGAGATGAAAGCGTGGATGAGGGTCTCAGCAACAGAGTTTGAGAGTGACGGCCGGAGTCTGGAAATGTTTTTGAGGTGGAAGAAGGCGGATTTGGTAACGTATTTGATGTGGGATTGATAGGCGAGGTTAGAGTCTAGGATGACACCCAGGTTGCAAACCTCAGGGGATGGAGAGATGGAGCCGCCATCCACATGGAGGAGGAAATCACCAATCCTCTGAAGCTGCGACCCATGACCATGAGCTCTGTTTTCTTGCTGTTGAGTTTGAGTAGGTTGGTGGTCATCCAGGTCTTTATTTCGTGAACGCAGTTGACTATGGACTGTGGAGGTAGCAGAGTGGTTGGTGTAGTGCTGAGGTACAGCTGGTCGTCGTCAGCGTAGCAGTGGAAACGTAGACCATGTTGGATGATCTGACCAAGCGGGAGCATGTAGATGGTGAAAAGGATGGGACCAGAGACAGAAGCCTGTGGCACACCATGGTTTACTGGGGATGGGTGGGAGCTGGATCCATTTATGAAGACAAACTGTTGCCTGTTGGACAGGTATGAGTGGAACCAGGAGATGGTTTGGTTGTTTGACAACAGCATCAATGTCAACACATTACTTTAAGTTAAAATACAAATATGATTGTAGGCCAACAATTAATCTAAAAATAAACTAGATATAGCTTTTTTTTCTTCCGTCATGAGAGTAAACAGCTGTCCCTTCATATCCTCATGTACCCCCCCCCCCCCCCCCCCACACACACACACACACACACACACACACACACACACACACACACACACACACACACACACACACACACACACACACACCACCCCCACCCAGAAAGTGTGAGGTTTTTCATTTTACATATACTGTAAGTGCAACATGCAAAGGTTATTTTTCTATGTATTGACACTAATGTTGACCACAGGCACAGATGTTCATGTTTTTTCTGAGAACAAGGTCTTACTGCCAGTAAGTTGCCTGGTCTCTACGTAGGTGTTGCATTGTGCAAAGATGGTGCGGTTTAATGCGTTAAAAAACACTGTTTCTTTTCTCTGCTGCAGAACTCACCATGTTAACCATTTAATGTCTGGAAGTACATACAGGACATAATGAAAGACATTTATTATATTATATTATATTATATTATATTACATGTTATGTTATGTTATGTTATGTTATGTTATGTTATGTTATGTTATGTTATGTTATGTTATGTTATGTTATGTTATGTTATGTTATGTTATGTTATATAAACCTCACTTTATCCAGGTATTAGTGGAGTCTGATTCATCAAGTTGAATCTGTAATCAGACTCATTGAATTGAAGCATTTCACTCACTTTTAGTGAGGTTCGCAGGTAGCGGCGACCCCCGTTACCGCAACGGGGACCCCCCTTACCGCCCTGGGTAACGGCGACCCCCCAGGGACCTCCGTTACCCCCTATGTATGGACTATATATTTACTCAAGTGAATGTGCTAATATTTTCCACCCTTGATAAGTGAATTGAAAATAAAACTAATCTGTGTGATATAATATTGTTCTCTTTGACTATCTACCTTGTTGTTTGTTGTAAACTAGAGTTCATGCTTTCTCTGCTTATGCTGTTCTCGCACTTCCTGTCTTCGCACAGAAGACAGGAAACTGAATGTGCACGTTCATGTGTCGTGTGTAAATGGGCCTGTACACAGGCCATACACCTCAAAATGTTCGATAGAAGCTATAATAAAATTTCTATTTACATGGTATAATGAGTAAAAGAGTGATGAAACAGTACGTCAAAACAGCTATGAGGCTGGAGGCTATGATATTTTGTTTCAACATAGAATATGATTCATAACATCCTTCCTCCTTCTTTTCCAGACTGCTGTCAACATTTCCAACAAAGCCCCACTGTCTCTACAGACATGCAAGTAATGTTTTTAATCAGTGTAATTAGTTACATATCTTGAACATGATTGTGTGTGTGTGTGTGTGTGTGTGTGTGTGTGTGTGTGTGTGTGTGTGTGTGTGTGTGTGTGTGTGTGTGTGTGTGTGTGTGTGGGGGTGTGTGTGTGTGTGTGTGTGTGTGTGTGTGTGTGTGTGTGTGTGTGTGTGTGTGTGTGTGTGTGTGTGTGTGTGTGTGTGTGTGCATACGTACGTGCAAGTCTGTGTATGTGTATGTGCATACGTACGTGCAAGTGTGCGTGTGTGTGTGTGTGTGTGTGTGTGTGTTTGTGTTGTGCGTACTGTATGTTACACACACTCTGGAATGTCTTTTATTGCCCTTCATTGTGGTACATTTGATGAAATACCAGATAAACAGCAAGATATTATGTCATATTCCTCTGTCACAACTACCATAGAAAATTGTATTGCAGGTACGTGTCAGGACCAAGGGAATAGAGATGTGTGATGATACTGTAGGAATCTCACCCCTTTAAGCTTTCAAATAGTTTCAGTTGTAGTAATAATAATACATTCAATTTATATATCGCTTTTGTAAGTACTCAAAGTCGCTTTACAGAACCAAAATAAAACAACTTTATTAGGAAAAGCTAGTTAAAAGGTTAAAAACTATAGAAATAGGTAGGGAATGCAAGACTGAAAAAGTGGGTTTTGAGTGTGGTTTTAAACGTGGCGAGGGTGGGGGCAGCTTTGATGTGTGCTGGGAGTGAGTTCCATGGGGGGGGGGGGGGGGGCGGGGGGGCGGGCGGGGGGGCGGCCCTGTAACCCCAAGTTCCTTTCTTTGTCTTGGGGATGTCCAGGAGGTTGGCATCACCCGACCTGAGAGTGCAGTACAGATATCATCTGTTTTGGGAATTACATGGCAAGCAATGTAATGTAGTCTTGCTCTGCACAGCTGCTCAACAAACAATTAAGTGGGACTTAATTTAATATTGAAAATATATAGAGGAAACAAATGAAATAATAATGAATGTAATTTTGTGCTACGTATGTAGCCTCTACAGTACAATCTACAAATTCAAGTACTACATAAATGATATCCCATCCTGCACTTAGTCACTGGTTTAATTAGTTCTCTATTCAGAAGAAAGGAAGTGTTAGTAACTTCCGTTATTCAAGGTGTGATGAGTAACTATGGTGAGGTCACCTTTATTTATGGTCATGATTTCAGTACATAAATCCCCCTGCTTCTTACAAAAATAGATTTAGCTTGGGGCCTTTTAATTGGGATAGGTTTATTTTTTCAGCAATTGTTTACTCTATTTTTACAACCGAAGAGGCCAGCCATCTAGCACAGCGTTGGTCTGTATATCTGCACCAATGACCAATACAAACACATATAGTACATACAACTCACACAACTGTACATACATACATACATATACATACTAATTAGACCTATTTGATCCTGTGGGGGAAGTTCCGTTTTCATCTTCAGTCAAGTTTGTCAGACTTCAGCGCAGGGGGGAAGCAGTTCGGGCTTAAGTGTCTTGCTCAAGGAAACCTCGACACATTGCCGGGACGGGGACCTTTTGCTTCCCAGGTGGCCTCAGTCTCAACCTATTCAGCTATGGCCGCCCCAAACATATGTTGCAATGATTGCAGATGTGTTTCAAAATTAAACGAAAATGTTTCCCACGTCCCAAGATTTGTCAGAGAATGACATAAATTAAATTAATAAAATTCCGGAAATATTTCAAAGCAAATTTTTTAAATGAGAATGTATTATTCCTGCTTATGTGTGCAATAATTTAGTCCGATTTTATTTAAATTAATCATGTCGTTTTTTTTCTCATTCAAACTCGAGGTTTTTGTTTGTAAGGAGAAAGAGTGAGAGAGTAACAGAAATTAAATATTCATAGAGGCTATATTAACCACTGGAACCCTAGCATCCCTATTTTGGGGCAAACATTTGGCAAAAATTGCAGATCTACAAGCTCACGTCTCTGGTGTAGAAAGAAAAAGGAGGGGGCCTAGTATGGACCCCTGGTGGACACTGCTCACTGAAAAATATAGCAGGGGTCTTCAAAGTTTTTCAGGCCAAGGACCCCTTAGCTGAGAATGAGATGATCGCAGGGACCCCCACTATGTATACAATTGGGTTGAATATTGAACTTTTTCATGTTCCTGCCAGAATAGGGGTGATAGCTAGGGTTCAAGTGCACGGTTAAATGTAATACCGTGCACCCCCCGTATTGAAGACCAATGATATATAGGGTTTAAGTGCGTAGGCTAGTTTCTATCAAACTTTCCAGTGAATAAATGCAACCGCCAAATTTTGAATATGGTAATGTAGAGCGTGGGTACGGGTGCTCGTGCTTGTATATCAGAGGATATGACATACTCTGTGGTTTATGATTTGGTGAACAATATAGTGAATAATCTATCATGACTGATGTTTTGTCTTAAGCCCCTCCTCCCACCAACAGTTTATATAGGAGCGCCAACAGAGCACAGACAGCCAGACAGAGAGAATCAAAGCTACAAAGCCAGAGTTGTTTATTGCTTTTGAGGGACCTACTCCATAGACTGCTTCCGGTGATTATACAGACGTATCCTGAAAACAGACGGATATTCCAGAGACTAATAGAACCATAATAAGAGTTGACTCAACAGGAAGAATCACAGAGAAGAGGTCTGGGTGATAAGGTAAGCAGATTGCAATGCTATGGGATTCAGTTGCATTAGTGGTGAAACCTTTTAAGTTGAATGATGATTTAAAAAGTGTGTGTTTTTTAATCAGTTTGGTGAATGACAACAGAAGAATGTGAGTGATTGTGAATGTGGATTGCATTAAGTGAATATCAAAATCCAGCATCCAGAAAAGTATGCTTTTAAAGTCCAAACAAATTGCTTTCATTCTTATTCTACTGATAATGTAGCCTGCAGTGTGTGAAAAACACAGATAAATAACAGGAAGTGTACTACACAGCATTCCAAAACATGCAGTGATGTACAGTATATACATACACTGCATTCATCAACCATAATTGATAGTGCAATCATTGTACAGATAATGACTGTAGAATGTTAATTGTACAGTACAGTACAAAATGACCATGCTCTAAATGTCTGGGAAACACAGCCACAAAAGTATTTTAATTTAGATGGACAACTACCCATTCTCAGCACAAAACATGCAATGGGGTATGCATACTAAATGGTCATACAACTTAAAACCTGACGTAGTGAGGCAAGTGCACATGTCTGTCTATGTTGAGGAAAATGCCATATAAGGGAAGAATGTGTTTTCAATGTACTTGCTGAGGATTACAGATTTCATATTTCTCATTTTTGTCAAACTATTTTAGTTTTTTCAGCCCGTCTGCAGCCAGAAAGAGGAACCTGAAGTGATGGACCTGTTAGTCATTCTAGTGCTTATAGCTACCATCCTCTTCTGTACTGATGCGGTAAGCACCAATAAAAGGAAATGAAATACAGATTGCTTCCTCCTTCTTCTTCTGCTTCTCTCAGAGCTTGAGAACACAATGTTGACAAAAATAACACATCTTGTTTGTGTTCTTCAGGTTTCTACAAGGAAGTGGTCATACCGAAACACTGAAAGAGGTAAGGTAGACAGATTCTGTATGTAATCAATGTTTATAATAAACAGTGATGGAAGAAGTACTACATTTTTTTTAAGTAAAAGTATCAATACCCTATTGTAGAAATAGAACAAGTACAAGTTTGGTATTCAACATTTACTTGAGTAAGGTACAAAAGTATTGGCATCAAAATATACTTAAGGTATCAAAAGTGAAAGTACTCATTATGCAGAAGGTCCCATTTCACAACGCGTCGCTTTGCAACGCGTTGTGAGCTTGTAGATCGGCTATTTTCAAATTGCCAAAGTATATAGGTTATAAATTATTGAAAATTGGAAATACTCCAGTAAAGTAAGAAATACCTCAAAATTGTACGCCGTACGGTGCTTGTGTACTGTAAATGTGCTTAGTTACTTTCTACCACTAATAATGAAGCAAAATAATAATAAAAACACCATCCCACTCATATGTTTCCTGTGTGATCAACAGAGTGTCTGTCTGACGATGGGACAAGTTACAGGGGTTCTATTGCTAGATCTGCAAGAGGCCGCAGGTGTCTCTTTTGGAGCAGGTTTGGACAATATGAGACCTCACTGGGACTTGGTTTTAACAATTACTGCAGGTATGTTGACAGAACCACTCCCTTTTACATACCTGGTACTTTGAAATATGCATTTGTGAAAATTCAGATTCTAAATGATTGATTTTGATTGTTAGAAATCCTGATGAGAGCCTGATGCCATGGTGTCGCGTCAAAAGAGGAAAAAGGATCGTGAGAGAGTTGTGTGAAATTCCTAAATGTGGAACTGAGACTGGTGAGAGGAAGGTTAAATGACTTAAGCCCTATATACTTTGTCGTACAATGAATAGAAAAAATAGCAGATTTACATGCTCTTGTAAATCTGCTATTGTAGCTAATTTTTCCTATAAAGACATGCCTAAAATAGGCATGACATGGGTAAAATAATAGACGCAATGGTTGGACATTTTACCCATGAAATTAATATTCTTGTAATTATCTCCTATCACTACAGCTACTACTACAACAGCTACTACAACAACAGCAGCAACATCTACAGTAACTCCTGTTTCAGTGGACACAGGTTTGTTTAACTAAATTCCAAACTATACTACCATGATGGTGTTTGTAAAGGGTGTACCCTGGTCCGGTATTTTACCCATACAGTAGGCTATAATTGATCATGATATATATATATTTGTATGGGGTGTAGGACAGAGGTGTCATTTCAGAAAAAAATAAGACAAAAAAACTAGAGGGTGGCAAAAAAAAGTGGCATCATGGGGCGGCCATAGCTGAGTGGTTAGTGAGCCCGCCTAGGGAACCAGAGCTGGCCCTGGTTGCCCCAGGTTCGATTCCAGGCTATCCCAGCATATGCGCCGATGATATGAAATTTGTCCCTGAGCAAGACTCTTAACCCCAATTGCTCACAGGTTCTCATTGGAAACAAGACCGCAAGGACTTTCATGAACGACCTGTTAAAAGGAATTATCCTTATCCTTTATAATGAATGAATGTTTGTGCGCACACGCACGCGCACACACACACACACACACACACAATAAATACATACATAAATAACATACATAAAACATAATTACATATATTTTTTTAATGTATTCATTACCATTGGACAGTTGCAAACTAACAAACACGGAGAAGTTCAACAATCTGGACCCAGTCAAGCAAAACAACATACTTTATATGAGTTACAAATATATGATAATGATTAATAGATGAGCCCTAGGAATGTTTTACTGATTAGCCCACCGTGAAAAAAGCTTATCAACAAAACCAAGCAAGTTCACATGCATGGCGTGATGTGCATGAAATAGAGACTTCACACCTCCCCACCCCACAAATGTCTATGAAAAACTCTGAATCTGCTGCTGTGCATTGTTAATAGTGTTACTTCCTTCAACACTTTCGAGTTGAGTACATCAGTTCCCTTGTTTCTTGGTAAAGCCAGTCTCATCTGCTTAACCCATTAAGACCTGAGGTCGATTCTACAAATGCCTTCTAAATCAGTCGTTCTCCAACTGCTTAAGGACCCCCAAAATTATTTGTACTTGGCCGCGGACCCCCCCCCCCATCTGAATATGTTTTGTGTCAGGGACCCCCAGAAGAAAATCTAAATTATAAAAAAAAACTTTGAAACACTTTAAAGTTTTTTTCAAATTTAATTTCAAAACTAGCAGATGTACAAGCTTGCAGCGTGGCACGAAGTGACGGGCTGTGAGCTTGTAGATCTGCTATTTTTGAGAACCACTGTTCTAAAACAAGTTTTTGAAATACTTGTTGCTATATATATAGCTAAAATCTAAAATGACACAGATGCTTTCCCGTTTTTTGGGCTACATTGTACAGTGCACATTGTGTCTGTATCCGAAAACACATCCTAGGGCCTGTAAATGAGACTGTCATTGACTTTCTGTTTGTGTAGAGCTGACGTGTGGAGAGAGGACAGAATTTAGGCAGAGAAAGATAGTGGGTGGATCCATCACACCCATAGAGTCCCAGCCATGGACGGCAGCCATCTTTAAGGGTGATGAGTTTGTGTGTGGAGGCTCTCTCATCTCGCCTTGTTGGGTCCTCACTGCTGCACATTGCTTTCCTGATGGGTGAGAGTCACACACACACACACACACACACACACACACACACACACACACACACACACACACACACACACACACACACACACACACACACACACACACACACCACTATTGGTCAGATTCTGTAATGTAATATTTGAGTTGTGAGTGTAACGTGATGTGTATGTATTTGGTCTCGCAGAGAAGGCACCTCGACTCGACGTTTTTCTGTACGTCTGGGCAGGAATTCCATCGCTACTGACGCTACTGATGCTGTCAGGGAGCAGATGTTCACTATTGGACAACTCATCACACACCAGCAATACGATCATAACTACAATAATGACATAGGTGAGCACATATGTGTATGTGTGTGTGTGTGTGTGTGGGGGGGGGGGGTGTATAGTCTGTGTATGAGGGAGGGGTATTGTGTAGGTTTTGACAAAAAAAACAATGGGACTCAAAACTGTGTACTTGTGTGTCTTTCAGCATTGATAAAGATCCAGCGCAAAGACGGTGTATGTGCGTCTCAGACACCATCTGCACGCACAGTTTGTCTCCCCCCACCTCTCACTATGCTGCCCCCAGGATCTGTGTGCAACGTCGCTGGATACGGCAAGGAGAGCGATAGTATGTACTGTATAACATTTAACTTTGAACCTCTATCATGATGGAGAACTCGCTCCGTCTCTCTGTCTCGCTATCTCTTTCTCTCAAAAAGTGAAATGAATTAATCTGAATTAAGTTTACATCCTGATGTGTAAACCTTTTATTCACCATTTTTCACTGCTCTATTAGTGTCATTTGTGTCAAACCCCTAACAAACTGATTATGTGATCTCTACAGGACCATTTGCACGCTACTCACAGGTCTTGAAGCAGACAAAAGTGTCTCTGATGTCCCAGGACAACTGCAAAGGCTATGAAAACTATGGAATTGTCACCCAGAACATGTTCTGTGCTGCTAGTCCTGACTGGAGCACTGACGCATGCCGAGTGAGTGAAGTCTAAAGTGAATGAGTGTGTGTGCGTGCGTGTGTGTGTGTGCGTCAGTGGTGGAAAAAGTACTCAAATGTTTTACTTAAGTAAAAGTATCAATAATGCAATGTAGAAATACTATGTAAAAGTCCGGAATTCTAAGTAAAAGTCCGGAATTCAAAATGTACTTGAGAGAAAGTACAAAAGTATTGGTATCAAAATGTACTTAAAGTACCAAAAGTAGAAAGTACTCATTGTGCAGAATGTCCCATCTCACAAAGTTTACAAACGTATGAAATGCATACAAATCTTTTGAAAATAGAAGATCTACAAGCTCACAATGCATCGTATGGTGATGCATTGTGAGCTTGTAGATCTGCTATTTTCAAATGGCAGAAATGTATATACTGTAGGGCTGATGTGGTTTTGTAATAATAATCAAAATCTACAAAGTAACTGGTAACTAAAGTTTTCAAATAATTGTAGTGGAGTAAAAGTACAATATTTGCCTCTGAGATGTAGTGGAGTAGAAGTAAAAGTACTGAAAATTGGAAATACTCCAGTAAAGTAAAAAATACCTCAACATTTTACTTAAGTACAGTACTTGAGTACATGTACTTAGTTACTGTACAACGTGTGTGTGTGTGTGTGTGTGTGTGTGTGTGTGTGTGTGTGTGTGTGTGTGTGTGTGTGTGTGTGTGTGTGTGTGTGTGTGTGTGTACACACACCCAATTCGTATAATATGCATTTCAGTTAACCAACATTTGTTTTAGTTTAATATACTAACCTTGCTCTCTCCTTGCAGGGTGACTCTGGTGGTCCCTTGGTGTGTGATGTTGCGGGTCGTATGTTCCTGTTCGGGGTGGTCAGCTGGGGTGAAGGCTGTGCAAGGAAGGACAAACCAGGTGTTTACACACGCGTCACCAACTACAACCACTGGATCGCTGAGAAGACTGGGCTCTCTGCCTTCACAGCTGGTGTCATGTACCCCCAAAAATGATCTGCAGAAAAAATACAAAAAAGGACAATTTGGCAGCTATTTCTTTTTTAAAGATTGCACATACAGTACATTATTATGTACACATAAAATCCTGAGTATTCGTTTAACCCATTAAGGAAGGCCTGAGTCCGATTCTTAAAATGTTTTCTAAATCCTAACAGTTTTTTGAAAAAAATATTTTAAAAAAATGTCACGATTTTTCAAAAATAGCAGATATACAAGCTCATAGTACAATAATTTCTAAAATGACACAGATGTGTTCCCGGTCTTAAAGTCTTGAGAGTGTTCAAATGGAATCACATTTTTGATACACTTAAGCCCTATACAACAAATAGTGACAATAGCCGATCTTCAAGCTCACTTGAAGATCTGCTATTTTGCTGTTGTTTGTTGTTTATAAAGAAGGAAATTGATTCATTTAGATTGTATTTATTTATTTTTGATTGATTTTCCAGTGTACATAGAGTAGGCTACTGATTGTCGCTTTGGCTTCAGTATACAACCAATTTGTAATGTATGGTTACAAAACTTGCAAATATATTTATATATCAGGCTGTACAGGTACAGTATATTAAAATGTCTAATTGTGCCTCAAATGTGCATAATACTTTCATGCACCTTTCAATTGTTAATCCTTATATTATATGGGCTTATATGTATTATTAACTTGGAAAACAAGTTATAGCTCACAGAATATTTATATATATTTTACTTTTTTACAGATAAATTATTTTATTTTATAAAACCTCCTTTCTTGTGTTGTAGAAGGCTGGACCTGCTGTTAAATGTTTTTGATGTAATGATCTCATGCTAATAAATATTAAGCTACAATATTGAGTTTAATTTGTTCTGTATAAACCCTATTTTATTCTGTCTGTCTCTTTCTCTCTCTCACTCTCTCTGTCTCTCACACGCACACACGCACACGCACACACACACACACGCACGCACGCACGCACGCACGCACGCACACACACACACCTCGCTGTCAGAGGGAGGATGAGGATGTGAGAGGATGTGAAATCCTTAGTGCTAATCTAACTCAGAGTGTATACAAATGTAACCAAATAACCAATAATAGATCTGTACACTTTCTGAGTTAAATGAACAGAGATTTGAATGTGTACTCAAGTAGACTTCCTGTCCTTGTTTCATGTCTCATTTGTGCTCTCATATCAGAGCTGAAGAGCAACTATACAATGAACAATATTCATTCTCAGGAGGGTTGGACTCATGACAGGTTATTTGTACTATGGAATGTAAAAAAAACATAGATATAGATACATCATTACATGAAATGACAGATAGCCTCATACAGACAGTATATGAAGATTCAGACAGATGAGGTTATTTTGCTGTTATTCGACTTGGCAGTGATGAGCTGTAGTTTCTCTGCAAAACACTAGAGGGTGGTGTTGAGTAACAGTATTTGGCAGCAGCTCAGTAGTACCTCAACATACTGGTGGATTAGAAAACATTTATTTAGGCTGTAAATTATATATTTTTTGAATTGGGAGAGAATAGAATAGAATATATATTGTTTAGCATGTGGCACAGAAATGTAAAAATGTCACATTTCTGAGTGACATTCTTAGTATATTAATAACAACAAATTCCAGAGTTATATATCAAATTGCAGAGTTAAATGAATACTCATGATTTACACAAGCATGCACAGATCTACCATACATGTACAAATGAGGCCAAATTACCTACTGTCTCCCTTTTTTCATGCATTGTTGTAAAATAGCAATTAGTTTAACACATTTTTATTTTACATGAATTTTATATAATACATAAAAAACTGTGTTCCAACAGTGAGGATTTTGACAATGTATCCTGAGTCCCTGTGGGTCCCGTTTTAAACTCAGTGAAACAACTATTTAGATCACCGTTATAAGATGGATGTTACAATTGTCCGGTTCTAATTATCTTATCTATAAAGGTTTGATTTTATAAAACTTGCTTTGAGTTACTAGTGGTTATTAATCGGTTACGAATGACCGTAAACTTGGAAAAGGCTCATTTGTAGTTTTGGTGGTTGCTTGCTGTCACTTTACATCACAGGTAATGTGTCTGAGAATGTAATGAGTTCTGCTTTCAAAGGCAGTCTTTCAAATGCATTTTTCATGATAAATGAGGTACCTTATTAAGAATGATCCCAGTTAAGGTAAAATAAATCAGCCTTGACTTTGAGACCCCCATCATCACTATACAACCATTTACAAGAATCTATCCTAAAACCCAAGGTTAGTGCATGCCTCTGTCTGTCCGGTGAAACTAGACTATAACACGCCACACTCCACTGTGTCAAAGTGAGCTAAATCTAAGTATGTGTTGGCTGTTTAGACTAGAGGATGTGTTGGCCAAGTAGTAAGGCTATGTAAAGCATGTGGTTTCTCTTTGTAAGGGATTTCGTATTTTGCTTTTCTTTCCAAGATGTCTTAATTCAGTCTACTCTTGCATTTCGTTAATTAGAGCTGAATCACCCAACAGTAATAGCTATACGAAGCCAGGACCGTGACAACCAAATTGCCCAGCAAGCAGAAAAAAGGTTAAGAGGACAAGCTACAGGAGGAAAAGAGATGAAACAGTATGGTCATGGACAGTTGGAAATTGGAAACACCCGGTCATGTTTTCCCTTCCTCATAACAAATGGACAAAAGACCTACAGCATGTGTGTCTCCTCAAAAGTCTGGCTGTGACCATATTGCCTTCTTATTTTCCTTTTAAGGGATTGGGATGAAGTTTAGGTCAGGTCAAGAGAACAGACTTTATTCATCATGAAGTGAGAAAGAAGTTCCAAGCAGCTTTTGGACAGATTCTCTGGATTCATTTCATTTCGGTTTATCTTACTGTGATCCCTCCATCAGATCTTTAATTGATCTCAATGTAAGGCTAAAGTATATTAAAACTGTATCTAGTTAATGCATTGATTGTTATACAGAGACTGTTGTTTCATGGCACACAAATTAAAGTATGCATTTTGGCAAGGCTCTGTGTGTTCAGATAAACAGTGTTTTACTCTAATAAGTTAGAGGCAGAGTTGGAAGCTGAAAGCGGGGTGAAGGCTGTGTCACAGGGCCTAGAATTCCAAGCAGAGACCCTGTGTGGAGCAATGGGTGTTTATGTTTGCATGTATCCACTGACTCACACCTCTTTGTCTAATACCTCATACCTCTCTCAAAGCCCACACCCCTCTCAAATAAGAAACATGTCAATGTAACGCTATAAGCACTGGACCTGCAACCATGACAAACAACCAGCCATCATCACAAACATGAACACAGGAATAACTTAAAACTGAAATTAAGGAATGCAGATGGATTTAAAAAAACAGGGATAAATTAGTTCAGTTATGGTTAACTGTTTGTTATGCAAAAAAAAGTGATGATGTGGACTACGGGCAGTCATCATGTCTTTATTGAAAGCACACTTCAAAACCACTGTAAACACATCCCAGCAATGGCTTCCATCACTGAGTGTTTAGACAGGTCCAGATACACAGAGAACTCACAGCAGTGCTACTGAACTCAGTCACCGTTCATTCTGTTCCTCCTAATGAATCATCAGAGAGATGTTGGGCTGTGCTCAGTGTGCTGCTATAGTTTACTTCACCTCTCCTCTTCTCTGCCTGCCTCCCATATATGGACCTGAGGCACATCGAGGCTGGAATCGTACGCCTCTTTATGGACAACTCCTGAAGAGAAGCATGGTGAAACACCATACACATCCAGGGCCAAGTCCTGATGGAGAGAGATTCTGTGTGTGTGTGTGTGTGTGTGTGTGTGTGTGTGTGTGTGTGTGTGTGTGTGTGTGTGTGTGTGTGTGTGTGTGTGTGTGTGTGTGTGTGTGTGTGTGTGTGTGTGTGTGTGTGTGTGTGTGTGTGTGTGTGTGTGTGTGTGTGTGTGTGTGTGTGTGTGTGTGTGTGTGTGTGTGTGTGTGTGCGCACGTGCATGGCGTTCTGGCCTAAGGAGAGATCACCAGCCCTGCTGCCACATCAGTCTTGGTATATAGGGTGTTATATTTCTTTGTCATTTTATGTACATATGACCTTGAATCTTGCACAATTGCTGAATATGCTATCTCTACTTGCACAGGAGACTATGATATTCTGCCTCATTTATCTCTATGTTGTGTATGTCTTAGCTGACTTTGTTTCCTTTTCTTCTTTCTCTGCTCTCTATTTTTATGACTATTTTTTTTAAAGCGATGGGAGCTTGTACAAAAGTTAATTTAACCCACTATTTTACACCTGTAAGTTGTGATGTGACAATAAACTTGAAGATGATGTGAGGTGAGGTGAGTTGAGGTAAATTCCCGGTTCGGGCGTCAAGATGGGGAAACTGATTTTGGTCTTCCTGTGCAGTTTAACTGGGTGGACCAGAGAGTCTAGTCACTCAGGTTTGCAATGTTTGTCTCATCTCTCCCTCCCCCCTCTCTCTCTCTCTCTCTCTCTCTCTCTCTCTCTCTCTATCGCTCTCTCTCTCTCTCACACACACACACACACACACACACACACACACACACACACACACACACACACACACACACACACACACACACACACACACACACACACACACACACACACACACACACACACACACACAGACACACACACACACACACACACAAACGCACGTACGCACGCGCGCGCGCACACACACACACACACACACACACACACACACACACACACACACACACACACACACACACACACACACACTGTAGCGTAAAGTGACAGAGCTACAGGTCTTTTGGTAGGCATGGGGCTCTGTGGTATAAATACCCACGTTTTGCTGGATGGGGTCTCCAGTTTCCTCAACATACATTTGGGACTAGCACTAATTCACCAGGGGAATCACACCTGCAGTGTGTGTGTGTGTGTGTGTGTGCGTGTGCGTGTGCGTGTGCGTGTGCGTGTGCGTGTGCGTGTGTGTGTGTGTGTGTGTGTGTGTGTGTGTGTGTGTGTGCGCGTGCGTGTGTGTGCGCGCGCGGAATTATGTAAAATCTCACCACTACATTTGCATGAGCCCACCCTATCTGTCTGTGGGCTAGTTGCAGTCTGCGTTTACAATGGGATTTCTCTCTATTGCTTTATTCGGGATTCATGTGATTTTCACTTGATCACAGACACTACTGAATGTGAAACCAAACCAGTGTCCTGGTGTCAAATGCAGCAGTGGGGTCCCCCAGGGGGGGTCCCCAAATTATTTTGGAGGGTCCCCAGAGGATTAGCTTTATGTGCAACATTGTTTTCTCACTCAACAGTAAACAAACCAACATACAGTATACAGTAAGTGTATACAGGGTATATGCACATTTCTGAAGTTGAAATGTAATTACTGAAGTTGATCTGAAGTTGAAATGCAATTACTCGAGGGCACGGTGGCGCTTTGTTTTGCATGTTCTCCCCATAGATATAGAAACCTAGATACCTCATTGGCCTCTGCAGTTCGTTGGAGCGACCTGTTTGGTATGGTGGCCGCCATATTTACGGGGGGAACGGGCACTGGCCAATCACAGTGTGTTGACTACTGGCCAACCACAGCGTGTCTTTTCCAGGACTTGTCAGAATCTAGTCGTCCCGCCCCCACCTGCCTCTGATTGGCCTACTGAACGCCCCCTTCTGTGACGCACAATTTCCAGCTGCCCCCCCCGGAAGCGGAAGCGCGTCCGCCATACAGACGCTTCAGAGCCAGAGGAGGCGTCTACCTTTATATGTCTATGGTTCTCCCCGTGTCTCTCGAACTGGTTGGAATAACGTGTTCCTTAATTATAAAAAAAAAAAGAAAAGAAATGTAATTACTAAATTGGCCAAATTGTCAAATATTACGTAAGAAAGAGGCAAAAAATAGTCGATCTACAAGCTCACAAGGATTAGGAGTGCGAGGCGTTGTGAGCTTGTAATTCGGCTATTTTCACAATATTTATCTGTGGAACCGAGTCAAACTAACTGTAATGCCTACAATTTCAAGTGCTTGTCAGGGTCTCAGGGTGGGGGTCCCCAGTTCAAATATGATTATTTTGGGGGGTCGCGGCCTGAAAAGTTTGGGAACCCTTGAGGTACAGCACGACAAGGAACTGGCAAGTGTTGGAAACCAGTTCTGGGTGTGGTCCTGGACCACTGTGTCCCCCAGTGTTTCAGTTTCAGATGCCTCCCTGCTTTCAGATACAGTGAACAGCAAGCTGAATCCTTGGTCTTAATTTAGACCCGGAGACATGAACTCATGACCCACCTTTTAATGAATGTAGATCATATGACAGAGGCAGGTTCAATGCTTAATAGAATGCACACCACTGTATCTCAGCCATACATACAGAGAGAGACCACATGCATCCAGTATATAGTATCATATGCGTCTTCTACTATTTCCTAAGTTCAAACCTGACCTTTCGGCATAATGAGCGAACAGTGGTCATTGATTGCCCCACAGGCTCATGGGGTATAAAACCGTGGACATGCCGTGAGTCCGAGACAGCGCTTAACCTTGTGTAAGTCTTGGCAAATAAATTCCCCCAATTCCCTCTCATTAAGGCACTGGTTCTCAACCTTTTCAGGCCGTGACCCCCCAAATAATCATATTTGAACTGGGGGCCCCTCCCCGGTTAACTATTGTGAAAATAGCAGATCTACAAGCTCACAAGCGAGTGGGTGCGTACTGCTCCAACCCGCGAGCTTGTAGATCGGCTATTTTCAAATGTTTTGCCTCTTTCTTATATTATTTGACAATTGGGCCAATGTTTGACCAGTTTTTGTAGATTATTTTTGATGCTGTAATGGTAATTTTTAGGTATTAAAAAGGCCTTAAAAGTCCTTAAATTGACACTTGACTGTCATCTGGGGACCCCCCCAAAATCATGTGGGGACCACCCTGGGGGTCCCGACCCACAGCTTGAGAACCCCTGAGGTACCCCAACACTTTCCTTTTTTGGCCACAGTGTGGAATGCATGACGTAATTTGGGAATGGCTCTCACTTGCAGGCAGCACGCGCGCGCGTGTGTTGGCGGGTGCTTGCTCAATATGCGTGCGTCGGTGGGTGGGTGAGTGCGTGCGTGTGTGTGATGAGAGCAGCACGCACCAACCCGCTTGGCAGCATGTATTGCTCAGCTGTGATTGGATGCGAGGGCGGCGATTCCTTCTGTCACGATTCCGTTCAGCAGCTCTCCCTCCCGGGAGGACAGCGATCAGATCACACCGCTGTCACTACCGGACTGCCCTCCGTGCGACGGGGTTCACGATCACATGAAGGCTTCGTCCAGGAGCCGATAACTCGGGATTTGTTTTGGTTTTTTTTTGTTCTATTTGTCCGTTTCTGTCGGTGGTGAAACGGGGGGGGGATCGGATCCTTGTCTTGTTTGTGCTGGAGGAGCGCCCCCATCCAGCCTTGCCTTTTCATCATACTGTCGGGCTGCGGTATAGAAGTCTGTCACCACCATGCCGGTGTTTCACACCAAGACCATCGAGAGTATCCTGGAGCCGGTGGCCCAGCAGATCTCCCACCTGGTCATCATGCACGAGGAGGGGGAGGTGGACGGCAAAGCCATCCCGGACCTCACGGTGCCGGTGCAGGCGGTGCAGGCGGCGGTCAGCAACCTCGTCCGGGTGAGTGATCTGTCCCTGCTGTGTCCCATTATTTAGAACGTTCCACATCTGCAGGACAAAAGCCGTTTCTTTGAGTCCTTATTCCTGAATGACAACAGCTATAAGGGCTGTTCTTAATCTTCAAAGACAGCTGTCACGATTACAAATTTAAGTTGACGATTAATTGTCATTCCAATTATTGCATTAACGATTTAATTGTGTGTTTGGCATTGAACATTTGAACATATGAATACAAATTACATTTCCGTTTGCCTTTTAGGCTTCGTAATCAAACATTGCAGATATGACATAACTTAAATATACAAATAAATTATTGACATATTTAATATGTATATATAGTATACATGTAAAAAATAGCAGAAATGGCAGATCTACAAGAGCTTTGTAAGCTTGCAGATCTGCTATTTCTGCTTTTTTTTAATATATATTTGAAAATGTGTGAAAATTTTTCAACATGGAAACGATTATGACGATTGAGATTATGCAAAAAAATAATTGTGATTAGTGGATTATGTAATAATTGTGACAGGCCTAAAAACAGCATGTCAAACTTTGCCCTGATATGACTGACTGATTGATTGATTGATTGATAATAAGAAGACTGGCCACTGTGACTGGACCGCATCAAGTTTGTGGGGCGGAATAAACGGGTCGATAGATTCATTCAACAGAACAGAATGTGTGTCACTGACCGACTGACTGTCACAGGGCAAGAGGAGAGGGAAATGCCACTTGTCAGGGAGAGAGGAGCAGTTTTATTATGCCTCGTATCACCTCTCCTCCTTCATAACAGTCAAAATTAGCCTGGGTGGATAATTGCTGAGCTTGCAGTTTCTTCACAGAGTGGTGAATGTAGGCTACCCGGTTATGTATCATTGGCACAGACTCTCTCCCCTTGTAATTTCTTCCCCAATTCCTGCGTATTCAGAATCATTTGTACATGTATAAAAAAAAATCCTATAAACCAGTGGTTTTCAACCCTTTTCATATCAAGTTCCACTAAACTTCTAATAAAGTATTCATTCAATCAATCAATCAGGCATTTGAGCCATGGACCACCATTTTATGAGATGTAGACTCTCAGACCGAATATTTTGTTATAGTTGGATACGATTTTGTCCACAATTCCATGCTGTATTGATGTTGGTACCATAGGAGAGATAACAGGCAAACGTTGATCAAAATAACAATTCTTTAATTAAGTAATGCAGATGTTTAACAACAATTTAACTCGTGAGAGCGTAAAATGAAACCTTTGGTTTTATTTGACACTTTCAAGAGTTAAAGATCTATAAGGGTCAATTAACTCTCCATCATTTAGCTGGGGACCACCTGGAACCCCCCTCAAGGACCATTGGTGGTCCCCGGACCACTGGTTGGGAACCACTGCTATAAACCACCATATGCCTTTGACCTGTGTCACTGTCACATCCTCCTCCTCCCATCCTGTCATCTCAGTGGGAGAGAGATGGATGGATGGCAGTGATTTGAACCAGACAGACAATTAATTGTATCTATTTATATTCTCTTAAAAATCCATACTGAGGAGACGTCATTATCATTGATCCAGGATAATTGATATTGATGCAGTGGATAGTACCATAGTCTCACACTCAAACAAAAATAAATTAAGAAGTTATTGGAAGTAATAAACTTCACATTGAAAATGCCGTAATAATGCCGTCTGAACCCTTATATCACCTAGAAATAGAGTTTGCAAGTATTAGCAACCACCTAATCTTTTCATGATGAATCCAAATGAAATGTGTCATTGATATAAAATACACTTCAGGAGATGCAGATGTGATAATGTAGATGATGGGGTGGTCAATTAGTTGAATTAATACATTTTAAGTCTCAAAACACTTGCAAATCAGGTATAGCCTACCGTTTAGGAAGTTAGCCTAAATATTTTCTACTC
Source organism: Gymnoscopelus braueri (assembly GCF_963280865.1). NCBI lineage: Eukaryota > Metazoa > Chordata > Actinopteri > Myctophiformes > Myctophidae > Gymnoscopelus > Gymnoscopelus braueri. Next base: position 35,450,518 of record NC_137619.1, read on the forward strand.
TCAGTGGTGACTGAATTGTTTTGACTTCATAGAACAGACATGAATGAAGGTTGTGTGTTTTTTTTTAAGGCAGAAGTCATGTTGCTTTGCTGTGTTTCATGTGGCTGTTTCGTATCAGATTTGAATTTTGAACGCTCAGATACAGATGCTCTCTTGGCATTATTAGACCAATAATGATACCAGTGTCATTATTACCACTGACTAGCAAAAAATGTGGACCATTCATTTACAGTAGCCCACTCAAACATCCATTTGTTTCTCCTGTGAACTGTCCCTGAAGTCATATAGTTGTGATTACTGTAGTAAGAAAAGTTTCCATGAACAAACGTCTCATTGACTCAAAATGAAACGTCTTATTTAGTCTGAAATCAGACATGGTGTGCTTATCTCAGGCAGGAGCTTAATGTGTATAGACTGCACACACTGCACATTAATGTGCAGCGTGTTCCCCAGAGGAATCTGATAGCATCAGTCATTGAAGTTGATGTCCCATTGCTCCTAGATACACCCCCACATCTCCCACTCCCTCCCTCCCTCTCTCTTTCAATTCAATTCAAAGAGGTGTTATTGGCATGGCAAATATACATTTACATTGCCAAAGCAAGTGATTCTGGCTCTGTCTCCCTGTCTCTCTCACTCTGCCTCTCCCTCTTCCTGTCTCTCAACCCCCTCCCCTCCTGTCTCTCACTCTCTCTGTCTCTGCTATTGTGGTCTTCTATAACGTGTTCTCTCAGTTGACCCGTCCGTCCAGACGGGGAGCATAAGGAGGCTAATGGCAGCCTCAGGCTTGCTGCTGAGCATTGGGGATGTGTGAGGCTGTGTAGACAGAGATAAGGGCTGATGAGGTCACGGTGACACCAGCAGTGTGTGGGACAGAGAGAATGTAGTCCCTCAAGACAGACGCGTTGGCTCACACAATTTACAAACGGTCCTGCCTATTACAGTCAGTACTTCGGAAGCTCTGAAATTGAGTGGAAAATAAAGCGGACGTCACAAAATGTCCACACTACAAAGCGACAGAGCGACGAATATGCTGTGTATTTTTGTATACGCCTATACTAGTGGAAACCAAACGAGTCAAAGCCTATACTGTATCTAGGTAGTTGCTTAGCAGAAATGGAAATTCCAAAATATATTTGAAAGATATAGCCTTATAGCTATACTTCATTGTGCAATGAATAATTGAAATAGCAGAGCAGCAAGCTCACAACACGTTGCAATGCATTGTGAGCTTGTAGATCTGCTACTGGGGCAGCCTTAGCTAAGTGGGTAGAGAGAGAGAGAGAGAGAGGCCGTCTGGTAATCAGAAGGTCACTGGTCACTGGTATGTACCATATGTCAAAGTGTCCCTGAGCAAGACACTTTGAAGACAACATTTTTGACAGTTTTTGCACCTACTGTATAATGACATGCCAAAAATAGGGGCACAACATTTTACATGGTTAATGGAAATGAGCATGAAGGAAAAAAGGAAGGTGTAAAGTTGAAGGAGAGGAAGAGATAATTTAGTAATAGAGATATAGATGATTAAACTCATGAGAGGAGGAGGAGAGAGAAGGAGAGAGGAGGAGGAGAGGAGGAGGAGAGGATGAGGAGAGGAGGACAGAGGAGGGAAACAAAGCAGTTGAAAAGGTGTTGAAAGAGACCAATCAGGGGAGAGTAGCCATGTATCAGCTTCATCTATCAGAATATAGAGCTATTTAACACTTATTCTAACAGAAGAAAATCTTACTGCACCTTTAACCCATTAAAACCGCGAAAGCATCGGTGTCATTTTTTATTTTTTGCGTTGGCTATTCAAAAATAGCAGATATACAAGCTCACAGCGCGTCATTTCGTGCCACGCTGTGAAGCTTGTACATCTGCTATTTTTGAACATTTTAGAAAAATCTTGAAAGTGTGAGAACTACTGATTTTACAAGGCATTTGTAGAATGCGGCCTCATGTCTTAAGGGGTTAAAAGACACCTCCTGACGAGTGCACGCACTTCTGTCAGTTACACTGTTAACCAGGGTCCTAGGTGGGAGGGGGGCACTGAAATACTACAGTAGGTCACTGAGATACACATGCATACACTCAACCACAAACACACACGCATTCACTCAAAAGTGTTTTTTGATTGATTGATTGATTGATTGATTGAATATTTTATTAACAGTTTGCAAATAGTACAGTGGTACGATTATATTATATTTCATTAAATGTTTCAATGAATTGAGTACAAAGGACCCCAATGGAAACAAGCCATAGGCTTTCTTGGGTATAAAACCCTCTTAGCAGACCTTGGTATTGAACTGTACTTTACTTATTTTTTTTGCAAACTGCTAATAAAGTATTCAATCAATCAATCAATTATACAATGATGCTATAAGGATAACACAAAAAGCCCTAATGGCTTGTTCTACGACCTACGGTTCAAGAGTTATAGGTCAAAACGTAAAGTGGGCTGTTATAGCGCCACCATCAGGCCGACTGGTACAAATTATGAACCTCCCCTCCAAGTCTTGTAACCCTTACGGTTTCGGAGAGAAAAATACTTGAATTCGAGTTTTTTCATTTTCCCATTAAAGTGGATGCACTAATAAATCAATATCAATTAAACTATGTTACCATTCTCTTAGCAAAATGATAGCACACGATTCCCGGTGAAGCCGGTCATTTTGACATATGGCACAAAATTGGGGTAAAAAAACTGGGAGGAGTAGCGCGGCAAAATAATGTTTATCTAGAAAGAATAATTAAGTTGGAAGAGTACTATAGTCTGGTTGCCCTGTTAGGGCAACCACTCTAATAATAAACGTATATTTACAGTATATATAAACAGTTGGGGGGGGGGGGTGAGTCAGTCAGGTTGTGTGTGATCTGACGTTGTGAAGTTGGTTAGTGTTATGGGGATGTCTTGGCTAGAGATGAGCCTTGTTGTTGCTGATGTGATCCACTGTGTCTGAACTTCAAGTGCGTGTTCCTGAAGTCGTCAACATAGACTCCTGAGTATGAGCAGGGGGAGGGGCGAGAAGGAATAAATAGATTTACTGGTCGGGGAAGTAACCACACACTCACAGAATATAGGGGAGGGGGGTGCAGAGAGAGAGAGAGGGAGAGAGAGAGAGAGAGAGAGAGAGAGAGAGAGAGAGAAGGAGGAGTGAAGGAGGTGATGTGAATCAATAGATGAATAGGTGGTTCTCAAACTTTTTGGGCTACATTCTTTATTCATCTACGGCAGTGGTTCTCAAACTTTTTGGGCTACATTCTTTATTCATCTACTGCAGTGGTTCTCAAACTTTTTCATGTCAAGGACCCCCAAAATGATATGTATTCGGCTGCGGCAAATAGTGTTGTGAGAGAATATCTGTTTCAGTGAGAACAGATTGAAAATAACTTTGTACTGTAACTTGGCATTCACACTCACATCGTTTTATAAGTCAAATCAAATCAAGTTTATTTATAGAGCACATTTAAAAACAAATGAGCGTTGCGCTTGGCACAGACATGCGCAGAGCAAGTTCTGTCAGGGAACTCAGTGCAGTTGTTGGCGGCCGACCATTGGGCCGCCTCAGCTCCACATTCACATCCACTCATCCAATCACACACTTATTTCGATCTCAGACTGCTCTATTCAAATTGGAAGTTTGCACTACTCCTTCCTGCTTGCTTTTGCTGCTGCTCATGCTGATGCTACTGCTCTCACCACTGCTGTCTAACTAAAAAATTTGCTCCTCACCCTCCACCACCCCAGCTACCACCAGCTATCGTTTTGGATCTGCTGTTTATGTACAGGGGATTCCATGGTTGGGAGATGCGCTTTATCAGAGTACCTAAAAGCAGATCCAATTAATCGCCAAACCATAATAAATATATTGCTAATTTTATATTCAATAAAATATCTTATCTTCATGCGTTGTCTTTTATCCATTCATGAGTTGTCCTGACAGAACCTTTGTCGTACCAAAGTGCTGTACAGAACATTTCATCAGCACAACAGACAACAAACAATAGTAAACAACATACAGAGGCATAATAAACAGTTCATCAACAAAGTATCGGACAGAAACAATAAGATAAAAACGCCAAAACAACATATCAGGGGATTTCAAATGATTGTGTGTAGAACAGAGTCTTGAGCCTGGATTTTAAAGATTCAAACGGAGGGGGCAGATCTGATGGAGAAGGGAATGCTGTTCCACAGCTTGAGGGCTGAGAAAGCAATGGCGCGGACAGTCACCTCTGAGCTTCAATCTAGTTATCGGGACAGCTAAATGTCACTGTGACATGCACTGATGCTGCCTTGCACATCCTCATTCCTCACTGTAACACTGAGTGCTCAAATGTGGAACCAAATGGACCCTTGTTTTTTTACACACTCAGGATTTGTAGAGTGTAAAGCTTGCCCTCTGCATGCTGTCTTCCCTGTTGTGTTACCTGGCTGTGTGCAATTCCAATGCAGCTCCCCATTGCCCTGGAAATGTCTGATATGACTGTTCAAGCTCTGTTATATAAGATAACAGATATTATATATTATTTATTATATATTATATATATTAAAAACACATCAAATTAAAGTCAAGAAGGAGACACGCTATGATCTCTCCCCTGCCATATGAAGCTGTGCTAATGAGCAGAGAACGCAGGGAAAGCACTGCTTACAGAGGAAGAAACAGTGTCTACCTCTTTAATAGACCACCGGAATTAACTATAATATGGATGTAGATTATGGACCGATATACAATTTGAAAATAAACGTTTATTGAATCAAAACGGGACTAGGAAGAGTGATCATTGTTTTTTTGTAGCCTATTCTATTTGAATGCCTATTCAAATCAGGGCAAAATAGAAATAGGCTACTGACACAATAATCTTACAATTTGAATTTGAATTGAAATAACATTTTTATACTCAATTATATATTTCTTCCAACTCTCCTTTCCACTATTCTCCATCAATAGGCTACCTAAATATACAAAATAGAAATTAGTTAATAATAATGTATAATTAGTGTATAATGTTACACTAGAAATTATATTTTTCTTTCTTTTCTTTTTTTTCAAGTTCAGTTCAAGTTCAGTTTTACCATTTGAATAGAAATATATATGTGCGCATACGCTCAAACAAAAATAGTGTGGTTTCGAGTGCTGCAGACTCTTTTTAAGAATGGAGGAGGTTGAGTAGTAGCTGTGTAGCTTTTACCAGGCTGTCCTTTAAGCCAACTCTGAACGGCGGTCATCCTCCCATGCTATGGAATCATAACCTTACTAGACACGCCTGCCTGCAAGGGTCTTATTTGTACCGTCTCGGAGTTAAATTAACACCGGTAAATTGCATCCGAAGGGTTCCTATGGAAAATAAACATAAAAAACAGCCCAAACTGCGCATTTCGGTCTATAAACAGCGGCGTACTGTACAGTAGTTGCGTGGTTGACATGAACGAACAGAGCAGCAGCAGCAGCAGCTCAGCAGTGTTGCCAGATTCTGCGAGAGAAATAAGCAACCAGGTCTATGAAAACAAGCCGCGCATACACGGCCATGGAGCCCCAGCGAACACAAACACACACACACACACTAGAGTTGCACCGATCGATATGACTTAATTCACGTATCGGCTATCACGTCACCGATCCATGTTCCGATCCAGGAAAATAAAGGTCTTTGATGTTTACTACAGTCCATCCTGCACTGTGCACTGAGCGAACCCGACCTACAGTATGTGCAGAATAGAGACCGCAAACTCGACTACAGATAGATAGCCCCACTAAGGTACAATATGCAAGAGAGTGAAATCACTTACAGTACAGTAAGTGACTTTAACCGTCCACTGATCAGTCATGTCACTGCAGGTTATATAGGTGTGAAAGAGAGAAAACAGAAGCCTGTGCAGTTATCTAAGAGCTTAATGCAAGCTCTCTTCAGGCATAATGTGATATTAGTAGATTGTAAATATGATCGAATAATAAATCTGTGGCAACCCTGGACTGGCGTCACAGTTCTAATTTTGAGAAACCCTGGAATAGATTATGACAGTGCTGTGGTGGAGTGAAGCTCTAAAACGTAAAACCGGTGTGTGATCTGTGTGGGATCGGATGAGGTGTAGTGGGATACCGGCTCCTGACAGTGTCTATGGTGTCACGCGTCTTCAAATGAGACCATGTCTAGCCACCTCCAACGCACACACGTACGCACGCACACGCACACACGCACACACACACACACACACACACACACACACACACACACACACACACACACACACACACACACACACACACACACACACACACACACACACACACACACACACACACACACACACACACACACACACACACTTTCTGTGAGTGTGGGCTTCTTAGTTTCTTAGTTTACCTTAATGCATCCTTGACCATGACTCTTTTAGATCCCAAAGCAGGGCTGACATCACTAAAGCAGTACTTAGACACTTCCAGGAATCCAGTCTGCCTCCTGAACCCTGGAAACACCGGGGAGACACTGGGGACACACATTTGTGTCCCACACGTTTGTTTTACTATACTTGTGAGGACATTTCAGGACGGCGATCTTATGAAACATAAGAAACATTTTGTTGTTGTTGCAATTTTTTTTAACCGAAAATAGTAGATCTACAACCTCTAAATGCCTAATCCTAACCCTAACCCCAACCTGAATCTTTTCCTAATTATAAGCCTAACCCCCCAAATCTCTTAAACCATGAAACTATTTCTCTTTTTGGGACCCGGAAATGGTCCTCACTATGTCTATTTCTCACTATATTTGTGGGGATATTTTACCCTCACAAGTTTAGTATAAGAACACCCGGGCTTGCTGTTGGCTATGATTAGAAGGGCACTAGTGTGGCATAAAAATCACTTAATGTACGTAGGCAAGCTAACGCTAGCTGTAAACAAACCTCCCTTCTTTCAAGCTGAAAGAAGGCTTTATGAAATCAATGGAGATCCACTTTCAGGCTCATTTGATCCAATAGGAATCTGGAATTTCCCACTGGAACCAAACTTTGAAACATCTGCTTTTTAGTGTCAGCAGCGACAGATTTAGGGTTAGGGTTAGGCTTAGTTATAATGGGGGCCGTGGCAGTCTGACCAATGGTACTTCGGAACAGTAGACCGTTGGACAAATGGCACGGCACCCTACATAAATGCCTAAATTGAAAATGATAAATGGATTCCTTTAGGAAGAAAGAATGGGAAAGAGAACGGAAGAACAACACTACTGGTTTACCGTATTGTCATTAGTGCATAGTGCAGGGTCACCACTGTGTGTTGACTCATAGGAAAGTTAGTGTTGATGATGGTCTGACGACCGAAACGTCCACTCTCTGTGTCACTTTATTTCACCGTGTCACTTTTTGCACTCTTGTAAGTAAAGAGTCAAGACTATTTTTTTGCATCTAAAGAGCCTCAGTTTTCATCCTTCAGTGCGACCCCTTCTTTTTGTTAATGGACTTTCATGCTGGCATGCTGGCCCAGCATTATAGTAAGCCTTGAGTTTAGAGCGCAAACTTCCCTACCTCCCTCTCAATAGGAAAGCAACATCTTTGATAGATTGCTAACAATGGAGCATCTGGACACTGTCTGTCTATATCAATGGTAATTTAGCTATGTGAGCAATCACAACTCTCTGTACCCACACACACGTGCGCGTGCTAAAATACACTACTCACAGAATCACTTAACTCTGCATTAATAATTTACTGAATAATCGATATGAAGTGTTGGTGGTTCTGGGAAATACTGAAGCCCAGAGGGCCTCCCTCCTTCCTTTCTCTCACCAGACAAACATTTGGTACTTGCGGCTGTAACAACAATCAGTCAATTTTTATACACAGGTGTTGAGGTAGAATAACTTAATTCATTTAAGCATTTATATATTTTATTCCAGTGTGGAAAGTCATTTTATATATATATATATATATACATACACATACATACATACAATATATATATACAGTATATATATATATATATATATATATATATATATATATATATATATATATATATACATACAATATATATACAGTATATATATATATATATATTTTTAATGCTGTCAAAGTTCACGCGTTATTGATGCGTTAACGCATGACCCAATTAACGGTGTTAATATTTTTGACCCTTTGAAGCATCCATAGGTCTAAGATCCACATGGCAATGCTGTATTGTGGGGGGTGTGTGTGTGTGTGTGTGTGTGTGTGTGTGTGTGTGTGTGTGTGTGTGTGTGTGTGTGTGTGTGTGTGTGTGTGTGTGTGTGTGTGTGTGTGTGTGTGTGTGTGTGTGTGTGTGTGATCATTCTCTGTTTATTAACCCATTTAGAGAACATAGCATAGAAAAATCGGATGAAGTCTGTGATGCAGACAGATAAAAGACATTTATTTTCAGATGAATAAATGATGACATGGTTTCACACTAACACGATCTATTTTATCTCCATATTTCATCCTTTAGTTTTTTTCATAGATCAATGCTACTGGGTATCCTTTAACCACGACAATGTCATGCAAAAGTAGCAAAAAATAGACTATCTAGATTAGAAGCTCACAAGGTGTTTGTGGCGTGTCACGATAAGCAAGCTGGTGAACCCAAATGCAGAGACTACACAGTCAGGTCTTTATTCACAACCAGTAAGTAGGGGTTGGTGGCGTGGAGAGAAGCCGTCTTGCAAGGAACAAGTGAGCAGGCAGGCAAGCTTACTTGGCAGGGCATATGGCTGGCAGTAGTAGGCAGGTAGTGAAACAGGCAACAGGCAGGCAGCAGTATGATTCTGGAGGCAGAGAAGAAGAGTTTGAGTTTGAAGGTATTAACACAGGAGCAACAAACACTAGGAGAAATTCTAGGAAAACTTGAATTCACTAAGTGGAAGTTCACTATTAATACAACTGGCAATTAAGAGTCGTGCTACTACCATGGGCGGTTGTGCAACGTTAAGGCGATGAGTGGAGGTAAGACCTGCTTCAAATACTGTGAGGGTTTATGAGTTGATGGCCGGCAGGTGCGTCAACTGAGGGAGATGAGGAGACCATAGACAGGTGTGCCAAAGCTGGAAGCTGGTAGGCAAGTCTACGCCCATACAGACTGTGTGCTGTCTGTGACAGCGTGTTTGTAGAGAGGTTATCACAAATTTTTAAATATTTTCCCAAAATAGGGACGACAGTTTGAAAGTGGCTTAATCTGTCTGTGGATTCTATAAATATTTAGCAAACTAAAAGTATTAACAAGAGCTTGTGACTAAATAAAAACTACATCTGATCCATTGGAGCACAGGTTCTTTATTCCATCTCCAGAAATGAAAGTTTTCTTTTTACATACAAGGTTTCTGCCCGACAGCGATGATAATGTGAAGTGTCAGATCATTGGTTCTCAAGGTGGGGTCCGGAGACCCCCAGGGGTCCTTGGGGGGGTTCAGCAAAAGTAGTTAATAATAGAATCGCAATCATTTTAATCAGTTTATCCATTTATATGTTGGCTATTCAGAAATAGCAGATCTACAAGCTCATAGCACATCACTTTGTGCCACACTGCGGGCTTGTAAATCTGCTATTTTTAGATCTGCTAGATATATCTTCTCTTCTGGGGGGCCCTGGCACTGACAAAACCTTTTCAGATGGGGGTCCCTGGCCAAATACATATCAATTTGGGGGTCCTTGACTTCAAAAAGTTCAATAACCACTGCTACTTTATTCCATTTCCGGAAATGACAAGGGTTTTGGACATACACGGTTTCTGCCCGATAGCGATGATAATGTGAAGTGTAGATGGGTTGCATCCTGACATCCTGGAGTAGGTGATGGATGATGGCTGGCTGCCTCCTGGGTCTCTGGGCTGGAAAGTCTATTAACTGGCTTCTACAGACGCAGCAGCACAGAGACACTGATGTCATCATCTTGCTGTAATTGCATCTCGTCTCTGCCTGCCTGTGTGTGTGTGTGTGTGTGTGTGTGTGTGTGTGTGTGTGTGTGCGTGCGTGCGTGCGTGCGTGTGTGTGTGTGTGTGTGTGTGTGTGTGTGTGTGTGTGTGTGTGTGTGTGTGTGTGTGTGTGTGTGTGTGTGTGTGTGTGTGTGTGTGTGTGTGTGTGTGTGTGTGTGTGTGTGTGTGTGTACTGTGTAGTTATTATTTAGTGGTTCAATATTTCTTAATCCAACAGACACAGTAACCACTTTCACAATGTTTCCAAATGTTTTGAAAATAGCAGATTTACAAGCTCACAACACGTTGCACTGTGATGTGTTGTGAGCTTGTAGATCGTTTCTGCAACGACAGTGACGACATTATGCATGTGCTACACAAAGATGTGTGCACACACACACAGCTGTGTTTCAGGGTCATGTCATGTCGTGTTGCATCACTGTGGCGATGTGAACATCTGCAAAAACAGCAAGCACTGTCACTGTGTGACAATGTGTTCTGGATGGGGGAGCGTCTCTGTGTGCTGAAATGCATTCTCTTTTAACCCATTAAAACCGGGAAAGCATATGTGTCATTTTGGATTTTAGCTATAGCAAAATACGTTTATCGGAAAACTCTTAGGATTTAGAAGGCATTTCGTTGCTGTCAGACCTCGAAATAAATTATAAACGGAAGTCTAAGAGAATACAAAACAAAACACAGCTGAATTGGATGGGAACAATTCAGCTGAACAAAAGGACAAGAAAACAATCACACGCAGTGGTTTACGCTAATGATTGTAAGTAAAAAATAATAATATTTGGGCTAACGGAGTCTGCTTTTTGGTTGCCCGAACTGGCAAATGGGTTTTTGTGTTATTGTTTTTCTTTCTTTCTTTTCCTTTTTGATGTTTATTTTGGGACTGGGAAGCAACCTTCTTTTGTTTGCTATTCACTCAATATGAGATGTATCCGTCCATAAACACAATCAAACGTTCTCACACACTGTAGCTAGCCCTGGGTTCTACTAAAGTTCAGCATCGCTTTAAAGACGTGTAAACTAGCAGACGTGAGGGGAGCCTCACTTGTACACTACACAAACACATTCATAAATGTGTATGCACTATGCGCACCAGTGATTGTGTTCCCACCCTGCCTGCACTGTTTTTATTTTCTTTGGAGATGGGCAAGTGCTTTTGAGACCATAGTGTGTCAACCCTTGACTAATACTGTAAGTGTCAAAACACAGAGATTGACATTTTCCACTGTCAGGGCTAGTGCTAGCAGGGCAGCGGCAACAAGGGCGAAGGACCCAATTTGGGTCTCGATGCGACATGTTATGTGCTTTGTAGATTAGCTATTTTTGCTGTTTGTAAAACAGGGTTAACCCCCGGTGTAAACATTTCAGAGCTCCTTTCTAGGGCTGTCACGATTATGAAATTTTACTTCACGATTCATTGTTGCTCAAATAATTGCGATTAATGGTTTGATTGCGTTTCTGTCATTGGACATTGGAACATTATGAATACAAATGTTTACATGAACAAAAGGTGCATAGGGCAGATATGACAAATAACTTACATAATTGAATAACTTTAGAAAGTAGAAATCTGTTCCGGAGATGGGGTTAAGGTAACAACATGAATACAGAGCCTGAGATAGGACTCGGGCAAAGAGAACACAGAATATAACTAGAATGGTGTGCTTAGGATAGTGGCATTGTTTTAGTAATGGAGCTCAAAGAGTGAGGGTGATGGAATAAAGGCAATTGTCTGTTGTCGCAGTATTGGATGGCAAGGGGGAAGGGGCAGTGGTGTAGTGGGGATGTTTTTAGTGGGGAATGCCATTTTAATTAAGTCACAAAGAATGCAGTTTGCGAGTGAGCACACACGCACGCACTCACTCACTCTCTCTCACACACACACACACACACACACACACACACACACACACACACACACACACACACACACACACACACAAAATCCTTTAACCTTAAAATAATCACCAGACTATTTATATTTATCTAATCAACATTCATTATGTGCAGCATTGCTTCATGTAACCGCCACACACAAAGCATGCCAATTTATAACAATAGCACACACATGATCTGTGAACTAATTCACGCCTAATGCATACAGTGAAGTATGTATAATTACAGGCTGGGTGTTAGAGAGGCCACATGTTTGACAAACATGTGGCTTGATGAACATCAAGGCCTGTTCAAACAGTAACTCTGTAGCGTTACAGTACATGGGATGACTTTAGCGCAATACATTAAATGCCTGAGCTCATCAGGTATTGATTCCCTATTGCTCTCAACAAAGTCCCTAAATACATTAATGCATTGGTTCTCAAAGTGCGGTCCGGGGACCCCCAGGGGTCCTTGGGGGGGTTCCAGTGGGTGCCCTGAAAAATGTGTTTATATAGCGTCACAATCATTTTCACCACTTTAACTATTATTTTATACTTTAGCTATTAAAAAATAGCAGATCTACAAGCTCATAGCGCGGCACAGAGTGCCGTGGTATGAGCTTGTAGATCTGCTTTTTTTTTTTTTTATCGTGAAAATGTGTGCAAATCTTTGAATATATATATATATTTTGTAAAGCGAATTTTGGCGGTCCTTGACATGAAAAAGTTTGAGAACCACTGCATGATTGCAAAGTTCACTTCTGTTTATGTTGTGGGGGGCTTGCACACACACACACGTGTGTGGCATAATGTGTTAACTTGTGGTCTCAATGTTGGGGCAGTCAGGTGACATGGGGAAAGGAGGGAAAGTCCGAAGTCATCTGGTGGATGAGTTGAGACAAGCAGGTCAGGGCAGTCTGAAGGAAATGTGGCTGGAGAAGAGAGACAGACAGATTGTGACATCCACGACAACAAAATGCTAAAAGTGACAGCGTTGCTTATCAGTACTCAGTAGTACTAGTCAAGTTATTAAAGTTATCTGTGTTTTAATGCCATATTACCAAACAAAACATGGTAGATAGACCTTTATTGCTGGAGAAAACCAGGTGTCGTAGCAGCAACAGCAGTAAGCATGAAACACAGAATAGGTAATAGAGAAGAGCGCAGTATTGCCATGTCCGCTTATTATAAGCGACTTTGGGCTTCTTTTTGTGTAAAGTTGCTTGTAAATAGTGTGTGCAGTTAATTATTTGGGCTTGTTGTTTCCAAATGTTTTACTTATTATTTAAACCAGTGGTTCTCAAATATTTTCATGCCACGGAACCCCAAATTAATATGTATATGTCCCTAAACCCCATCTAAAAATGTTTTGTGCCCAAGGAGTCCCGTACCAGATTTGTGTTGTTAGAATGTTTAAAAAATCTTCCAAATCGTCCACATTTTATTTCAAGATTTTTTTTAAATAGCAGATCTACAAGCTCACAGCGGTCGCATCGCCCTGTGGGTATAGGACAGTATCGTCCTGTCTATCAACAACAGTACTATAATCAGTAAATATACATTCTATTGTACTCTAATCATGACTTAAGGTTTTGTAAGGATAAGACATGGGTTTGATGAGAACATGTCAGGAGGAAGCAGCAGTCAATAAGACCTCCAGTGGATGTCTCTCCATGTGAGTGCTTGGCCGGTCCCCAAACCTACGTCTCACAGCACAGCAGCAGCCGTCCCTGAAGACAGAGGGTCTTTGTCCCCAATCTGGCCCTGATACTAACAAGCAGTCAGCCAGCATCAGCCAAAACCCAGCTTGACAACAAGCTCTCTCCTCTCCAGTCTGGAAAGATACACTTCGAAATCCCTAAGTGTTGATTTAACGCTCAGGATAACACTTAAATTAACGCGTATTTAAAGTACTTGTATTTAACATATTTCATGTGTTGGAGAAGAAAAAAGCAGCATGTCATCATGGAGGTTTCAACTACAAAAGGGTGAAAAACATTCACACTGACATAATGCTAATAATAATCTATTAACATTCCCTCAGAGGTTTGTACTGGCTATTTTAACCTGGCTTTGGCTATTTTAACCCGAATATTTGCCTATTTTCACAGAATATTCACTTATTATGACATGCCCAGAATTAGTTTGTTGAGGTTACAAGTACCCTTCTACTTGCCAGACTGTTAAAAGGTTTCATTAGGAATTGTTACTAATTGTATTGCCTGTCTTCCTGGAGACTGTGATGCTAAAATAAATGTCTTATGTGTTGCAGGTGGGGAGGGAGACTGTTCAGACCACAGAGGATCAGGTGATGAAGAGGGACATGCCCCCTGCATTCACTAAGTAAGTCTTCATCAATAACGCTTCCTCCAGGCCAGTGTCAACGAGGTTGCGGATTAACGGATGCGCTGAACTCTCTTCGGCCTTGCCCTTCTTTCATGGTCACTCACTCTCATGTCAATTTAGGAAATTATAGAAATAATCCATTTAAGCCCAGCAGACAACAAGAACTCTGTGAACCAAAGGTTTCATGATGTTAATGCAGTTTAATGGCAGGAAGCATGGCTGTGATCCCAGCTGCTGGGAAAACCGCTTCTGACGCTCATTTACCCTGAGCCTTCACTCTTTGAGTTTGAGACCTGGCCTGGCTGTCTGTGCAGTACTTACAGGCCAGTACTGTCCAGCACTGTCTAGTATTGTCCAGTACTGTCCAGTACTGTCCAGCACTGTCCAGTACTGTCCAGCACGGTTCAGTACTGTCCAGCACGGTTCAGTACTGTCCAGTACTGTCCAGCACTGTCTAGTACTGTCCAGCACTGTTCGGTACTGTCCGGTACTGTCCAGCACTGTCTAGTACTGTCCAGCACTGTCCAGTACTGTCCGATACTGTCCAGTGCTCTTATCTGCGCTGTAATTTTATTACAGCGCATATTTTTCAGTTTTATTTTATTTGTAACTTTTTTTCTTTTTTGTATTCAAATGTTATTTTATGATGCGTATTTTACACGCTCTTAATGCTTTGTGTCTTATCCACTTGAACCTTCAGAGTCCTTATTCTGGGCGAATGTTCGGCAGAAATAGCAGATCTACAAGCTCACAACGCGAAAAAGGAGGGGGCCTAGTATAGACCCCTGGGGGTCCATACTACAGTATATAGGATTTAAGTGGTTTTAATGTTAATGCCTAATGTTTTTCGGTAAAACTGTTGAATTGCCTTGTTGTTGAAAAGTGCTCTACAAATACACTTCCCTTGCCTTGCTTTGCTGTCTAGAGAGAGCTAATGGCCATTTGTTGTTTTCTAGCCTGGACCCAAAGAGCTGACTTGGATTCTGTGGCTTACTGTAAAGTGTTACTCAGCAAGCATGGAACTCTCTCTGTGTGTGTGTGTGTGTGTGTGTGTGTGTGTGTGTGTGTGTGTGTGTGTGTGTGTGTGTGTGTGTGTGTGTGTGTGTGTGTGTGTGTGTGTGTGTGTGTGTGTGTGTGTGTGTGTGTGTGTGTGTTTGCGTGCGTGCGTGCGTGCGTTCGTTCGTGTGTATATGCGCTTGCATGGGTGCGTGCGTGCGTGCGTGTGCATGTACTGTACGTGCGATGCGTGTGTGTCCACTCGCACGTGTGTGTGTGTTTGTGTGTGTCCACATGTGTGTGTCCACATGTGTGTGTGTGTGTGTGTGTGTGTGTGTGTGTGTGTGTGTGTGTGTGTGTGTGTGTGTGTGTGTGCGCGTGCGTGTGTGTGTGTGTGTGTGTGTGTGTGTGCGTGTGTGTGTGGAGGTCTCATGAGGCCAAGCATTAATGAATCAAGCATTACCTGCCTTGCTTTCAATCTTTCCTTTTTTTACCCCTCAGATTTCTGTACACTTTCTCCTTTCTTCCTTGCAGCTGTGGGAGGGCGACAATTTAGATCTCAAAGAGATCCATGCTGCTGTCATAAGCACACATTACACACGCACACACACACACACACACACACACACACACACACACACACACACACACACACACACACACACACACACACACACACACACACACACACACACACACACACACACACACACACACACACACCAGTGCATGACACCATAAATCTCACACACAGGGCTTAGGAGGGGGCATGTGGGAATGCGAGCTCTACTAAATATAGAGGGACTGACGGCCATCGATACCCTGACCAATGGGGTCAGGAAGGGGAGGAACTAGTCTTTATTCAAGCCCTCCCAAGTGCATCTCCTTAGTCCTGACTAAGGCTAGGCTAATCATCCATCTATAAGCAGGACTGTAAATAAAGAGACCCAAACTCACAACTCAGTTGGATGTGAATTTGTACAGAATTACAGATTAACTTAATTACAATGAAGTTAAACCGCTCCACAACATGATGAATGCCAGAGTTGTTATGATGATGATGATTGATTGTTATCGTTACGCCTTTGCCGGCGACAGCCGTGACCGGAGGCACTAGGTTTTTTGGACTGCATTTCTCAAAGCATTGCAAGTGCAACGCATCTTATCGCGTTGCATCGCAAGACTGTTTTGGTTATTCACTATACAAAGAAACACACCTTTATGGAAAGATTAAGGGTTTTTATTGAAAAAATAGAATGTAATGGAGGGAGGGGACTCCGGAACCCTCCGGGGAGGGTCGCCGACCCTGGAGTCTTTGGGGAGGAGGTCGTTAGCGTAGTCGGCATGGCACACAAGGACGGCCGTTAGCGTAGTCAGCACGGCACGCATGGACTGTTACCCCCAGCAGGAACCTGAGAAGTGGGAGAGAGAGAGAAGGAGGGAGAGAGAGAGGCAGAGAGAGAGACTGAGGGAGAGACAGAGAGGGAAGAAGAGAGAGGAGTGGTGGAAAGCGCAACCTGTGGAGGTGAAAGGGCTGGTGGAGGGATGCAAACGCTGGTACGAGCTTGAGTACGAAGTATGAAAGTGAGTAAGGGGTTTCTGGATAGTTCTGACAGTGTATAAATAGCGCCAGGTAGATTGGTGAGTGGGCGGAGTAAAGGTGTGTTTCTCCGCCTCCTGAACATCTGTTGTTCCAACGCCATTTTTTGTATGACACGTCGTACGACGAAATATAAAAGGGCTTAAGTAGTTATGGGCAGGTTTAAGGTGAAAATGTTGAGCGGGTGAGCCTATAAACTCACCCACCCTAGAGCCTGGTCTTCTGCTCGAGGCTTACCGTTTAAGGGGAGTTTTTCCTTGCCACTGTCGCCAAACGCTTGTTCAGGGGTGGGCAGGACGTCGGGTCTCTGATCTGATATGGAAAGTGTCTGAGACAATTTGTTGTGATTTAGACACTATAACAAAAAGGAATTTAAATTGAACTGAATTGTGTTTTTTTGCAGGGTGGAGAACTCCAGTTCAAAGCTGGTCCAGGCAGCATCAATGCTGAAGGCAGATCCATACTCTGTTCCTGCACGGGACTACCTCATTGACGGATCCAGAGGAATACTGTCGGGAACTTCTGACCTGCTCCTCACCTTTGATGAGGCAGAGGTTTGTGTTAATGCTTGTGTGAGTGCGGGAAACCAAAAATATCTACCACTCATTCCAAAGGGGAATCCCCCTTTGGCCAATTAAGGAAGATGTAAATGTGTGAATTGTATAAATAAATCTAATTGATCTTACTGTAGCAGCAGCACTTATACGGTTAGTTGTTTCAGCTTTACAGTATGTTATCTATGTTCTGTGATATTCTATAAAAAATAAAGTACTGTATATCTAATGCAATCTCTAATGTATTTACAGTATCTTCCCCTGCTTAACTCTGGCTGTGTATGTTTATGTACGTGTGTGTGTGTGTGTGTGTGTGTGTGTGTGTGTGTGTGTGTGTGTGTGTGTGTGTGTGTGTGTGTGTGTGTGTGTGTGTGTGTGTGTGTGTGTGTGTGTGTGTGTGTGTGTGTGTGTGTGTGTGAGACTGCATGCCTGCGTGCATGTGGTGTGTGTGTGTGTGTATCTGGGAGGGTAACACCATAAGTGGAATCACATTGAGATGCTCACAATATCTACTGTACTCACTAGAACCATTTTGACAGCCCAGTTCAGCTTCAGTCACAAGGCATTCATCACAAGACTGCACACACACACACACACACACACACACACTCACGCACGCACGCACGCACGCACACACGCACGCACGCACGCACGCACAGTCGCACACACACACGCACGCACGCGCACACAATGTGCAAGCTCTGCAGTGACTTCAAGGGCTGCCAAAAAAGAAGTGCACAGTTGATTGGGTTTATGCCTCATAATGAATTATGGTTAGAATTTGTCTGTTACAATGTTACTCATAGTCAGCCCTTGTTATATGTTTCAAATGCATTTGAAAGTGTTGATGTAGTGTGATTGTGTCTGTGGTGTGTCTCTTAGGTGCGGAAGATTATACGAGTGTGTAAAGGTATCCTAGAGTATCTGACGGTAGCTGAAGTTGTGGAGACCATGGAGGACCTTCTCACCTACACCAAGAACCTGGGGCCAGGTAAAGCAGGGCGTGCTGCTGGGACGTTCTGTAAAAAAGTGTAACCTTTTCAAAACTTCGTCAACAAATAAAAACTAGACCAAAAGATCCAGTACTAAAAGATAAGTCATTTTATGTTTGGTTGCGCTCGGGTGTTGCGCTCTGAAAATAGCAGATCTACAAGCACACAACGCGTCGCAGCGCGAGGTGTTGTGAGCTTGTAGATCGGCTATTTTCAGATGGGGGTCCACGGCCACTGGGGGTCCTTGACTTAAAAAAGATAACCATTGAAATAGGGTCTTCAATTATTTAAAAACAAGACGTGACATCAAATGTAATTTGCTGTACAGCTTGGCTACCAATATAAAGAAAACAAGTGCATCTGTGTCTGTTTTTAGCACCGAGCCGGCGCACTAGGGTTTCAGACGATGGAAGCACGCGCAGCATTTTAAATGCGGAAGTCTTGCAATCCCAGATTTGACCACCAGGCGACGGCAGCTTCACTGTTCTACCGCGGTTCTGGGGGCTTGGTTCAGAGTATAGACCAATTATTTGTTTACCAATATTGAGACTGGACGCACAGGTGCTTGTTTCATGCAATCAATTCCCAACATATTGTTTTGGGGTGCGCTGGTTTCAGTACATTCAACCTGCTCTTGTGTGTTGGCTAGTGAGGCGCGTCCTAGCGAGACTTGACAAAATCGGTTTCATTTGGTGCCGGCCTGCGCGCGCATACTGGTTCTTATCAGTGTGACGTAGTCTGTTAAGGGGTCTATTGGAAGCCATTGGCGACCCCTCATTGGCTGGCCTTAAGCCAACATGGAGAAAAGGGAGAAAGTGACGACTAGTTGTAGTGTTAGTTTATTGACAGCTTTGCCAAGCTGTAAAAAGAGAGGTGAAAGATGAAAAGATGAAATATGGAGATACAAGGTTTGTTGTCTCTCCTCAGGGATGACGAAGATGTCAAAGATGATTGAAGAGAGACAACAGGAGCTCACTCACCAGGAACACAGACAGATGCTGTTCAACTCTATGAACACCATCAAACAGCTACTGCCTGTCCTCATATCAGGTGTGTGTGTGTGTGTGTGTGTGTGTGTGTGTGTGTGTGTGTGTGTGTGTGTGTGTGTGTGTGTGTGTGTGTGTGTGTGTGTGTGTGTGTGTGTGTGTGTGTGTGTGTCTACCAGTGAGGTAGAACAGTTTAAAGCCTAATTTATGCTCCGTCGCACAACGGTGTCACCGAAAATAAGGCCACAATAAGGCCTGTCACAATTATTACATAATTACATTATTTTGCATAATCGTCATAATCGTTTCCATGTTGATTTTTTTCCCAAAATACTTAAAAACACTTAGAAATACAGTAGCTGATCTACAAGCTTACAACACGTCACTTTGTGACGCGTGTAAAATTATATCTTTGTATATTTGAGTTATTTGTCATATCTACCCTGTGCAATATTTGATTATGAAGCATTTCAAGCATACAAGGTCAACAGATTTTTTTTTTGTATTCATATGTTTCAATGTTCAATCACAATTATTTGTGTGGCAATTAATCGTGACAGCCCTAGACACAATGTGACCTTGTAGGTTGCCTATTTTTGATGCGCGACACCGCCGTGCGACGTAGTATTAATATCTGGCTTAACGAGGCTGCGACAGTTGTTATAGCAACAGTGATAATTACAGTAATTTGTCCGTATAGGTCTGTCAGACTGACACGCACCACCCACTGGCTCACATGTGCTTTACAACTCCCAATTATGCATATATTCAGACTATACACGTTCTACTGTGTCAACATAGAAGCCATGTTACGGTTGTTAACAGGAAACATTAAGCTAAATTGAAAAACAAATTGCCGTCATTACAATGCAAAAAAAGTACTACTGTATAAAAGACTGTGGTTGATACAGTATATTGATGCATTAGGTGTAGTAGTGTATTTCTGGGTTAAACCTAATTTCTATGCACGTTTTTAACTATTTTGGGCATAACATTATAGGTGACAATAAGTGAAAGTTTTTAAAAAATGCAAACGAAATGTGAGCTTTTAGATTGGCTATTTTCACTGTTCGTCATATGACAAAGTATATACAGTATATGGGTTATGTGGTTAATGCTGTGTCAAGAGATTAACCATGTATACAGATGTTAAAGCTTTGTTCGCTTGCGTAATTTTTTAGTGAGGCTTTAGTGTCATCACAAAGATTAACTTATGCTTCGTCATGCGATGGTGTTGTGCGCTGAGAATGGCCAAGTGTTGGAATAGCAGACCTACAAGCTCACAATGCATCACGGATGCGATTCGTACTTGTAGGTTGGCTATTCTCGACCAACGACACTGTCCTGCGACAAAGCATAAGTCGGACGTAACCACTTAAACTATGCTAGTGTCTTTTCAGTTTTCCGTTATTGTGGGGAAAGCTTTCGCGGGAAAATAGCCGATCGACAAGCTCACAACAACACGGATGCTGGGGTTTAAGTGGTTAAGAAGTCCTGTTTGTCTTCACTGTCCTCAGCCATTAAGATCTTCGTGGCCACCAAGAGCAGTCGAGGCGCCGGCGTGGAAGAGGCCGAGCGGAACCGAAAGTTCACCTTTGAAAAGATGAGCGCCGAAATCCACGAAATAATACGAGTCCTGCAGCTCACCTCGTGGGATGAAGATGCCTGGGCTAACAAGGTAGGACAGGACATACTGTACCAGGCCAGACTTGGCCCACTGACTCACTCACTTGACACTTTCTCAGCCATCACTTTCGGTCCTGAGCCTGCATCCTCAACATCAACCACTCACTCACTCACTCACTGACGCACAAACTCAGCATCCTCTCCCTCAGCTCACCCTTAGGCTGATTTTGTTGTTTGTTTACCCAGTTCAACTTAAAAAAACTACAGCAGTTTAAAAAAAACATGGCAGGCTACTAAGAAACACAGTTGCAGCTAATGAAAGCAATTTGATGAAATTTTATTGAATTTGAATTTGATTAGCTGCAGCTGTATTGCTTACATCACGGTGTACTATAAGCAAAGATCCTTAACCCATTAAAACCGGGAAAACCTCATTTTAGATTTTAGCGCTGGCTAAAAAACGCAGATATACAAGCTCACAGCGCGTCACTCAAGTGTTTGAACTACAAAATTTGGAGAACCACCGATTTAGAAGGCATTTGTAGGCCTCAGCCACCCACACACACCCTTATGCTTAATTTATACACAGTCGTACAATGGTGTCACCTGCGACTTGTAGATCGGCTATTTTCGCCAAGCGACACTGTTGTGCCACACACTGCCCCAGAGCTAGCTGAGGTTTCATCTCCATGTCCTTCTGCGCTGCAGAGAGCAGCCCCAGTATTCAGTCTCTTTTACTTTCTGTCTCCACTTTTTTTTTTTGGCTTGATATTATAACTCTTGGTTTCTTCTTCTTTTTTTCTGTTCTTCCTCCTCCATTCTTTTCCTCCCTGTAGAAGGTAAGCCTGTTTCCGATCCCCTCCGCAGTGCTGCAGCATGTGGATGTGTGAGGAAGGGTCAATGTTTGTATGTTCATAACCCGTCAATGTCGGTACTTACTGTCTAAAGTAAGTGTGGTGTGTGGTGAATGTTTTATTTGGCTGGCTGTCTGTAGCCCATGTGATGTTGTACTGTATGAATAGTATGTCATCACTATATTATGCTATATATACGGTATATATATAATATATGTCCAGTATGTGTCATTGTGTCACTCAGTGTGTCTTTATATGAACTACATTACTTGAATAACAATGTTGTGTACTACTTTTCAGCTTGATAACTGACATATTTAAATAGCCATTAACTGCTCCAGCTGCTAATGGCTAATTTTATACTTTGTCGTAGGGCCGTGACTCTCGGCGAAAATAACGGATTTTCACACGTTTTTAAACATCCGTTATTTTCGCTGAGCGACACAGTCGTATGGCGAAGTGTAATTTGTCCTTAAGTCTAGTCTCTTCCTCGTCTTTGCTTCTATTTGACTGATTTCATGTCTCTGACATTGGTTC
The DNA here is from genome assembly GCF_963280865.1 of Gymnoscopelus braueri. Classification (NCBI taxonomy): domain Eukaryota; kingdom Metazoa; phylum Chordata; class Actinopteri; order Myctophiformes; family Myctophidae; genus Gymnoscopelus; species Gymnoscopelus braueri. The sequence continues at coordinate 35,472,815 of NC_137619.1, forward strand.
ACTTTGTGATGAGCCAGTCGATGTGCAAATAAAACGTAATCTGATGGAAAGTTTTAATTTGATTAGATTTTGACTTTTTGGCACATCAGCTTGAGATTTTTCATTGATGTGGTTTGGGGGGGGGGGGTTTGTTTTCAGAAGTCTAACCTGTATCACTGCATGTTTATAGCCAGCTAACAACTTGTCCAGCCAAGGACTTGTTTGTGTTTAGGTTCATGTGTGTGGGATGTGTGTGGGTTCCTGTTTGTGCACTGTGTGTATACACTGCATATTTCAAGTGAGCCTGTTACAAGCCCTTATTAGTGCGTGTGAGAAACCATGGCCCAGCATGTCTGCTCAGTTCATGAATTATAGATAGATAAGCTGGTTGATGTCCATGCACATCCATTGTAGATGGCCGATATTGAACGGTCCATTTACTATCAGAGCTTCATGAGCTGGAAAAAGCGTTTGTGTCTGCAAACAGCCTATTCCGGGTTCTGCAAAGCAACACAGAGCTCATGGCTATACATCTGAGGCAATACTCATTACTTGCTGCAACTATTGATTATTTTCTTAGGGATTATTCTATTTATTACTTTTTCGATTAATCAAATAATCGACTAGTTATTTGATCATTTGTTTTATTTTTTATATATCAACAATGGACAAATTATAGATTTTTTCCTATCGATTAGTCATCCCATGGGGACTTGAATTCTTGGATATTTTGGGTTAGGGTTGGGTTAGGGTTGACCAGCGGACCGGTAGGCAGCGGTTCCGGTAGGAGACACAAAGGAGAGTCTTTGTGTCTCCTACCGGAACCGCTACCGGTCATCAAATTATTGCCTTAAGAATGCGTCAAAAACAAAAAAATATCCATGAATTCAGGTCCCCATGGGGTGACTAATCGATCAATCATTTTGGGGGGGAACTATCTCTTTAAGGCCTATTCTACTTTGTTGTACAACACTGTCACCCCCAAATAGTGATAATAGCAAATCTAAAAGCTCACAACGCGTCACATCGCAATTGCGTTGTGAGCTTGTAGGTCTGCTATTTTTACATTTAAATGTTTTTTTATGATTTGTATTAAAATCCCTACTTAGGATTCACTTTTCTCGAATGTAAATTTTGCACCTTATCGTCGGTAAACAAGAACTGAAGCTTTTAGTCATTGGATTTGGGGTAAACAGCATTGCTTTGAGTGATGCTGGTATTTTCTGTACAACTAAAATCTGACAACTGTTTAATTTCATGTCCAGGACTGGGTTTTTGACAAAGGTATACATGATGCTCTGTTTCATTTTCACTTCAGGACATGGAGGCTATGAAAAGGTCTCTTGCTTTGATCGAGTCTAAGATGGCACTAGCTAAAGCTTGGCTTAAAGACCCTCATGGACAACAAGGTATGCTATTGAGCTTGTAGGTCGGCTATTTTCTTTTCTTTTCTTTTCTTTTCTTTGACATGACTTTTTATGACATCAAATGCAGCCCAAAGTGCTTTACATAAAAAAAGAAAAAAGAAAACACAATATTAAACAAGATTAAAAACAATACAGATAAGATTCCTTTTTTAAGCCATTTTGCAATACGCACGGCCAGATGCTATGCACTCAAAGTCTAGTTAAAAGGTTAAAAACTACATTTCTTGTCCTCTGATAAACTTGATCAGTGCTTTATGTCTACGACTGTGTGGTGTGTTATTGTACACAGGAGACCCTGGTGAGGTTGCCATACGTGTAATCCTAGATGAGGCCGCCAAGGTGGGAGAACTGTGTGCTGGGAAAGAGAGGAAAGATGTTCTGGGCACCGCTAAAGCTCTCGGCCAGATGACCGAGCAGATCTCAGACCTGCGTTCCAGGTAAACACATTCGCTCTGTCTCGACCTTACTCTCGACCCAACCTCAACTGTCATACACGCACGCACGCACGCACGCACGCACGCACGCACGCACGCACGCACGCACGCACGCACGCACGCACGCACGCACGCACGCACGCACGCACACACACACAAAAACATTCATGCTTTCTCTTTCACTCCAGCAGTAAGCATACAAGAGCTCTTTCTAGTGAATTTCTTACACCAACATTGTTTTCATGAAGCATTTTGTTGATAGGAACAGTTTGTTCATAGAGCTAACATCTCTTATGTGAGCACGGTCATAACGGTGAAGTGACACTTTGCATTCACACTCAATGCAGGCATGACAAGGTAGGCTGACGTCATATTGAAGGTTCAAAATATACCGACATTCGAAATCGACACCCGTTCCCATAGGATACCCAAATGAAATATTATATGTTATTATTAAAGACGGGGTGCCGTGATTTCATCAGGTATTATGGTTATACTAGGAGGAAGATTTTTTTCAAAAAAGTGTACAGAAATTGTTAAAATTATGTTTTTATGTGGACACGCCTCCAGTTCCTTAAGTATACCTGGTTCTCACCTTAGCACCTCCTCCACCACCTTAGCACCACCCACCTGTCCTAGTCCCTCCTCCTCCTCATGCCCACACCTGTTGTGTTATGATAATGAGGGGGAGGGTATATTTTTACTATGTCACTAAAGGGCTGTTTTTCTATTGGCACGTTTGACCCTCAAGGTTTCAGCCTCCAGGTAGAAACTCAAAATAGTCAGAGAAGACATAAAAACCATAAAAACACCACCAGGGGGCTTAATGAAGTTCTATCAACCTCATAGACACATGAAAAAGAGAAAAAGTGCAAAACCATGGCACCACCTCTTTAAGCGAGCGGAAACGGGCTTGTAGTGTGACCAAGACTGGAAAAGGGTTACTGTTGTCGTACTGTAATCTTCAACTAACCTGTTCCTTTCTAAGTCGTTGGTTGTCAAAGTGGGGTCCGGAGACCCCCAGGGGTCATTGAGGGGGTTCCAGGGTGTCCCCAGATAAATGATGGATAGTTAGGAACCAAATGAACCCTTATGTGGTTGTAACTCTCAGAGTTACATTATGGTGGTCCGTGGTCTATGCAGGGGTTCTCAAAGTGGGGTCTATATGGCCCCACTTTGTATGGCCCTATATATATCAGCTATTTTCAAAACATCTTGACATTCTCTGAAAATGTCTGAATATTTTTTGAAAATGTTGTATGGGGGGGGGGGGGGGGGGGGGGTTCTTGGCACAAAATCTTTTCAGATGGGGGTCCCCGGCCAAATACTCATTAATTTAGGGGTCCTTGACATGAAAAGGTTTGAGAACCACTGCTCTAGGTTATGATCATAGTCATACAATAACGTGTGTGTGTGTGTGTGTGTGTGTGTGTGTGTGTGTGTGTGTGTGTGTGTGTGTGTTGTGTGTGTGTGTGTGTGTGTGTGTGTGTGTGTGCGTGTGCGTGTGCGTGTGCGTGTGTGTGTGTGTGCGCGTGTGTGTGTGTGTGTGTGTGTGTGTGTGTGTGTTGTCTTCTTTAGAGGTCAAGGGTCAACCCCAGGGTGTGTACAGCGTGCACTGCAGTGTTCCCAGGGTCTAGACCTGCTGTTTGGAAAAGTGGACAGTGCTGCCCGCAGACTGGAGGCTTTAATCAACGCCAAGCAGTCTATCGCCAGGAGGCTGGACGCTGCACAGGTCAGTCTGAGCGACACAAACACAACACCGGAATCCTTAAGCACTTTCAACCTGGCATTCCTAATCTGGACGTGTCATTATGTGTTGCATTGCGACTCGTTGTGAGCTTGTAGAACGGCCATTTTTGCTATTCGCTGTGCGGCGAAGTATATAGGGCTTAAATGTTTAACCCATTAAAACCCGGGAAAGCATCTGTGTCATTTTTTATTTTAGCGTTGGCTATTCAAAAATAGCAGATCTGCGATCTTGTACATTTTAGAAAGATATTGAAAGTGTTTGAATAATAGAAAATAAACATGAACACAAAACTTTTTCGGAGGGGGGGTGTCCACGGCCACATATATATATCATTTTGGGGGTTGTTAAAGGACCAATTCAGTGAGTTTCATGTTTTTGCAAGTAGATTTCAATATTGTACTGAAACTAATGGAATTCAATGGCTTCCTCGTAAAACAAAGAAACGACAGTATGCTGACTGGCTTTTGAATAGAGTACGCATCCTCCAGCCTCCATTAACTAAAGACACTTCATGTATTGTATGTCAGTGGATGTGAAAAGAATTGATGTTGTATACTTTATGCAATCTTTAGGCTTGGTTGGCTGATCCTAACGGTGGACCTGAAGGAGAGGAAAACATCAGGGCATTGCTAGCAGAGGCCAAGCGTATTGCAGATCTGTGTGAAGACCCTAAAGAGAGGGATGACATTCTGCGCTCCATCAGCGAGATTGCAGGCCTCACTGCCAGACTCGTCGAGCTACGCAAACAGTACATTTATTCTCTTCTTTTCTCTCCCTCTTAAACCCCCCCCCAAACACACACACACACACACACACACACACACACACACACACACACACACACACACACACACACACACACACACACACACACACACACACACACACACACACACACACACACACACGTGATTTGTGACTTTGAGTAATTCCTAGGGTCTTTCTTTTGCAGATTCAAACTGCAGCCTCATGCCATCACTAAATGGCGTGTTTTCCCTGCATGGACAATGCGTTGTTGTTGTCTGTCAGTCTTGGACATCAGTCCAACCATCAGGTTGCAAACCCTTTTGTTGTACTGGGTGTAGGTGTAGGATGAGGTGATGTCTGATAACCCTGGTGGTGGCCTGGTGTGGTGGAGGGCCGTTTGAATATACAGTAAATAACTAACACTGCAGAACATCTGTATGATGTCAACAGTTGTCCTAAATGTTTTCTAGGCTTAAAGGGGAATTTGGTGAAGAAGGGAAACCTAATACCTGATTGATTATACTTGGTTGCGCATCGTGTCAGCCACCGAAAATGGCCGATCTGCTGTTTTCTGTTTGCGACTCCGGTGCGCGACTAAGGCGAAGATCTGCCTACCAATACATCTGGGGAAATCTAAATTCAATGTAGAGGCTAGAACAGCAGAGAAAACCTCTGCTAACAAACCTACGTCTAGTCGTCTACTGTTTTGGTAACCAGTCCTGATACCGTCTGAATAACCGCTCTGAAGTCTTCGCATTGGTTCTGCAATGCAGTTATTTCTTAACCCATTAAGAACTGACCCCGGTTCTACAAATGCCTTCTAAACCAGTAGTTCTCAAACTTTTTCGTGCCAAGGACTTCCAAAATGATATGTATTTGGCCGTGGACCCCCATCTGAAAATGTTTTGTGCCAGCGATCCCCCAAAAGAGAAGATTTGTGTTAAAAAATTCAAGATTATTCCAAAAAAATCAAACGCTTCAAAAAAGTACAAAAATAGCAGATGTACAAGCTCACAGCGCGTCACTTCGTGCCGTTTGTATATCTGCTATTTTTGAATAGCCAACGCTAAAATCTAAAATGACACGCTGCTTTCCCGGTTTTAATGGGTTACATTTCCGAATGGTTTCCACCCAATTTTATGCCCTACATTGAAACATTTATTTAAATGTCACCCGATGTATCAGCAGGCAGAGTGCCTACGTGAGACCAAACAGGCTCTGCTCGTTTCTCATTCGGGCTGATGGCTACCTCTAGACTGAGCTGTCTGTTTTCTGGTCTCAGGGGTAAAGGCGACAGTCCAGAAGCCCGTGCGTTGGCTAAGCAGATCGGCGCTGCACTTCTGACCCTGCAGTCCAAAACCAACCGGGCCGTAGCCAACATGAGGCCAGCCAAGCCTGCCGTCACCCTTGAGGGCAAGATGGAACAGGCTCTACGCTGGGTTAACAGTCCCGGGCTAGATGACAGAGGAGTAGGTGAGTGGTGGTGGTGGTGGTGGTGTTGAATGCTGCCCCTGGGGAGGGATGACATCACAATTTGGGTCTAAAATAAAACCTCAGACCTTGCATACCTGTTGTCAGCCTTTATTGATGTTTGGATAGCGTGTGAAAGTGGGTACGTGTTAGCGACTGAGAGACTTTGCATTGCTTGTGCATTTACTGTAGCTGACAGTTGCAGCATCATGAAAGATGTGAGCGATTCAAGGCTATAGACAGGCCCTTGGGGGGGGGATTTAGAGAATCAAATGCTTCAGTCCTGCATCGTTTGTAACGTAGCACCCGGAGGCCAACCTGCTTTCTGTGCCCTCGTTGACGATTGATGCCATTTCCCTAAACACCTGCACTGACTCGCCTCATACAGAGCTCATTGACTGACTGACTGATTGACTGACCGACCGACTGACTGACTGATTCAGGGAGCATTCTGCCTGCTGCCGTATGTCTGTTTTGTAGTTTGATTGTTTGTCCCTTTTTTGCTTAAATCCCCTGCTTCCATAATGGAGCAGAATGTGAGAGACTACAATTCATTACAGGTACCCACTTGATGCTGTTGTCTTTATGTCAACAGTCACTATATCTATAACTTTATTTGATGTCTGACATCAACTAGGACTTACTGCATGCAATAGCCTTTCCTTTATTGAGAGAGAAATTTATATTTTTCTTATTTTCATATGAAAACAAAAATATATAATAATAATAATAATAATAATAATAATATAATAATGATAATAATAAATACATTGCAGTGAGATTGCTCTGTCTTACACACTGAAGGACCAACATAGCAGTTTTTCTGTTTGCTTAGACACAATGTCAAGGACAAGGACAGAGAGAGATTGTGTGAAATTAGGCAGCCAAGTGTGAAGTGCGTGAGAATGACCCGATGACCCTTCTTCCCCAGGTCAGGCAGCGATCAGAGGAATGGTGGGGGAGGGGAGGAGGCTGGCAGGAGGCCTCATAGGCCCATATAGACAGGATCTGATTGGACGCTCCGACCGAACTGAAGCTTTGATGGTGTCCCTCGCCGACATGGCCGCCAGAGGTGAGGCTGAGGCTCCTCCTGCACGCGCTACAGCTGCACAGCTGCAGGAATGTCTTAAGGTATAGTGTACACACACACACACACACACACACGCACGCACACGCACACACACGCAAGCAAGCACGCACGCACACACACATATTGTATGAAATAGTGTTGCAGATTAAACTTTTTCATAGATGTCATAGATAGCTTCATAGACTTGTTTGACAGCACTGTCATCAGTGTATATTCAGAGATTTAAAACTCTCTCAGTACTTAGTAAACTTGACCTTAGGCTCTGTACTTGGTCTGCTCTTTTCCCCTCTACACCAAACCTCTTTGCCAAAAATAGCAGATCAACAAGCTCACAACACGTCGCAGCGTGACGTGTTGGGAGCTTGTAGATCTGCTATTTTCTGCTAATCTTCCCCTCAGAATGTAGGGATGCGTGGTTAATGTAAAGAAAATAAAAGGTTCCTATCACACAAAGATTTGGAGACCCACCTGTAGTAACTCTGAGGACCCCCCAGTGGTACCGGACCCCCTGTTGAAGACCCATGCTATACTATACAGTTTACAGTTTACAGTTTAGGCATTTAGCAGACGCTCTTAATCCAGAGCGACTTACAGTAAGTAAGGACACAAGATAATACATCATAATACATCAATAATACATCAAATGTGTAGAAATAGTCATCTAATAATAAAGTAATACATAAGTAAACCAATAATCTAATAATAACTAATACATTCGTAAACCAAGATCTATACTAGTATCTATAGTATCTATACCATGCTATATATATTGACCGGAGTTCCCCGGGGGTATATAGTAGGCCCCTTACATTTTTCAAAGCTCACATTTTTTTTAGCATACAGTATGTAGATCTGTAATTTTTGCTTAATGTTCACCTCAGTACATAGTCATTATTGGTAAAGGGTGCCACCTGGTGGCTAATAAGGTGACGTATGCTCATAGTACTGTAAACTGTAAATGTGTCATCCTTTCACCAGCATTGCCATAGCATGTTCCATGTTCTCTCCAGGAACATGTGGTCTGCATTATGTTATGTTTATTTATTCAATCATAATCAAATTGGACAAACCAGATGCATTAGTTCAAGTGTATACAGCACTAGTTTTCAACACCCGTCCACAGGAGGCTTTTCTAAAATAGAATAGCACTAGTCTAAAAACACGATCAAGTACAAAAAAGAATATACATATACTAGTAATAATTAACATAATCAAAATCAGACCCAATACATTAACTTGTGTTTTAACAGGACCTGAAGGGGCGTATGCAGGAGGTCATGACCCAGGAAGTGTCTGATGTTTTCAGTGACACCACCACTCCCATCAAATTGCTGGCTGTGTCTGCAACTGCCCCTCCTGAGACCCCCAACAGAGAGGAGGTAAGTGATGTTCCAACAACAAGCTGCTGGGGTTCATTTATTCTTAGATCCATCTATTCGTCATTCAATTAAGAAAAGCTCTATACTGTACTTCGAATAGCGAAAATAGCCGAGCTAATTATAGAACTGCTATTTTTGAAAATGAAATACAATTAATGTATAGATATATATTGTTGTGGGGAAGTGGGGTGGGTGGTCATTGAGGATTGTTAAAAAAATATGCTAGTGGTCCATAGAACAGATGAAAATGAGTGTGTGTGACAGTGAGTGTGTACACATGGCTAAACTGGGTTATCATCCTTAAGAAATTGTTATTATCTTTTAGCCCGTAGTACTTGCTGTAGCACTTGCCCTAGCCTTGTTGACCTTGCAGGCTTATGCAAAGGCTAAAAACAAAAGTAATTTAGACAGATTATGTTATGTAGACAGATGCCAGATTCATATGTAGACCTGGCATCCTATAGTGTGTATAGTTTCAATGTACAGATTATGTATTTTTTTATATTATACTGTTTAGATTGATGATAGGTTCTTTGTTTACCTATGATCCTAGATTACTATTTCTATGCATTTGATGTGTTTGTTTACCTTACTTACTGTAAATCGCTCTGGATTAAGAGAGTCTGCTAAATGCCTAAATTGTAAATTGTAAGAAATGTGACTGTAACAGTGGTCTTGCGTGTCGTAGGTGTTCGATGAGCGCGCAGGGAACTTCGAGGCTCACTCAGGTCGTTTGGGGGCCACCGCGGAGAAGGCCGCCGCTGTGGGAACAGCCAATAAGAGCACAGTAGAGGGGATACACGCTGCTGTGAAAAACGCCAGGGAGCTCACACCACAGGTGCGTCTGTTCGCTGCAGTCATATACTATTTATATACAGTACTGTATATTTGTTTTGGTGTGTAAGGCAGTGATTCTTAACCTGTGGTCTGAGGGCCACGAGGGTATTGCAAGTGGGCTCCCAAATAATTGGCAAAACACTAAGATTCTAACATTTTAACATTAATATAAAAAAAATATGTTTAAGAAATGTCATGGTATTTGTTCTTTAAAACCTTAGTGAAGTCGGAACACAATCGATTGATTGATGGTTAAAATATACATGCTCTGAAAAAGCACGCCGGCCCATCCAAGTGGGCCCTGATCCAGATGCGATGCGATGTGAGAGTGCGGTCTTGCCAACACCAACTCGGGACTCCTGAATCGCTACCTTGCACACCCTCCTGTCATGCACCTAAAATAGCACACAACGTGAGCTCATAAGATGTGCTATTTTAGGTGCACGCTGCGATGCGCGGCCAAGTATAACTCAAGTGTCCAGGAATCGTTACAGGTATCACGCCCAATTCACACCAACAGCATCACAATGCCGGCAATTTCTGGCTGAGCAGCGAGTTTCAATGCAAAGTCTTTGCAGACGAGCGTCTCCACGCTTTTTAACAACGTTGGGACGCTCGACAGCAAAAAGCGTGGCATCGAAGCTGAGAAAACCTCTACTTTGCTGAAGTGCACTAGCATCCAACCAATCATCAGCCCCCCTCTTCCCCCCATTTCTCCAACCACCAGGGACAGGACATTTTCCTCCCCATCCGTCAGAGAATGGATCACACCGTATTAAAACCCGGACATACTGTACCATGATTATTTCTTTTTAGTTGTTAGTCTGTGTATATAAAATAGGTATTCCCTAGCGAATCTCTTAGTTACGCCCACATTGTTCTTGTGAAGCAGTTTGTTTATGCTTATTCATTAAGATGATAAAGATTGCTTGTGTCATTTTGCAGCAGGCATTCCGGGTGGAATGCCGGGCATTCCATACAGCAGGCACTTTCAGCCAGCATTTCCACGGGTGCTTCACTGCTGTGTAGAAGCTGTGACTTTTTGTTTTGTTTGTTACTAGCAGCTGTGCATGTGGAATTGATGAAGATTGGAAAACTATGGCATATTTAATGCCTAAAATGTATAAATCGTTTACAAACAAGCCACCGGAGGTGAGATAAGATTGCCTGCATTTCTCCTGCCTGTCTTTGTGCTTTGTTTCTGGGTGCAGTCAGCTGGCAACTTTTCGCTGAGCACCGTGGCTCTCACTGGCCGTGGACTAGAAACACAATCATTCAACATCACTTGCAATTGACACAAATATACTGCTGTATGTGTGCAGCAAATAGTAAAGTTTGTAGCAGTTTGTAGTTTGTCTAATTGTACATAAAGAATCAGAACGGCTCTGTTTGAACCGGCACACCAGCTGCCCTCGGCCCCGACAGGAGAGCTGTTTACGCGGAGTACAGACAACCTGTTGCATTGCTGGACAGCATGTTTGTAAACAATCTATTCGTTTTAACCGATAAAGAGGTCATGTAGTCGCTCAATTTTAACTTTCACATTTACATAATGCTAGTTTAAATCTTTGATTTCAAAATGCGCAACCCCCCACTTTCAAAATGCGCTACCCCATACAGTCCGTTTATTCACCTTCACAGCAGACACGACAGCTAGCGTCACTCATCATAACCCCGGACACAGCCAATGTATTGCTTCAGCGTTATGGTTAGCGCCGTGGACTTGTGAATTGGTGTAGTAGTTGTTGCTATAGTCTTTGATGGTGTGAATTGGGCATCAAAGACTACAGTCACCAGATGTAGTCTAGACAGCTGGAGTCAAGTGTGATATGTGTGTGTTCATATTTAGGTGACTTCTGCTGCTCGGATCCAGCTGAAGAACCCTGGAAACCAAGCAGCTTATGAGCACTTTGACACCATGAAGAACCAATGGATCGACAATGTAGAAAAACTCACTGGTGAGAGTGTGCTTTAGGTCTGACCGCATTTATTGACATCTCTATAACTATTAATATCTGGGGTTTCTGGGTTACACAAATGTATTACCTTAACTGAAACCTGTTTTAGTGCAGGTGCAGGATACAGGTACATGTGAAGATTGAAGGGAATTAATCACGTACTGGTAGCTGCAATCGCACACTGGATTGCAGCCACCAAAACATTATTGATTAGCAATACTTCAACTGAACAGGGTCTGCATCAGGCAACTGAATTAAGTGAAACCATGATATTAACAGCACAGTGTATCTTACGCACCTCAGTGGGCCAACATCAAGTTTAACCCATTTGTGCGTGTGTATGTGTGTGTTTTTGTCTGTCTGTGTGTCTTTGTCTGTTTGCATGCGTGTGCCTATCTATTCCTAGGTCTGGTGGATGAGGCTATAGACACCAGGTCCTTGCTAGACGCCTCAGAGGAAGCTATAAAGAAAGACATTGACAAGTGCCGTGTTGCCATGGCCAATGTCCAACCCCAGATGCTTGTTGCCGGGGCAACAAGCATAGCTAGACGAGCCAATCGAGTTCTGCTGGTGGCAAAGAGGGAAGTGGAGAACTCAGAGGATCCGCGGTTCCGGGACACGGTGAAACACGCCTCGGACGTCCTGTCTCACACCATCTCACCCATGGTGATGGACGCCAAGGCGGTGGCTGGGAACATACAAGACAAAGGTACGGATCACAATCTGACAAGGACTTCCAGGGTCAAAGGCATGAGATTCTCTCATCTGAAGTGCTTGTCTCCACTCAAACTATGGCTCCTCTCCTCGTTGCCCCAGCTCTCCAGAAGGCCTACCTGGACTCCTGTCTGAGGATACTGGCTGCAGTGGGGAAGGTCAGAGAAGCCTTCCAACCTCAGGAACCTGACTTCCCACCTCCACCCCCTGATCTAGACCAGCTCCACGTAAGTATGCACGCGCACACACACACACACTCTGGTTTGAGGTTTAAAATCTGTCTCCAAATACAAACATTCAAAAGATACAAAATGGGAGATCCAGGCACTCAAGGTTGAAAGAGGGGACAGCCTTTATTTAATGCAACGCCAACCTGAAGCGGTCTTCATCAGGGCTTTTTTTAAGACATAAACATAACATAAACATGTTGCCTTTGTATTAGACAACGGCTGTTCCCTCTTTTAACTTCGACTGCCCGGATCTCCCATTTTTTATCTGATGTTGCATCCCGTCTGATCCAAATAGTTCTTTTGACTATTATGTCTCCGGTGAGCACCTGGTTGCCTCGTTCTCTCTACAAACATTCAAAAGTTTAACTTCTCTAACATTTCTCATTTCAGTGATATGTTCAGATCTTTCAGTAACAGATTTTATTGAGTGTGTGTGTGTGTGTGTGTGTGTGTGTGTGTGTGTGTGTGTGTGTGTGTGTGTGTGTGTGTGTGTGTGTGTGTGTGTGTGTGTGTGTGTGTGTGTGTGTGTGTGTGTGTGTGCGCGTGCAGGTCAGTGATGAGCAGGTTCCACCCAAGCCTCCCCTACCAGAAGGGGAGGTGCCCCCACCCCGCCCTCCTCCTCCAGAAGAGAAGGATGAAGAGTTTCCAGAGCAGAAGGTTGGAGAGGTGCTCAGTGAACCTATGATGGTGGCAGCCAGGCAGCTGCATGACGAAGCCCGCAAGTGGTCTAGCAAGGTCAGTGTGCGGTCACACGTGCACGTGCGCACGCACGCACGCACACACACACACACACACACACACACACACACACACACACACACACACACACACACACAAACAAACACAGAGTTTGAATACTCTGTGTGTGTTTTGAATACTACATTCTGTGCTTAAGATGAACTTGTCTCAGTGATGTTGCTATATTACACCGAATAACAACAGTATAGAAGCCAATACATAAAACACAATCTGCTTTATTTGCGTTCATTTGTGCTAAAAGTTAGATTTTTAGACCTGTTTCTCCAAACAATTAGAATGAATGGAATCAATCACTACTTCTGGTTCCTTGACCACACAGAGCACAAATACGTATAGATTTAATATCAGATGCTCTGCTCAGCTAACTGCTCAGTTTTACAAGTTGAATAGGCGGTGTGTAAATGTTCGAACAAGAAATGTGGATTTTATAGTTATAGCACATTTTCATAGTAAGCACAGGATTCTTCTCTCTATCATGTGATGAAGTGATATGGTGTCCTCTGATATGTCTTTCTTTTCAGAACTAAACTGTTAACGTAATGTAAACACTAAATGAATTTGGGACAACTAAAGCCTAAGTTATACTTGCGTCTGCTATTTTCAGTGCGTGACACCTGCAAGTACAAACTCAGGCTTAATGTTCAAGAGGCAGAGAACCACTCTTGTGAAGATTACTCCTCCCCGCACACTAATCACCTGCTCTATTTAAACCCAGTTAAATCAACCCAGAAGCCCATCTTAACGGTGTGGTTCTCTGACTAGCTACCTTTTGCTACTGTATCCTATTTCTTTGTATTATGTTCTCTCTCTGTGTGTGTGTGTGTGTGTGTGTGTGTGTGTGTGTGTGTGTGTGTGTGTGTGTGTGTGTGTGTGTGTGTGTGTGTGTGTGTGTGTGTGTGTGTGTGTGTGTGTGTGTGTGTGTGTGTGTGTGTGTGTGTGTGTGTGTGTGTGTGTGCGGGGGTGTGTGCGCGCGTGTGTGTGTGTGTGTGTGTGTGTGTGTGTGTGTGTGTGTGTGTGTGTGTGTGTGTGTGTGTGTGTGTGTGTGTGTGTGTGTGTGTGTGTGTGTGTGTGTGTGTGTGTGTGTGTGTGTGTGACGTGTGTGTTTGTAGTTGTGCAAGAACAGCTAGTCTGTGCAAATGATTTATTGTCATTCAGGATTGGTGCTTTCTTGCTGCCTTCACTCACTCTTTCAGCTCCGCTGATGTTCTAAAAATTAACACTTGTGTTCTGATCGGTGGTTCAGGCGTCTTAAACAGACGGCTCGTTTCAAAAACGCAGCAGGTGAAACGATCGGTTCCACTTCCCACACAGTCACACACCTTAAACTTCCAGTCTGCCAGGACCCCTAAACGCTGCTGTTATAAACTAACAGATGTGCGCTGTTGTGTGTGAAAACAAGGCAGCTCTTCTCCTCCGCTAAACGAGTTGGAACTGAAGGACACCAACCACACATGTTGGGGATTGTTTCTTTGCTGCTGATCCACAGTGAGATGTAGAGTATCAACCTGCTAGCCACCTTCCAGGCAAACTTCCCTCCTCTTCTGTTGTACCTTCCTCCTGTAAAACCTCCTGCTGTCTGCACATGCAACTCTGCTTCCGCGCCTCCTCATCTTCCCTTCTCATCCTCCTCCTCCGTCCTGATGCCTGTATCCTTCTCTCCTCCCTCCTGTAGACCTCCTGTCCTCCAGTTCTTCCATCCTCTGTTCTTCCAATGCTGTATTAAAGGCCCTGGCCTGAACACTCATGCAGGTGTTTTCAGTTACTCTTGCTCATTTAACCTCTAGTCTAGGTAAATTGGCCTTTTTGCGGCAAAACTGATAGGAGTGTTGAGGGAGCTGTCATCAAACCTAGATTGTGCTTAATACCCACACAACCCTGAGAAGAGGTGTTCAGCCATAGTCACTGAAAACACCTGTATGAGTGGTAAGGGTCTTTAAATGTTTTCGATGCTTTCTTCCCTCCTGCCATCTGTGGCTTCTTTCCTCACCTGCTCCCTTCTTCTACACATTCCCCCTTTTTCTTTCTTACTCCCATCCTCTGATGCCCTCACCCTCCTCTCCTCTCAATCCCTCCTTCACCCCCCCCCCCCCATCCCCCAGCCTGAGCATGAGGCAGTACTGGAGAGGGAGGTAGATGATGAAGATGAGTTTACTGATGTGGAGGATGACTATGAGCCAGAATTGCTGATGATGCCGGCCAGCCAACTTGTCAATCATCCCATTCTGATCGCCGCCCAGTCGTTGCACCAGGAGGCGTGCAAGTGGTCCAGCAAGGTCTGCACATGCACTCATATGTGCACGCACGAACACCATACTGTACATGTACACCAGACCTGGATTTGCACATCATTCTTAGTGTTTGTTTTGACTCAGTAGGAACAGCATATGGAAGATGTATTGTGGAATTTGCCACATAGAACAATACAGTGGGCATTCATGTTTTTCCCAGGATGGCTGGGGAAGACTTCGGCTGAGACAGCCTGTGATTGGCTGATACTCGGGGAAGGGAGCACTCGTTTTACTTCATGTGATGAAAATAATAATAATAATAATAATAATAATAATGTTCCTGCCCACCACGTGGATACTGGACATTGATTCCTCCACAGTGCCTCCGGCTTGGCCAGGTGCTCCAGTGAACACAATGTACCTTTTTCACGGCAGCCATATTGACATAAACACAGGTGTTACTAATGATACTAAGATTCTGTTCCATTTAGTATATCAGAGGCATTGCAGTGAGCCATCATGCACAATAGCAGCACTCTGACTCTGTTTGACCTTGGATTGGAACCTGTTTACCCATCTATTTCATGTCATAATGGCTGCTGTGAACAAGGTCTATTGAACCTGTTCAGTAGGGAGTGGAACTGGGAGAGATAAAGGGTTCCTCCGCACACATTACGCACGCATTACGCACACATTACGCACACATTACGCAAACATTACGCCCTTCCGGTGACACTCTTCACTGTCAGGTGAAAGATTGTGGCGGAGGACTCCATGTGTATGAGACGTGGTTGTTGTCTACACCCTCCCCGCGACCAACAACTAGGGGTTGGCAGTGACAGGGAACATGGGGGGAATTGGCAATTAAATTACACTAAAATAAAATAAAAACATTTATACCACCTGTCACTACCTGAATTGTTCTCATGTAGTAAACCCCAACCCTCTGTACTGCCGAGCAGGTTAAAACAAACACTCAGAATTTGCAAATAATATTTGACCCAGGTTTGGTAAACACACACTGGATCCTACATTCATGCACATCCAGATATTGCACCTATACACACGCTATTGCTCATGCACGCATGCATAGACACACACACACACACACACACACACACACACACACACACACAAGGCTCCTGCAAGGTACAGCAACACGCCCTGGACTTCATTTTCACGATGGCTGACAGAATCAGTCCCTGGCAACGATATTCATTGCACTGTACAGTAGGTCCAGGAACGTTCAGCTCTGCATCCGCCATCATTCTGGACTCCAACAACTGGTTGTGGCTGCTGGTGCTGCTGTTTTGTTGTTGCATCACACTCTGACCCCTACTTTGTCTTGTTTGACACGTTTATGCTGATGTCATGCTAAGGTTGCACTAAGGTTTAAAGCCTGATTTATACTTAGTTCCAAAAATAGCTGATCTGCAAGCTCACAACGCATTGCAGTGACGTATTGTAAGCATGCAGTTCGGCAATTTTTGCTGCGCGACATTGCGTGTAACAAAGTAGTCAAGACAAGTCTTAGGATTGTTGGAATGGCAAATGTGTTTGTTTGCCCTGGATGTATAAACTTGTACTGGCTTCACAAGTCCCTCCCTTATGTTCTTGATTTGGTAAAGTGGTTTAACGGAGGGGTCAGTGGCTCTGACTGGCTATCGCTGTTGTCAGTCACTCGTTGTCTGGCCAACCTGTGAAGCCAAGGATGACAGTCTCCCAAAGACTCATGGGTAACGTAGTTCTGATGTTACCTGGTTGCTTGCCATTACAAACTGCTTCTTAGCCTGCTTAGTCTGAATGTGTCAGACTAAGATCACTGCACCACTATGCACATCACCGTATGGTACTAACTGCCAGGGATCCTGAGACCTAACCTTCAGCTACTTGTGGTGAGAAGGCGGCAGTGAGACTCTCTGGTCAGCCTTGTATCATCATTGCATCTCCGGCAAACAGGGCACATGGACTGAGGCTTAACTGAAAGCAACATGACAAGCAAAGCTTTGTCATGTGTGATGATGAACATGCACTAACTTGTATTCACGCTGCATGCAGCTCATTGCAGAACACAAACTAATTGTGTTTGTTTAATTGCTGTTACAATGGCTACTTGGCTTTTATTTACAAAATCACTTTGCAATCTTAACATTTTAATGTCTTTGGATAACAATGTTTTCATGATGTGTTTTGAGTTTTGACCATGCTAAACAAACTTTGTTGGGTTATTATTGAATAAACTAGTTCAAGATGTCTCAGCCAATGAGGTACACGGCAAAATCCTGAGTGAGGACCCATAAGTGCCCGCAAGGCAAGAGTTAATTGTTCCACTATCAGGGATAAATTAACACTGCACTCAGGATTTTACTGTGAATGTTTCCAGTGTATTCTGAAAGGACTTGTCCAATACTTCAATCGTAGGGAAATGACATCATCGCAGCAGCCAAGCGGATGGCTCTGCTAATGGCCGAAATGTCTCGACTGGTGCGTGGTGGGAGCGGGAACAAGCGAGCGTTGATTCAGTGTGCCAAGGACATCGCCAAGGCCTCTGATGAGGTGACGAGGCTGGCCAAAGAAGTGGCAAAGCAGTGCACCGACAGACGCATCAGAACAAACCTGCTTCAGGTATAAACATATGCGCACACACTCCCGCAGCGGTTTACTGAAATAATGGTACATGACATTAGGCCTGCAACTATCGATCACTATCTTAGCGATTATTCTATTGATAACCTTTTTATTAATCGAATAAATGGAGAAGTATGTTTTTTAATTTGTATACAAAAACGAATCGATGCAAAAACTTCTAATTTACTCATTTACTTATTTTTCATAGTCAACTAAATTGATTAGTATGAATAGCCACTTAAGCCCTATCGCACAAAAATAACAAACAATGCCGATCTACAAGCTCACAAAAAGTGAGCTTCTAAATATTTTATTGAAATATATATTTTTAATAATTGATTGGTTTTATTAACTGTTGCACTCCTACTGTACAAGACATGGACACAATGATTGCAAAACACCTTCTAACATGTAATAACCCATATTTGTCTTAACGAAGGTGTGTGAGCGCATCCCTACTATCAGCACTCAGTTGAAGATTCTCTCCACCGTCAAAGCCACCATGCTGGGACGAACCAACATCAGTGAAGAAGAGTCAGAACAGGTAAACATAAACAATGACAAGTCAATGACACATGGCATTACACAACCATGTTGTTGGCCAAGTGCAATCACACTGCTCTTCATGTATACACGAAAACACAATCAAAGGATGATAAGAAATCGTTGCTGTCGGGTGGAAACCAAAAATGTTACTTTTCAGCATTCAAATTCAAAAATATATTTTTGCTACTTTTGTATAACAAAGTAGGGCATTCATTTACGAAAAAAACATAAAAATGTAAAATACAGAGATAAGAGGTTTCTGCCCGATAGCAACTAAATGCAAATACAATCCAGCGGTCCAGCGGTTTGTGAGATTAGCTACGGACAGCGACAGACAGACACACAGACACACACACACACACACACACACACTCTATCTCTCTCTCATACTGTAGGTGGCTAGCCTCTTGCAGAGCCATACTAAAAATAATTTAACAAATCTGATCGCAGTGAGTTATACTGTATATAACGTCGCTATCCTTGCTGTCTAGGCCACAGATATGTTGGTCCACAACGCCCAGAACCTGATGCAATCGGTGAAGGAGACTGTCAGAGAAGCAGAGGCAGCGTCTATCAAGATACGCACGGACGCAGGATTCACCCTGCGCTGGGTCCGCAAGACCCCCTGGTACCAGTAGACCAACCAGGTTTGCTCAGACTGGCCACTCCTTGAGCCTGAAACCAACCAACGACCATTTCCAACAACGGTAGCACACGACAACCTCGTTGTTGGTGATAACAAGTGATCGTACAAACACACAAACACCTCCCGGAAGAGGAGGGTCTTGTCACCTGGTGGGTTCCATACATCCTTCCTACTGTCATTTGGATGTGTAACGTCAGGGATTGTGTCACGTGGTACCATGTCGGAGTGAGTCCGTCCAGATCCCGCTCTATGCCACTGGTTCCCAGGTCTGTAACTCTGAGAGTGTACGAATGGAACCAAATGATCCATTTGGTCCCAGTTGTACACTCTCAGAGTTAAATTAACATTGAGGATTTTACAGTGTAGATTGGGCCAGAGATAAGAACTGTATCAAATGGGGTCCGTGGCCTAATGGGGGTCCTTGAAATCAAAAGGGTTGAGAATGACTGCGCTACGCCTCCCTTTATCTGTATGAATGGTCTTACGTAGGCTAATCAGAGACAACATATATATTTTTGGTATTTTGGGTTGCAAGAGTTTATCCAAATCCCAGGTATATATTTTTTGCATGAAAACGTTTTCTATTTTCTAAAGGTGAATTATGACATAAAGAGGTAAACTCTCAGAGGACCTTTACTTTTGGTTCAGTTTTATCCGTCAGAGTTTCTTAATGTCTATTGTATATATTTGTTTTATCATCGACAACACTCAGTTTAACTCGCTGATTTTGCCACTCGTGTATGTAGCCTTTTTCCTGGCTGATCGCTCACACAAGCTCTCCTCTTTTCATGTTTACTTTTATTGATAACATTGTTCTTAATGGGAGATTGGTCAGAAAACTGAAAGGTGACACAACACACCGGAAGCTGCTGTTTGTCAGGTGATTTCTTTGTTTTCATTTGAATTGAAGGACTGAAGGTTGTGAATGTGAATGATGGTGGGTTGAAAATACTGTATAAAACCTTTTCAAAAGTCCATTATGCAATATTTATTATTACACAATATTGAAAAGATAGTCAACAAAATAAGGTTTTTACTTCGATGCTAAAGATTTGCCATTTCTGCAAAAAGAGTGTTTCACCTGACAGCATAGAAATGCATTAGGAGATGGTTACATTTGTGTTCTATATAAGTGTATGTTGTATTATGTACCATTTTATTTAAAGATTCACTATGAAAAATGCCAAAGGATGTGTTTTACATTATCGTAAGCTTCATGAATGGATTTCTTGAAACATCCATAAAAGACAGGCTAATACAGAAGAGAGCAACGTAAAGGAGTGTGGTTTGTTGTCAAGTGGGGATCATGGGTATCATGGGGAGTCCGGTGCACCTGTGATGGATTGAGTTGATTACCTGTCAGGCTTTAAAAGGCAGTCAATCAGCACTATTTGTTATTTGTCTTACAAGAAAAACACTCATTTTTCCTTGTGTCCAATAATTATGCTTCAGTGAATTTGATTTATTGTGTGCAGCTTCAGTTATTTCACAGAATCTTTTTTTAACTAAACTAAATTAAACTTAGAAAGCTAGTCTACTCAGACCAGTTTAGCTCCAGCAAGTTTGTCACAATTCTGTGTACTGTAGTAAGACAAAAAACTGGAATATTGGGCTGATTAATGTCTTTTAAGCACTTGAGCCCTATTTTGTACTTTGTCGATTAGCCCAATTAATTCCAGGTGCTTACTGCTGCTAGCAGAGCATGC
This sequence comes from Gymnoscopelus braueri, assembly GCF_963280865.1. Taxonomy (NCBI): domain Eukaryota; kingdom Metazoa; phylum Chordata; class Actinopteri; order Myctophiformes; family Myctophidae; genus Gymnoscopelus; species Gymnoscopelus braueri. The sequence continues at coordinate 35,493,343 of NC_137619.1, forward strand.
TCCTCTTCCAGCTAATGACAAACCAGAGATACTCTGCAGTCTTGAGGTTTATCATTTTCTAGCAGAAACTATGAATTGTTTTTATTCTGCTTTCATTATTTAAATGTACTGCTGAACTTCTGACCAATCTCTGTAACAGTTGAACTGTTCACTTTAGGACTTTTTCATAAATGATCAAAGCCAATGATCTTTTTTTGACAACCAACAGCCCTCTCTGGAACCTTCTCCGTGTGTTTAGTAGTCTGGATGCTGTCAAGTATTCTTTAGAGGATTTCCAAGAGACCTCTGTGGTTTGTGAATAATGTGAAACTTGGTGTGATATGGTGGCATGGCTTATGCCACTCTGACTCTGAACAACACTGTTAAAGCACCTTGAAAACAGCTAATAGCAGTTATACAGTTTGAGTATCGGTGATAATTAGATCTTTCTTGAACGTAGTCTAAACGAATACATTTAAAAAATATTATTTTCTTAAGATGTCAGTGTTCCAAGCAACAAAGATTTGGATGATGGCCTCAGCAGGTTTCGTGGAGCTGTGGAGAATCCTCCTCACGTGAGAAACAGTATTAGCAGTGGTGGGCTGTCACCATGGTAGTTAACTTAAGCTCTCCTTAAAAATGTTAAGAAATGTTCTAATGCTCTACAAGCTCGAAGATCAGCAATTTTCTAAATATTTTTGAACATTTTCACCTCTAATGACGTGCTCAAAATACAATAGGGACGCCAGGGTTAACGCCAGTGGTTAAGGGCAGCGCTTTGGCTGCTGTGGCACAGATTTGTTTACTGCAATTTATTTATGTAATTATAGCCTACAGAGCATGTAGCAGTCACTGAGCCCTTGACTAAGACTGAGAGGGACACGGTGTGATGGTGCGTGCACTCAATGTTTCACACCCTGAATGTATTATGTATAATAAGTTATAGCCCTGCCAACACATCTGCTGTGCCTTGGATTAATAAAAGGACAATAATGAAGGCTCTGGCTTGGTCATTACAAAGAAATGCTTTAACCTGGAATGGAGTGTTGGCTGAAAAAGAGCACACGGTGACATCACATACACACAAAGCTTTATAATTTCAACAAGATACAGATTCTACTTAATGACTTCATACTTTAGGGAGTAAAACTTTTCACTTTTAGATAAGGGATTGTGCAAATACTGTGTAGAGTGAAAGGACTTAACACTCTTTAAGAGTGCTTTTTCTTAACTAGATTGCCCGGAACCGTGTCAAGTATAACCAGCTAAACTTAGCAATGATTCAACTATATACACTATTCCTTAAAACCTTTTAAGCCTATCTGTGTGTAGTTGACCGGGGTCCCACAGTACTCTATTTGGTTCTCTCTTTTTTCCCTCTCCACAACAATTCCTCCGCGAAAATAGATGATCTACAAGCTCACAACACATCGTGTTGCGAGGTGTTTTGAACTTGTTAGATCGGCTATTTTTGCTGAACGTTTGCCCCAGAATAGGAATGCTAGGGTTCATGTGATTAACCATTCTTAATAAAAATTAAAAAAACACCAACAATCATTTTCAGAGGTTGAACAGCATGCAGATATTTATATTTCACCTTGGCCAAATTTAGCCAGTAGACACTAAACAAACTCTGAGGCCTCCTTGGTGTACTCTTGATAGTAAGCTGTATGTTGCACTTTAACACACATGAAAAGGCCACAAGTAGGAGTGAATGTATACATAAACACTTGCATTTAAGAATCTCTGACTCCCATAACACATACTGCAGCCACTCAGTGAATACTTAAGACATTCAATTCTCTAAAAAATAAACTTCATATGTATAAAACTGTATTTTTAAGTTATGCTACAATGTGTAAAAACGTTTGCAAAAACTGACTTCTTATCTGGCTGATTATGCTCAGGCAGCAAGCAAGAGAGGATTTCCAAGGCATGTAGGTGTTACTGTGTCATACTGTGTCACATACTGTGACACAGTATGTAGACCGCAAGTCCTGAGTGTCCCTTATGAGGTCATATCGTGACATTTATGGCAACACTCAGAACAGCGCTTCATCCAAAAACTGGATATGTGGTCCGAAAAAGAGGAGGAATGGTTTGCAGCATACAAAAACCAAACATCAATAGTTATGCTGCATTCACACTAGTGGCAACAAAGCAACAGGCTACAAGTCATTTTCAATGGAAGGCTGCAAAAAGAAGCTAAACAAAACAAAAAAAGTTTAGCAGGCTTCAGCCTTTTTCTGCGCTCCTATGACGCAGTGAAGCATTCATAAATAATGCCCCCCATTCTCTCCCCAGAATTCCAGCTCTGTTCTGTAAAAGGAATAAAAATGAATTCTTACCATTAACCAAGTTCCCTGTGCTATTTTACCCTTTTCATTTATGCAGTGTGGCTTGAGCAACACTTCAAGTGTGACTCTGCAGCAAAGTAGCTGACCACGCTTGGCTGTTTTGTAGTTTCTGTCACTGCTAGTGTGAAGGCAGCATTAGCACTTCATTATTAAATGCACAAGCAATACTGGTTATTAAGGCTTCCCTTTACAGGTCAAACAACACCATTCATTCAAATATAATGTTATACACATAATAAATAACAATTAAGCAATTAATACCAGTGAGCTGGCGGATATGAAAGGCTCGTCATAAACCAGGCCCATATTTGGCACGTTGAATTGTTGTCTTTGGTGTTTGTCTCTACTTATGTCCTCACTTGGAATTTCCCTGCTTTAGTCATATATTTGACCCCTTTAAAAGGTTTGTACTTCTCTCCGTACATATCAAGACGATTCACCTTCAGTCCTGGAACAAAGGTTAGAGAAGACACCGATGTCAGCAATGTCATAAAATACAGAATTTCAGTGTCAAACCTTAAAGGGTAAGACCACTTTGGTAGAGGTTTGGGTTGTGTACGGTAGTTACCTTGCCATGATGTAACTCCAAAGGTGGGAAAGAAATAAAAAATAATTGCTCCATTGATTAGAAATTGATAATTCAAAATATGCTCCTCATTGACTTACAACATTGTATGGTAAAACAGCTCTCAAAGTCACTCTTTTAGCACATAAACAAACGCAAACAAAGTTGATTCAGACAATATAGAACATCACCAAACCCAGTACTGTTTTTTTTAATAAAAATGTCAACTGCCTGTTGATTTTGCTATTTTGAATAAGTAGAAAACCTGGACTGGATCCGCGGATCCGGATCCAGATCTTCAAATAGTAAAATCAACAGGAAGTTGACATTTTTATTAAAAAAACAAACAGTACTGGGTTTGGTGATGTTCTATATTGCCTGAATCAGCTATGTTTGGGTTCATTTATGTGCTAAAAGAGTGACTTTGAGAGCTGTTTTACCGTACAATGTAAGCCAATGAGGAGCATATTTTGAATTATCAATTTCTAATCAATGGAGCAATATTTTTTTATTTCTTGCCCACCTTTGGGGTTACATCATGGCAAGGTAACTACACAACCCAAACCTCTACCAAAGTGGTCTTAACCTTTAAGTTGTCCTACCTTACAACACTGCAGAAATGCTACATAAGGTGGTAATGTTAACACCCCACAATTTTTGAAGGTCTTTGAAAGTTTTCACCTATGACATGCTCAATTAGGCCAGGTTGAAAGTGGTTAATGTAATGTTGTACAATTCCAAAAGACTTACTTTATTATTATTTGTTATTACTATTACAAATAAGACAGGGCAAGGCAACTTTATTTGTCCAGCATATTTCAACATCAAGGCAATTCAAAGTGCTTTACACAACATTAAGATCATTAAGACCAGGCAAAAGAAATAAGGTAGGGGCTTTGGAGAGCTGTAAAGACAAACTATTGTTTAAGTTGAAGGTCAACGGGTACCTGATATGGCCAGCTGCTGTATCTTCAAGTTAATGTTGAGTGAGGGGTTTTCCTCAGGTTTGGGGGCTCCTGACTGCAGACTCAGGCCGCCTTTCAGGTTAGGGAGCTTCTGCGGGTTCAGTTTGCCAATGTCCCACACCAGCACCTATCACAACAAAGATCACCATAATGCACTCCATTTTAACCACTTAAACCCCAGCAAGCCCCAGATCGCTCACAACGTGTCACGCTGCGACGCGTTGTGAGCTTGTCGATCGGCTATTTTCAGCAAAAGCTTTCTCCATTGGGGTCCCCATTGGGGTCCGATGCCAATTCTGATTTTGGAGAGTCCTAGACCACAGATTACCGACATCTTGACCAATATTTTGTACAAAATTCGCTAAATCTTGAAACAAATTTGGGGGACTTTTTACGCCTTTATTTTAGAGAGGGATAGGGTAAGCAGGCTGACAGGAAATGGGGAGAGAGATGGGGGGTGACACGCAGCAAAGATTGTCGGGATGGGGAGTCGAACCCGCGACACGCTGTCAGGCATTGCAGCCTAGGGTGCCTGGACCGTCACGCTACGGGCCCAGGCCGAAAAAAACATATATTTGGTTAAACTTTCTATTTGAGAACATTAAAACGTATAAGCAAACAAATAAATACAGATAACTTTTTGTTAGATCAAACTTTTAAATTAAGTACAACTGCTGCTTAGCTGCCGATACCAATGTCGTCAAAAAAAAGTCAAATAATGGCCGATATATCGGTCGTGCTCTAGTTTACATTGTCCTATCACTGACTAATAGCTACAGTACCTTAGTGGCGGAGTCGTAGTTGTAGTTCCCTTGTGTGGCTGTGAGGTTGGCACTTAACACAGCTTTAGGCATGTGGATGGTTATCATTAGCCCCTCCACCGGCTTTCCCATGGTCTGTTTGGGTCCAACAGTGAGATCGAGGCGTCCACAGGGACCGCTGTCAAAGAAGCTGATGCTCTGCTTTACATACACTGGGATGGCCACAAGACTGAGAGGGGAGACGAAAAAAAACACCAATTCTTTATCAACTGTGTGTTCAAGGAACAATGAAGCTCTATAATCAGTTGAGGCTTTTTTTCAGATTGCAGTCAAATCCAATTTGTTTCTCAAATACGACCGTCTGCACTGTTGTTTGCAACTGATTGGATTTGTGTATTCAGACATTGTCGACCTATTTGCGTTGGTTGCTAATGGTAACGGTGTGGTAATGGCGTAATGACATAGGCATGAGTAATGCTTGATATTTATACTCTGTTGAATATGCACTGAAAATAGACGATCTACAAGCTCACTAAGTGTTGCATGACTCGCACCGCGATTTCAGTAAGTGACAACGTCATAGGACGAAGTATAGTTTCAGTGTCCAATGTCCAGACTGAGACACATCATTAAAAAGCTGATTTGAATCGCATTTCAAACCACCAAGGAATGTGGTTTAAATTTAATCTGTTTCCATGTGGTTTTTCGCTGTTCAAAGTAGGTTAAAAAATCTGATTCCAATCGGGAGAGGCCAAAAATCAGCTGGTTTTGGGCTGCCCGTCTGATAGCCTAAGTGATCACATGCCAACATTTAAAACCTTGTTGAAAAGCCCATTAACATTTCCACAATTTTACAGTCATGCATTCCACAGCCAAGACACTCCTCGGAGGACAACGTGTACCAAAAGCTGTTGCCAAATGCCAACTAACACAATTAACATTCACATCTAGTCTTACTTCTGGCGATAATTCATATTTGCCACGACACAATGCCACACACGACTCAAAATTCAAAATGAACTTTGTCAATGCCATAATTGCCCATCTGCTGCTCCCAGCATGAACTTCTTCCTGGGTTTGAAAACCTTAACTGAGTGCACAACTAGTTCTCATGTGTACTGTATCTGTGTACCATATCATGACCTATTATGCATGGGTTCAAATCCTGTTCATGACCTGCTGTGACGTATGAGTGGGATTTGAACTTGTGAACTTACTTCTGTGCGCTGACGTGATAAGTCATGAGCGTGAAGTTTCCATCTGGGGGGACGAATGAGAGGACACGCTCAGACTCCCAGCGCTTGTACCGCACACAAGGATGGAAACTCACGTCATCAAGGAGACGAGGATTCTGCAGGTAAAGATCAAGATGTGATTTATTTGAACACACAGTTAAGTGTCCATAAAAGGGGGCCAAGAGGAAAGTAACCCACCATAAACGAAAGCGTTAGGTCAGGCATCCCGGTGAGTTTAACGCAGGCCTCGATCGCACCCTGGATCTCTGCAAACACTGTAGTACCTGTACACAGAGTGCCGTTAATTGAACAAAGCAGTTAGCTACATTTGAATACAGCTAATCATCCTGAATCTCTGAAGGTAATTTTACATCTAAGGATCATGTGTCTCATCTGTACCTGATTTGTCCAGAATGGCATCTATTTCCTCTATCACATCAAAATATGCCTCATTATTAGTGTATTTCACTCCAGCCCGCCTCCATGGAACAGTTGACAACTGACCAGTTGGTAATGTTTCCCCAACATGACTACTACCTGCAAAAGAAAAATACATACAGTACATGTGTAAAAAGGTTATGTTCTCATGAATGATTTGGGGGTAAAACTGACATGAACTTTTAACAGTGGTACAGGTAGTGTTCTGAGGTGAACCTGTTTACCTGTGAGTGTATTGACGACTGTTCGCAGGATATTGGGAGGCCTAATCATCTCTTTGAGGACATTGGATTCAGTTGCCAGAGGAAACCCATTGTCCAGCATCTCCTCTAGTAGCTCATAGACTACCACCACATTGTCCTTGATAACCACCTCAGAGCATTCTCCAAAGTAGTCCTGGAAATGACATGCCCTGTTATTGATGATAATAAACTGACTGATGATAATAAACATACTCACCAACCGTTTTTATCTAGCAGCAATTAGACTGCTGAACAAGAGCTAGGTCTGGTGCCACTGCACTGACTGAACCGAAATGTGTTTTAAAGGGACTCCTTTTATATACGTACATTCATGACCCTTATTCATTATGCACAGTCACATAGGAGGCATTCCATTTATTTATTATGCAGATTAGTCATATATTATGCACTTTATGCCCCCCTCTCTTTTATGACTCTCTATCCAGCTTTTAACTGCAATGATGAGCCTGCAGCCCTGCATAACTAAGAATTTCACCCACCTTACTTGTAATGTGATGTGACAATAAAGATGATTCTGATTCTGATCATTGTTGCAGAGATAGGTGCAACCAGAGTGTATATTTATATATTCATATCAGTGCCCAGTGCAAAACCACTCTTATTCCTTAGAACATGATTGGGTTGAAGATCAGTTGCCAGTATAAGTATGGTGAGAGCCGGGTGCCAGGGATCCTTTAGGATTTTAGCAATTCCGGTTCCTCAACGATTCCCTCTTATCAGTCTGATTCCTTAACGGTTCCCTTTAACGATTCCTATAGGGGTTTCCAAATGGACCCTTGGAGGTCTAACTTTGAGAGGGTACAAATGGAACGAAATGGACCCTCTCAGAGTTATGGTGGTCCTTGAAATTAAAAAGTTTGTGAACCACTAGTATGTAATTGTATAGCAGACGTGAAGTCCAAATACCAGCTCTGACAGTGTGATCAAAACGGTTCCGGAAAACGGTTCCAAATGTGATGGAACCGATTCCGGTTCCTCAATGTTGGATCCGGTTCCTTCGGTTCCGGATCCCAAACCAACGTCAGGCCTGTATGTCTGACTTATAACAAAGTTAGAACAATGACTTTCCACAGACCTGGAACATCTCCGCTACTCTGTGCAGGAACTCTATCACAAACAGCGGAGGGACTTCAGTCTGGATGACGGCAAGGAAGAACAGCTTGTCTCTGTATATACTGATAAGGTAATGGTGTGGCGTCTGAAGCACAGGTGGGACATTCTCTGGCTCCACTGCCTTCTCCTTTGCCTCGAAGAAGTAATCACACACACTCCGGCTGATGACACTTTTCCAGTGTTTCTCCAGGAAGATGTCTCCCGAATGATTAATCAGAAACAGACTGTGGATCATCTCAACTGGGAAGGAGAAACAATGAAGTGGTTTGTATGTCAACAATGAGGTTTTATTATGGAGTTAATGTGAGAGAGCAAGAATGTGTGAGTGAGAACATGCATGTCAGGGGGAGAAGGGGGGAAGAGAGAGAGAAAGAGAAATAGGTTTACTACTTAGCCTGTATGCATTGAAAACACACTTTGATTGATTGATTGAATACAGTTTGCAAATAGTAGCCTACAGTGGTACGATTATACAATGGTGCTAATTCTGCTAAATAAAAGGATAACAAGTATTCAAAGTATCTATCAAACACAAAAAAGCCCTGGCTTATTTCCATTGTGGTCTTGCGTATTCAATTCATAGAGACATTTAAATACATACAATAATATACAATATATCCTAGTAGACATCATCAACACCAATAGCAATAAAACATATATGTACAGTAAATGGATAGTTGGGGGTGGGGTCATTTCTGGTGCAAAGTTTAGACGTTAATCAGACCAGTTACCAAATTTGAATAGAAACTATGTGTAAATATTGTCACCTGTCTACTGTTTGTCTAAAGTGCTGGCAAACAGAAATGTAGCCTCCAGCTCAAGCTGAGATTCGGAAACTCTTCAATAACTAGATCGAATATTAAAAGTAACATGTAATCCGTCAGAGTCCGACCACTTTCAAAGCCCTCAATGGCAACAATTCGGCCATCAAACTGGACAGTATGTATATTTTAAATAATGCATCCAAGTTTTACCTGTTGGACTCTCGCCTGTGACAGGAATGTAACTTTATTTGTGGCAAAAAAAATATGGCAGAAGACGTGTCTGTCTGACTTAGCTCACCTAGCAGAAGCCTGACTGCATTGTGCACAGTTTACATAACGTAATACATTTGTAAAACGGATCGTGCGGAAACGTGGCCTACAATTCGTACTTTTAGGAACGTGTGTGGAGAGTCTCTGCACATAGCAAAGAGATGTCGAATTTCGACATTTTGAACGACAACCCGCTCAAAAACAAATACGGTTCCGAAACAAAGTTCACAACTTTTGAGTCAGGCATGTAAACGGACGGCTATGCCGCCCGTGGACCCCGAAAATAGCCGATCTACAAGCCCACAACGCGTCGCGAAGCGACGGGTTGTGGGCTTGTACATCTGCTATTTTTGACGCTAGCCTCAGTCGTACGACGGACTATAAACAGAGAAGCGTGCGGTTGTTCCTTTCCATTCAGTCATATCATCTCACATTATAATCAGGACTGTCCACACAGTGAACGACTAAAGATAAACCATGTCTTCTAAGAATGGAGAACCGAGGGCAAAGAAACTCAGACTCTCCTCGGAGAAGAAGAAGAAGACCGAGGAATCGCCACCTAAAAAGACTCCTCCTGCTGCCGTTGCTGAATTAAGGTGAAATGAAGCAAAGCGATAAGCAGCGATCGATCTAACGGTTCATCTGGACCTCCTCGGGGGGGAGGATTGGGAAATGCTTAGGACAACAGGTCCTGTACCAGACAGTACCGCGTCGTCTGGTTTCGTGCACGCGTGCAAGGCGACGATGGATACCAAAATTCTCGTCATTTATGCATGGCATGCGGTCGTGGTCGATTAGAAAACTGGTTCTTCTTCTTGAGGCATTTTGCGCACGCGGGCGCGCACATGCTCGAGATTGTAACCAGAAGGCTCGCCCCAAAACACGCTCGCCTCGCCCCCATTGTTTTCCCCCGCGAACCGCTCGCCCCAGCGGTTCTTGTATTCTTGTATTTGTTTTACCGAGGATAAGGTTAGACATAAGTTTTGGGTTAGACATAGTTTTACAGAGGTTAAAGGGATATTTCACTTTAAAAAAACTTTGGGTCATTTTATCATCTACTCAGGCTTTTGAGAGCCCACCAGACCGTTTTTAAGTTGCTTTATTCAGTATTTAGATATTTGATATTCATTTTATCAGACACGCCCCCTTCCCATACAAACCCATTATAACTTCAAACTCAATGTTTAACATGTTAGATTAATCAAAAACACCCGTCCTTGGTTCTGGTGACTCACCCTGCCCTCTTGATACACGAGGGGGCTGTGTTTTTTCGATTACTTTTTTCATTTTTTTTTTTTTTTTTTTTTTAATGTATTTATTTATTTATTTTTTTCTAAAAAATATGTAAAAAATTAATGAAAAAAGTAATAAAAAAAACATGGCCCCCTCGTGTATCAAGAGGGCATGGTGAGTCACCAGAACCAAGGACGGGTGTTTTTGATTAATCTAACATGCTAAAAATGGAGTTTGAAGTTATAATGGGTTTGTATGGGAAGGGGGCGTGTCTGATAAAATGAATATCAAATATCTAAATAATGAATCAAGCAACTTAAAAACGGTCTGGGGGGCTCACAAAAGTTTGAGTATGCGATAAAATGACCCAAAGTTTTTTTTGAAAGTGAAATATCCCTTTTAAGTTCAGAAATAAGGTTAGGTTTTGGCACCGTTTTCTGAGGTTACGTTTAGGATCTAGGTTATGTTTAGCAGGCATAGTTTACTGAGGTTATGTTTAGGTATAAGGTTAGGTTTAGCTAGGCATAGTTTACTGAGGTTACGTTTAGGTATAAGGTTAGCCATGGTTCACATGACGCTTGTATACAAGCGTCATGGTGCCGAGTCCCCCTGGTCTAAAGTTGTGTTCGATTTTTTCACATTGCCATCTCTCACATAAACATAAACGTTCAGATTTCAAATATAAAGTGCTTACCACCAAGCCACGGATGTTACAAGGCGATGCGGACCACGATGAGTACCCGTATCTCCCGTATTGTTCAATAAAAAGCATTTTAATCCCATCGCCGGCCATTTTCTCCAAATTGTCTCCGATACTTTCAACCATGCGACACTAATGGTTGGGAGGTGTATTGCACTCTGATACATTACAAAACAAACAAAAAAGAAAAAAGAAAATGGCCGGCGATGGGATTAAAATGCTTTTTATTGAACAATACGGGAGATACGGGTACTCATCGCGGTCCGCATCGCCTTGTAACATCCGTGGCTCGGTGGTAAGCACTTTATATTTGAAATCTGAACGTTTATGTTTATGTGAGAGATGGCAATGTGAAAAAATCGAACACAACTTTAGACCAGGGGGACTCGGCACCATGACTGTCATGGTATGACAGTCATGTTTCAGGGCTAGTATAAGGTTAGATTTAGCTAGGCATAGTTTACTGAGTTTATGTTTAGGTATAAGGTTAGATTTAGTGAGGCATAGTTTACTGAGGTTACGTTTAGGAATAAGGTTAGGTTTAACTTTAGGCATGGTTTACTGAGGTTACGTTTAGGAATAAAGTTAGGTTTAGGCATAGTTCACAAAGGTTACGTTTAGGAATAAGGTTAGATTTTGGCACCGTTTTGCTGAGGTTACGTTTGGGAATAAGGTTAGGATTAGGCATAGTTTTACTGAGGTTACGTTTAGGAATAAGGTTAGGTTTTGGCACCGTTTTACTGAGGTTACGTTTAGGAATACGGTTAGGTTTAGGCATAGTTTACTGAGGTGAGGTTACGTTTAGGAATACCAGGTGGCGACCGTTCCGATGTCGCCAGATTTGCCCCGGGGCGACTGTGTTTTGGGGCGAGCGTTTTCCATATGCGGATCGAGATTCAAATGGCTGTTGTTAACACTCGCAGAAATGTCTACATCGTCGTGGTGCGACGATAATATTAGTTTTTTAAAGTGATTGACTGGTGTTCTCCAGAGTTTCCCAGATTGTCTACTATGTCTTCCTGTGTTCAAAGTCCAGGGCTGCGGCACGTGTGCACCGGTGCGTGCATGACACCCCACGTGTCTTTTGTTATGTAGTTGCCTCAGAGACGTTGCACCCCTTTGGCAAAACGGAACCTTTATTTTGTTTATAGTTTTGACGCGTCAGTTATGATCGAACTCAGCAGTCACGCCGCGTCGCTTTGATCTTGTTATTGAGCAACATTCACAGCTAACCACAAACCTTATTTTAGGACTACACACAAATAGCCAAGTTTGAAAAATGTCCCAAAGTAGGGACACTACACACCAGTGTGTGTCGGTGTGAATGTGATAAAGAAATAAAATGTTTTCTGCAACTGGCCTATCATGAACTGTCTCAATGTCAATGAAACAATCCCGTCCCCGACCCACTTATTCCCAGCAGTTTAGTAGTTATTGTTGCAGTTAAGACCACCTGCATCCAACATGTCGGTGCTGGTGGTCAACACTTCTGTTTCTTTCCGAATATGCGTCTCCCGACGGCCACGTCTATCAATTCGAGTCGACTTAAGCCCAATTAGTTAAGAGACAACCAATCACAGGCACAGTTCTGGTGTCCTCGCCCTCTTTTCTCCCTGCGTAACCAATCAGATGTATCTGTGTAGGAGACTAGGAGGAGCTCTGGCTGATCTATCCAAGAGCACGCCTTGTTCAAATTAGGGTTTTTTGAACACTGAGCTCTTTTTTGGGCTGATTTTAGACTGTTGTTCAGGAGGTCTGTCACTGTCTTGAGTGTTACTGACACAGAAAGACCATGTCAGCTATAAGGTAAGCCTACACTGACAGAAGTGAGGAACATTTATATTATTGGATTTGATTATTGTCTAATGCAGAAGGTTTTGTTATATCTTATACCCTTGGACCAATCTAGGTCCAAGGCAAGTTATATATATCTGGTATTGACTTGCCAGTGTATTTAGTTGCACCAAGACAGGTTAGTATTCATGTAACAGCATGCTGAGAGTACAGTATGGTCTGAACAGCTTTGTGCAAAGGGTGTGGCATCAGATGGCGTGTGAGGGTTTATTTACAACAAAATGCATTTAAAACACATTTCAAGCCTGTCTGGTGGATATGCACTGTATGGCTGCTTAATCATTCCAATATGCATGGTTACATGGTAATTGCTTCATCATTAGCTTTTGCTGAAGATGAATTTTGCCAAAGAGGGTATAGTCAAAGATAATCATAGCATGCATTATTATCGCTAGATCTGTATGTGCAGAGGGGCACCTGTTGAGGCCGAGGGCTGTGTGTTTTATGTTAACACAGTTGCTCCCTTCAGGGTTGTTCTCAGACATTATGGATAGCTAGTAGAGACATCCAGGACAAACAGCAGAGGTTCTGGTTATCCATTTGTGGAGAAGTTGCCTAAAAAGAAAGATATCTCTGTTTCGTTATTGAATAGCATCGTGCACAGACACTCATCTAATGGCTCCCCTGATGGGAAGTTGTTGATGTTTTATTCTGGTTTTAAAATGTGTTTTTCTTTGACATCACAAGGTTATGATTAGCCACAATATTCAAACTCAAGTGTGTTCCAGAAATGATTCAAACACACAGCCTAGTAGTCCCACCCACACAGAAGCTGCTGGCCTGATGTTGCCTGGCTGTGAATGTCATAACGTGGTTATTTGCATGACTGAATAATGTCTTCAGCACCATCTGTGTTCCCATCACTGTATTATGCTTGTAGAGGAATCACGAGTGCTTAGATTTTGATATAGTGTGGGCCTATTTAGTTCATCTTTTCTTTGTACATGGCTGGTCACATGGATAAAGTCGACATGTGGTTAAGTCACATGGAAACGAAAATCTCTCTGTTCTGCAATTCCATTTCAAATGTTAGAATTAAACCTAGGGAATCTTAGGCTTTTAGACTTTTTTTTATTGCCAAGAAAGTAGCCAGTCTGCACAAAGTGGATACAATATCAGGATTGTTTTGCATAGTTAAGGAAATAAACATTTAACGCAAAGTTTTGTGAAATTTATGTAGGCTTTTATTTAATTTACACTTCAATTCAACACTTTTATTACCATTTCAGTGATACATTGATTGTAAGATCAAAACAGTACAATAGAAATACACTATAGTAGAACAAATATATATTTAAAAAGAATTCTCCAACTAAATAAATAAAACAGTGTTTATTTAAGTCACCCCAATAAAGGTCTACAGTATCTATCTATCTACAGAGTCACATTATGTGACTCTGTAGTAGATAGATAGATACTGTAGACCTTTATTGGGGGGGATTCAGTTGTCTTAGCAGCACCGCCGTATGAAACAGGACAGATACAGATAAGAGTGAAAAGATGCATCTGTAAACTTCAAGATTAAAAACAGGTAGACAGGTAGTATGTATGTACAGGGATTAGAAACAATGTACCAAAAACCATAGGAGATTTAGGGTCATGCTTGGCTTGTGTATTAAACAAGAAAACCCCATTAGGGGACATAGGTTCAGTTAATGTTCTGAACTGATGACAAGGAGTTACGTAAGTGCCCTCACTGCCTCAGAATATGTGCTGTTACAGAAATGAGTAGTTCTGGCCTTATTACTTTGTGACCATTTTCCCTGAAGGAAGTAGAACACAAAGTACATTGGCCAGGCTTGGAGAGGAGAATTGTAGATGACTGAGGCAGTTCTCTTAGACTCTGGAGTGCATCCAACAGGTTCATGTTGTTTTGTTTACAATGCTTGCTAGGGGGCATTAAAATAGATATTCCATTCTTATATTTACATAATTCGAAAGAGTTATATCATTAAACCACATGAACCCTATCGTCTATATTCTGGACATGTCATAATTGTGCTATAATGCTCTTTAAATGTTTGGTCTGTGTTTTTCAGCCCCAACACTCTCTTTGGAATGGGAAATCCTTTATTGGACATCTCAGCTGTGGTGGACAAGGACTTTTTGGACAAGTAAGTTATGACTGGGGAGGGACTGTAATAAATACACCAGGAAAGTAATGATTGCTATGAGCAGAGATCCAAAGATAGAAGTTGAATGATGACTAAATGGAACAGTCAAGGACCTGCAAAGATATTTGGTTTTCAGTGTGCATGAGTGCCAGAGAAGAGGGAATTAAAAGACAGCAGATGCACCACGGTTGATCGCCTATTCAAACTAATTTAATTTCTACTTACTGAGTGCCTCCGCAATAGTCATACTAGAACCTCCACCATAATACTAAAGCGGAATCTTATTCATGGGTTCTTGCATATCTCTGACCCCACATATGATATAACTTAAGAGAGAAAAAGGTTTTCTCGAGTGTGAATGCCCTGGGTTGGGCAGAAGGACTTCCTCTGCCGTGACAGTACTACCATTGCACTGACGAGAGTTCAACTGTCAAATGTCCCTGTATGCACTCCTGACCACACACTGTTGTTTTATCTC
The DNA here is from genome assembly GCF_963280865.1 of Gymnoscopelus braueri. Classification (NCBI taxonomy): domain Eukaryota; kingdom Metazoa; phylum Chordata; class Actinopteri; order Myctophiformes; family Myctophidae; genus Gymnoscopelus; species Gymnoscopelus braueri. The sequence continues at coordinate 35,508,432 of NC_137619.1, forward strand.
ACTCTCTATCTCTCTCTTGACAAACCACGCCATGATAGGACTTCATCAGTCCTACCATGGTGTGGTTTGTCATGTGCATAGAGATACTGTATGTGTGTCCCCTCTTCTGAACCATGTGGTACTAGTGACTATATAGTAACAGACTGTCATACTGTAAATGACTGGTAATATGATCTGTGTTCATTCCTATTATCTCTACAGCAGTCAGAGCCACAGTAACATGGATCTGGATGCATGCAGCACTGATGCCTTATTTGTAAAATGTGCACAAATTCACTTAAGAACAAATCTAATCAAACAGATCTAAAGTGGAGATAAAAGTGATCTTTATTCCAAAGTCAGTTACTTGCATGGATTTCCTTTCTGTTAATCAGAGCTAAATACAATTTCAGAAATTAGTGAAGGTATGACTTTCATAGAATACATTTATCACATCTTATTCTCTGATATAAAAGCTTGAAGATAAAACATAGGATAAAAAACAAACACATATTGTGACACAGGGGAATTGTGCCCTCTTTGGGGTCTTGTCCTTAGGGAAGCGGGCTGATCAGGCCGGTCAGTGTAGGAGAGTTCTGCCCTGGTCTGGCCTGGTCCTTACAGTTGACTGGGTCAAAGGGTTCCTCCAGGCCCCAGATCAGAGTCCAGCCTCAGGCTGCTTGCGTAAATGCTGGATGGATTAGTCGTCTGGCAGTTTTAATTCAATCAATCTCACGCAAGAATAAAGCACGGCTTACAGTACACGGCACCAAATCTTCAAACAACCTTTCTTTTTAAGGGAAAGTGTGTTTAGCATATTACCACGACACAATGAATTGACTTTGACAGTTCCCATTCGTTTGTCTAAAGACCGGTTTGGTGTGTGTCTGTGTATCTTACATTCCAAAATTGAGTCCACTGCGGTGCCTGAAGGTGTGCGTAATATGAGAGAGTAGTCTAGGTAGAGCTGCAGGGCAGCCACTAATCTTGGATTGTGTGAATAAAGGTAATCAGTAAATGCAAGGGGATTTTGTTGTTAACAAATGTGGGCCACAGCAGGGACTTTGTCCAGTTACTTTTTAGTTGATTGATTCACTATAACTTTGAGAACTCAACCTCGCTTGGTTTCTTTTGTCTTTTGCAGGTATGGACTGAAGAGCAACGATCAGATCCTGGCAGAGGACAAACACAAAGAACTGTTAGTATTGGTGTTGACACCATCATGACATTTTAGTTGACTATTCATTTTTGTTCAAATAATTGCGATTCATGTTTTTTGACATTGAACATTGGAACATAATACGCTCCAATGTCACGTTTGTTTACAAAACCTAAACGGCAAACAGAAATGTAAATTTCATTTATTTATAAATGAAATTTACATTTCAGTTGGCCCTTTAGGCTTTGTAAACAAACGTTGCACAGGGCGGGTCTGACAAATGACTTAAATATACAAAGAAATAACTGACATAAGCCGATCTACAAGCTCACAACGTGCTGACATGTGAGCTTGTAGATCGGTTATTTCCGCAAAATAACATGGAGAAGATTATGACGATTATGCAAAATCGTTGCGATTATCTCAAATAATTGTGTTCAGGCAATTGTATAGTAATTGCGTCAGACCTAGTTGGCATCCCTGTTATTGACAAAGAGTATACGTGTCTAACTTTACAGTTAATGTTAGAGCTTGTACTGTACATAGGGTTTTATGTATCTTGTAGATGGTTTTTACTCCTCTGTTCTGGAGTCAGCCAGACCAAACTCACCACATTCAACCTCTGTTCCACAATGCCAGCCAATGAGCAAGCAGGAGATTCAGTACAGGGAACAAGACTCCGCCAATGACAAAACAGGACACTACACCTCCCATTCTCACTGAGAGATGTGTAGATTAGGACTAAAAGTAAACATTTCACGAAAGAGATAGGACCTGTGTGCGTTCGTGTGCACATGCCACTGATGAAATATTTTGGCCAACTCTCTTGTGCCTGATTTAAGACATTCAGGTTTACTTAACTATGAAGTAGTATCCGAGTAAAATAATATTTTTAAGGTCAAATACAGCATAATTATTTTAAAACAGAAGGAGGTAGCGCTGCCTGGGTTCAGTCACAGTGGCTTTCTCAAACAGGTGCTCTTCAGTGAAACAGGTACGGTAGGTATACATAGAAGCAAAAGAACTTGTGGTGATGCAGACTATAGGAAGAAAATCTTCAGTCTTCAGGTGAAAAGTAATACATTTATTGTAGAGCAAGGCAACAGGGAATGAACACGTTTCGACACTTGGGTCTTCAACAGGGTCAGCATAATTAATTACCTATTAAATCTACAAGCCGCTCAGAACGTGAGCACTAATCAGTGTCTGTTCTACCAGACATGAAGTTTCCCACGAACTCGTTGAACTTGTGCTGTGAAAGGAGGTGTGTTTGCTGTATTTGACCAATCCACACAGACCATGGTGAAATGTTGAGGGGTCACACCTCCTCAGATACATTTCCTATGAAACACTTTGTAATAATTTATAAGAAACTGTAACAGAGTCCGGGAGGGCAAAGGCCCTCTCCATTATTCTCTCCTCCCAGATGTCTCTCTGCTCCTCTTCAACCTCTGGCTCTATCTCAGGACCTTAGCAGCAGTAGGGCTGAGTTAGTTTCCAATGGGGTGTCCCAATACTTGTGCACACACACTTATCTGTGTATAGGCTGTGGAACATGTTATTTGTGGATAGGACAACAGTTAAATTGGTGATGCTTTGGGCCTCAGAGGAACTTCAAAGCAACAGTTCACTCTGTACTGGGCTATTTAAGAAGCACAAATGATTCAAATGACCTGTATGCTTAAGGATACTGTGCTGCCCTCTGCTGGGCAGAAACGTAGGACTGTGGGGATTTTTCATGATAGTGGCCTGCAAGTGATTCATTTGGCACCTTACGTGTCTTTGAATAGACTAACTTCAAAAGATAGTGTACTAACTGCCTCTTACCCCCAGGATAATATACTATAGTGTTTTCTCTCGTAATTATATGTCCTAACTGCCTCCTACCCCCAGGATAATATACTGTAGTGTTTACTCTCGTAATTATATTTCCTAACTGCCTCCTACCCCCATTGTTTCACTTAACGTGTGTGTGTGTGTGTGTGTGTGTGTGTGTGTGTGTGTGTGTGTGTGTGTGTGTGTGTGTGTGTGTGTGTGTGTGTGTGTGTGTGTGTGTGTGTGTGTGTGTGTGTGTGTGTGTGTGTGTGTGTGTGTGTGTGTGTGTGTGTGTGTGTGTGTGTGTGTGTGTGTAGATTTGAGGAGATTGTCAAGAAGTTCAAAGTTGAATACCACGCAGGAGGAGCTACACAGAACTCAATGAAGATTGCTCAGGTCAGTGGAACTCCACCTGTCTATAATGTCACTTTCTCTGTACTCACACCTGTAATTCTGAAACAACTGTGAACAGTGCTGCTTACTGAGAGTTGTCATGTCCTCTGTAGTGGATGATCCAAGAGCCTCATAAGGTGTGCACGTTCTTCGGCTGCATTGGTAACGACAAGTTTGGAGAGATACTGAAGAAGAAGGCGGAAGAGGCTCATGTCGATGCCCACTACTATAACCAGGAGGAGGAGCCAACAGGAACATGTGCCGCTTGCATCACCGGAGCTAACAGGTATGCACATGAAATTACACACTTTGGTTTGAACAAAGTTGTATTCTTTGGTACTGTGGTCTCTGTCACTGCCAACCTCCACTGTTGGTCTGTAGAGGATGTATACCATAGATATAGAAACCTAGATACCTCATTGGCCGCTACAGTTCATTGGAGCGACTCCTGACTCCTGGCCAATCACAGCACGTCTTTTCCGGGACTTGTCAGAATCTAGTTGTCTAGTTAAAAATATCCCATTGTATTTTTAGATTTCTATAATATGGCGGCCGCGATACAGACGCCCCAGAGTCGGAGGAGGCGTCTACCTTTATATGTCTATGATGTAGACAACCACATCACACAGTGCTCACGGTGGTTCACGCTACTTCCCTTAGTTCTCCTCCCTGCTGAACAGGCATCTGTTCATCAGGTAGGCGGTAGACGTTGCTACTGCAGAAACGAGGACACAATCCCCAGCTGGCTTCCCACCCGTGAACACTGCTTCGTTGGAGCGCTGGATTAAGCCCGATATATACTTTGTTGTATGACAGAGTCGCGTGCCGGCTACAACCTCACAACACGCTAATGCAACACGTTGTGAGCTTGTAGATTGGCTATTTTCGGCAAGTGACACCGTTGTATGGCGAAGTATAAAATCAGGCTTCAGCCGGAGGCATCGCTGCCAGGAATCAAATCCAGATCTTTGCAGTGGCCGTTTGAGTGTGGTGTCCTTCAGTTGGAATTCCAGCACAGTGTGTCGGGGAACTAGTGGGGCATGCCCGACACACTTGACTGCATCCGTCTGTAACTCCGGCTCTCTTGTGTCTCTCAGGTCTTTGGTAGCTAACCTAGCGGCTGCTAACGCCTATAAGAAGGACAAGCATCTGGACTTGGAAGAGAACTGGGAGCTGGTGGAGAAGGCTAAAGTCTACTACATTGCTGTGAGTAATACAGTCTGTAAAAAAGAGATGCATTCTGCCACAGATTGGCTTTACTTATTAACTGTTCATACCCTATCGTAAAATATATTCCATTGAGATATGAAAGTGAAGCTTCAAGAGAATCGTTTTTTAAAACATTTCAATCCACCCAAATACATGACAGCGAAATCCCTTGGGGGCAGCAAATAACAGACTCACGCCTCCTGATAACCCCCACCGCCTCCACCCCACTTTGGTTGATTTTTTCAAATGTGTGTAGTACAGTAGACTGAAAGCATTATGCTTGATTACTTCTTGAGGCAGCAGTGTTACACATGATCACGTTCTAATTAATTGTATGGTTTCCATCCAGGGATTCTTCCTGACTGTCTCTTTGGAATCCATGCTGAAAGTGGCCAAGCATGCCTCCGAAAACAACAAGATGTTTTGTCTGAACCTCTCTGCGCCCTTCATCTGCCAGTTCTTTAAGGACAACCTCATGCAGGTTCTACCCTACGTGGATGTGCTGTTTGGCAATGAGACGGTGAGGCAGACTTGAGCACTCACAGGGCATGCTCCACATGTCCTCTTTATTAGCTAGACTCATTCAGTACATACTGTGTGGAATGACAGGAGACTCCACGGACAAAATGACAAAACCACATGACCAGCTGCTAGAAAAGCCTTTAAACGGTGCAGTGCTACAGTAACTAATACGATCTTTTCATGTTCCACAGTGCAATATGCATGACAATATGACTCTACATGGAGTTGATACACAATATCAATACTTAATATAGTAGTATGAAAATGCACAGCACAGCGTAAACAAGCTATAAAGTAATGTTATATGTGGAGCTGAGCCGATTGAATGTGCTGACTGCATGTAGTAAATCACAAATAACAGCACAAGTATGTAACAGGTTAACCACTTACCACAACCTTACATAAAAAAAATAACATAAACAAATATATACATGTTAACATGTGCATGTACAACATAAATGTACATTTATGTGTACATATGTTTGTGTGTGAAAATGTACTCTCTGTTGGATCCTGTAAAGAGGCAAGGTTTTCATTTCATTTTGTTACCATATTAATTTAGGCTATAAATGTGGATTAAGTATTACCCCTGGCATTTATCATATTATATTTTCCAAGTTGACTTGCAAACCTCCAACAATACATGTCCATTCTTTTCAGTCTTGGTTTTGCATTCTTGTTTTTGCCTGAACACCCTGGTGAATATTTGGCTACAGTTCCTTCAGCACTCAAATAGTTTCATCATGTGTGGCCATGGAGAGTCTCCCATGAAATAACTGTAGAATTAGATGATTATTGGGTAATTCTGATCAAAAACATTATTATTTATTTATTTATTCTTCTTTAGGAAGCAGCCGCGTTCGGCAAAGAGCAAGACTTTGAGGTGAGTGAACTGACATCCGTATGTAGCCACAGTAATATCATTTTCATGTAATAGTTACATGGCTGTAACAATATGTATTTACATATAGACTGAGGACATTGAGGAGCTTGCTAAGAAAGCCCAAGCACTACCTAAAGCCAACAAGAAGAGGCAGAGGGTCGTAGTTTTCACTCAGGGGAAGGATGGAACAATTATGGCCCAAAGTAAGTCTCGCATGTTCTCTTTCACATTTTTCTTCTCCATCACTTTCTCTCGCTCTCCATTCCCCTGTGTTAGATGCATAACATTGCTCTCTTTGTCTACAGGTGACAAAGTAAAGTCTTTCCCTGTGCTGAAAATCGACCCCAAGGACATTGTTGACACAAACGGTGCTGGAGATGCTTTTGTAGGAGGTGAGGCCTCCCTACATGATGAGTCGACAACCTGTTGGGTCATGTCTTTTTAGTGTCTTGCATGACTAACCCTGTCACAATTATTACACAATCGTCTAATCGTAATTATTTGAGATAATCGCATATTATTTTTTGTATAATCGCCATAATCGTTTCCATGTTGAAAAATGTTCATACATTTGCAAATATTTAAAAAAGCAGAAATAGCAGATCTACAAGCTTACAACGCGTCACGAAAAAGTGACGCGTTGTAAGCTTGTAGATCAGCTATTTCTGCAGTTTTTTTTTACAATTTAAGTTATTTGTCATATCTGCCCTGTGCAATGTTTGATTACGAAGCCTAAAAGGCTAACAGAAATATTTTTTTAATTAATATGTTCCAATGTTCAATGCCAAACACACAATTAAATCGTTAATCGCAATTATTTGAGTTACAATTAATTGTCAACTTAAATTTGTAATTGTAAGCCCTATGCATGACATGTTTCCATGTGTCCTGCAGGTTTTCTCTCTGAGCTGGTCCAGGAGAAGGCACTTGAACAGTGTGTGAGAGCGGGACACTACGCCGCTAACGTCATCATCAGACGAGCAGGATGCACCTTCCCTGACAAACCAGACTTCCATCAGGACCACTGAAACTCCCTGCCCAGCCCTCCCCCCAGCTCTACTTCCCGACGTACCCCACCCTCCGTTCATTACATACCTCTTATTCCTACCTTCTGACACACCTTGTCTATATCTACACAACACAGCCCCACTCCCCTGTTTTTGGTTTTTCTGGAAATTAGCAACACGTCCATGTTACTATCGTTTTCCCATCTATGCTAAAACCTCCTATAAGTCTTCAAAAGTGTGCATTCTGACACCCGTGCCTGTTCCTGTGTCCTCCACTTGGGGCCGCTATGGGGCCACACACAACCCACCACGTCCCAACGTTCAGGAGGCTAGTTGAATCGTGAATGATACCGAAATGGAATAATGCTAATATTTCTACTCTGAATGGGAAATCGGGTTGTTGTATTTATGAATATCATCAAGTTGGAGGATACCGTAGTTCTTCTTTTGATTATCTGACTCCCCGTGGAGACAGTCAGTAGGTGAGTGCTGTTCCATGAAAGGAGCACATCAACAGAGGACAACAGGAAATGTCAGCTGTTAGGGACAATTAAGGATTCTGCATCAGGATGCGCAATGATAATTTTGTTTTTGAAAATGATTTTGATTATTAGAATGTCAAATTTGTTGTTTGTAACAGGCCAGTTTTATTGTGAAATGTGAGTTTCTTTCAAAGCGCACACTTTTTAAAATGTTTTCAAGTCTCTTGCGCACTAGTCATTACGTGGCCACCATACTGTATCTTGAGTTGAGTTTCAAGTTCTCAGTGTCAGTGATACTGCAGGTTCAAACTTCATTATTGACTCTGTACCGTATCTCCTGTTTCAAACAGGTCTGGTCACAATACTATGTGCGTTTTTTTTTGTTCTGTTAAGAATTGTGTTTCAGTTGAAAAGGCCTGCAGGGTGAGGGGTGAACATCTTGTCTTAACATGTTTCTGAGTTTGTGGTTGTAATTCAGGGAAACCTGTCAGCTGGTCCAGCGACGGGCAGCTGCTGAGCCATTGAGCCCCTACCCTTCACCTGTTACCAGGACTCAGATTCTCACAGAAACAACGGGCTCTTTTTAGGCATACTGTGTTCCAATATGAAAGGATACTTCCAGAGCTGCCTATAACACATTAGGAACACTACCGTGTTTCTTTGGACTTGATTTTTATGAGAAGAGTTTGAATTAATCGGAATTCACCCTGACACACCTCATGATTAGTGCATTATCCAAGGATTTTCATTGGTATCATTTTGATCACTTAAACAGTAGGCGCATAAGTGGGTATAGTGTTATGCATAACTGTACATGTCTGAAACAAGTTCCCAACATGCTCGATTACAAATGTCCTAAGCATTGTATACAGTGTTATTTGAAAATAGACGAGCAGTATAAATATGACATCTTCGTCACAGAATGCGGTCAGTAGTTCAAATGATGTGAAATGTTTGTTGGTCAGTTGTTGCCAAATTCACATTTTAGCACATCTCTGTATTACCTCAGTGTTTGTCCCTAATGCCTTTCACAGAACTTGTTTTTCTGCTGCCTAAAACTGACGAATAAAAATGGATTCAATAATGCATCATCATTTGAGAGAAAACTGTACAAAATGCCTTGCTAGAGCCTTGCATGTGTTAAAAAAAAAGATGTGCCAAACTTTTCCTCAATACAAGTTACCACAAATAAAGTGATTTAATATTTAAACATTTTACAATCTACTCTGCATTGATCTCTGACCAGAAATTATTTAAATAATAGCATACTGAAACTTAAGTTTTGCCACAACAACCTGCAAAATGTCACTCTCTATACATTTGGTGTTGTCATTGGGCATTCACAAGGTTTTAATTTAAATGGGAATTATACGAAAGAAATTTCATTCGTGGAATAAAGAACATCTAAATATTAAGTAAATACAGAGACACAACATTAGTGTACCTGAAATAAGAAAGAAGTAAGACAAAACAAACCCTGAAGTAACAAGTAAACATTGTCATGATATTATCACACTGCGTTGCTGTTCTTGTGTCTCTCGCTTTAGTCTCAGTCTCTCCTCCTGTAGCGTTATGTCCAGAGCTCTGAGTTGTTTCAAGAAGCCACTGTTGGGCAGGATACAGCGGCACCGACACACACGCTCAATAGCGTCCACCACGGTCAAGCCTTGTTCCATCATCAGGTATGCCAGGACCAAGGATGCTGAACGGCTCCGGCCCATCACACAGTGTACCAGCACTTTGTCTAGAACACAAACCAGCACAAAACAGTCAAAACCATGGATTTAACCCATTATAGACCTGAGGCCGATTCTACAAATGCCTTTCAAATCGGGAGTTATCAGACTTTTTGTAATTCAGAATTATTCAACATTTTTCAAACTCTTTCAAGATTTTTGAAAAATGTTCAAAGACAGCAGATGTACACGAAGTGATGCGCTGTGAGCAGTGAGCTTGTATATCTGCTATTTTTAAATAGCCAATGCTAAAATCTAAAATGACACTTAACGTTTTAATGGGGTAAAAGAATAGAAGTGCCTTATACGTCCATATTCACACTTTTGCTATGAACCCACGGATTGACAGGTTAGGCATTTAGCAGATGCAATTATCCAGGGCGAATTGAATAGTGCAAAATTAGAGTAAATGTCATGAACCCTTGTCAACAAATTGTTTGCCATTTACAATTTGGGTAAATGGTCTCGTAAATAGAGTGCAAAGGAAAAAAAAGTGCAAATTAAGCAACTAGGATACCAAGGAAACAAAACCTAACATTTGTCTAAACAACATCCTTAGCATTTGTGTACAAGTAAACAGTATAGGCCTATACGTATAAATAAGTAACATAACATACATAACATGTGAACAAATAAACAGTTGGGTAATATAATAAAAGATGTTTCCATTTGTGACACGGAGGAATTGTTATGCTTTGAATGGAAATTTCCATGCTATACATTTGTTATTTCTATGAACAAAACACGCCAGGCACCAAAACATAATGGCGAAACTCATGTTTCACCAGAATGATTCATGAGACCTTTTCAAAAGTCTCATGATATGATCATCAGACCTATCACCAGTGGTGGAAAAAAAAGTTTTTACCAAAGTAAAAGTATCAATACTGCAATGTGGAAATACTTACTTAGTTGAGTAAAAGTACAAAAGCATTGGTATCAAAATGTACTTAAAGTACCAAAAGTAGAAAGTACTCATTATGCAAAGTTTTCAAATGTATAGAATGTATAAAAATCTTTTGAAAATAGCAGATCTACAAGCTCACAATGTGTCTCATCACAACGCATTGTGAGCTTGTAGATCATCTATTTTCAAATGGCCGAAATGTGTATAGGGCTGAAGTGGTTAATGTATGTTTTGTAATAATTATCTAAATCTACAAAGTAACTAGTAACTAGTTGTCAAATAATTGTAGTGGAGTAAAAGTATAATATTTGCCTCTGAGATGTAGTGGAGTAGAAGTAAAAGTACAGAAAATGGAAATACTCAAGTAAAGTAAAAATGCCTCAAAATTGTACTTAAGTACAGTACTTGAGTAAATGTACTTAGTTACTTTACACCACTGCCTATCACACCTATGAAACACCTGGAGCTGTTAGTAGTACTTTAGCACCTACTCTGTGGATGACTGAGGGCATTCCTGATGAAATGGGCTGCAGGGTAGAAATGCTGGGAGATTTTGAAGGAGGGCGTGTCATCGGCCTCTACGCCCAGGTACTGGATGTTCATATCGCTGTAGTAATCAGCACCGGTTATCACGTTATTAAACTTGCCCTCGGCCGCGTTCAGGACGTGCGTTATTCCCATATCCTTCAGGCCAGGACCTTCCAGAGCCGTTTTCCTGTTGTCACACACAGATACAGTAGCCTACAGTAAAATCATCCGTACACTTAGATGAGTGTACAAATGGAACCAAATGGACCCATAACAGTCCATTTGGTTACATTTGTACACAGTTTGAGTTCTATTTGTATTGTATGAATTTTACTGTTCACAATTTCTTTGAATAAGAAAAAAACATTTTTGTGTGTGTCTGTGTCTAAGAATCTGTACAATATGCATGTTTACTTACTGATCCCCTATATAGATATTGGGCCAGACCTCGTTTACATGTGCGAACTGAGGCAGGCTACCAGTCCAGAACATCTGCTCTAGGTGTAGGGCTCCTGGCGTGGCGTAGTCGCTGTCCGGGTCCACCTGCACCGCGGTGTACGGGTTCCTACCTCTGGACTTCATCACGCAAGACGACATGATGATCACCTCCGCTGTCCTGTCCTTCTCCACCCAACCAGCTAGACGCGTTCAGACGGAACGCGTGGTGATGATAACTCTGGCATGACCAAGAAGATGATGGTCATAGAAAGACATGATATGGTCCGTACATTAGAGATGTTTGAGTTGTACTAAACTCTTTCTTCAGATCATTGGCTCTTCATTAACTGCAAAATGTGTTGTCAGCACAACCCTGATATATAGATGCAGTTTTTTTAATGCTGTAGAAATAAAGTGTAACTCACCTCTTCCCACAATGATTGATGCGCTGAATCCTTTTCCAAGCAGAAGTATTTGCAAAGTCACACGTAGCAGAGGGTTTCTGTGCTGGTCTGAGTATGTCTGTGTGTTTATGTGTGTGTAGAACTTGCTGGGTAAACTGCAGATCTGGAATGGGGACTGCACTCTCAGGCGCTATGTTTAAGGTGTGTATTTTTAGCCTGCATGCTGAGCCACACGTCCTGACCTCCACAACATTCAACCCAGTGAGTAGAGAGACTCAACAACACACACATACTGTACACGTTTGTATTACTAGAGTTGTGGGGACATCAACATCTTAAGCCAGCGATTTTATGAATGCCATTTTAAGTTTTTGTACTTTTCCCCCTTTTTTTTACTAGCTGATCTACAAGCTCACAACGTGTCGCAGCGCCTAATTCCAACCCTAACCTGAACATTTTCCTTTTTCCATTAATCTTGCAGGGAAATTGTCTTCACAATGTCTATTTCTGAAATTCTACTATGCTTGTATCGGGTCATTTAGACCTCACAAGTATAGCAATACACACACACACACACACACACACACACACACACACACACACACACACACACACACACACACACACACACACACACACACACACACACACACACACACACACACACACACACACACTCCCAGTTCACTCAGCCTGGGTAATGTGAGCTGAGCCTTGTAATGTGACAATGGTTACTTTGAACATCCTGGGGATGTGATAATTACTGCATGTGGTAGTCATCCGGTTGAAAGCACCACTGAGTGAAGAAGCACATTGCTGATGACGAACATTGACCTAACAGCGCAACAGCAACAGTCATGTGTTATCATCTTCAGAATGCCGAAAGCAGTTTTAATGAGCAGACAGGTGGTGCACTGAGCAGGGTGTTTTTTTGACTCTTTGTAAAATTATTTATGACTCTTTTATTTACGTCTTTAAGATCATGGGTTGACAGCTCACTCAGTTGGTTTATTATGGTCGGTTGTTGTCAGCATGGATCACTTTGAAAGTGGAACTGTTTAAAGATGTATTTTTATGCTTTATTTCAGATTGTTCAGTTTAGAGAGACAGGAAATGAAAGGCAGAGAGAGGAGAGACATACGAGACCCATCCAGCTCTCAGGGAGCATATGGTCTGGCTGAGCCACCAGACACCCTGAGAGTGGAACTTTGACCTCTTCCTATAACAGGTGACAACAACGAATGAATGAATGACTCCTCCCCTGTCTTAGTCTACTTCCTCCCGGGTGCTTCTTTGTTTATTCCTATGTCTATGAATTGTGCCGCAGGGTTGAAGTAGGTTGTAGGTTTAACTCCGGATTGTCTGCAGCCTCTACACCATGATATTCCACCCTGAGGTCAACTCCTGACCCATGTTGATCCGGTGACCCCCAGCTGCAGCGTTCACAGCAAGAGTTATTCCCAGGGACGAGAGCATTGATTTGTCCCGTGCGACAGACCTGCATAAGTCCAGTATATAGAAATGTGATCCATCATAATATCTTGGTAGTGCATAATGTATGACAACATGTGAGGTATTCTTTAGAGCCCGATAAATATATCGGTGTAACATTTTCAAAAACAGTCAGATCTACAAGCTCACCATGCATCACATTGCAATTCATTGTGTGAGCTTGTAGATCTTCTATTGTTATAAATTTTTGCATAATACGCACGCACGCGCGTGCACACACACACACACACACACACACACACACACACACACACACACACACCTGCTCTCGTATATGTGACCTGTTTATTTTTTTAACTGTACACTCATTAGTGGAAAGACTTTATTCCTCTGTGGTACAGACAGTTCTGTTTTTATACACCATAATGCATTCAAGAGTGAAAAAAAAAACATTGATCTTAAAACCATAGCTATACTGAAGACAGTGTAATACAATGGTTGTTAATAACATAACGCTGTGATTGGAACTCCTTATGTGTTGTATTGTAATGAGTAATTTGTCAATCTGTTTCTTTTCCCTTAGTTTTCAGGTGAGAAGAAACACTGAGCTATTATCATTCGCAACAGCATAGGAATCGCATAGCAGCCATGTGGGTCCTCTTTTAGAAGTTAGTTAGGTCGTCATGAAGTGTTTTTAGAGTGCAAGCAGGGAAGGCATGAGGATGATGGTGGTAAGATGTCAGGCGAGTCCACTTGCACCAGCTTTAACAAAGCCTTCCCATCTCTAGTGGTATAATATGCCAGAGGGTCAGGGAGCAATTTTCAAATCCTTCTGCCTAACAATCTGTACTTCGGAAGCAAAGAAAAAATGTACACACACACACACACACACACACTGTGTTCTGTTTCCCCTGTGTGGTATCATTTAACGGAGCAATAATGTAAATACGTTCTACTATAAATCAAATTAGTCTAAGCCTAGCTAGATATAGCTGCTTAGCAGGAATGGAGAAGATATTTCAAAAAGATATTTTAAAGATACTTTAAAATACATTTTCGTGTTTTTGTGACTAGTCAAATACGCTTCCTGTTTAATATTATTATTATTATATTATGTTAATAAAACTTTCATTTTGAAAGCAATCCTAGTAGAAATATTATAGTGTGCCACAGAATGACAAAAAACCTGTTGGTGATAGACTCAATATCTTCTCACGCACAACTCAAATGTTCGTGGGAATGCAAACAACTCTGACAGTAACGTTAATTAAATATGGTATCCTGATGGGTCTTGTCTGATTCCTTGTCAGTCATCATTATATGTACAGAAGTGTATCTCAAGTACAGATTAGCAAAGGTGACAAGAGAACTACACCAGTGTGTCCTTGGGGAAGGATTTGCAGAAACAGTGGAGACAGGGATGGATTAAGACTCGCGGGGGCCCCTGGGCCAGATAGCTTTCAGGGCCCAAAGTACAATATTTGTCTTTGAAATATCAGGCATGCAAACGCACTTTTACTGCCAGAGGGACCATGGTAAAATGGCCCTATAGGAGGGCTGGGGGCCCTGTTGCAGCCATATAGGAAGGACCTTGTACTGCATAGGCTATGGGGCCCACGTATTTGAGCGTTAACCTATGGCACTGCGCTCCACTGTCTATAATCAGTCTGTGAGTGCAGGGGGTAAAACCAGAAGGATAGAAGTGAAGGAGACATGTCAGAGGAGAGGACACAGCCTCCTCCTGCGTGCCAGCTGTGTGTCAAGGGTGAGGAGGAGCGACAGGAACTTCTTGTTGGGGTAGATGGCACGTTTTTGGGTCACATGCTTGATGGCATCAGAGAGAGAGAGGCGCTGCCGAAGCATCAAGAATGCTTGCACCAAAGTGGCAGAGCGACTGACTCCCATGATGCAGTGCACCAACACCTTTCCTGCACAGAGGGTTGAAGGATCAGAAGGTTTAAACGATGTAGATGTAAACAGATTGTTATTAATAAACTGCGTTGTTCAATAAGTGTTGAAACAGAAGAGGAGATGATGGCAGATACAGTAGCCCTGATCATGTGAGAACTGTATAAGACTTAGATGTTTGTGCGCACGCACACATCATATCATACCGTCTTTGCACTTCAGGCCCTTCTGTATGAAGTCAGCTGCAGGTTTGAAGTACTGACTGAGGTCAAACTGGTCTGTATCCTCTGCTGGAATGCCACAGTAGACACACATGTTCCCGTAGTAACTCTGGTCACCAATGCTGCCTTGTTTGGAATGCGCTGCATTGAGAACATGAGTGATGCCAAGCTTACGTAACGCATTTCTGTTCTGAGCTATGGCCCTGAGAAACAGACAGGAAACACAGGTTGAGAGAGGAACATTGCAAACTACATGAAACAGTTCATTAAATAACATGTATATGCAACCTAAATAGCAAACAGTTTGAATGGAACTGCAATGGAAGAGGCCCTCAAAAGTGAGAAGTAACAAAAGTACTTCCTTTACACTCTGCAGAAATCGGAGGGGGAGGGACTGGACAGTGTAATAATTCCTTGAGGTGTGTAAACAGGTGAGACACTCACACATTTCCTATGTATAGGTTGGGCCAGACCTCGTCGACCGACGTGAGCTCCAGTCTACAGGAATCCAAGATGTACTCCAGTTCTTTAATGAGTGCCAGGTCCTTTGGCTGAGCTCTCCCTGACATCTTCGAGAGAGACAGTGCTTGCAAGGTCCCAAAGTTACTCCACTGTCTGCGTACACTGGAGTCGGTTACTCAGTGTGTGTGTGTGTGTGTGTGTGAGTGTGTGTGTGTGCAGTCTGACAGTGAGAGACGTGAGCAGGTGGCCATTTCCGAAAGCTGGTTAGCTCCAAAATTAGCTGCTGGCTCAGTGCGTTCCCTCCCACCAGTTGTATGTATGCTGTATGTTTTTTTGCTATTAAATTGATTGTGTTCAGTGACCGAGGACCAAGCTGGAAAGACAAGGGACATCCTCTGTGGAGAGCTGTCACCACTGAGGATGATGATATTGGGACAGTTAAGAGAGTTGAATTGTTCTGTGTATAGTGGTACAGTAGGAGTAGGGAACCTGGCAGGCCAGTGCGGATACAGGCTCACAATGGTGACAGACAGTGGTACAAATGGAGAGTGAAAACTGTAACTAATATTGCATGGTGTAAATTATGCCTGCTTAACCATTCATCATTCACTCCTCAAACCATCCGCATTAAAAGAGCTCTGTGGAGGCATGTGATTGTGTGAGAATCAGTGTTGGGGGGATACCGCATTATATGCTGTAAGTAACATATTACATAATAATATTAATTGTTATGAGTAACAGTAATATAACGTTACTTTTACACATTGGGTGACAATATTAATAATACATAATAATAATACAAGTGCTATGTAACACTTTTTCAAAAACTCGTCTTTATTTATATATTTTTTAACTTCTAATGAATTCATGCATACTAATCACAATACAGTTTGTCTACAGTTCACTATTTAGACTCTTTAAATTTTTACAGCGTGGCAAATGGGTCAGCCGTCTAGAACAGCATCTGTCTGTCCGTCCATCTGTCCGTCCGTCCATCCGTGTATATGTACATGTACTGTATGTATGTATGTATGTATGTATGAATGTATGTAATATATTGCATTTTGAAAGTAACTTCCCCAACACTGACGGGAGTGGCCCTCATTAGACTGTTTAAATAGAAGGGTGTTGGGGTGGGTCCGTCTCCTTGTGTCTGTTCCGCTGTAGTTTTTGGTCCAGGGTAATAAGCTGTTTAAGGAAGCCTCTGTTAGGGAAAACCCAGCGTCTCTGCTGTACGGCCCGTACAGAGCTCAGAAGACTGAGGTGGTGATGGATCATGAGGTACGCCAGGACCAACGCAGCCGATCGACTCACACCCACAGCACAGTGCACCAGCACCTTACCTGGAAAACAGAACATATACATTTATAGTGTGTATAATAAAGTACAGTACAGTGTTTCTGCTTCTTAAAGTGTCTTTTCTGTACAAATTAAAATGTATATGATGCCTTATGATGCCTTGTGGTACCTCCTGATGTCAAAGCCTGGTGAATGAATTCAGCAGCAGGGTAGAAGAAAGGTGAAAGGTCAAATGTTGGCAGGTCATTGGCTGGAACGCCGTAGTATGTCACTGTTGTCCCGTAGAAGTCATCGCTGCCCTTACAGCATATTTTACCATGGGCTGCGTTCAAAACATGAGTGATCCCCAACTGCCACAGCCCATACTTGTCATGAGACATATACCTGGTAGAAATGACATACATCATCACATCAATAACTAGAAAGGGTCACTCTGCAAAGCGCAGATCTCCGCCAGGAGTTAAAGTTAACAGCGGTCTCTAATATGTGTGTCTGTGTTTAATTGTTCGTGTGCATTGTGTTGGTGGCTGTGTGTGTCTACGTCTGTCTAAGGAATTGTACAACTTGTGGCTGAATGTTTGTCCTTAAATACGTTTTTTAAGCTGTTTTCTCTGTTTCAGCCAAACTGTACGCATATTCTGGGAATGTCTTCCATGGCCTACTGCCAGTGTGCACAAAATGTTTGATGCTGATTGTTGACCAAATCTCCGTCCCGGATTTCTGCCTGGCGGAGATAACAAATCAGACAGCACACTTATACTGTACACTGTACAGTATGTGCATCTCACAATGGAGGACACACACACTCACATGTCTCCTAGATACAAGTTCGGCCACACCTCATCTCCATGGCGACAGGAGGATTGTGCTGAATGTAAGACCTGCATCAGCTCCATTAGAGATGGGCTCTTCCACACACACTCCTTCTCTGAGTCCTCTGTCTCACTCATGCTCCTCACCTTCCCTCCTGACTCGGCATATTCCAGATCAGAGTCTTTCATCTCCTTTCTCACTTCTGACATGTCGCTCAGTGTAGAGTCCATCAAAGTAGCCTTAATATACAAAGGAAAAGTGTTATTTTTCCTTAAAATTAAATCACACAATGCAGCAACCGCACCTGGTTCTGTCAACAAAAAAAGGTTTCAGCCAACAACAGACTCACAGTCTCTGACTGTCAAAGACAGGTGTTGCAGGTCTGGTCAGGCAGTAGGAGAGGACTCGGATACCAGATATTACCACGTAACTCACAACATCAATAGGAAAGCTGTCGCCTGTATGAGATGGCAAATTAAGAAGCTACTATAGTATATTCCACAACACGCCTCTGTTGGACGTGGACACGTTCAATATAACGGCTAGGCTGTAGACAAAGTTCAAGTTACCAGCAGATGTCAGCAGAGGTGTAAAGTAACTAAGTACATTTACTCAAGTACTGTACTTTAGTACAATTTTGAGGTATGTTTTACTTTACTGGTGTATTACAAATTTTCAGTACTTCTACTTCTACTCCACTACATCTTAGACACAAATATTGTACTTTTACTCCACTACAATTATTTGGAAACTGTTTCCACCACTGGATGTCAGTATGATCAAAGTAGCAACCTTACTCCCATGCACGTGGAGGCGCTGTGTTTTCCCAGGCATTCTTTGAACGGTTCTTTCACACTGTCCAATGTCTCTTCCTGTTTGGCATGTTGTTGCCAAGTTGTCAGAACGAAGCATGTTGGCAATGAAACCCTTCAGTGGTGATGGTTGTTGTGAGCCACTTGTTGCTATAAAGTTAGTCCATCTAAACAGACAGCTAACGCACAGTCCCCGGAGTAGCTGTAGGCTCTTGGTAAGGTGTTTTTACAGATAAACTAGGCTTTAGATGTTTTCAAATATGTTTTTTAGGCGAATGGCTTAATTATTTGTAGGGTCGTTTGTGAGGTGACAGATTTCACACGCATCCTCGTAGTTTCCGATTCTGTATGCAGTCCACTATGTAGGGGGGGAATAGCCACTAGTATGTAAGGCAGGGGTCGGCAACCTTTTAGAGTGCCATGTTTTTATTTTCTTGTGTCACTGTCAGTGTGCCAAATCAACATTAAGTTTAATTTATGACACCACATCAAAAATATATTTCCAACTGATTTTGACTGTCTGTATACACAACCTGTATTTTTGTCTGGGCTTTGTAATGATCATTCGATTCAGAGCGATCGATATCGATTTTGACATTTTTATATCTACGAGAGTCTTAGCGACCACAACCCCAGTTTGCCCTGGAATGTCACCAGTAAAGCCCATATTTCTCCGAACATGTAAAAATGCAAAATATAAGGTGCTTGCCCCAAATGTTAACAAGGTGTCTGGAGTATTTGTGCAAATGCATTAGTCCATATTTGTCAATAAAGAAGTGTTTTAATCCCGTCTGTGGCCGATTCTGTCGGAAGTTCCCAATGGGCGGTATTGACGGGGCGCATCCGGTGAAAACCGGAATTACACTCAATGTAAACAGGAAGTAAACGAGTGGGGGGAAAAATGGCGTTCGGCCACAGACGGGATTAAAACAATTATTTATTGAAGAATATGGACTAATACATTGCACAAATACTCCGGACACCTTTTTAACATTGGAGGCAAGCGGTTAAGCACCTTATATTTTGCATTTGTACATGTTCGGAGAAATACGGGCTTTACTGATGACTTTACATGGCAAACTGGAGGTGGGTGGTCGCTAAGACTCGTAGATATACGTCAAAATCGATAAAATACATCTACGAGAGTCTTGATCTAAGGCTAGTCCAGGACTAGCCCCGGTCCAGGGCTAGCTCTGGTCTAGCTGTAGAATACAACTCTCGTAGACGGATTTATGATTCTGACGTTTTCAATCTATGAGCACGTCTACGAGAGTTGTATTCTACAGCTAGCTCTGGTCCATAGCTAGCCCACGAGGTAATTTGCAGACAGATGTGAGGGGACATGATTTAATTGACTAAATGTTTTTAAATATTTTATTTCAAAAGAAAAATCCTCTCTCATATACTTATGCTAGCTGTAGTATACAACCCTCGTAGACGTATTTATGATTCTGACGTTTTCAATCTACGAGAGTTGTAGGGTTCACGCCCCATGGAGACCTGGACTTTCTGCACTATGCCCCGTAGACACTCCAAACATGTACAAATGTGAAAATAAAGGTGCTTACCCCCAAGCCCCAAATGTTATCTGGCTCTACGGGGTAGTAGTTTAATGTAATAATCCATATCTTTCAATAAATAAGTGTTTTAATGCCGTCTGTGGCCGAACGCCATTTTTTCACCCTCGTTTACTTCCTGTTTACATTTAGTGTAATTCCGGGTTCCACCGGATGCGCCCCGTCACTACCCGTCACTACCGCCCATTGGGAACTTCCGACAGAATCGGCCACAGACGGCATTAAAACACTTATTTATTGAAAGATATGGATTATTACATTAAACTACTACCCCGTAGAGCCAGTTAACATTTGGGGCTTGGGGGTAAGCACCTTATTTTCACATTTGTACAGTGTCTACGGGGCATAGTGCAGAAAGTCCAGGTCTCCATGGGGCGTGAACCCTACAACTCTCGTAGATTGAAAACGTCAGAATCATAAATACGTCTACGAGGGTTGTATACTACAGCTATACTTATGCCAGTGTGTCAGTGATTACCCTCCCCTGTGCCAATGTTGGCACTTGTGCCTAAGGTTGCCTACCCATGATACAGTGAGGAGGGAGTAATGTATGTAGCCCCTTTCGGAACCCTGTATACCTTTTTTTGTATTTGGGAAGGCCGTCATCCCAAATACAAAAAGGTATTCAGGGTTCCGAAACGGGCTAGGAGTAATGTAGTCCTTAGAATGCCTGTGATATTATACATACAGTACATATCATGTATTGATTAACATGTACACGGCCATAGAACACACCTATACCCTAGAATGGCTGTGATATGACATACATTACATATATTCCTATATACCCATTAAATGTATGTCATATCATCACAGCCATTCTAGGACAGTCTTGGTTTCTGTTAAAGTGATTTCATATCCTTAAATCAATATGTATGTGTCATTGTATGATTGATTGATTGAATAATTTATTAGACCGCACGAGTTACAGTCAAAAAGGGGAAGCCAGTGATCATACGTCATATTGTCAATGTCATATTTGGAATGTGTCAGGACAAGTCAACACGTAGTCTGAGCCTCCCTCTCTCTCTCTCTCTCTCACACACACACACACACACACACACACACACACACACACACACACACACACACACACACACACACACACACACACACACACACACACACACACACACACACACAAGAGTTGTGTCACACAGCTGTGTCACCGTCTTATGTGACTCACTTAAGCCTACCAGAGACGCTGACATGGCTAAACAGACGCCCTAGCGAGGCTACGTGCTGTTTTGTGATTGTGAGGAAATGTCTGAAGGAAATGGCTATTTCTTAATTTCAGAGTGTATGAGGGGGAACAGAATGAGTTTAGGATTCGTTAATTAAGGTTTAATGACAGGTTGATTCACATGGGCGCTTGCTACACCCACACGCCTACATGTAACTACGGTACTAAAGCAAATGCAATTCATAGCTGCTGTTCTAAACTTACCCAGTGTCTTGGATATAACCCCAGACATGCAGTGGACGTGGTCTGTGTCTCTGCTCAGCCTATAATTATCTGGACCATCACTCATGTCACCTCTGTTGTTATGAGTAACAGAAGAACCTTTTAAAGAATGGCACTTTAAAAGCCTAAAAAAATTCCCATTGGTCACTGATAGTCAAGAAGCTAATTGGTTGTGCAGTTATTTTAGTAATATTCTGTTCTTTCATATCAAAATACCTTGCTAACTGTACTGTAAGTCACTCTGGATAAAGAGCATCTGCTAAATGCCTAAATTGTAAAATAACCTGGGCAGTGTTCAAATTCAGCTGTGGCCAAGCTGTGAGCGCTTGCTTATCCTGGCAGACTTTGGAGCTGTGGTGAACCCCTGCTTATCAGCAGGTCGAAGTGCAGTAAGAGAGCCGGCTGATTGTCTCATCAGTAGTGAAGTCCTGCTGTTTAAGAGGAACATACTGTATCACTTCACCACCCGGGTACTGGAATTACTAGAGCTGTGCTGGATTACTCACTGAAGATCTGCTGAGCAGCTTATTTGGTCAGTTATAGTATATATATTTATGTTTTTATTTATTTGTATAGGCAGCAATGACCACCAAACTAGGAATTAATAGTTGGATGTAATAGAGAGTTAGTTTGTATTTACAGCATAGTTTGTTACATCTAATTTGGGTAAATTCTGGTAGGTTTTGGCAGTCTTTATAAACTGTTCATCTTCATATAGGTTTGGGTCACAGTACTTACAGTTACTGAGCTGTTGCTGTAATAACAACAAATGGCTTACACACCGCTACTGTAGGTCACACTGGTGTAAGTACGCTAAACAAGCTGTGTTAGTCACTGTCCACTCAGCAACAGCAGATTACCTCTCACACAGACTGAGTGAGAGTTTCTCTACTGTACCAACAGTATGGGTCAGTGACTCGGTGTGCATTGAATTGTGTGCCATGTTGCTGAATCTCTGTCTCTGCTTTGGGTCCTACCGTCTCCGCATCCTCCTCTCTTCTTATGTGCAGGGCCATGGATTCACCGGAGGTGACTGTGAGCACCTGGAGCTGTGAGCAAGCGGCCAAATGGCTGAGGGAAGAAGGCTTCGAGGAGTACGTGGTGCTGCTGTGCACGACGCACCGTCTGGACGGCACCAGCCTTTTGTCGCTGACCGAAGCAGACTTGCGTGGCCCCCCACTGGGTCTCAGTGTGCTGGGCGACATCAAGAGGCTGGCCTTGGCACTTAGGCGGCTCCAGAGCCGGAACCAGGCCCAGGTGGACGAGCTTGGTCTCCGCTCTACAGACAGCCTGCCAGTGGGGGCCACAGTGGCGTCGACAGGCCTTGAATGCGGGCGTAACGGGGCTTACAGGAGATGTAACGGGGGTGAGCACTTGTGTAATGGAACTGAGCTTCGCCTGAGGAACATTGACAGATACAGTTATGCGTCGGGTGACGCGCCCTGTCACACGCACTCCAACGGGAGGTGCAGGCAGCACAGTCTGGCAGGTCGTCTGGACCCGGAGCTGTGGAAGACGGCCATGAGCTCCGTCTATGTTATGCTTGTGTTTGGATTCACGTCGTTCGTCATGGTCCTCGTGCACGAACGCGTCCCAGACATGAGGACATACCCGCCACTGCCCGACATATTTCTGGACAGGTACAGTTACATTGTATAATGTACCTTTGTTTGTGCTTCCTTCCTTCATGCCGTTGGGTGGGGGGCGTTGTTCATTTTTATATCAATGAGGTCAATGTTGGATTGAAGATTCCACGCCCCTATGTCAAGCAATAATCAAGACTGCTGGACATAGGGGTTCAAGTCCATGGTAGGCGATATCTAATCTACCTGCTGATACTGTTGTTTTTCTTCTATGACAGTGTCCCTAGAATCCCCTGGGCCTTTGCGATGGCTGAGGCCTGTGGTCTGATCCTGTGTTACATATTTATGTTGATCCTGCTGCTTCATAAACATAGGTAACCCACCACTGCACTGTATTTACGAATACTGGAGACATTACAAGCCAAACAACTCCAATCTCCAGTAAAAATGCACTCATATGACAATATTATTAGACTTAACTAGAATTTGGGAAGTTCCATTGTTTACACAGATTTCTTAATGCATGCACAGTGAATTCTCAGTTTGTTTCACTGTACTTGACTTGATAAAAATGTTTATTATTTTAATATTTTATTTCCATCAGACAAATTCTGATTTAATATTACTCACTTAAGTGCAACAGCATCAGGCAAACAGGTTGTTTTTCAAATAAAAACTTCTGTTTCTCTCTATCCCTCTCTGTTTCTGTCTCTCTCTCTCTGACTTCTCTATAATCCCTCTCTGTGTGTTTCTCTCTCTCTCTCTGACTGTCTCTATCCCTCTCTCACTGTTTCTGTGTTCCTCCCTCTCTCAGATCCATTCTGTTTAGACGTCTGTGTTCTTTGATGGGAACAGTATTTCTTCTCCGTAGTTTCACCATGTTCGTCACCTCCCTCTCCGTACCTGGTCAACATCTACAGTGTGCCAGTAAGGTAGGCACAACACGCACACACACACACACACACACACACACACACACACACACACACACACACACACACACCCAAACTCCCGTTATTTTTAGTGTTGGAATTGCTGGTATATCGGTGATTCTTTTAGTAGACTTTCTGTATGCTTGTTATCTTTCAATCAGCGATGATAACAGTGCTATGAAAATGCCACAACATGTTGTGGTGTGTGTTTGTGCTATAGATGTACGATGATACGTGGGGAAAGCTCCAGAGGGCGCTGGCGATCTGGAGTGGCTTTGGGATGACCCTGACAGGGGTTCATACCTGTGGGGACTACATGTTCAGTGGACACACTGTTGTCATCACCATGCTGAACTTCTTTGTCACCGAGTGTGAGTGCCAATGACTTTGTGTCTTTAAAAAGTTGTTTCATTGTCATTTGCGTCTGGTACTGTAGAAGTGACTCTTCAGCCTATTTTATACTCAATCGTGTGACAGTGTTTCTCTCTGGAAAAACAACCTGCTTACTGTTATCGTTGTGTCCCACAGACACACCTCGGAGCTGGAATCTGATCCACACCATATCCTGGGTGTTGAACCTGTTTGGGATCTTTTTTATCCTTGCGGCTCATGAGCACTATTCCATTGATGTGTTCATAGCGTTCTACATCACCACACGTCTTTTCCTCTACTACCACACCTTGGCCAACACCCGCGCCTACCAGCACAGCCGACGAGCACGCATATGGTTCCCCATGTTCTCTTTCTTTGAGTGCAATGTTAACGGACCAGTACCCAACCAGTACCATTGGCCCTTCAGTAGACCTGCATTCATGAAGACTCTGATTGGATGAAAAGTCACATTGAAAGACTCATATAGAACATATTATGTTATAATTATAATATTAGAGGATATTGTAATTATAATATTCTTTTCTATAGCCTGAAATTGATTCTCAGCAAAGTGGTCCTTTGCTAAGAGTGGTTGCAAGTATTTTTTTGTATTATTTATGAAAATATGGTGTTTACACTAATCTTATCCTGTGTTGTGTGAGGTTTATTAGAGGATAAGAACTTCTTGTGTGACTTCTCTCTATTTCAGAGAGACAAGTCAGTCACACCTGCCTTTTAATGACTTTATTCACTTTTTTTATTCACTAATTCACTAATTTATAGTGGCCCACTGACGTTTGGGGTTTAATAATTTGGGGGATGTCAATTGTATTAATTATATTTTTAAGACTACGCCATAGTTAAATAGTTGACCTGTTTTGGAGTTGTTGCCACAGTCTTATTTGCTATGAAAGGACAGTTGAGGGGTGGGGTTTTGGGGGCTCTTTGCATTTGGGTGTTCGGGGCCACTGTAGAACGTTTTCTTTTCACCAGACACACTTGAACTTTATGTATGAAACACTAAAAACTAGCATCTACAGTGTTTTATTTGACCACATCAACATCGTTCTAAAAAAAAGGAAAGAAAGAAAAAATACAGGATGTTTTTTTAATGTTCTGTTTTGCCAAGTAACTGTCTGTATTTTTTTTATGATTTATTTATCATGGATCACTTCCGTGTTTTTTATGATTTTGTATTTTGCTTTATAGTTTGAAGACTTAAACATCATACTTCTTTCTTTTAATGTTTTAATGGTACAGAATAGGGAATGGTCTGTAGACCATGTGTACAATAATAAGATTAATGATGATTTTTAACACGCCAAATGGATGACACAAAAAGCCAGAGGCTTGTTTCCATTGTGGTCCATACATTGCCATGGAATACGAGAGTTTAGTATTCATTCAGGTTTGGATTTCATTTGTCAACCATGAGCTTTCTTGATATTCGCATCACTAATAACCTCTCAATATTATTGCTATCATTGACAAGCCAAACATGTGGATCATGGATTTTCAGGGCTGTCTTGAGAATGAGAAACGCATCTCTGCTATCTCATTGATCTCATTGCTCTTACTCTGCAGCATCCCAGTCTACTGAAAGTTATTTTATTAAGTTGTTTAATACTTTTTGTAAGGATTATTAGCCTTCTGGCTCAACAATAAAAAGTTAAAAAAGTGTTTAACATATTTGGTGCTTTTAAGTGTGTGTGTGTGTGCGCGACATTGGCCACATTTGGTGTGACATTTCCCAACATTGTGCAATTATGATGTTTGTGAGGGATTCATTCTCTATTAATGGTACATGTAAACAGGTGCTGATGTAACTTTACGAGGGTCCCCTCCAGTTACTGTAAAAGTTAATATCGATACTGATGCTTGCCTAACTGGTCGATATGTAAGCATCAGATAATCGTAAAGAGGAACAAGTCCGTTGGCTATGAACATTTTTAGATGGTATACCGGTATTTGCAGTGCAATTCCATAAAATGGATCAGCATACTGTACATGTCAAGCCAGCTTCTCTCACATGAATTCAACTACTGTATATATCTTAGACCTGGCCTTGTGGTTACTGTCCACCCTGAGATTGGGAAGTATAGGGTTAGTATAGGGTCCACCCTGAGATTAGGAAGTATAGGGTTAAATCCTCAGCCAAGTCATACCCAAGACCAGTGGTGGAAAGTAAGTACATTTACATTAAGTCCTGTACTTAAGTACAATTTTGAGGTATTTTTGGGCCCCTATAAGTGAGATTTGTAAAAATGTACAAATATCTTGGGCAGTGAAACCGGCCCTAAAAGTGAGGTTTGGAAATTTGTACAATTATCCTGCGCTGTGATTGGCCAATCACAATCTATTTAGGACTGTGATTGGCCAGTGTCACATGACACATGTGCATAGCCCTATATAAGCAACCATAACT
The DNA here is from genome assembly GCF_963280865.1 of Gymnoscopelus braueri. NCBI lineage: Eukaryota > Metazoa > Chordata > Actinopteri > Myctophiformes > Myctophidae > Gymnoscopelus > Gymnoscopelus braueri. The sequence continues at coordinate 35,535,215 of NC_137619.1, forward strand.
TAAAAAAAACAATAAATTTGTTTTTTTTAAGTTATGGTTTTGTCCATCATAAAGAGTGTTTCAATAAATGTATTTATCTTTTGTACATGATTGATCGACTCCATTCAGTATTGTGATTAGCTAGCAAGACACATGCTGTGATTGGCTAGTGATACATATGACGAACTAATCTAAAACCACTGTGATGTAACACTAGTATATTACTTAGATACTGTCCATTTCGTGAGAACAGTAAAGTAGAAGTCAAAGATCACTATGGCTGAAATGAGAAAAGGGAAAACCGATATTGAGAAGAAAATAGAAAGTCTTCCTAGAAGTGGCTCTTTAAGATCAAAGCATATATCAGAAAAGGTTAAAGATGGAATTGTGACAAAGCATAGATCTGTCCAAGGTTACAGAAGAATTTCAGGCAAACCTAAGATTTCTAAGAACACAGTTACCAACATAATCCATAAATGTAAGAGACGAGACTTGGTGAGAAACGTAAAGAAGAACCCAAAAAAGGAAAAGCAAAAGGATAAAATGATAATGGTAAGATCAAAGGGTATTCCAGAAGAGCTCAAAGACAGAATTGTGGCAAAGCACAGATCTGGCCAAACTTACAAAATAATTGCCGCTGCAGTTAAGATTTCCTGGAACACAGTAGCCAAGATAATCGGTAAATGGAAGATGTTTGAGAAAAGCAAGAATGCTATCAAGAATGCAAACAATGTTATTGCCAAAAAGATTTTGTTTCAAAAGATATTTAGACTTCTCACTTCATTAATGCCAGCTACACGAGACAGACTTATTAATATTCCCATAGAAGACAATGATGTAATGAACACTCTGCACACTCTTCCGAGAACTCCATCTCAGGCAGGAATAACTACCATTGATGTCAAGATGTTAAGTGGCTCTTAGTTTCAGATCAAAGCATATATATTGGTTGACTCCATTCAGTATTGTGGTTAGCTAGGAAGACACCGCCCACTTCACACAGGGTGTGATTTTTTTACTTTACTGGAGTATTTCCATTTTTCAATACTTTTACTTCTACTCCACTACATCTCAGCGGTAAATATTGTACTTTTACTCGATGCGACGCATTGTGAGCTTGTAGATCTTCTATTTTCAAAAGATTTTTACACATTTGAAAACTTGTGAAATGGTACATTCTGCATAATGACTACTTTTGGTACTTTAAGTACATTTTGACAACAATACCTTTGTACTTTTGCGTAAGTACATTTTGAATTCCTGTCTTTTACTTGTAACAGAGTACTTCTAAATTGCAGTATTGATACTTTTACTTGCCCAAGACTACCACCGCCCAAGACTATAAAAATGGCACCCATCCCTCTTTGCTTGGCACTCGGCATCAAGCATCCAACCCTTGATGCACTCAGCATCAAGGGTTGGATTCCCCCATACGAGCGTCATGTCCAGGTGGTGCACTAGTTCATCAAGCTAGCTGCCTCACGCTAAAGAAACAGGAAAACAGGCTCCTGAACTACAGTATGGACCACATGACTCTGGAACCGTTGGTACCCAAGGCTACTTATAATCTAATATGATTAATAATACTGTGATTCAACAGGGTGTGCCCACTGTGTATTTGCTTACTTCCACACCTTAAGACAAATACAAGTCTTTAGTAATATCTTTGTTTCAATAATGATCAGTAGAGATTGGGGGCAACACACAGCATATATATAGCATGCTGCATCTGAGAGTTCTCAGAAACTTCAGCTCCTTGTCTAAGGCCACATCAATCCTCAGGATGGTGAGTACTGTACTTCATATCTGGCATTGTGAGTCTAGTGATGACATTTCAATTTACAGTAGACTTAAAAGTTGTGATGAGTAATTTTTACACAGGATGTGATGGTTATTTATTGATTGATTGATTGAATGCATATATTATCTGTCAAAAGGATAACACAAAGAGATTATTTCCATTGTAGTCCTGTGAGTCGATTCAAGTTTATGTATACAATGTCAAGCTTTTATTATTATTATTATTATCATTATAATGTGTTAATGTGTTTTTGATGTACTATCTCAGAATTCCCTCCCAGTGATCGTTTATTTCCTGGGGCTGGTTGTGCTGTGTCAGTCCGCCTGCTTCTTCCAGATGCTAAAGCTAACAGACATAAATAACCCTCCAAAAAGTGAGTTCAGCTCGATTATGACAACAGTGGAATAGAGACGGTGTGAATTACCGTGATTTAAGTCTAATTTATACTTTATCATACATCAGTGTTGCTCGCTGAATATAACTGATTGTCAAGATTTTCCAAATGAGTTATTTTAAAGTAGGAAGGCCTATTAAATTATGCTTAAGTTTACACATTGGGACAGCATGAGCAGTGGAAAACTACATGAGGTGTTCCGGTTGTTTTTAACTGTACATGTTTACTTCATGCTGCCTGACTCAAAACGTACCAAATGGACACACATCCACATGCACATTAGCCTCGGTACCCTGGCTTTTTGCATGCACTTACTTGCGTACACCACTGGCTCTGAAAAGTGATCTTGAGGGGGTTCCAGGCGGTCGCCAGCAAAATCAAGAACAGTTTAAATACTTAGAGAACCACTGCAGTAGGCCTACACACAAAATTATACAGAGCGACATTTCTTCAGACCTGGATATGGAGCCTAGGTGTATTACATGTATGTGTTATTCTTTGTGTTCAGGTTGTGTGGATAAGGACAGTAAGGAGCACGCCTTTGGCTCTGAATGGACAACTAAAGACTGCTTGGCATGCTCCTGTTCTCAGCGAGGCATGAGCTGTTGCAGCAAGTAAGATTTTTCTCTCCTTCCAACTCAATCAATCCCTTAGTAAGCCTCACTAACATTAAACCCTTGATCAAACCTTGGTGTTTTCTGTTCTTGACTGTGTGGATTGTGTGCTTATATATTTTGATGGTGGCATCTTGGTATCAGGTTACTTATATCTTAACTCTGTTTCATTCATAGGATGCCATCACGCTCTGCGATGGAGATCCCTGAAGATTGTGAGCTGATTGAGAATAAAGCGACCTGTTCTTTTAAGATAGTGATGAAGTCCGATCCTTCCAAGGCGTGTAATCCTCTCTAAGCAAATGACAGAGTTTCAGATTGGCTGCATTGTCCTTATCTTCACCAGGGACCAACAATGGAATTAAATGCTCTCAATCATTCCCTGGATTCTGATACAGTATACATGTGAATAATTTATATTAGGCTACTTTAAATTGTCACAGATGTATGCTACTGTTAGGCCAACAGTGCCAATAAAGGTCAAATCTACAACTTTTGAATGTAGTGTGTGTTTTCTGTCATTTTCAAGATGTAAAGTTTGTTAGTTTGATCACAGTATATTCAAGGGATTTAACAACCCAATGTGGCAATGACATCTTTCATACAAACACTCTAACTTGTGCAGCAACACTTTTTGGAGTCGCTGCTTCCATCTTTGTTTGAAAAGAGGTGACACATTGAAGTCAGGTACATATTGAGTAATTGCACTTGAGAGTTCAGTGCCACTGTAGAAAGTGTTCTTTTGACTCGACACACTATGCATGAAACACTGAAATGTAGCATATATTGTTTTTAATTTGATCACCATCAGGACTTGATAGTTTTCTGCATAAGAAAATCCATTGGGAAAAATAATTGGGAATGGTGCGAAAGTCTGATTGCCAGGGAAGGACAGAAAAGGATACACATGGTGCATTTTCAAATACATTACTTTTAGTGTGTGTGTGTGTGTGTGTGTGTGTGTGTGTGTGTGTGTGTGTGTGTGTGTGTGTGTGTGTGTGTGTGTGTGTGTGTGTGTGTGTGTGTGTGTGTGTGTGTGCATGCATGAGCATGCCTGTCTGTCTGTGTGTGTATCTGTGTAATAATTGTGTGTGTGTGTGTGTGTGTGTAGTGTGTACTGAAAAAATAATGCACATCCTCCGTTTCTTGGTGCTGAGCCAAACTGCAAAAACAGAATCATGAAAAACAAAGCGGGGGCTCACAACTCACTTTTGAATGCTGCAAACGTAGCAAGCCCTCGCTTTGTGCTGGTACTTTATCCACTGAAGTTGGCCTCTTGTATGAACATAAATCAATATCTAAAGTAAATTATGATATGATGGGTGTGCCTCTGTGTGTATTTGACCACCTATTAAACATTACTTAACACCTGTACACCTTAAGTCAATAATCATCTTTTGGTTTCAGTAAATATCAGTAGAGGTAGGCCAGGCGCTGATGTCCACATGAGAGTTGTCAGACACTGAAATAGGAGGTACACTGAAATATTTAGGCTAAAAGGATAACACAAAAAAGTCCGGGGGACTTGTTTCCATTGTGGTCCTATATGTGAGTATTTCACATCTACACTTAGTTACACCGTAACCCCTTCAACCCTGGCATACCAATTTTTGGTTGTCATTATAGGTGAAAATTAGAGACAAATATTCAAGAAATGTCATCAATTGTCTTGAAAATAGCAGATCTACAAGATTTAGATTTAGATTGTCTCTTTGCAGAGTTGTTAAATGGTTAAGTGGTCATTAAATTCAGATCCAGATGGTGAAATTGAATGTACATAATATATGCAGATAGCAGTTGAGTAGTGGATTATAGTGTTTTCTTTTACACTTTTGTTATAACTTTTAACTACTGTATTCTGAAATACAGCCATTATCAGCATGCCAATATGCAGATGTAATTTGGATGTCTTGGGTGACGGGTCCTAGTAAAATGTCAAAATCGATGATGGCATGTATTGTGTATGCCTGTTTATGCTGTTTTTTTCCTCCTATACCTGTGATTGGTTGTCTGCTGGAATTGTGACAGCTCGTTGGTACATACCTCTAGATGTCTGAGATCAAATATTTGAGCAACACTCCAAAGAGCCTACGTACAGACACACATGGCCACAACACTGGTTGAGTGTTAGTTTAATTTTTAGTCTGTGAGAGTGTAAACATTGGGCCATAAGGATTTTCTGAGTATCAGCATCTGGTACTTTGTTAAGCTAACTCTAGATAGCTTCAGTGACTTGTTTACAGGAGATCAGAAGTTTCAGATCAGGTTGAGCTAACCTAACCCTAATCCAAAAAACTTACCATGCAAGCAATCCTTGACTCCAACCTGAATATTTTACTGATTAACCTTAGCTCAACCCCCCCCCCCCCCCCCCCCCCCTCACACACACGCACACATACACACGCACGCATGCACACACACACACACACACCCCTGTGTATTGTGTATGCCTGTTTATGCACACACTCCCCTGTGAAAACAGAAGAGGTGTTTAAAAAATGGAGTGCTCTTCATCAACACAGAGCCACAGGCCTCGACAATATCCCCGCCAAATTTCTAAAAGACTCAGCCGCCTCCATTGCTCCAATCATTACCCACATAATAAACCTCTCTATCATACAGGGACGGGTCCCTAACGATTTAAAAAAAGCAAGGGTGACCCCTCTGTACAAAAAAGGAAACAAATTAGACCCTGGCAACTACCGCCCTATTTCTATTCTTAGCTCCATCTCGAAAGTCATGGAAAAAATTGTCTATGAACAGGTCGATAAGTATCTTGCAGAGAAAAATCAAATCTACAAATTCCAATCTGGTTTCAGAACAAACCACTCCACTGACACATGCCTTCTCTATTTGAACGACTCTATCAAACAAGATGTCGACAAGGGCAAATATTGCGGCATGGTCATGCTGGACCTCCAGAAGGCCTTTGACACCGTTAATCACCCAATTATGATCAATAAGCTCAAAGCAATAGGTTTTGATGATACGTCAGTGAACTGGATGAGATCCTACCTGGAAGGGAGGGAGCAAGTGGTGGAAGTAAACGGCACCCAGTCCCCCCCCTCCCTGTGACTTGTGGTGTCCCACAAGGAAGTATACTAGGACCTTTACTGTTCCTGATATATGTGAATGATATGTCATCAGCCTGCGACTGCAAACTGTTCCTGTTCGCAGATGACTCGGCCCTGCTAGTCTCGGACAGGGACAGGCTGCAGGTTGAGAAAACTCTCAGCTCCGAACTCAACAAGATCTGCATCTGGCTCTCTGACAACAAACTTTCATTACACCTGGGTAAAACTGAATCCATCCTCTTTGGGTCCAGTCCTAACCTTAGCAAGGCAGAGAGTTTCACGATCAAAGTGGGTGATGATGTCATCAAAAGAAAGGATGAAATTACCTACCTGGGCTCCTTGGAGGCAAACCTCTCTGGTAACAAAAACGCCGAAAAAGTTATCAAAAATGTCAACCAAACAACACGCTATTTGTGGAGGATTGATCGTCTAGTCAGTAAGAATACTCTGAAGATTCTTGCAGGGGCCCTCATTCAAGGTCATTATGATTATGCATGCACTTCATGGTATCACAACACCTCCAAGGCCTTAAAAACAAGGCTCCAAACATCCCAAAACAAACTTGTAAGGCTACTTCTTGGCCTCAATCACAAAACCCATCTAACCCCTGCTCATTTTGCTAGGATTGGGTGGCTTAGGGTTGAGGACAGAGTACAGCAACTTGCTATGGGCCTGGTCTTCAAGATACACCACAACATTGGGATCCCCCTGTATTTGTCAAAATACTTCCAAAATGTTTATGAAGTCCATGATCATAACACCAGAGGCAGCTCCACAAATCATGTTCAACCCAGATTTGGCTCAACTAAGGGAATGAACTCGTTCTCATGCTATTCATCAAAAATGTGGAATGCCCTACCAAAAGGAGTAAAGGAGTGTAAAACCCTACTCACTTTCAAAACTGCCCTAAAGATACACCTTCAGGAGGCTGCAATTCGAAAATGGCCCCTGTCTAAGACTTAACCTACCCCCCCCCTCCTTCATTTTCCTCTTTTGTATATATATATTTTTTTCTCTCTTCATACCAGTAACCTGAAAGCTGATTGTATGACATTCTGTATAGTAGTGTGTATATCTGTCCGTCTCTTATATGTCATCATGATTGGAATCGTACCTGGGGCAACCAGGGCCTCTGGCTCCATAGGCTCCCTAGGCGGGCTTACTAACCACTCAGCTATGGCCTGTCATGTACTGTTCTCATGTCTTACTAAATAAACTACATCAATCAAACACACACACACACACACACACACACACACACACACACACACACACACACACACACACACACACACACACACACACACACACACACACACACACACACACACACACACACACACACACACACACACACACACTATATCACAGCCACCTTTCATCAGACAGACAGATTGATTGATTACATCTGATTTTCACTGTGTATATGTTGTGGATATGGATGGTGAAGAGCATGCACTTGATTCTGCATGTATTACTAAAAACTGCTATAAATGCTCCTGTGATGAAAGAGGCATGGGAAGATGCACATATAGCCTATTATGTTTTCCTCTCCTCTCCTTCATAATCATAATCTTTTTTCAAACAAACCTCCATTCTGTGTTCTCTGTTCTTCAGTGTGTGCACATCCATCTTTTGTGGTTTGATTTACTTATATGTTAAGATGATCTTACATCTCTTTCATTGACGGCTTCCCTGAACCCAATCGTTTCGCCCCCCAACTGTGAGCTGGTTGTGGATTTTGACTCCTGTTCTGCCAACATGCATGTGATTAAGTCAGAAAACACAAAGCAGTGTTTTGTTTATCTCAATCTGGGAACCCATTGGCAAAAAAAAGGGGGGGGGAATCCAAATCTGTCTTGAGAGATTACCTTTCTCTAAACCCACGTGGTGGTTATACACATTGGCTACAGTCTCTTGATGTTATGTCTTATATAATTGATCATCTGAAACAGAGTATTATTTCAGTTACACCACCCATACAGGAAAAGCCTAAAGCATATTTTGAATTGAGTTTGTATGTATTTCTCGATCCTAGTCTCTTTATACAAAGTGGTTGTCATAAGAATAGTATGGCAGATGTCATATTCACTGTTGATTGTCTGATTGTGCATTTATACTTATATTTATTAATAGAATGTGCAGATGTTTATTCAGTTAGAGTAGACCATGCAGATGTCTAGTGTCAGACAAGTCTATTTATGTATTTATTTTAAATCTTCTTATTCTCATCACTATACCCTTATCTGTACCTATCCTGTGTCTCATGCTTACTGCTGTTGCTGCTATGACACCTGCATATCCACATGGGGTTCAATAGTTTCACCACTGAGTGGCAGTAGAGCTCGTCGTTTGGGGACATCTCACATGTCAGAGGCTCCTAGAAGCCATTACAGACATGTTCATGGTGCTTCTCTCTGTCATATAAACACCCTGGCTTGTGTGGCGTTTTTCTCTCTGAACCGCACCACTCTGGATCCACACCTGAGCATCACATTGTCATCTTTTCATCCTGTCACCATTTTTTCCCAAATCTACCAGGTGAGTGCTGTGCAATTGAACAAGTATCAGCCAAAATTGTCTTTGTTGTGGACAATCAGTATTCATTATTATTCTTTCTCTAATCAATTAAATGCTGAATCTAATGTAAATGTGTCTGTTCACTGTTAGTTTGTGCAGGTGTTAGGTGTTGTGCAGATTAGTATTGTTGTTATTATTATTATTATTATTATTATTATTATTATTATTATTATTAACATTGCATCACAAATATTTTTCATACATTCAAACCATAATATAATATTTAACAGTATTTAGAATTTATTCAAATCATGTGTTAAGGTAGGGTAAGTGATATTTTTTGGTATTTATTTTGTTTTTTGTTAAAAGGTTAAAGTACTATATTGTGATAGTAATCATTGCTACAGAGCGTTTGTTCGGTCACAGGGGTCTCTCCAGCTCTTTAGTAAACCAGAATATAGTACATTTTCAGGTAGGTGACACATTTTAAGCCAATCAGGAGAGAGCACTGAAAATGCATTTTCTGTTTAATAAAGAGCTGGAGCTGAACATTGGAGACTCCTTATATGGACAGGAGGACACTATACTAACGAGCACTATCAGAACATAGACCCATTTTGCAATTATTTGAATAATTGCAAATCACTTACCCTACCTTTAACTAAGTAAAGCTGTAAATATGCTTCCGTATAGCTGCAGAAAACATGCTATTGTTGTTGAACCTATACTTGATGTGTTGTGAAACATTTACTTTCAGCAATACTGGCAAATAGCCTAATGTTACACAGTCTTTAAAAGTGTGAATAATGTGTAGTATATGTGAAACACGTTTGGGTAGCTGAAAGCAGGTCAGATTTGCCTACATACAGTCTTTTACTGATAACTTGGACACATATTGTAGGCTGCTGTATATAGTATACAGATTGATTGATTACATCTGATGAATGTATCATTTTCACTGTGTATAGGTTGTGGATATGGAAGGTGAAGAGCATGCACTTGATTCTGTATGGATTACGTCTATAAATGCTCCTGTGATGAAAGAGGCATGAGAAGATGCACATGTTGTTTTCGTAATCATAATCTTTTTCGAACAAACCTCCATTCAGTATTCTCTGTTCTTCAGTGTGAGCGCATCCATCTTTTGTGGTTTGATTTACTTATATCTTAAAGGAGGAGTTCACCCAAAAAATTACTTATTTTCTATCAATTACACACCCCATGAAGCCATGGATTCTTTTTAGTTTTTGTGGCATTCCTAAGCTAATAATTTGATTCCCGTCTCCTACCGGCTAATGTATCCGGTAGGAGACACAAAGTAGATTATTTGTGTCTCCTACCGGAAATACACACGGTCATCAAATTATTGTCTTAGGAATGCCACAAAAACAAAAATAAATCCATGAAATCAAGGCTTCATGGGGTGTGTAATTGATAGAAAATAAGTATTTTTTTGGGTGAACTCCTCCTTTAAGATAATCTTATATACATATATAAGCATGCATGTTGCATGCATGTTATAAGTGGGTGTATGCCGTGGCACAACTGTGTGCATGTAACACATGCATGCACACGCACGCACGCACGCACGCACGCACGCACTCACGCACGCACGCACGCACGCACGCACGCACACACAAATATGCTGAAAATTTGTTAAGAGGGGATACTGATTATGGTCTGCTGTTACTGGCAGTCAGGAAGGAATGAAACAAAACAGGTCTCTCAGGGGTAAACAGTAGTGTGATAATTAATTCCCAATGAGGGAATTGACAGGGTCAAGTGTTTTTAATGTCTCTCACACGGTCTCTGTTCCATTTCCAGACATACATAGATGCTGTCTGTTTCACGGCTCCTTTTCTATGGTGAGTTATGGGTGCTAAAGTAGTTATTAGTTTCTATCATCTGCAGCAATTAGTCAGGTTTTTATAGAAAAAAGTAGACTATTGTATTGCCATCCAAGCAGATGAGACTTAAAATCAGCTGTTAATACGTTGCTTTTCAGCAGAACACAGAATCAGCAGATCTCATCTTATTAGAGAAATGTCTTTCACACATTTGACCATTTACCAGTCACAGAAGACCATTACATTTTGTTGTAATGTCACTGAGGACTCTTGACTGGCTGATATGAAATGAACAAGCTGGAAGAAAGACTGAATAGTGTTAGGTCATGCTGCTTCTGCTGCAGAGGTTGTTTTGCTGTAATTGGTGGAAAGTAACTAAGTACATGTACTAAAGTACTGTACTTACAGTAAGTACAATTTTGAGGTGCTTTTACTTTACTTTCCATTTTTCAATGTTGTAGTTCTACTCCACTACATCTCAGAGGCAAATATTGTACTATATTGTACTCAACGACATCTTTATAGTTAGTTAGTTTTTGTTTGTTGCATATTTAGATTATTATTACAAAATATACATTAACCACTTAAGCCCTGTTTTAAACTTGGGCGATTAAAAAATAGCAGGTCTACAATCTGCTATTTTTGAAAGATTTTGACATAATTTTTATAATGGGAAAAGGGGACATTCTGTATGTAACGAGTACTTTTACTTTTGGCACTTAAAGTATCATTTGATGGCAATATGTTTGTGAGTATATGTTTGAATACAGGACTTTTAGTTGTACAGAGAGAGTCTACATTGTGGTATTGCTAGTTTTGCTTACATAAAGAAATCTGAGTACTTCTTCCACTATGGAAGTTTTTATTGGACTTTATTATCTGCAAACCGCATCCACCTCTGGCAGTAGTGAGCTGAAACGGATCATAAAGAGATGGCTCACGGAAGCTCCGGTTCACTTGTCTTATGGGGCTTTATTTATTTTACTTTTTATATTTATTCTTTGACAAAATAAAAGATTCTGGCAGCGCTGAGCCACCTGTCTGCACTTTAGACACCGTTAGATCTGATGTAGAATGTGGTACTATTGTAAACAGGGTAATTTTCTCCAGATTGCAGATTTTCACAGCATCTAGCAGAATCTTCACTTAAAGGAAACAAGGCTGGATCCATTTTATGAATCTGGCAATATCCATTCCTCCTCATTCTGAAATCCTTTTTCTTCTGAAACCCTTTTCAGAAAATAAAGACTTTTGTTCAAATGAAGAGACGAGAAAAGCCAATAATCTAAATGCATAAATGGAGATGAGAATTTTCAACAGTAAATACATGGGTCAATTTAATCAGAACGTACTATAGTGAATAATTGCTTGATAAGACAAGCAACTATTGATTGATGAATCTGATTACCATACACGTATGACAAACCAACATCAGCAAATTATTGAGCTCTCATTTGATTTTGTAGCTTCATCACAAGCGTGAAGCTACATTTCATCTTTGAATATATAATTATTTGTCAATTCCATTTGCACCCTCTGTCTGTCTGTCTGTCTGTCTGTCTGTCTGTCTGTCTGTCTGTCTGTCTGTCTGTCTGTCTGTCCGTGTCTCTCTGTCTCTGTCTCTGCCCCCCCCCCCTTCTCTCTCTCTTTTCCCCCTCTCTCAGATGAATATTGCCAGCCGGCTTGGATGGGTGGTTTGATCCTAGTGGCATTGTAGTCTTGCTGTGATGTCCTGGAGAGGGAGTGCAAACCAGTCTCTTGCATTTGGCCCCATGCTGCCTTTCCCCTTCAACAAAACCTTTCAACCTCCCCTTCCATGGGAGGTGGGCAGAACCAGCGGCCAGTTGGCGCAGGGGGGAGAGTGGACTGGAAACAAGACCCAGTCCCTCACTGACCCCTTTGTGCTGGTGGAAGATGATGACTGGTGCCATATGTCACCTGTCCTCACGGTGTCTGTAGTGGTTTGTTATTGCATTACAATGGTTCTGGGGCTGATGGGAAACATCTGCCTCATCCACATCATAGCCCATAGCAGGGAGAGGGCCAATGTCACCAGCATCTTTATCTGTAATCTGTCAATCTCTGACATCCTCATATGTGTCTGTTGCCTCCCATCCACTGTTGTTTACACAATAATGGACCACTGGGTATTTGGGTCAGTACTGTGCAGACTGGTTCCATTCATCCAGTGTGTGTCTGTGACTGTATCTGTGCTGTCTCTGGTATTCATTGCTCTGGAAAGACATCAGTTGATCATCAATCCTTCTGGGTGGAAACCCAGCGTTCCACAAGCTTATATGTCTGTCGTTCTCATTTGGATGCTCGCTTGCCTCACTTCCCTGCCGTTCCTACTCGTTCACCTGCTTACGGACAAGCCTTACGCTGACATTCCCCTGCCAAAGTTCCAAGCACATCCCCCGCCATCTCCCAATCCCCAGCCTCATCCCAACGCATCACTGATACAGCCCATCCCCAGCAAGTATTCGAATTCATCGTTTTTTTATCATCTCACGTCTGCCCATCTGGAAGCATGTCTGGAGCAGTGGCCATCGCAGCAACAGAAGCTGGCTTACACCACGTGGCTCCTGCTGTTCCAGTACTGTGTCCCACTTCTGCTGGTGCTGTTCTGTTACATCAGGGTGTTTGTCCGCCTGCGGCACCGTAAAGACATGCTGGATCGCGCCAGAATCCCGGAGAGCCAGCATATGATTCAAAGTCGGCGAATCAACATCATGCTGGTCGCCCTGATAACAGCCTTCGCCGTCTGCTGGCTTCCACTCACCATCTTCAACACGGTGTCGGACTGGAACCACGAGGCCCTGCCCGCCTGTCACCACAACCTCCTGTTTTCCCTCTGCCACCTCCTGGCCATGTCCTCCACCTGCGTCAATCCGGTCATCTATGGCTTCCTCAACTCCAACTTCCGCCCGGAGGTCAGAGAAGCGCTGCTGCAATGCCGCTGTAGCCCAACGCTGGAAGAAGAGTACGACCATTTCCGCTTGTCCACCGTGCACATGGAGATGTCCCGCAGCTCCATGCCCGTCAATTGTAGGAGCCACTCTGTGTGATATGTACAAATGCGCTGTACAATCCTGAGTGTTAATTGTCTCCGCCAGACCGAAAGCCATGGCCGAGACTATGTTTTGCACCCCGTCCGTCCGTCCGTCCTTCCGTCCATCCGTCCTTTTGTCAGCTAATCTCCAGCACTATATCTCTATAGTCATTAAACTTCCAAAGTTTGCAGGGGTGCTCCGTTTTGAACAAAATGCCTCAAATCATGAACACAGCGTGCAATTTCCGTGAAATTTTACACGCACTTTCCTAGTAGGAAGAAATAGCACTTGAAAATTTTCAAATCAGCCTCATGGTGGCGCTATAACAGATTGATTCGGGTTTTTACCTATAACTGCACCAAATTGTGTAAAACCTTGTATGCGCACTACCTAGAGGCCAAGGAAAAACCTTTGCCCTGCATTTTTCATATTTGCCTTTTATAGGGCCACCAGGAGGCTGACTTAAATTCTTTTTATATTACTCCTCCAGAATGTATCCAAATTTCACGCAAATCGGTACACATGATCTCTATAGTCATGTGATCAAGATGGATCTGTTTGATTTTTCATATTCATCCTGATTGGCTAAGTTTTGAACTAAATGCCGCAACTCATGAACGCAGTGTCCGATTGTATGGTGAAACTTTGCCACCCTCCCACAAATACCACCCTTTTAACATTGCCCTATTATAGCACCACCAGGAGGAAGAGTTTTTTTTTTTTCTAAGTTATATTACTCCTACAAATTTTGTCCAAACATCACGCAAATCGGAACACAGTCAAGTGATCAAGACGGATCCGTCCATATTTTCATATTCCATCCTAATTGACGAATTCCCAACATTGCTGGCCCACAATAACCTACCTGACCTGGTGGAGACCTGTGCTCCGAGGAGCACTTTTTCTAGTTTAAAGGTAGGGTAAGTGATTTTCTTTGGTTAAAATAAGTGTTAAATAGCTCTATATTCTGATAGTACTCATTGCTATAGAGTGTTTGTTCAGTAAAAGGAGTCTCCTTGTCTCTCCAGCTCTTTATTAAACAGAAAATGCATTTCGTTTCAGTTTCAGTTTCATTTCCAATTTTATCCAATCAGGATATAGATTAAACAAGTGAAATTGGAAGTGGTGGCACTAAGAAATGAGCAGGCAAAATTGGAACTGGAACACTATAGAAATTAAGCTTACAAATTTGTACTTTCTCCTGATTGGCTGAGATTTTGACACCTACCCGAAAATGTATTTTCTGTTTATTAAAGAGCTGGAGAGAAGGGGAGACTCCTGTTACTGAACACACACTCTATAGCAATGATTACTATCAGACTATAGTGCTTTAACCTTTTAACAAAATACTTTTTGTTTTAACCAAAAAATATCACTTACCCTACCTTTAACTCTGAGAGTGTACAAATGGAACACATTTGTTCCATTTGTACACTCTCAGGCAGTGGCTCAGGAGGTGGAGCAGCCACTTGGGAAACAGAAGTTTCCCAGTTCAATCCCCTGAGTTATTGTCGAAGTGTCCTTGAGCTAGACACTGAAAATCCAACTGCTCCCAATGAGCAGGTTGGTGCCTCATGGTTTCATCTGCCGTCGGTGTGTGAATGGGTGAATGTAGGGCACATTGTGAAACTCTTTGGATAAAGGCATTATCTAAATGCACTATTTTATTTTTCAGTGTGGCCCTGTTTTAGGCCTAAAATTGGTTTAGCTTTGATTATGTAGAATGTCTGTGAAGTTATGTGTCAGAAGTGTACTGTGAAATATTAGTTTTATAGCTTTGAAGGTGTAGCACTGGAATAATTATTTAGTTGAGTGACTGTTTTATAATGGGTTTTCTAATAAATGGCAATGCATTCGATGGACAAGTTACCCTCTAAAAAGGATAGGCTTGTTAATAAATCATTGGAAAAAGATCTGCGTCCAGTTTGAGACAACAGACCTTTGTTTAATTCAACACTTTAATAACAAATTATATTATGTATAAATATGTGCAGATATGAGCAAATATACACAATATTGTATAAGTATATTGCCTTAAATTAGGCATGTTGAGAGCTGAGTAGGCCTATGTATGTTGTATGTTGTACTTCATTGTTAATTTTATATCTACAGTATGTTGTTATTGTGAATGTAGTGCAACAATTTCTTAATTGAAGACAAAACATATGGTTGTTTTTGGGCTGCCAATCAACCGCAATGAATCAAATGTTGAGAGACAGTGGGGAAGGACAAAAGGGACTCCAGCTTGTGTTTGAGAATAAAAGGCTTGTAATCAGGACAGCATTCAATTTAATTCTAATATATTTGTTTACACAACGCTTTCTAAAACTATTCAAAGGACTTTCCACTCTGTTACAAGGCAGGAAAACATTCAGAAGACAAATGTGAACTTGAGATTGTGAATAAATGGCCTTTAATCAGTACATAATATGATTGTGTTCTAATGTGTTTGTATGGGGCTTTTTGCTGTAGGCTAATTAAATACATTTTCATTTTCCACACATCAGGAAAATATTGATCCTGTACACACCTAACTCACACAAAGCAACATTAATGTGTATAGTTTCTAAAGTTTCTAAGTGTGTGTGTGTAGATATTTATTTGTGGATGGGTTGGTTCTATGATGGGCTTGTTTTGTGGACGTTTTGTTTTGTTTCACATGGCAGAAAAAGTCTGCTGCTTTTCAATTTTGCTACGTGATGAGAAAGTAATTAAGAATTGTGAATGAAATTGATTAATTAGCCATATTTTGTTGTTTTGAAAAATCTAATGAAACCTTGAAATATTGGGTTTTATGTTTTCTATGTGTGTAGGCTATTATCTATGTTGCACAATGAGGTTTTAAACTTTTAAATGCAATAAATGTATTCTTGCTTTAATAAACAGCCTCATCAATACATTCTAGGGAGCCTCCCATGGGGGATGGACCATCTGTACACTTGAAGAGAAGATTATCAAGCACAATGAAAGCCAGGTGCCTCTGAACCTTTTTAACCCTAGCAGATCCATCAAGGAACATGAAATGTGAGGACCATGTCTACTGGTGAGAAGACAGAAAATATAGCAGACAGTCACTCCTTGGGCTGAAACGCGTAAGGGCTGGAGCCCGATTTCCAAGCTCACATGGCGATACGGCGTGTTGTGAGCTTGTAGATCTAAATGGGGGTCCCTGTCCCTGTACTGTACAGACAGACAGACGGACAGACAGACGGATATAGATAGATAGATAGATAGATCTACACACATAAATACATACATACAGTAAATAGCCAATCTACAAGCTCACGTGTCATGATGCGGCACGTTGTGAGCTTGTAGATCTAAATGGGGGTCCCTGTCCCTATACTGTAGAGACAGACAGACAGACAGACAGACAGACAGACAGACAGACAGACAGAGACAGACAGACAGACAGACAGACAGACAGACAGACAGACAGACAGACAGACAGACAGACAGACAGACAGACAGACACTGACCATGATACTGACATGATACTGACCTGATGAATACATAGCTTGGACATTCATTGTAAGGGGGTTCAATAAAAGGGGGAAAAAAGCTGGCCACTGTGTAGGAAATTGTGAATCGATGGATTAGATGCACATCAGTGGGGGTGGTCAAAAAATAAATGAACAAATAACTAGATAAATTAAACAAATAAATAAACAAATAAGTAGATAAATAAATAAAATGTCAATAAAAAATACTAAAAGAAAAACAGTTATACATATACAGTATATATACACTGTGCATATATATACAGTATATTATATACAGTATGTATGTATGTATACTGTATACTGTAAATATAAAGAAAAACAATTATAAAAAAGAAATAAACGAAAAGGAAAAAAAATAGAAAAGAAAAACATAAAGGGCGCTTCCCGCCGTTCTTGATCATGAGCTCCAGGATGAGCTCAGCTATGTCTACACCATGAACAGTGGGCAGTGGCTTTCCTACAATTTAAGTGTGAAATCAGAGTAAATGCCATGAACCCTAATCAAAAAGAACAATGTAGTGCTTCAAAGAAATACCAGGTAAACCTCAAACCTAGCATCTGTCTAATGCTACACAACACTTATGGTTCAGCAAAACAAATCTACATAACAAATACAAATAACCAACATAGAGTATAACTAGCATCTATCAAATATGGTGATAAGACATGACCTCTGCCTCTCCTTGCTTCCCTTCCCACATTGGCCCGGGTCCCCTGTGTGCAGCTGGAGGGCCTCCAGAGCTCTGATCGCTCTGTTTCGGGGACAGGGGTGTCCAGGATGTCCTTCATCACCACCTGCTTCTTCCTCTTCTCCACCTCCATTGTCATGACCATAGCTTTCTCCTTCTCCTTCCCTCTCAGCAACCTTCATTACGCCATCTACTGTACCTCAATGCCATCTTCCCTCTCATTTGGATTGTCTCATCTCTCCAAGCCTTCAGTTCTCGTCTGCTCCTCCTCCAGCATTTTCTCCTCTTCCTCCACCTTGTTCTCCAACTCTGATGCCTCTTGCAGTCACCAATGTGCATTTCCATTGCTCTTTTTCCTGACAAACAAATCATTAAAATAAAGTTCTAGTAGTTCTGTCACCTTTGCGGTGCATCCTGCCATATCGGTTTGTATTAAAATGGAATTCACAACCAATCAAATTAAAACAGAAATCCAGGTGCAAAATTAAACAATTAATATACATACATTTTGTTTCATGTATCTCGTATCCTGATGTCTTCTAGAATCTGAGGTACTCTTCTTTTATTCTAACTACTTTACCTAGAAGAGGGTCTTGTGTGTGTTGTCTGTGTGTCTGTGTGTCCGTTTATCGTTAATATACCTTTAATCTTGTTCTTGTTTTCAAGACGATTAGCGGGTTCAAGTCTCAGTACCCAGCATTAGCCAGGTTATTGCATGGGTGAAATAGGCTCTCTCTGTCCATCTCTCTCCCTCTCTTCAAAGCGATGCGTTGTGAGCTTGCAGATGCTATTCTTTCCGTATGTTCTCCCCAGAATAGGAATGCTAGACAGCACGTCCGATCCAGAATGGTGAACGCGGTGTCCCGCCGAGCCCCCGTCTAAGGGAGGGGCTGGCCTCCTGGTAGATAAAGGTGTAGAGTTCGACAGGGATCCGGCTGTGGCACAATGCACATACATGCGTGTAGTACTTTTCCAGGAGATTAAACACCTCCCCAACATTGATGTCCCTTTCTGCGATGAACGTGTGCATGCTGTGGATGTCTGTCATGAGTTTCGCGTCACCAAAGGTGAAATAGGCCACATCTCGTCCTGCCTCGGAAGCTGCTAAAATCTGGAGCAGAGCTTTAAGTCGGGCGTCTCCCCCAAAGGCTCCACAGCCCCAGCTCCCCGTGGCCACAGCTGGGAGCTGACTTCTTTCCCCAGGGCGGGCAAAGCCACAGTAGGCCTTATTGAGTTCTCTGGTGACCCTGGTTAGGTGAAACTGTTCCATGAAGCTGCGGAACGGCAATGCATCAATGGCCACAATTTCAGTGCATTTTCTCTGCCAGCCATCCCTTGGAGCTGTGTCCTCGTGGCTGCTAACCCATTCGAAGCTGTCTGCAAAGCCTGTGTATTTACTGTACTGCTGCGTACCTGTGATGATGAGGCACTCATCGTTGTCCAGGGACTCTGTGAAGAGGCGGGACACGATGAGCTCGGGGTTGATCAGGAAACGGATCTCCTCCTGAACCAGCCCGGAACCGGTCACGCCCCCTCCCACAAGCCGATTGGCAAAATCCACCTGGAGCATTCCGTGGCCGCCGTCCTCTATGGTCCCTTTACAAGTAATGTGCAGCTTTGAGAACATGGACGTTGAGACTTTCCAGTTGGGAGGGTTATCCAAGGATTTCCTTGTGAATGTTACTAGACCAGTAGGCATTTTCTCAGTGACACTTTTAAAATAGCACATCAGGGTCTTGAGCTTCTCAGTCTTCTTTGTAGAGGCCCCCTCAAACAGCTTGAAGAAGTTGATGTCTGGGTAGGTGGCGTACTCAGCCGATCCGGAGATGCGGTGGGGGAAGGTGCAAAAGAAGGCGTTAGCTAGCAAGCACGCCACCTGCTCCTGAGACATGGTGATGGAGTGGTCCATCCCTTTCTTAAGGAAAGGTATGGGCTTAGTACACAGCTCAGGGACTCTCAGTGCTAGTTGCACCATGTCTGGCAGCAACACGCCCAGTAGGTGATCTGCAGCATCAGCTTGCAGGACCTTGCAGTACAAATCCAATGCTGTGAAGTCCCATTTCTTGGCATGTGTAGAATTATATTTCAATATTGCATTCTTCACCATTAGTGAGCTTGTAAATCCCACTGTCAACACTCTCTGGATTAATTGCCATCGGCCCTGACGAAGCAGGTCTCCTGTCCTCTCGTTTACTACTGGAAACAGGCTCTCCTGTGAACAGGGCATCTTTACATAATCATCATCCCAGATATCCTGAAACGTGCTGGGATATGGAACTGGAACTTTGCCATTTTGAAGAAGGTCTGTCCTTATCATGACCGTGTGTTCAGGAGAATCCCTCAGCCGAGGAAGAGTCGGGACATATTTCTGCTTGTTCTGTAGCATACTGGCAACAACCGGGAGTTGTATAAAAGGCTTGTTGAGGATCTGCAAGTGGAGTTTGGGAGGGCACTATATACAGATCATTGGTGACGTGCTGTGACGTAACCAGCCTTGCCCATTGTGGAGTGCAGCCCACTGGTGGGCCATGAGGATATTACAAGTGGGCCCCCAAATAATTGGCAAAACACCAGTGGTGGGAAAAGTACTCAAATTTAGTAAGTAAAAGTATCAATACTGAAATGTAGAAATAGCATTGGTATACAAATGTACTTAAAGTAGAAAGTACGGTAGAAAGTACTCATTGCACAGGTGGGTGGGAAGGTAGGGAGAGGGTACTTAGAAGCAGGGGGATAGCAGAAGGGGACGTTTAAAAAAAAAACGAAAACCCACAAGAAAGCACTGACCTTGAAACCGCTGGTAAATATACCGGTAAATGTAACTATGCGATGTCATGTACTATGTATTCATATATAGTCATGTGATGTATCACTGCAAAATTGTGGAATAAAATTTAAATATAAAAATAATAAAAATTACTCATTATGCAGAATGTCCCATTTTAAATTTTCAAATGTATAAAAATATTTTGGAAATAGCAGATCTACAAGCTCACAATGCGTCGCGATGCAACGCATTGTGAGCTTATAGATCGGCTATTTTCAAATGGCCGTTAATGCATGTTTTGTAAGTAATAATAATTAAAATCTACAAAGTAACAATACTTTTTACTCAAATCTTTGCCTCTGGGGGTGCCTGGAACTAAAATATTTTCAGATGGGGGTCCGCGGCGGCCAAATACATATAATTGTGGGGGTCCTTGACATGAAAACGTTTTGAGCAACACTGATATTATAACAACAGAAGTGTTTCAGTTAGGATATAGAAGACTTTTTTTTAAACATGTGTAAGGGCGCGCTCCCACCAAGAGTTGGCTGGCCGCTGTTAAACGCAGGTTGTGCGCGGCCACAGTTTTTTGCAGCCAGCGGATTCTAAAAAACGGGAGTGTCGCGCCTGTCACTCACTTTCAGGACCCTCCCCGTAGCCCGCAACGCCTTCTGCCTTGAGCACCATGTTGCTTCCTGAGTCTTGGGACGGTCCGCCTTCGACTCACCCGATTGGACAGAGGGAGAAAATCAGCGCCTGGCTCCAGCAGTTTTATGCTTAGTCGCGGAGAGCAGATAAACGCAAGGTCTGCGCGACAAGCGGAAAAATCTGCTCTTGCGTGAATCAACGCATTTGCATTGACAATGCATTGGCAGATTCTGCAAACAGCGGCCAGCCAACTCTTGGTGGGAGCGCGCCCTAAGTGTGCCACCTGGAAATTACACCTGACTTTAGAGAGAAGAGAATGCCATTGCAATGAGGAGTGAGGGCGCGCTCCCACCAAGAGTTGGCTGGCCACTGTTTGCAGAATCTGCCAATGCATTGTCAATGCAAATGCATTGATTCACGCAAGAGCAGATTTTTCCGCCTCTCGCGCAGACCTTGCGTTTATCTGCTCTCCGCGACTAAGCATAAAACTGCTGGAGGCAGGCGCTGATTTTCTCCCTCTGTCCAATCGGGTGAGTCGAAGGCGGACCGTCTCAAGACTCAGGAAGCAACATGGTGCTCAAGGCAGCAGGCAGTGGGCAGTGCGGGCTACGGGGAGGGTCCTGAAAGTGAGTGACAGGCGCGACACTCCCGTTTTTTAGAATCCGCTGGCTGCAAAAAACTGTGGCCGCGCACAACCTGCGTTTAACAGCGGCCAGCCAACTCTTGGTGGGAGCGCGCCCTGATGATTGATTTTTACAAGAAAATTGCCTACATGCAATAATATTATATGAATCATATAAATCATACTGAGATACAGAAAGTAGCCTATAATAAAACATTTCCTCTATTCAAAAATAACAATCGATTCACATGGGAACAGCAAGATTCCAAAGTGGATCTAGACTTCATGTGGCCATCCTGTGTCCTGTGACGTTATTCGTCTATCTATGATATATATCTATGACTCATATTCAGTGGTGGAAATAACATTTACTATTTACTCAAGTACTGTACAATTTTGAGGTATTTTTACTTTACTGGACTATTTCCAATTTTCTATACTTTTACTTCTACTCCACTCCATTACATCTCAGAGGCAAATATTGTACTTTTACTCCACTACAATTATTTGAAAACTTTAGATACTAGTTACTTTGCAGATTTTGATTATCTTTACAAAACATACATTAACCATTTCAGCCCTTTACACACTTGTATAACTTTATGAAAATAGCCGATCTACAAGCTCACAACATGTCACGATAAGAGGTGTTGTTGGTGTGAGCTTGTAGATCGGCTATTTTTATAAAGTTATACATTTGAAAACTTGTGAAATGGAACATTCTGCGTAACGAGTACTTTTACTTTTGGTACTTAAGGTATATTTTGATGCCAATTTAATTTACTATTACTCGAGTACATTTTTAATACAGGACTTTTACTTGTAACAGAGTATTTCTACCTTGTGGTATATTGATACTTTTACTAAAGTAACAAAATGTGAGTAGGGCAGCCTACTTCTTCTATCACTGCTCAAATGTGGGCAAGGTTTGATTGATTGATTGAATAAATACTTTATTAGCAGTTTGCAAAAAAGCACAGGAAAGTATACAGCTCAATATAAAGTCAGCTGCTAAGAGGATTTTCGCTTGTTTCCATTGGAGTCCTTTGTACTCAATTATTCAAATAAAAATGTTTCCGCCCGGTCTCGAACCGGGGACCTTTCGCGTGTGAGGCGAACGTGATAACCACTACACTACGGAAACGGCTGTTGAAGGATATCATTGAGCCCCAGCAAATTAAATTATCAAATTAAAGTTAGATATTTAAAAAGAAATATTAACCACTTAAATTCCAGCATCCTTATTGTGGGACAGAAAATATCAGATCGACAAGCTAGGCGTTGTGAGCTTGTCGATCTGCTATTTTCAGCGAAAGCTTTCCCCACAATAACACAAAAGAAAAGACACTAGTATTGACTATTGAGCCCTGATGGACTCCGGTTACCCATATGGGGTTTAAGTGGTTAAAACATATCATTTGAAAAGATAGTGCAGTTACAAGTAAATTAGTTATCCTACTGTCTGTGTGCATGAAAAACATTTGCTCAACTTAGCAAAAGACCGGAGGTCGCGGTAATGCACCCAAACTGGTTTGCCAACCGCCAATAAGCCCCAAAGAAGAAGAAAAGAAAGGAAGTGACGTCAAATAACAGTCTGCCAATCACTTCCTTACCTTCAACCAGACCTTCAACGTTGCCATGTCGGCTTATTATAAGTGACTTTGGGCTTCTTTTTCTGTAAAGTCGCTTGTAAAAATGGGTGTTTGCGTTTTTTGTTTTTGTTTTAATTATTATTTAAACCAGTGTTTCTCAAATATTTTCATACAAATGTTTTGTGCCAGGGAGCATTTGTGTTAGAATGTTTAAAAAAAGAAAAAAGAAAAAAATAATCAAAATATTCCACATTTTATTGCAAGAGTTTTTG
Source organism: Gymnoscopelus braueri (assembly GCF_963280865.1). Lineage (NCBI taxonomy): Eukaryota > Metazoa > Chordata > Actinopteri > Myctophiformes > Myctophidae > Gymnoscopelus > Gymnoscopelus braueri. Next base: position 35,558,590 of record NC_137619.1, read on the forward strand.
AAAACTCAAAAACTCAAGCTCAAAACGTTGTGAGCGTTGTACATTGGCTATTTTCAAATAGCCGACGCACATAATATGTTTAAAGTGCTCATGTGGCCCTAGTAGTTGCTTGCTTCTTTTGGGCTTGTTTTCCTAGACCTGGTTGCTTATTTCTCTCACAACATCTGGCAACACTACTTGCCTTCCTACACACGTTGTAGGATCAAATCCAGGCGGGAGGGATGATTGTGTAATAGTTGAACTTTAACACTTTTAACAGTAACAACAACTCAACCAAGGAACTGTGTGAGTTAAAGTGTTTTGTTATCGTTTAGTGGAGCTATAAGGTGTTTGTTTACGCTCAGATGTGGATACAGTGTTGTGTTATAGTTACAGTGTGTAATAAGTTCACATTAATACGGAAGCAATGTAGTAGCTAAGCAGCTAGCCAAACAAACAACGTTAGCGTCAGTGGTGGAAGTACATTTACTCAAGTACTGTACTTCAGTACACTTGAGGTATTTTTTTTTACTGGAGTATTTCCAGTTTTCAATACTTTTACTTCTACTCCACTACATCTTGGAGGCAAATATTGTACTTGTTGGTAACTGCTGCACCGGATATGAACTCAAATGTACTCGAATGTTTTACTTAAAGTAAAATACTCTGTTACGATAAAAGTCCGGAATTTAAAATGTAGTTGAACGTATTGGTATCAAAATGTATTTAAAGTACCAAAAGTAGAAAGTACTCATAATGCAGAATATCCTATTTCACAAGTTTTCAAATGTATGGAATGTATACAAATCGTTTGAAAATAGCAGAGCTACAAGCCGAAATGAATATAGGGCTTAAGTGGGTAATGTATATTTTGTAGTAATAATAAAAATCTTCAAAGTAACAAATAATTGTAGCTGAGTAAAAGTACAATATTTGCCTCTGATATGTAGTGAAGTAAAAGTACTGAAAATTGGAAATGCTCAAGTAAAGGTAAGTAAAAGTACCTAAAAATTGTACTTAAGTACAGTACTTAAGTTAGTTACTTAGTAAATGTAATCAGTTACTTTCCAATTCCACCACTGCTGAAATGTTTATACCATTGAGCTAAAAGAGCCGGCCTGCTTGCTCGGGGGATAAATTGGATCTTGACCATCAGGTCAAAATTCGTGTCAGATCCTGTGTCTAGATGAGACATGACCTTTGACACGATCTAAATGTCTCAATAGAAGAGCAGGGAGACAAAATACAACCACCCCAATTGTATAAGTATTGTATTATTATTGTATTAACATATAAAATAAAAAGTTACATAGTGCTGCTTTAATCACCCCTTTTCAGACCTTTTCTTCTTCTACAAGTAGATCTTCTAATTGTATAAAGATCCACGTTTGTCTTGGACTGTATTTTACTGTTATGTTGCTGTATTGCTGCTATAGCAGTGGTTCCCAAACTTTTTAGAAAGACCCAAAAGAGTAATTAGACGTTTGCCTGGGACCCAAACAAACTAGTGAAAATAGCAGATCTACAAGCTCACAATGCTCAGAGCGCCGCGTTGTGAGCTTGTGGATCTGCTATTTTCACTACTTAAACTTGAAAAAAATATATATATTTCTGGAAATTATTAAATATTTTCACTTTATTTATGAAATACGTTTGAGAAAAATACACCTTTTGAAATATACATATTTCTGTAAATGTTGGAAACGTAAAAAGGAGATATTTACTCGCTATCCATGACAGCTGGTCCGCGACCCAAAGATGGGTCCCAACCCACTGTTTGGGAAACAGTGTGCTATAGTGTATATATACACAACTACCGGTACATATACAACAACTACCTCCTGCATGTATGGTTATGCCTTATTGCACATTATTTTACTGTTATGCTGATGTTGCTATTGCTGCTATAGTAATTCTTCACGAGGCTTTTTCTTATCCTAGCTTTTTTTTATTGTTATTGCTAAGTTGCACAACATTGCCGTTCCACACTTCGCTGCTTTTACCTGTATGAGTAGTGTGACAAATAAAACTTGATTATTGAATCTTAAGAATAATTCCGTACATGCACCTCGATAACAAATGAACGTGTTTTATTTGCAGCCGGATCTACGTGAGGCACCCCTTCTCTCTTATCTCTAGTACCAGCTTCTGACTGACTCACACATGCACTACTAGATTCCAAGTAAGTTCCACTAACTGCTCTAATAAACCAGACTTGAGCATTTTCACACATTGAATTATTACAATGTCATTTGACATAGTTATTATGTAACTTTACGTCCACCGGCTGTTTGTGATGTAACATGCCCACTCGTCAAATAGCATTTTACAGAATATTTTTCATTGCATTGCATACATATTTATTATAGTGGGTATAGTGGGTTTTTCTTCATTTTTTTTCAATTTGAGGAGTAATGTCATCATGTTTGTTTCAGTAGTGGGGGTTGTCATGGTCTTGCTGATATTCTGGAAGCATGAAAACTTCCTAATAATGTTGATTTTTAAAAATTGTTTTCTCCTCTCCCCATCGTCTTTGAAAAGAACTATATACATTTGAGTTATTATTAATACGTCTGTGGTATGAATCGTGATTACAGGTGGATTTATCTCTGTGTTCGAGGCCAGTAATGACTTCAGGCGGTGCCAGTAGCTGTCCAGATCTTCTCAAAGGTAAGTGATGGTCAGGTATACCCTGCTGAACTACGATACACGTAAAAATGTACTTGTTTTTTGATCCAGCTAAAAAAATGTCCCATCTCTTCTGTCAACAGATGTTGTCGCATATGTTGATGTCTGGTCGTCAGACAAAACCGATAACTATTCAAAGTCATTCATCCAGCAGTTGCAAGAAATGGGAGCCGAGGTGAGTCCATACACATGCAGTGCATAACATGCATACTACATTGTACTTTTTTTATACCTTGTCGTATGGCAGTGTTTTGCGTAAAAGAATAGCCGATCTACGAGCTCACAACGTGTCACAATCTGCTATTTTAGAAAACAATTTAAAGAATTTAATATTTTATTACAAGAAGTTAAGTTAAGAAGTTTTGCCTATAATGACATGGTCAAAACAGGGACGCCAGGTTGGAAAATGGTTAAGTCTGTTTCATAAATATATAACCAATAAAAAGTATTAACAAGAGCTTGTAACTAAATAACACAGGTTCTTTTTCTATCCTGAAAAGGTTTTGAACATATAAGGTATCCGCCGATAGCAATAATATACTTCCTGTTTTTTTTTTTTTTTTCAGGTAACCAAGTCATTCAATAAGAAAGTTACCCATGTAGTCTTCAAGAATGGACATCACGCTACATGGACTAAAGCTAAAAGAACTGGTGTCAAGCTTGTGTCAGTCCTGTGGGTTGCCAGGTAGTCTTGTGTCTTATGTTTTTTCAATTCAACAATTCTTTTTTTGTGTGTGTGTTGTGTGATTTACATTTGCATCCTTATGCCATTAAATAATGCAAGCATTACTTGCTCATGTTAATGGTAAATTATTTTCAGATGTAAAGATGATGGTGAACATGTGGATGAAGAGTTATACCCAGCCTTAAATGATGATGTTAAGACTGTGCTCAACAAAAAGAGAGTAAGTACTATATTGGATTTAAAGTGGCTGTAAAGCAGTAATAATATGTAATAAATATGTATTCTCAGTTTGTCACACCACAGAATAATGTGTTATTAACTAACCAGCCAAATTTTTATGATTTTAAAAAACATTTCCAGGTTCAAATTATTGACAGGCAGTATTCTTTTCTTTTTAAAGATTTCTTTTTGGGGCTTTTATGCCTTTAACGTATTGGACAGGAAATGGGGATAGAGATGGGGAGTAACATGCAGCAAAGGCCGTCGGGATCGGGACTCGAACCCGCGATGCGCTGTCAGGCTACATTCAGCCTAGGTGCCTGGACTGCTACGCTAGCGGCCCAGGCCTACATGCAGTATTCCGTCTGTTCTCTCTGCCTTGGATGCTGGCGGTGTGTCCGATGAGGCTTGCTATATTTGCATATTTCCCAGGATGCATAGGAAATGTGTAGTTGTTTTTACGTAGTTATGTGATACTAGGAATGTGTTAGGTGATTATGTTCTGTTCATTTAGTGTTTATTTTTTGGGGACACACACACCTTGACTAAGTGTAATGGCTGTTTGTCAGGTTGTCGACCTCTTTCCTGTAGGTCGTGTCATTGTTGTCGATGATTAGGCCTATCACTGTCGTGTCTTTGGTGAACTTAATCGCCAAGTTGAGCTTGTGCATGGCCAAGCAGTCATGGGTGTAAAGAATAGGTACATGATTTTCACCTGGCTATTCATTGATTTTCTTTCTTTGTTTCTTGCAGCATCGTTGCATGCAACCAGGAGAGGAAAAAACCCCTGATAGTGACAAGCGCAAGAAAAAGAAGTTGGACAAGATGATTAAAGACTTAATGCCAAAACCACTTTTCGGTAAGAGAACAGTAGGGCTTTATATGGCCTTTTCACATCTAAGATTCATGATGAGACCAAACTGTTTTACATTGCTGCAGATAAAACATTTTGCTACATGAACTATACTGTATCAGAACGTCTGTAGGAGTCAGGACAACAGAGTTTGCTGTTTAGGCCGCTTTAGACCTTAACCGGCCTATTATACATGCAAAGAACTCACTTTTTGGCGAATGTCACCGAGTTTTTATGGGGGGGCCGGGGGTAATGGGTGACAAACAAAGCTCCCTACCGATCCATATAGTTTATTTCTGTCATGCTCAAATGAGTGTTTGCGTATCAGCTGTCTGTTGCAGGGAGCTCACATTAGATTACTGCTTAGTTCCGCCAAAAACACCTTTTCCACTGGATACATTAGTATTAGTGTGACGTGAGCAACATTGAACTGAGCAGCGATGTCTTTCATCCCTCAAATATTATTTTGCTATGTCCTTTTTTTTTTTTTTTACTTTTATTGGCCACCTGTGTAGTTTGAAATCCACACACTTTCCTGCAATTTCAAGTTTCACAATAATGCACAGTTCAACGTTGCAATTCACAACTTTGCAATCGACAAAACAACTTCACGATCATCCAGCTACCCTTTGGGTAGCTCTCTTTTTACAACCTGCATGTGTTTGCGCGTCCTTGTATTTAAATCCATGGAGTGCAGTTATGTAATCATGTCCTGATTGATTTTCCCCTCAGTGCCAGAAGATGTGTCTCCATATATTATTGATCAAGAAAATAAAATAGTCTACAGCCCCTCATGGAAAAGGTCAGAGTCTATGGCACAGCGGTTGAGAGAAATGAAAGCACAAAGGGAAAACCTCTCACCCACAGGTATGCTCAACCAGAATTTACTAGCTAAAATCCATGTTGACCTATGGCAGTGAGATTATTGCATTTTTGCAACAATTGTACAACAAAAGTTAAAACTAAAACCTGTGCATGTGACATGCCTCATCAGTATAATGTATTTAATATTTTCAGCATCACAGATGGTAGAATCGAGAACATCATCTGAACTGAAGCCTTCTATTGGGAGTACACCATCCTTCTTGAAGTCACTAGGTAAGAACTGATGATGACTTTGTTTCTGGACAGTGGTACTAGTGTTGGAAGCATACGAGTGCTGTTGACAGTCCTTCACTTGTTGCTGTTACCTTCTAAACAATTCTCTACTAAAAAGTGTATTTCTGAATTGGGGAACGCAAAGACTTTGCATTTTTGCAAGCTGACATCTGAGTTTCAGGTTGTTGCCAGCCACCTCTGGCTTGGCTTCCTCCGACACTCAGATAGAGTGTGGCAAGATGGTACAAGCCAGAGCAGATGAAGGCGCTGTCATGACAGCGGCTCTCTTTTTCAGTATGTGTGGGGATGACTGATTTATCCTGAACAGGTGTGCAGTGCAGTCACACCCAGCACAGTATCCAATTAGTTCTGAATCAGGCCAAGTGTGACTGCTTAAATCCGCCATAACCCACATTACTTGGCTGTCATCTGTCCGTTCTTTGGAAGTTAGCCACAGGAATAAAAAAACACAAATAACAGTATGTCATAACAGAGGCTCTGTCTCTCTCCGAATGTGTGTGGGGAGGATGACTGATTTGGTGTGTAGTCACACCTAGCCCAGAGTCCAATTATTTTGACTCAGGACAGGTATAACTGCTCAAATCAGCCATTTCCCCATCCTACACAGGTGTCTGTAGCAAAGTTTGTCAACCTTATTGGTCTCTTGTGTATTGTCTGTTTAATACAGATGTATTACCTGACTGTACTTGACATACCTATTGCCTTTTAGGTGCAGCTATCACCTGGGTACATTTAGTAACATTCTAGCTATTTTGCTTCCATCAATAAATAAATGTTTTCTCTAGAGATGCTTCTGCTTTAGACTTGGTAGCTATTTTGCTTCCATCAATAAATACATGTTTTCTCTAGAGATGCTATTGATATTATTTAAAATATAATTTGTTCCTTAATGCAGATGAGGAATCTGATGAGGAATCCAGTGCTTCTGCTGCTCAACTCGCTCATTCCTCTGAGAGAGATCGATCCGAAGAGAAAAGGCTACATGGTGATGATGACCATTGCGATCACAATCCACTCCTGGGAAAAGACTCGGAGAAGCCCTGGCTGACACCTTATAGTGATGTCAAAAAACAGAAAGACCTTCAGAAGCCCTGGCTGTCACCTTGTGGTGATGTCCCAAAACGGACAAGAAGGACTTCAACCAAAAGTGATCCACTTAAGAAAAACATCTTCTGTTATCCAAAAAGCCCTAGCCCAGATGTCAGTGAGGGCAGTAAATGGGGCGGAAGAACAAGGCAAACACGCCTATCATTTTCTAGCTCTGTTCCAGAAAAGAATAAAACCATGCAATCCGATACTCATCCTGAGGGTTTGAGTTCATTGAGTTGCACTTCAGTCCCATCCATTGCTGGTAATGCTGTTGTCAATCAAGAACAATCTAAAGGAATTGTGTCGCAACCATCAAAAGTGGATCATCAAACGGCTAACAAACCCAGACACTCATTTTCTTTGTTATGCTCTTACACTAAAGCAAAAACAAATACTAGTATTGCCTCAAGTTCAGTTGACCAGGATGAGGATGTGTTTGAGGACGACCACATGTTTGAGGACTATTTCTCTGTCCCTAGCCACCGCCATACACCGCACACAATTCTGTTAGGTCCTAACAAAAAGAAAAGAAGATATTCAGAAACCACAGTGCCTGAAAAAAAGAAAGCGGACGAAAGCACCAAGAAGTCCTGCCATAAGGACATAATCCAAAAGCACCCTCACCAAGATGTTCAAGTGGACAGTCATAGTACCAATGTAGATTCTGTCAAACGGAGAAGAACATTATCTACACAACCAAACAAAGAATGTACGGCTGGTGCATCATTTGGCCAGCAAAAGAAATCCGACGTCAAAATCTGTTCTCAATCCAGGGAATGTAAGTAGTCTGGGGAAATTAGGAAAGAACGTGAATTATAATGTGCCAATTGGAAATTGATGACTTGAGTGTTGGCTAAGTACAATCTTGATGCAAAAGCCAACTTGAACTATTACTAACATTGGTTAACAACTGTGACTTAGTTTTTTATTTATATATTGAGATTCAGCAATCTAATAAAATGTGACTAGCTTTACTTGATACTTAGAGATTTTAAATGGAAATTATGGGGGCATAGCTATCTACCCTCAGCCCTCACCCTAACTTCAACCCCCCCAACCTCTTCCCTAACCCCAACCTTAAACCGAGGAAACGTAGGCTTGAGGGAACGTAGGGCCGATCCTGAAAATATGACCACATGGAATTGCCCCCTGTAATCACAGGATGTTTATAATATTGGAAAAATACTGTATCTTTGTGCTAAGACTAAAACTGAGGAATTTATATAGGCTTATAGCAATAATTATCCCTAACCGATATTTTTGGTCTGGGTAACTTGTCAAAAATAACATTTCTGTTTCCAATGATAAACCTCATATGTTTGAGCTGTATATAAGATGCCTATTGTAGGATTTAATATGTGTATAAACTAAAGATTTCAATGTCGGATCATTTAATTGATGTAAACATGAAATAAACACGTTTGTCTTTTTTTAGAGTCTTTACTGAATGGTCTTTTTCCATATAAATTACACCAGGTGCAGAGTTAGGTTGTTTATTAACATAGTTTTTAGCATCTGCTTGTTTCAAGTAGGTTGCTTGTGCCACTGAACACAATACAATAAGCACCAACAAATTTAAATAAGGAAAGTGTATAAAAGTCAGACTGCTTTGTTCTGCAACATGTTTGACAATATCTGATTGTTCTGAAGCTGTGTGCCCCACCCATCTGGTACACCCAAGTATATGAAAACAAATGCTTAGAAGCACTGTTTGAATCTTTATGGGACTGTGATAAAGATCAATACACAATGCACCTGCTGTGTGTTTACTTGCCATTGTTTCCATATTGTTTTCTGACAATACTTTTTTCAGTTGTAGGTGGAGGAACTGAACATGCTGTTGCAGCTGCTTGCACTGACAGCATTTCTGAAAACATACAGAAAACGCGGGTGAATTTAATAATTGAAGGGGACAAACAAAACAAGGTAATATCCATTATATTGCTACATTAATACGGTTATGGTGTGTCTTAATTTATTACACAATTTGAAAGGTAATGTTTTTGTGTTTTGAAACGAAGATGGCTTACAGTCAGCAGTGGGACCCATGGGTGCTGTTTTTTTAAATTCTAATTAAACCTGGATTTCCTTTTTTCTGCAGAGAGAATTAGCGTACCACTTATTTGTTTTGATCTTGAGAGAGATTGGCTGTTCTCTGTGATGAAAAACGGAGTGGAATCCCATGATGATGAAGGCAATTTCACATTTGCTTGATCAAATTCAACCTGCTACAATAACTTAATTAGTTCACAGTAAATGCACTGTAATTGTAAAATACTGATGGTTTGGGTTCTAGATTAAGTATAGTTTTCTATTTTCTCTTTCATACAGAATTTGTAATGGGTTTTGTAGAAAGTCCTGTGTAATTCTGCTATTTTAATGCATTTTCTCTAAAACATTGCATCTGCATATATTTGTGGTATTTCAGCTGTTTACCCTGTTGGGTTCTTTGTAATGCTCATGGTTTCCTTTCTGTCATCCATGATGGTAATGTACGGTGTCATTGCTTGTGAAATGCACCTGGACTCAGTTTGTTTTTGTTGCATTTCCTTCGGATCAGCAAAAGTTTCTTAGCTTAGTCTTCTGAATCTTTTGTGATGACTTGTGGTCTTTTTTATAGAAAGATGTTTACTATTCTCTTAGTGCTATAATACAATTGAGCGCACCTGTGCATATGGATTATTAGTAGATGTGTATATTTACAGTATAGTTTATTCTGTAGTGGCTTGATTTGATCAAATACTAAGTTGTGTACAATACTTTGAATTGGCACTGTTGTTAAATATGGCATTGCAGCAGAAAGTATTGTCTCTGGTCAATATTCTTGTTGTCTCCAACGTTGTTGCTACTGTAACTGTCTGGTAAGTGGTGTGGTTGATGGTCCTAGTATGAAATAGAAATAGAATGTCAATGTTTATACATGTGTCACACTCCCCTGACCTTCAGGTAATTTGCAACCCATAGGGACCACTCACTTTGGAGTTATGAGACACAATACATGATTAAATTACAATATGCTTTACATAATCAAAGAAAATGTCATACAAGCATACAAATGCATACAATAACACAATACCAAATAACAGTTTTCTTGTAAGATTGATTGATTAAACTAACACAAACTTGTGTTCCATTCATCTGAAGGGAATGCATATCCTTCCAGACAGATTGAATATAATCAGAAATAGCCATTTGAACTGTCCAGAATATATTTGATAGGCAAACGCATAACATTGCATGAATAGAATCATGACATGTTGGTGTGTGGAGATTGAACCCCAAGCCATCGAGGAGACGGCGTCATACACTAAAGAATTTCCTTCATTTGTGCTCGGAGGCCACGCTACAGTTCACACCGACTCTTTGTCTGGCGTTTATTTTGTGCTCTCAACTCATTCTTCAATGCTTGCCTTGTGTTGTTGCCAGAACCCGACCACTGTTTAGGATAAGCCAAAATACCCCTTTGTGGAACCTCCAAAGTAGCTGGCCATATGCTTAGATGTTTAGCTTTTATTGTGCAAATATGAAATGAGCTGATTTTAGCATTCCCCTGGTGTTGGCAGTGGGTTAACCTTTTGACTGACTGGGTAGCACATCGGCCTAGAAAAATATTTTCCCCTGATGAAAGCAGTTCTATCTCAATGGGTAGTTGTATCTGATCTTGTTTATCAGGTATTATACCTGTGTAATGGTACTTCCTCATGGGGCCGCTGGACCGATTTGGCAGCTCCATGATCAGAGGCCCCTGACATCCTGTGATGGAAGAAGTACTCAACATGTTTTAAGTAAAAGTATCAATACTGCAATCAATGTAGAAGTAGAAGTCAGGTATTCAAAATGTACTTGAGTAAAAGTACAAAAGTATCGGCATCAAAATACACTTAAAGTACCAAAAGTAAAAGTGCTCATTGTGCAGAATTTCCCATTTCACAAGTTCAAAATGTATAAAAAATCATTTGAAAATAGACGATCTACAAGCTCACAATGTGTCGCATCGTGAGCATGTAGATCAGCTATTTTCAAATGGCCGAAATATATATTTCCGGCAGAAGTGGTTAGTGTGTTTTGTAATAATAATCAAAATCTACAAAGTAACTTGTAACTAAAGTTTCAATATAATTGTAGTGGAGTAGAAGTAAAACTATTGAAAATTTACAATGCTGAAGAAAGTAAAAAAGACCTCAAAATTGTACTTGAGTACAGTACTTGAGTACATGTACTTAGTTACTTTACACCATTGCTGACATCCTGCTGAGGTACCAGAAAATGATCCCTTACAGGAAAGAGCCTGGTGGCCCTGTCTGTAACCGGTGCTCAGGTGTTGGTGCTAATGATGGCCAGTTGTTGTGTTGTGGCCAAAGTGCAGGAGATGGATGGACCATAGTCACCAGAATTCAAACTTACACAGTTCCGTTTCAATAGCTCTAAACATGTTTTTCTCGGCTTGTGGCCTTGGAGTTTCACTTCCTCTCTGGTCTGCAAGCAAACAGCTGTGAATCCCTGTACGTGTTCAACACAACACCATTTGACAAAAAAAAAGAAGAGAATTACAATGTAAAAAAAAACATTACATATAATTGCCTCAGTTCCATGAGCTTCTTCATTGATTTACGATTGTATACTGTAATATACACACACACACACACACACACACACACACACACACACACACACACACACACACACACACACACACACGTACTGTGTGCCATACTGTGTATTGCCTTCTTCTGGCACTTTTGTTTTGCCCATGTCTAGCCTGCCTGACCTTACAGTTTGAATTTTACCAACTCCTAATCATCGTTTTATTTATGCTTTGTCAAGTCAAATCAAATTTCTCTCTTTGAATAGAGACTATTTTTAGAAGGAAGAGCTGCCCTGAAACAGATGCTATTTACATACTGTATATGAAGCATATTATCTATGATTCCTATTCCTCCTTGAGCTCAAAGCCAGACTTTAACGTGTGGTGGTCGGTAACTGCTCCTTGTGTCGCATACTGAATGAGGATAATGTATGAATACAGTGACTCAGAGCTATTTCCAAACCTATCAAATAGTTTAGTGAATGATCAATGAGGATCACAAATTGAGTGTCCTAATTATTGAAATGATTAAATAAATAGAAAAACCCTCGATGTTACTGGATGCCTTGATTCTCTGGTTTCTAGGTTTGGGAGTGAAATTGTTTGAGAAATTGTGTTTTGTCGTGTATTTCTATTTTTAATAGGGTGTGTATGTGACTTTCTTACAGACTATGAGAACATTGGCCATGACAAGTTTGTCAACTGAGTAAGTATGTCAGACATTTACATTTTTTACTCAGTAACACCTTTTGCTGTATAATTTGGTTTTGGAATTAATCTCTCTCTCCGTCCATTTAATGACTCCTGTAGTCAGCAGAGCACAGTAACTCAGGTCATTAGAACTCTTGGAAGGTTCACGATCGTGGACCAGGTGTGTGAGAGTACAACCCATGTGGTGTCCGGACATCCACGACGCACTCTAAAGGTTCTTCTTGGCATTGCCCGTGGCTGCTGGATCTTGTCTTTTGAATGGGTATGTCGCTCATTTAGGTAGCTAAATAATCTCACCAAACCCTTGCTTTGTGTTTGGTGCAGACTGAAACATGAATTAATGCATTTTTACTTTCCCCTCAATAGATTCTGTGGTGTTTGGAGAAAAGGCAGTGGATTCCAGAGGAACCATATGAGCTCAAGGACAGTTTCCCAGCAGCAACTGTGAGTACCAGTATGGGTATCCATAATACAAACATTAACATGGTCATTTACAGTATATACTCCCATCATGTTATCTAAAGGTGTCCTGAAGAAAACGTAAGGTGCACACTGCACAGCCATAAACATCGAACCATCAATTTGAAAAATAGGATTCACACACTGCACCAGACGCCAGATTTATTCAAATATTTTGACTTAACAAGTCTTCATCAGAGATAATACAGTAATAATATACAGTAGATATAGATGAAGCCTTGATTAGTCAAAATGTTAACTGTGCTGTAATAAATCTGGATTTTGGACCATTTGATTATGTGTGCAAGTCCTATTTTCCAATCGATTACCAAAGTGTCATCTTCTGTAGAATCGATGTTGGCTAGCCACCTCCGTTCTTATCCCAAAGTGTTGTCTATCTTCCATGGTCTTTACTGGTGTCAGTCAATCTTTTAATAATTTAAATAGCAGCGTTAATTCCATCTTGAAAATTAATTAATTTCCAAAAAATTATTTTCACACTAAATAAATCAATTAGAAATTGTATGTGTATGTGTGCAACAAAACAATGTCATATCAATGCTGCAGTTTATAGAAATAATTTATTTCTTCAACATTATTGCTTACATTCTTTGTTTTCACTCATGTTGGTTTGTGGTAATAGATAACTGAACCCCAGGCAGACGATCAGACTTTTAAAGGCTAGAATGCCAATGCAGAAGGAAGTGGGTCGGAAACCTGCTAATTTTTATTGCCAGTCATTCATTTTCACAGTGTTTTTCTTAAACATCCTGTGTGAAATGTGGATGTTTGCCATTTCCTGCGCTCGTCAATCATGAATCACTATCCTCTCCAGCGTGTGTTCCGGAGGCATGAGGTCTTCATACACATAAATGTCATCACATTTCCCTTTTGAAATTCCATTTACCGTAGTATTTTTGTGGTGAAACCAAAGTATTTTGTTGAGTCCCCAAGGCCCTTCGTTATACCTCAGATTTAAATGAAGGCATTTTATGTAAGCCACACAATCCCCTTCCTCTCTTCTGCCCTGCCTGTTGTCTGTCCTATGCAGTATTTCACAATAGTTCAGTCTATAGTGGTGATGCTTTGAGCAGCTGCAGTCATTTTTGTTGATAATGTGAAAAGGAGTGTAACATTGTTAGGCAGACATAGCCATTTATATGCTAGCAAATGCTAATCTAAAAAGTGTTTATATATGGAGCTCAGTGTTGATTTGTTGATTAAAGTCTGATCTGCGAGCTGGTAGGTGTGTGTCTAGCCCCTTTGTGGCGGCCTGTTTTAATATGTTTTAGGAAATTAGGACTCTGAAGAGAAGCTTTGAATTATAAGAAGTCTACCCACTGGCCTCAACAGTTGTCAGCATTATGTGCTGAAACACGTTGGCATTGATGTTTTTAGGATTTGGGCCAGTACCAATATTTCATGTAAATGTAGCTCTGTTGAACTCCCAATTAATTAAAAACGGTACAGATGTTGTGGAAAAACTGTATTGACATAAATATAACAAAAACAGTGGGAAAACAGAATTGCTCTTTTGGAGAAACAAGGTGTACAGTCTGTATAATTAGCCTAAATTAAATACATTCCTTTGTGATTCTATTTAGCTAGATGTGTAGATGGTTACTACCATTCAAGGAGACATATTTTAGTAATATTACAATGTCTTAAATCAATATCTTATTCGGTAACATTAAATATTAACCCAATAATCAACATATAAATAAAACGTAATTATATACATCCTCTCTGAGATAAAAATAATTTTTACTTTAATAATTGTTTAAGTTGAATTTTTCATTTTAAGAATTTATCACATAACTCACAGTAAGCATTTTTAGCCGATTCATTGCTTTTTATGGCTTAAGTGCACTATTATTGCAAGTTGTACCATAGTTCCTTTACTTTCAGTGTGGTAGGCAAATATTATTACCCGGAACACTGATTACAGAAGCTCTTCCACTGATAATCTCCCTGTGGTTAGTCTAACTTGTTATTACACACTATAGCTGCTACACTTCCAGTTTTCTATTGATATGCACATTACCAACCTGTGTGGTATGTTTTCACAAGTTCATTGCTTCATTGTTTAACTCGCCATCTGGCTCAAAACAGAAAACAATAAGACTCTCAATTGTTCGAGTTCCTTTCCACATGGACCTTTTTTCTTTTTAGGAATATTGTTTTTCTAGGAATAAGTGCTTTGATTGTCTTGGCAGCGTCATTTTTGTTGTTGTGTCTGCTACTGCCTGTGATGGCATGCCTTCTCCTCACTCCGTGTACATGAGGAGGACAGTTGAGGACGTTTAGAAGTCTGCTGGTCTGATCATCATAGTAGTGGACTTCAGTGAGTAGCCGGAGCCTTTCCAGTAGTACCATTTGATTCCATTGAAGCGATTTGAGTTCTGGCCTTGTTGGAAATACATTCCATTCAAATTGGATGGCCCACAGGCATCAAACCACCATCCTATGGACAGAAAGGAACAAAGGAGTGAGATCTTCTCATGTATTCCTCAACATGTGTACAGTCAGGTGCACCGAACAGAACGGGGTGAAATCATGGTATTATTTTGTTCATGTTGACTAAATGTTCTACAAATCCTAATTATAAGTGCACTTCATTGTACGTCCACAGCTAAAATAGCTGCTCTACAAGTTCACAAGGCGTAGCGTTGCAAGCTTGTAGATCTCCTATTTTCGCTAAATGTTTGCCTGTTTTCGCCAAATGTTGAAGAGTGATCTCCTTCGATACTTTTCAGTGATTTAAACTTGGAACTCAAACCCTTTACGGTAGCAGGACATCTGTTTGAGACAAACAAAACTGAGACTTCACTGCCAAATTTCAAATGACCATGCATTCATTAAGTCAATAACTGGAGAGGCCAACATGCCCAGAATAGGGATGCTACCAGTGCATGTGGTTAAAGTCTAACGAGGACGGCATTTCTCCAATGCGGATCTTGGGCTTCATGTGACCACCAGCATGTAACATCAGTCATCTATTCTATGACGTATCTATGATGTTTGACTCCAAATTTGGGCAAGGTTTCAGTACAATCACAAGTGGGGGTATTCTGTGATTTACTGGCAGTGTGCATACAAAGTTTGACGCTGATTAAAATAAATGCATTTCCTTGCGAACTCTAGAGTGAATATTGCATATTATTTATGTAATTACGGACATCACACACAACGATGTGGAACGCCGCATTATGGTTCCAGCATGTTCCCTTATGGGTCAATTGTTTTTCAAAGTTAAATTAACAGTCAGATTACTGTAGGGATAGGGTTCCACCGTTCCAGGAACGGATAATGGACAGACTCTTCACTCTTCTGAGAGAGACCCCTCTTGAAAACGTTTTCAAGCTGACATTGACCCCGTTTCAGAAGGATCCAATGTCTGGCAGCATACAGTAGTTACTCACAGAGGCATGGAGAGGAGGACTTCTATAAAGCTCCAAAAGAGAGTGGGGGGGGGACTTTGTTCCCAGACTATTAATGTCAGACATTGCAGAGGCTGAATTCCCCAATGAGCTGATCAGTGATTAACTCTGAGCTAATTGTACTCTTTGACCCAACAACAGAAATGCAGGAGCCCCTTGAATGTACTAAGATTTCTTTGGGGAAGTGCCAACCTCAGAATGGGAGTTTTTGTGTGTGTCCCTTTCCTGATGCAGTGAGCACCTTACAGTCGCACCCAAATTGGTGTGAACATGCTTTTTACCTGAAAATATTCAGGGTTGATTGTGAGCAATCGTTTTTTCACATACCTAACCAGTGCATCCGAGTGACAATAAAGTGAATCTGAGTCTCTTACCTCCTGATGTCAGCTGTGAACATTTGCAAACACATTTGTCATTGTCTGCATCCTTTGTGCTGAAATCACTTCCTGGCTGCCCAAGGCTGCTTATTTTGCCTGCTGTTCCACTGTAGCTTTTAAGGTGTATCCTGTAGGATGAGAAGGGAGAATGGAGGTAGAAGTCAATGATCTGTTCATCAAAAGACAACCTTTAACCATATACCGTACGGTATACTTAGTTGACCGTGGTCCCTCAGGGCTCTATACTAGGTCTGCTGCTCTTTGCCGAATATGGCAAATCTACAAAGCTCGATGCACCCCAGAATAGGTACGCTAGGGTTCATGTTGTTTTACCCTGGTGCCCCTTTTTTCGGCATGTCATTATAGGCGAAGGTTTTTGATTTAATAATAAACATAATAATAATCGCAGATCTACAAGCTCACCGTACATCGTGGTGAGTAATGAGCTTGTAGATCGTTTTTTTTTGTGGGTTATTTGTCGTACAATGGCGTATATACAGTGGGGCTCAGCGTACTAGCAGCACGGATGCTCTTTAAGAGACAAGTCATAAACAAGTCATAGATATGACATAGACCAGTGGTTCTCGATGTTGGGTTCAGAACGATCCAGGGGGTCCCCAGCTCAATGATTGATAGGACCCCCAAATGGACGCGTACAAGTCTAGCTCCCAAGAGTGTAGAAATGGAACCAAATGGACCCTTACAGGTCCATTTGGTTCCATTTGTACATTCTTGGAGTTAAATTAACACTGAGGATTTTACAGTGTAGATTGCTGTCCCAGAGATTAAAATAATAATATCAAATGGGCGCATGTGACCTCATGCATATCAATCCTTGAAATCAGAAACATTTTCAAAACATTTCCAACAATTTCCACATTTTAAAAAAAAGAGAAAAACTTCACTTAACTACTTTTTGCAAAGCATCTTGTCTGTAGTTTGTTTACAAACATTCCACAGATCATGTTTTGGTTAAACAAACTAACTCCTCACAATTCGATCAGCTCAAATATTATGTATATATGTATCCCTATGATTAAGATATCATGCATAATTTGGTATCTGAGGTAGATACATTGGGGCAGTCAGAGCTGTATTCATTTGTCACAAGATTTCCACAGATCTTTAGCTGTTGACTTCCTTACGTTAAAGATAACCTTTTCAAGACATTGTGGTCACTCTTACTCTTTTGCATGAACCATATTGGTGCAGTTATGTGCAAAAACGAATGTTTCGTTTGATTGATGCAACCTACCTGTAATGTTGTGCTTCACTGTCGAGAAAGAAATGTTCATATTGTGAGAATCCAGAGTTTCCTTCCCAGTCCATCATCTGGATTCTCAGTCTGTATGGTTGTTGATTTGTCAATTTGGAGGTAAATTCATTTCCTAGCCAGTATTCACTTGAAGGTTCTCCAAACCCCTATAAGAGAGCACAAAACAAGTGTCATTAAACGTTAATGGAACCCACAGTAGGGTATTTTATAGCAGTCGCCATCAATCAAATGGACTGTCAGTGTTCTAATCCATTTGGCTTGTATGCCATTTTTGATGAATTCCAAAGGAATTTATTAAATGAAATGATGGAAATGCAGTCCATGTCACTAAAGAATCATTGGAAACCTGTCATCGTTGCTGTCGGGTGGAAACCTCATATGTCCAAAACTGTTAAGGCGGTTACACACCGGCGAATATGCGAATATACGCAAAATTCGGACTCGTTCCGAATAATTAAAAGACGCTTTTTCGCTTCGCTTTTTCGCTTTTTCGCTCCTTGTAAGCTTGCATTGACTTTATACGTTTTTTTTTTTTAAAGTATTATTCGCATGAAAAAAATCGCCCCGGTGTGTACGGACCTTTACTTTGTAGGATTCAAATTAAGAAAATAGCAGATCTACAAGCTACACACGTCGCAATGCGACGCGTTATGAGCTTGTAGATGGGCTCTTTTTGCTACTTTTGAGTGACACTCTAGTATGACGAAGTAGGGCATTAATTTACAAAAGGAATATAAAAAGTAAAAAAATATGGAGATAAGAGGTTTCTGCCCCACAGCAAAGTTATGTGATCATCTCTAAACAAAGAGAACATGTAAAAGGTTTCACTGAATGGCAAATGATAAAAATGGCCTCTGGGCAGTATTATTATTTTTTTTCTTGGGAAGGAATTTCATCTTCATAGCTTACCATTTTGTATTCTTTCCACGTACGGTGAAAGTCAACACGTCCGTCAAACCTTTTCTGTAGTATTGTCCATCCACCTCCCTCTGT